>NC_071302.1:2617839-3854258 GCF_027563975.2 Plodia interpunctella
GACTAGCAACTATTTATTATTTCTAAATATTATTCAAATCCGTCCTGTTATTTCGCCGTGTAATCGTTACAGAAAGACAGACAGGCTTTCGCATTTATAATATTATGGACTAGTCAAAAATTAAATCTATACATTATACTTATCGCCCGTTGACTGAAGAGATTTCAATTCCCAACATTCATGCCCTTGTACTTGCATCTTTCATGTGACAGTATCGATTTATGACACCGCGACGCGCTGCCTTGCCGCGTTTGTCGCTCAGCTAAGGTAAAATATTCTCAAAGTAATTTCCACTCATAATCGTCGCTCGTATAACGCGCTTTTATAATAATAATTATACTTAAATGTTACAGTTGGGATAACATTATACGAAGTCTGGTTTGGTGTTCATTTTAATCACTTTTCTTCAAAGCAATTCTGCCAAAAAGCTCGTTTTTTTATTGTGAAGACAAGTTTCAAGATTTCTTATATTATTTATAAGTACTTTTAGAGGTAGCTACAGAATGACCCTAGTTTATAGTATTGAACCATAAATATATAGACTACTGACCTTAAATATATAGATACTGGGGTACTTCAAAATTCTCAATTTTCCGAAGCAGAAAAAAGAAAAATATTTGCAAAAAACATTAGTATAATAAATAGTTAGGTAACTTAATAATTACTCGAATTAATAAACTAACATACCTCACATGAACTCAAAAAAAAATACAGAAAGTACTCAAACTTTTTTACTTTTGTCGCATAAAAATAAAGAATAGATTTATATTTTTAATTTCTGAATAAAATAAAACTTCCATCACAAAATCCTGTGGCGAAGCTTAATAATTAAGCTTGTCACAATCGTTTTACAGTGCAGTGTTAACTTCCCACACCTGAACAAACGGGAAAAAAGGGAAATTTTACAAATCGGATTTGACGAAATTTAATCAAAACCCTCTCTCTAACGTTATATAAAACTTTGGGATTCGAAGTTTATTTAAATTACTAGACCTAATTTTAACTAGTGGGATTTTGTGGACTTCTCTCATTGACTCAAATCTCTTGAAAATATAAAAAAGCTGTACTTAAAAGCTGTACCTGTGAAAACTCTACTTTTGTGAACAATTTTGCAGCATTTCTCGCTAAAACGATTAAAGTTAAAGTAATTAACTCATAAATGTTTCATTCAAATAAAATATTAAGTTGCGATTTTACGACCTATACATACATACATATAACCTAATATATTTTTGAGAATGCTTTTGTTGACTATCAGCTAACAATGTTGTAACGCAGCTACGCTTTGTTTGGAATCTCTTTCGATGTGTTTCGCCTGCGCTGGCACATTTGGATCTACTGTCATAAATTTAAAAATTCTAAATTCGCTCGAACGATTACGATCAAGCTAGCGAGGGTGGCCGTGATAAATTTATAAACATTAAATAAAATAATAAGAACAGACCCAATAAGGGTCTTGCCTTAAGTTTTACAATAAACTTACTTTGCTACCTACTGCCTAGTGCCTATTTATTATAACCCACGATAAAAAAGCTGACAATGTGACTACTTTCCCTAACATTCGCGGATGTATATGGACTGGTTTATTTATTTTCTCACATCTGAGCGATAAGATTTAATTTCGGCTGTAGCACATTTCGTCCGGGTTTCACTAAGAAAATAAACCTCAAAATGTTAACATATCAAAGAACCTATCAAAGGTTTAAAGATTTAATCGTGCCACATGAGTTTGGATAATAATCCTTTAGGTAGTTTTTGATTTTACAATACAATGCAATACAAAAATTCTTTATTGCACAAATTAATTACATAGTGGTATACATAAGTACAAAATGTATAATCACACATAGCATGACATTATGGTATAGATACATTGTGCAAAAGGCGGCCTTATCGCTACAAGCAATTTCTTCCAGGCAACCTTTTGATAATAATATAGACTTAATATAATAAATATACTTAAAATAAATATCATAAACCTACATAAATGTTAATACTATAAACTTACATACACACATTACATAAATATAAACTTATATTGGACATAATTATGTCCAATATAGGTATAAATATATATTACGTTTATCTTACGCCTTACTTTGTGTGTTGAATTTTTTCCTTTCAAATACTTGGTTGACTGGAAGAAATCCGTTTCTGGGATAAGTCCGCCTTTGTACGCGTTCTTTCTTTATTTCACTGCTTTCTTTGTATGTGTTTTCTTCGTGCAATAAAGAGTTTACAAACATACAAACAATTCTGAATTATGAAGATACAGAGACTGCAGGAGAGAATGGAAATACAGAAACAACGAATCAAAGAGATAAATAATGTGTAAGACCTAAGATTTAAGCTACTCAGAGTTTGAGCGCACCGGATGGAGTAAGGTAAAGCATTCCAAAGATGAATAGCATGTACAGTGAACGAATTGGAAATAAAACAGTGTAGTTGATTGGAGTAATTAGACGAAGGTTTGCAGCACTACGCAAAGAACGACCCTGAGTATCGGTGCGAAATTTGAAAAGGTTTCGAAGGTAGCCGGGAGAGGAACGTTTGAAAAGTATTGTGAATAACAAAGAAAGTGTATGCAAATCACGGCGACGTCGGATTTTATGCATTTTATGCGACAGGTGGACGTAAGGATTATACGTTTTTTACAAAATTAAATTTTGTATCCATACTTTTCTTGTAATCTACAATTCGACTAATATTTAGTAGTTTTCATTTCATAGATCACCATTTGCTTCTGGTAAAGGTAAACTTCGTGAGGAAACCTGAACACTTACTGACGGTTTAAATTCACTAGTGTGTATGCAATTACCTGCCAATAGATCTAGATCGCAAAAGTCATAACAGATGCCATTAACGACATCGCGGCTGAATAAAGTCTGACATCAGAATTTAACACACTCGAAAGGAAAGATTATATATTTTATAATATTGTATATTTTTAACAATTTTCAGAGTCAATTTTCATAGTTCCCTATTATGTTTACGTAACATACGAGAAGTAATAAAACAATTGACGAATAAAGACAGACTGAATAATCTAGCCTTTTAGAAGTTATCGCGTAATCATAACACATTACGAGGTAAAGCTTCGATTTCATTTATAACACATTGTAAAGATAAAAATATTTTGCTTGCGATAAGCAGAGTAATCGGCTCGATTATATTATAGGAACAATACAGGTAGGTTTACTTATCTTACACAAGCGGCCCGTCCCGGCTTCGCTCGGGTTTGTTTCATCGTGTATGTCCTCATGGTTGAGGGTCGTGGCCATTTACTTACATGCAAACGCACATAACGATTTTCTTGGCACTATTAATGGATTGGTTTGCCGTTGGTTGCTCCATTTCACACACAAGTTGGTAATCAACTAGAAAATACATATATAC
This sequence comes from Plodia interpunctella, assembly GCF_027563975.2. Lineage (NCBI taxonomy): Eukaryota > Metazoa > Arthropoda > Insecta > Lepidoptera > Pyralidae > Plodia > Plodia interpunctella. The sequence continues at coordinate 2,621,236 of NC_071302.1, forward strand.
GATACTTTTTTTAAGCGGGGTATTGTAGAATGCCTGAAAAAATATATTAGATATTTTTTACAATAAATAATCTTTTTAATTTTTTTTTGGGAGAGTATAATCGCCACATCGAAAACTTCTGAATTAAGTAGAATTACCTACGTAACTCATAATATCGGCGAAAATACCGCTCATGTTAAGTAAATCTTCTGGTATTGATGTGTGAAACGAGAAAATAGACAGGACTTGAAATGTTTGCCAGCGAAGCAAAGTGTGTTGTAATAGATGTGTAAATAACGAAGTTTTATATAAGTATTCGGAGGCATGTAAATCCCTCCTTAGAATATGACCACTTCACAACCTTTCGTGGATACCATACAAGGCGACTAAGGGACATAAAGCCATAGCGGATAGGCAATTGTGTTCCCAAAAAGGTTATTCATTTCAGTAATTCTACATATAGTTCTCAACTTAATGTACGCTTCTTAAGGTCGGTGTAGAGAGTGAGACGTAGCATACAAGTTTTTCTCTCATTTGAGCATTTTCCCAGTTACTTACGCCGCTGAGCGTCGAAGACCAGGGTCCTTTTCCGTCTCCACTTGCTACTGTATTCGGCATGTTGCCAGACCATTGCACAGGCTTGCATGACGCATCCTTGACGACATCAAACATGCAGTTATTGGTTTTAAACCTTATATGTATAAGGTTGTATTTAATTAATTGGTGGTTGGTTGCATACGGGTGCACATTTGTTATAATTTCATACAACAAACGCGTGTGGATCCCGCTAACATTGTCGATAAAACAATTTGTGGTTTCCAAGTGACGACCTCGGTGGCGCAGTGGTAAAGTGAGAGGTCCCGGGTTCCATCCCCGGTCGGGTCAAGATGGAAAATGATCTTTTTCTGATTGGTCTGGGTCTTGGTCTTGTTTATCTATATATGTATATGTTAGAGAATATTGTGTCGTTGAGTTAGTATCCTATATAGTCTCGAACTTACTTTGGGGCTGGCTCAATCTGTGTGATTTGTCCTAATGTATTTAATATTTATTTATTTATTGAGTTTCCTTACGTGGCGTCTGACCGCCTCAAAGCTACATAATCCCATTTATTAAAACAACATCTTTGATCGCGAAAAAATATATATTTTTATTTCAATACTGGCAGTTACGTCAAACCGGGCCCATTTTAGCGAAAATCGAATAATCCTAAGGGATATCGAGTAATTTGCGTTTGTTTGTCTATGCCGCTTCCACTACTTTACAAATTTGACGCAAAGCCCAATTGAATACAAATTTAGATCAGTTATAATGAAATTATTTCTATTCAATTGTTCGATCTATAGGTAGCTAGTCGTGATGTCACGTTAAATATTTTAATTAAGTAGGTAAATACCTGAAGGATTATGGATCAACGTAAAAAGAAGCCACAGGGCACCTAATGCGTACCTAATGGTCGAAGCTAGAGAGAGAGAGAAACAGCAGTGACATAGACAACTGTCGAATTGTAGGTGCGTTTAATTAATTTAACCAGTACCTTAGTATGGTAACCTATTAACATTTGATACATGAATTTCTAAGGGTGAGTTGCACCAGTCAACTTTGACCTTCTGAAATAACGACGACAATGTGACGCGGTAATTGAAACACAATAATTAACTTTGCCTAATTTCATTAGAAGAGCTGCTATATATATGTTATGCTATATATATCTTATAAAATCTTTAAGGAACCGACACAATTGAACTTTAAATTTAAATAACAGCTTTAATTAAGTTTTTTAGATAATGTTTAGAAAAATCCGAGCACGGGAAAACCATATATTTACTATCCATATTTTTTAGTTTTTATAGGTTTTCCAATATTCGTATTTTTTTTTATAAAATTGTCTAAAATCCCTTTCAGTTTGATTGGCGACGGAATAAAAAGGATTTAAAACAAAGTAGCCAATGGCCGTTCTGTAATCTCTACTCAAACCGAACAAAAAGCTGGAAGTCAAACAGGCTGATAACGTTGCGTTCCAATCGATGGGTGTACTGTACGATAAATCTTTTTTACTAACCGATTAAATTATACTGTGTACCAACTCACTTGGAAGTATTTTAATAACAAGAAATTTTTAAATGTTACTAATATACTGTTAAAAACCTTCGTGTAGATAGGTAGGACGTATCATAATCATAATCGTCACAAAATTTTGGCTTTTGCATGCATATTCGCAGCAGTTATATGGTTTATAAAATACAGCTTAATACCCTGTGACAGATGAAGCAGTATGAAAATAATACATCTGTCACTGTCGCTCTCATTTCGAATGTATCGGTTTACCCTGCTGTCAAAAGGATCAAGCTATATTTTACACACAACGGCTTAATGCGCTGCTATATCATATTTAAAAGCCAAAATTTTGTCACGATTTGTGACGTCAAGAGTGCCAAAAGTTTTTGGGGCAAACTTAGAAGAAGATATTCCACACATAGTGCCCCTCTATGCTTCTTCAACTAGTAAAGGCTATTAGCATTATTTGCTTGACTTGAGGAGGCTTTAGCTCAGCGGAACAGCTAAACCGCGCAATACTCGAGTCATTCTCAGATGTTCTGCAGCCGACATAAATAACTAGATGTTGCCCTGGGCTTCGCTCCCTTGGAAATTTGGAGATAAATTATAGCTTATAGTAATCTTGGATAATGTGCCTTTCTAATCGTGAAAGAATTTTTAAAATCGGTTCGGTAGTTTTGGAAATTAAAAATCATCGCCTCAAACACACAAACGCTTACCTCTTTATAATAATAGTATAGATGTGTATTACCACCCAAATTATATGAAAATATATCCGAGTCCAATTATCTTTTATCCGTTAATAATAAAAGTAGAAATTAAGAATCGAAATTTAGCAATTTTCTATACCGTCCAATTCAATTCATAATTTTGTTCTTTTTATATTAAATTCCTTTAATAAGCACAAAAAAAGACTTATTGTATATTTTGAAAATTAAACTCGACTTATAATGTGACAGAATAGTTAAATTTTACAATTAAATTAATGGTAGATATTATGAATGACTACGGATAATAACAAAGCATAATAAACAAAACAACCTTTTGATAAATTAATTATGCTTGGTAATATAAGAACATTGTTTAAATTAATTGTTTTAATTCACCATTGCTGTTTAAAAATAGAATTTAAAAATATCATGTAACTTATATAATATAGAACATAAATTTACGCGGCAAAGCTTAGCTAATTGAGAAATTAAGTCTCCGATAAAAGAAGACAACATTATGCTAATTCCTCCTCTTGTTCGTATAATCTACGAGCTTAGCTGTGAATAATGTGTCATATTACTCCTTTTATATGCGGCTTGGCGTTCTGGGAAATAAACATGAAGTTTCATGGATGAATTTTCTTTGAAAACTCTTTTGTTACAATAGAATAAGTGAATGCATTTCGAATAAAGATCCAACTGGCTTAGCCAACTTAAAAAAACAGGATTCTTTTTTTGTCTAGTCAAGGCTTATGATTCACTCGCATGGGTTCGAAATTCAAATACTAAAATCTTCGCGTGCGCCGGTTACATTCGGAGATGTGACGTCTCAAAGTCAAAGGTTCGCGTAAAAAATAATATAGTAATGACTTTTCGTGTCGAAGAAAATCGAAAAAAGATATATTTAATTCTTGGGTTTCGATTAACATTTGGCAATGAGTATGCAAATCACTTCAAAGATGTGATATGAACATTTTCATACACAAAACATCCTTCGATATATTATCAGGAAAAGTAAAGAATAACAAGACAAATTTTAATGTGCTAATGAGACAACTAATTAATTTTTATTTTAATAAACATCCCTATTTAAATATAATTTGTTGTTAACGCAGGGTGATAACAAACGCTGAACAAAGTGGTTGGTAATTGTGTAAGGGACAGCCAAAAGAAACTGAAGGGTGCTTGCTTTGAATACGACCTACGTCAAAAACGCGCAAGAATTTTACTTGGTCATGTTTAACGGACGGACTCGTTTAGTGCTCTGCTATGCTGTGCTAACTGAAGCTAAGTTTCGAACGACCAAAAGAATTTCGTTTGTCAAAAATTATGAAATTATGAAATGAATTATGAAATGGTTTAGATTGTCACAGAGGTTTGCCCTATGCGACTTGTATTCTGAATTCGTAACTTTTGACAATTATTGGTTGTTTGTAACTTCAAGTAACATAGTAATCTTCTGTCGAGCCCAGCTCTTATATGTGTTCAATTTACTTCGTAATTAGTGTTTAAAAATATGAATGTTGTCATTTTGTTTTATTAGTCTATCATTAAAACTAAATTGATTGAAATTCACACACATTATTGTTACTATTGATATCAAATATAATATCAAAGTCACGCAAGTGAAATTGTAATAATAAAACTTGTAGTGATAATGAAATTGTAGTGTAAGTGAAATTGTAATTTACAAAAATCTTTATACAGAGTTGCTTACAATTTCATTCCATTTTTTCCGTCACTCTATTAATAAAAGTGGTATTTTTATTTTTTATCGTCGTGTACTGACATTTAAACATCTATTTTTGATATCGATAGCTTAGTTCTAGCTTTATGTACAAATCCCTATTCACTCGCGATTTACGTTGACTTGCAAACGGAAAAATATCTGCTATGAAAAATCAAAGGGTTTTGTCTCTAGATTTACAATACAATACAAATTTTATTTGAAGCCAAAAAGAGAATTATACAAAAAAACAATTACACATTAAAGGCACAAGGCGGCCATAACGCTATAAAGCGTTTTCTTCCAATTTGATTTAAATGAAAGGCATTGTGAGTTTATGCAATCATTTTGTTACAGACAACAATATGATGAACAAGAGGATTGCAGTCGCCGTCGCTGTGGTGCTGGCCATCATCTGCATGTCCGAGGCCAGGGAGGAGGGGCCCCACGACATGGCTGACGCGATCCGCATGCTGCAGGAACTGGACCGGCTGTATACCCAAGCTGCTAGACCAAGGTAGGTGCTTGCTCATTCGTGTTGAAGAGGTGATCATGATATGGAAGAAGCGATCCGCATGCTATAGGAGCTATGTCGGCTGTACACCTAACTGCTGGACGAAGGTCACTGCTGCAGGTGTCTGCTCATCACCTGTGTTGAAGCTAGAAGTAGTCATTATATGGTTGAAGCGATTCGCATGCTGCAAAAGTTGAGGCTACTGTATACCCAAGCTGTTAGACCGAGGTGAGTCCTGCAGATGGCCGATCGTCATCTGTGTTGAGGCCAAGAGGAAATCATGATATAGAAGAAGCGATCCGTATGCTATAGGAGCTAAATCGGCTGTATTGACACTTAAGCTGCTAGACCTGGAGGTGAGTGTTTCGGGCGCCTGCTATCATCATTTGTGTTGAAGCCATCTATGCATGTTCCCCAGTCTTCGACCAAGTAGAGTTTGAAGTACGAGTTCTCGTATCAGCTAATTGGCTAATAACCAGGGAACTCTGATGGGGAATAGGATAACCTGTTGGGCAGACCGTTTTTACCCAGCCTGATGGACTAGAGTAAGTACTTTAGTTGCCTCGTTATCATTGAGACCCGATTTAATATAGTATTTGAAACGGAGAACAAAATAATGTGAATGCTTTTAGCATGCAGACAAGTTTCCTAATTATTACCCTTTCGTTTGTTTGTGACGATTTATCAACTCTTTTACTAAAACTATTTCCTTGTACATGTGTTCTTATGACACGTTTCCAGTATTTGATGCTATGGTAATATAATTCGCGCTATCTTTTTTTTTAATTTATTATCTTATCAAAGATCTTACAAACATTATGTAATTAACTTAGCATAGTGAAACCACTAAGGTTTGAAATTACACTAAGAATTAAGTTTACGTCAGTCAATAAACTAATGGTACACTAATAATACAAGAGACGAAAAGAAATAATAAAAATCTGACCGCACTTTCCGAAAAATAATATCAAATATCAACATTGGGGAAGTTTGAGGCTGATGAATTAGAAGTAGGGCACTGCAACCTATGAATCTTTCAATCTTTGGTCCCTTGTTACTGTGCAAAATAAACTATGAATCAAATATATTTGGGTCCAGTCACTGGGTTCCGCATTTAATGTATTCAACTATAGCTATGAAAATATATTCTTTTGATGGTTTTCATATTATTCTATCAGCATTATTTTGTCATTGATTTGGTTATATATAGAAACAAGAAGAAATTGTTAGGTTCTCCGCGAGTTAGTTCGATCAACAACATACAAACAATTTTAGTTTGAAGCATTCCAAATGATTCCAAATTATAATATTGTGTCTCCTTTGGAAATATAACAACAGTGTATGTTGTATAAGTGTTACAGGGTTAACATATAAAATATTGTATTAAGTAATTACATTATCCTGCAGTTTTAGTGCAATACATAAACACCAGTTGAAAGTTATGGTGAAATTGATTGAGTTGGATATTTCAATTCAGTTAACTTTGTTATAGATAATATTGTATAAGAAAATGAGATCCGAGATAGTACGTCGTGTATGAATATGTGAGATAGACTTAAGAATGATGTTGACTGGGAATAATATCGTGGGTAGTGTTGGTCAAATGCCTCGTGAGCTTTTTATTCTCTGCGATCTAGCAGCGTGAACTGGATTCCAAGTTACCTATCTACATAGCAAATTCAAGTCGACTACGAACTAAACTATTTATAGTTTCTACAACTTTTATTTTTACAATTTCTGCTTCTAGTCGTTCATAAGTCTACGGATCGTTAGCAACGTGTAATGAATTTATATTCGTAACTTATATCCTAATCTGTTTCACGTCGCATGAAATATTGATTACTAAATTTCAGTCAATTTTATCCAATTTGATAAATTTCTACTGAATAGACTACTCTACTCTACTGATATAAAACTCTTAGAAGTTAAAAACGTTATCCATTAAATCTATTTGAAGCAGTAGGTTAGTATGTTTTATAAATTATAGTCTAATTTCAACGTGTAATGTATTTGAACTTTACCTAATTTCAAATTAACCATGTACACCCCAAGTAAAGGTCTGCCATTGTTCTCATGTTTCTCTGGTGACCCTCTAATTTTCGATTCAATTCATACTATTATATCAATAGTAGATAATACAGTCTTGTAATAGACAACTCATCGTGTCGAGTGTGTTATTGCTAACATTGGTATCAGATTTTATTCAAGTCATGACTTTTACCACTACTTAACTTACCGCCATCTAGTGGCAGGTAGTCGCATACACACTAGTGAACTAAACTGTCCACCAGTGTGCAGGTTTCCTCACGATGTTTTCCTCCACCGGAAGCAAGTGGTGGTCGATGAAAACTACTATACCTATGGGTCAGATTGGTATACAAACTCAAATGGCACGAAACTAAGACCTTTCGATCCACAGGCGGGTGTCTTAACCATTACACCACCACCGCTTCAAATAGCTGATAATAGACAACTAAGGATGCTAAGAATAGGCGAAAAAGTAGGAAAGCAGATAAACACGAACCGAAATAATGATATAATAGCCAACCAAAATGTTCAATAGTAGTGGGAATTTATACAATATTAGGTCATCAATGCGTGGGCTTATGAAACTTCATAAAAAAAGCCCCGGTTTCATTAACTAATGAAACCGGGGCTTTTTTTAAACTAACTACGTCCCAAGGCCCAGCTGCAGTAGTTATATCGGGATAGTTCATGTCTCACAAATAATCTAATTTTTTCAACTTTTTCTTTTCAAATTTCAACGAAATTTAGCGAATGTAAGTGGCAAACATCCATCGCTACCACATACTAAAACTTTTGCATTTATATATCAGTTGTCCAACACAAATACTAATATAAATATGTAATATTTAATTACTGGGCGTGTCATGTTGTCTGCCGCATGCCTCTGAAAATATGGACACATATTGACTGCACGGATTCCAAACAACTGATAACGTAAAAGAAGGCCAAGGACGAGTTGGTCAGATGACTTCAAATTTGAAGCATTTGAAGAAGTAGAAGAAATTAGGAAAAGCTTTTGCCCAGTGGTGAGATAAGTATGGAAAAAATATGCTTTCACAACTAGTTACCAATAAGCGAAAGAAACTCAAGATATTTGTTACGTAATCTAGCAACTAACAAATTCTGTCGAATAAAAAAAAAACACTTGTAGAAATTTTTTGTATGCGTTAATAAATTTAGTACCATACGCACTACATAAACACATTAATTTGTATGTCTTGTATTCCAAGTAGGTGTGTCAAAGTGAAACAGGTCGTAATCTCGTTTCTGCATCTTGTGATAGCGAGCTGTCGATGCCACTCATGCGTGCTTCTGATTGCTGATAACGATATACGGGATGTTGCATTTTGTAACGAGACAGATGCAACTATATCACTATATAGTTAAACGTGTTATGCAAGGAACTGACTTAATTAATGAAACCTTGTTTTATTATTTACTAGCTGTTGCCGTTTGCTCCACCTGCGGCAAAAGTAGCTTTTAAAGTAGCTCTTTCTCTTTCCAACAATCTCCACAACAAAAATCACCTAAAACAAATGAAATAAAACATAGGTGTAGCCGCTCTTCGGGGTTTAGAGTTAACACAATGCTCAAATAATCATTTAACACAACATTACATAAATACAAATAGTTTCATACTTATATAATTAAACTACTAGGTATAGAAAAAACTAGTTCATCACTACCTAAATCTCTATATAGATATGTGATATAGGGCATTATATACCTATGTGAATAATTTACATGGCGCATCCTAAGGACACACAAAGGACACAATCTATGAGGTTTAATTCTGCGTGTTTTGTGTTTTACAACACACAATATTATGTACGAAATGTACACAACATACATTTAATACCCTGATAACTTGACCAAATTGCGGAGTAAAGTTTGTGGCTTGATATTGCGCGCGGGCTTTTAATTTGGCAGGTTAATACTCGTACAAATTAATTTTGTTTCCCACAGACAGATAAGGAAATGTTTGTGTACTTCTTTGCGATATTTTTTAATTTAGAATTTCCACATAATTTCGAAGTAGGTACCATTTCAATGTAGAAAGTATTCGAGCTTCATTTTACAGTTGTTTTGTAAATTGTTTTAGGAATTGTACCTATGTATACTTCAACGAAGAAACGTTTTTAGAATCACTGACGCTTTAGTCATAACCTATTTTCAATTTGTATGATAGGTGCTTCATGAAATTTTGGATTTAGATTTCTGAACTATAATGCATTAACATTTATATAAACAATAATTGCCTGTGGTTGTTACTTTTCTTAAATAATTCTACTCCACTACCCCGCAATAATAACAAGGACTATAAAATGCTGACAGACAGGCGCCATGTAAACTAATCCAATAAAACTGAAGAGTTTTATTGTTTTTTTGTATATTTTAAAGCAGTTATCTCTATAGTTGTACCAGTCTAATTGGAAACACATACATTATAGTTTGATTCATAAAATAATAAAGATTTAAATACACGGGTCAAATCACATGATTGAATTAGCCCAAGGGTAATAGGTACATGTAATCCTGTACTTGGGCTGGCGTCCGAATAAGGAATATCGATATCTCGTATCAATCGATGACTAAGTTTTTTTTTACAAAAAAACATTTTTGATACAAGCCTCTATTGTTGCCAGAGAGATCTTATTTTATTGCTTTCAATGTGTGACAAAAGAAATCGTGTCCATGCAGTTTACCGTCCACAGGACACGGCTTCGGACCTGCAGGACTCTCCACGTCCGAAGCCGTTCCTGAGTGCACCATCAGGTATTGCCTCATCATGTTAATGTATTGTGATCCAAATTTCATCTCAAATTGCTTGAAGATATCTGCTTCAAACTTTAGTTAAGAGATTTCACCCGAGACATAGGGATATAGCGACATACATATATTATATATATTGCAATACTCGTAAAAATCTATATGTTAACTCTTATATTCGCAAACTAGCTAACTGACTAATCTTGACTTAGTAATTTTCTCCGCCCTAGTGGTACAATGTGTGTGTACAGTCAGCGAAAAAATTAATCAACCTACGCGTTAACTCGATAACGAATATCACTTAGTCTTGTGAGTACCAAAAATGTCCTCATTGGAATATTTGATGTAATAATTAATACCTTCCTTACTTATCTCACTATAGACAGAGAAAGCTGTAAGCTATATTATATCACGTATTTAAACCGTGTCAGATGCCTTCAGGTGACTTGAATTAAATCTGATAACAATATTAGTGATACCTCACCCAATAAAGAAATAAGAAGTTGTATCTAGTTCTTTTTTTAATGTTTTACTTGGGTTCACCACACTTTAGTTACGTCTTTCTTAGATTTTTTTTGTTTTCCAAATGTCACCTTCACTGCTGCTGTGATGATATTGACATGAATGACAAATTAATATATTGATAGCCGCAACCAAATTTTCGGAAAATGGCAGTGACAATGCAAGAGACATTTACTTCGCCCACCAGCTGTGGAATTGCTTTTGTAGCCGACTGTACATAGGACGGACAGAATTACGGTGCCTGTCAGGCCACGGTATGTAATGTTTCACTGCCTTTGTATGGATCAGAATTACCACCAGTCAAAGCTCCTGCCCACAGTCGCTTTGAATATTTTATCTTGCAATGGGAAATTGCCGTATGCAAATTCTGACTATAACGTTTTTACATTAACAATTTGTGTATATGTTGTAAACCTCAATTATTTAATAAAAATCCATACTGATAATGTAAATATGTCTGTCTGTCTGTTCCGCTTTCACGGCAAAACCACTGGAATGATTCTAATGAAATTTGTTATGCATGTAGTTAAGATAGTTCAGATAGGCTTTTTCAAAAAACAAACCCCCAAATGACTATAATGGGGGGTGAAAGTTTGTATGAAAATCATGTCCGAACCGCTTTTAATGTGCGCCCCACTGGTTGGTGATCCCTAAGCGATGGTGTTCCAGGCCGTCCGCCTGAGATCGATTGTGGGACCATTCGTCGGTTAGTATCCTACTCATGCTATCGGAATTTGTATACCAATTTGACTTATTTAAATAGTAGTTTTCATTGACCACCATTCTCTATCGGGCGAAGAAAACATCGTGAGGAAACCTGCATGCTGGAAAGTTTAAGTTCACTAATTATACAATTACTTGCTACTAGATATTTAGTAGGTAGCTGTAAATGTAACGTCAGATACCTTTAGGCAACTTGAGTAAAATCTAACACCAGTGTTAGCAAAAACACTCGAAAGGAAGACTGATAGGTAACCCCTATCTACTAGACATAGCTGATCAAAGCTATGATATTACTGTGTTGCGATGTTTGCAGAAAATTACTTTCCAATCTAATGCAAGTACTCTTAGAAACAAAGGTTTTTCTTGTATTAGTACAGCGTAAACTCGACAAATAATGTCACAAAGACTTCAGAATGAAATCTAAAGTTGGAATTACTACGACGAGCTCTGGGTAAACGAAAATATTAAGTAAATATTTATGGCAGCTTTTTAAAGTCTTGGAATTTCTTTTTTTAATTTTGATTGGTAAAAATCTTACTCTCTCTAGTAAGCCGGGTCCCGCGTAAAAATAATCCTTATTTAACGTTATAGATTCTGTTACGATTTTTCGTGACACTGTTGTTGCATTCACTGAACGATATGGAGCGCACTTAATTTAACTTTAAATATTCGGGCAATATTAACAAAATCTATGGCAAAATAATGAATCTAGATCATTATTGTTTTTAGCTTTATCTTCATGATTCAAATAAGTGCTAATTAAAACAGATGTTTCAACAAAGCAATGTCTATACAGAATCTTATCTCGGAACGTTATCGCAAAGGTGAACTAATGGACAATGCCTTACTTTTGTAAAGACGTGCAGTTAACATAAATAAATCGTAATTAGTCTATTACTGGCTAATTAAAACTTTTATTAGGTATGAATGGAAATTATAAGCAAATCAAATTAATACAAAATGCTACCCTAAAACGAGGGTTAAAAGGGGTCCTTAGGTGATTGGAACTTCGACATAACGCTCAAACACCTACTGTATCTGGATGGGGTTATTAGGACCCCAATGGTATAGAGTTCTGGGGGCTTACCATCATTTCTTAACGCGATCTACTTTGCGACTTAAACTGATCTGCATCGCAAATTCGTACTATCGAACTCGATGGTACGAAAAATTAACTAATTTTTACTATGAATCCGATTGAGTTATATAGTATAGCGAATTGAGTAGCATTGGAATCGTTCCGTAAATGTTGATAGTAGGCCTGCCGATCCATTTTTTAGTCGATTAGGACCACTCACTATGGGGAAAAATGATTTACCGATGGAATATATGTTTTTGAAGTGTAGAGAAGGACATATAGGGTATTTTTCATATTGGGGTTTTCTTCCCGTAAAATAACTGTTCCAGTGGAAGATTTACGCGGGCGAAGCCGCGTGTAACTGCTATTAGCCTATACAATGTTCAAGTGATATCCAACTTCAAAGATCCCACACAAGGGCCCCTAGATATTTTGCGGTGAAACTTTAGTTAATATCTCAAGTATTGGGGATTACTCGATATTTCGATTAGGTAAGTATTTGATAGAATTTGGTGAATCGCTATGCCGGCTGAATTACGGGTAGGGCCCTTGAATCCTACTGATATTATAAATACGAAAGTTTGTAAGGATATATGTGTCTATGTATATTTGTTACCTATTATTTCGAGCAAAATCTATTGGATCGATTGTCTTAGTTATACCTATTTCATAACTTCGTACATTATGAACGTTAAACGATATTCCAACTTAAAGTGCATTTAAAAATACAAAGGGTTTCTTTGTGCAAAGCTATGGCGTGAATAATAATGACCATATTTTTAACTTTGTATTAAAGTCGGAAATAAAATTCATGTTGATAATAAAGTATAGCAGCGGAATAAGGGAGTTTATGAAGCGTTAGACTTTGATCTTAAAAAAGTATTATATTGTTGTCAATATATATATATTGTTGTTAATATGTGATTGTTCACATGCATGCATGCATAGGCAGAATCATAAATATTTTTTAATTTTAAGTCATTCTCTACACTAATATATTTTTCGGGTGCGTTGCACCAGTCAACTTTCGTTGACTTAACGAACACGCCGCTGATGTTTAGACAAAAATTTTATCTAAAGTTTGTAATCAGTAGTATACTTTACTATACTTACGTACTTTGAGTTTTTCTGCGCAGGTTAAAGTTAATGTACAACCGACTCTAATAAGACAAATTGTTACTCCAGTGTAGATTTTAGGTTTTCTTGACATCCTATTTACTTGAGACAATTTATCAATGACATCCAAAGCCCACGCGGAGGTCCAAGAAACGGACTAAAAAAAACATTTTTAAAAGCTGAATCTCTTTGGAATATATTTTTATTGAATTAATATTTTAAGCCTTAGAGACAATTTGTGTTCAAACAATACGTAGACGGGGACGAATATATTTTTAATTTTAAAACTATCTATTGCGCGCTTTGGCTTCGCCCGCGTTTATTATGTGTGCCCGCTCATAACTTTTTTTTGTCAATATCTCGGGTTCTAAGCAAAGTATTGCGATGAAACCTAACACAGATTTTAAGTTAAACTATCTGCTATACAAATTACATCCAGTGGGTTTTGCATGATGCGCAAACAAACATACAGACAGACGAAAATTCTAAAATAATGTTTTGGGCTTCTATTAGTCCCATAAAGGCCCGCCATGTTTATTTGTTTTTAATTTTTTTAATGAACAGACATAACCCACTTACAGTTTTCTTATATGTATAAATTACTCAATGTATCGCGTCCGTAGGAAAATAATTTGTTTACGTTTCATTTTGTTCAGAAATACTCTTTCACGTGAAAGTGTTTGTCTGTACTAGGTACCTATCTCTATGTAAATTTGAAATAACCGAACATAATAGTGAATATTTTAATTTTCCACACCTAGTTTTATTGAAATTTTGGTATGTAGATATAGAAAAGTATTGCCATTTTAGCGAAATTATTTGAGTATTTTCACAGTTTTTTTTTATTTATTGACACAGCCGCTGCAAGAATAATCTATAAAAGATGTCCAGGCCAATGAAAATGATGATGATTTATTTGTGGACAATATCTACATGCTACCTTTTTTTGTCTATTTATTATTAGAGTTTCTTCTATATCAGACATTCGGTGATAATCTGGTGTAAAAATAATAATATCGTTGTAAACATTTTGTTAAACAAACGAACGTGAAGTACTTATTTTTCTTTGATGTATAGGCAAACACATTTTTCGTAGAGTTTAACAGATTTTTAATATTAAAAAAAAAATACAAATCATGGCATAGAATTCCATTAAATTTGAAATATATATAGTTAACGAGTCGAGGTCAAACATGTTGTCACGGACGAAGCTGTGGGTAACAGCTAGTAATTTATAAAGGAAATATCCCCGTGACTTTTGAACTTCCAACATCCATATGTTGGAACCATGATTCCGATTCCACAAGTCCGATTAAATATTCGATTCGATTAAAGTATAATACAATCCTGAGTTCCGATAATCGAATTAGACATGTGGGTGTTAACTCGATAACAAGGTAAGTTATCTAAAGCCAGCACTCGTGTTGATATTAACGCATCCCTGCTTTGATTAATGATGATATTCAAGTGGTGATATGTACCTTGCGTAGCGACACCTTTTCAGTCTAGCGGAACTTCACTAAAACTGATTGGTCGTTTATCGACCAATTCGAATCAAACTTCTTCGAAAAACAAAATTTGTCGCAAACAAACAGACGCAGCAGATGCGTCTGTTTGTTTGCGATAAACTCAAAAACTACTGCACCGATTTTCATGCGGTTTTCACCAATGGATAGAGTGATTCCTGAGGAAGGTTTAGGGGTATAATTTATTATGTTTTTATCCGAGTGAAGCCGGGGCGGGCCGCTAGTTTATAATAAAGAAAAAAGTGTGACGTGTGGTGTCACGCTAGAATATTAGGTACAACTTATTATCCTACCGTTGTAGCCATACGAAAAATTAAGGGACATATAGCTTAGGCAGCTGATAGACAATAACATTCTCAAGGAGTTGACCTCAGGCAAACGGCTGCTTATAAAATCACAGCCTAATCTACAAAATGTACAACTTATTTTAGGTTATTCCTGGTTTCGCGGCGTAACAGCCCCGAATGCTGCCGTGAATATGCGGAGATGAGAGAATAAGACAATCGGTCAAGTGCGAGTCGCGGACCGCCGCTGAGTATCCTTACTGAGTCTATTTTAAGCTCATACAAATTTTAAAAGTTCTTTGTGAAAGAAAATTTTGTTGTCACACGTGATTTCGCTTGACTGTTCACATTCCGCACTTTGATCATGGGATACATCAAAAGATGTTTTTTGAGGAAATTCAAATTCACACCTGTTGTTTGTCATGTTGATTTTTGTCACTTTTCACATGAGAAATATACTTCAAAGTGCTATCCTAGGTATTTAGTGACCCGTGAATGACAGAGAAAGAAGATATAACACGCTTTTCTTTTATTATGACTAATGTAACATTTGATGTTGATTAGAATAAATGCAAGACAAACCAGCGGAATATAGAAGTGTTGTAAAAGTGGAGTGAAACTTTGGAATTGTTTTATCCGATTTATCTTAATTCAAATGATAAATAAAATACTTCGTTTTGTACAAAAAATAAGTTAGTTATTAAAGTGAATTTGCATCGGATTCAGCCATCTAGGAAAACCTAGTAATATCGAGAAAAACAATGAACAGCACATTTACTCAGAACTGTTTATCTAAAGTCAAACCGAGCAACTGCATAATCTAACAAAAATATTTTAGAATATTTTGCTGTTATATCTTGAGTTATTTCTGAAGTTTATCTCGTAAAAATCCCACAAATTATTATAAAGGTGAAAGTTGTGAGTATGAATGAGGTATGTTTGTTACTTCTTCACGCTCAAATGGCTGGGCCAATTTTTATGAAATTTTGTATTGAGGTAGGGTAACTTGAATTAACGTATATAACTTGTTATCTCGAAACTACGCGATTCCCGTAGGATTTGCTCAAAAAGGCTAATATTCAATGAAGTAGATTAGATTAGTGGTGCTACCGTGCATAAAAATGTAAGTCGGGTAACACCGCGGGTTGCAGCTTGTATTAAATAATAATATGAAACGGACAATACTAAACCACGCTAACTTAAAATGAGTATGTGCCTATACACAATATGAATCCAAAGCCACAGACAAATAATCCTATAAGAATATTGTTTTATACAAATTTTCATAGACGCGACTAAAATTGGATGTTAGGCTTACAAAAATGACAAGGGGATCGAAATAAAAACAAAATTATTTATTTGATAAAATTATTTATGATATTTTAGTTCGTAGTAATGTTTGTTACGTACATTACCTACTGTCTAGCTATATATTTTTTTGTTTTACGATGTTTTTCTTGTTGTTTTGTAGACTGTCAGAAATTAAATTGGTAATGTCGAAACATTTACCGATTTGTTTTATTCTGAGTTAAAAATCACGTCGCAACGATCATAATTTTGTAATATTTTTATTTGTTGTAAGATACTTTGATATGCTTCCGTTAATAATGACGAAATAAAAGATACTTCTGTTTATATAGTTCATTTACGCAATGACATGAAAACAATGAGATTGATTCACACCGTTCAATAATTTGATCACTTATTTTTAGACGGCTAAACAATTTTACAACTTCCCCCAATGGAAATTTCACAGATCTTGAATATTGTCAATAAGTGATTAATTGACAAATGAAAGGAAATGCCTTCATCTCGACTGAGTGCAAATGGCAGAAGTAGGTAGGTTACCTATAATTATTAGAAAACTTTTGTGTGAAAAGTAACGTTGACGTAATTTTACAGAAAAAGAAAATAATAAAAGTAGGTACTCATTTGCTAGTTGTCATTTATTAAAATACGGACCGACTCACTGCAAAATATACAATACATCCAAAATTGTGTATTCATCTAATATCAGAATTAGTTTCATGCATTGAAAATACCATTGAAATTCCAAACTAATTTATTTTATATCTCATTTTGGGAGCATGCATTAATTCGTCTAGTATTTGTTTCCGCAAAGACGTATCTTGGTCGCCGTAGTGTTGAGAGTGCACCTTGCAACTTGTGATATCGATATCGATATATTGGCAGGATTGACCGCCGCGACGTAGCGGACGCTGGCAGCATGGATCCACACTCTTTAGACCGCGCGGTGCGGCTAGTACAACTATGGAAGCTAGACAACATGTACTCCTACAAAACCCGACCAAGGTACCGACTATCGATGTTTCCCATCGATGTCCCGTAATCGATGTTCTGCATGCTCTGTCTTCCCGTTGAAAAGAGTTTCAACAAAAGCGCTGTGATTTAGTAGTATTTTTAATTACAATTGACAAATCAACATAGATTTACAAAACACTCATTTTAGTAACAAATCATATAATCATGACTAATAATTATATAAACAATAAACCATTCTTTTGAACTAAACAAAACATGCTTTGTCTTCTTACAAAACTATCGTAGATACCGCATGCTTTACCACAAAAAATTATATAAACAAACACACACATAAATTTAGATACACAAACACGTATAAAATCATGAATCGCTTTTATTGTGTGTATTAAATTAACATTTTAAAAGGAACATTATCAAAATAAACATTTATTTATTAGAAAATCAATGGAAACCAAGGCTTGTCTGATTATATCGATGTTTACTTACCATCAACCCACATCACTAAATGTTAGTCGCTTGCATGGAACTAGGACATTAACTTCTTTTTAGTCTCGACAATTTTACTTTAGATGCTAAAAAGGACCTATAGCAATTTAACTTTAGTGGGACTAGCATTCGTTATCAATGTGCATTCAATCGAAAATCTGTGTGATATTTTATGGTCTAATTAAAAATATTCATCTTGGTAATTTTAGTGTTGCAATGTTTAATATAGATAAATTGGCAGAATTGTTCGCCGTGAAGCGGAAACGTGGGACCAAGAATCTTTAGAATACATGCGGACGATGGTGAAACTTCAGATGTTACACGACTTGTACTTCGATAGAACTCGACCAAGGTATTTCGATATCGACGCTCTATCGATGTGGCCCAATAACATGTTCCAGCTTTAACATACATATTAAGATCATACTAACCGAATGATCGATGCAAACTTGTAACAAATATATTTTTTTAATATGTATCCAGCATGTTCTTCGATTATACAGCTTCCAGCTTGTTATATTCCATTATTAGAAAATATTAGAAATGGCGTAACCAAAACTCTCAATTAATATCTATAAAATAAGTGAAATTGATTAATATATAATGATAATAATATTAATAAATTAAATAGAAATTGTTTTATATAAAATTCCATGTATGTAAATTGTATCAACTTTTATATATAGTATAATGTTAATAAAATTTGCAATACTCGCTGAGTTGCTGTGATAAGGACAAAAATTATACATAACACCTGTATTGTATTTATGACTCATAGTTGGCAAATAAATGTTTGAATCTTTGAAACTCAATATACCTAGTAATTTAACACTGTTACGTACAGATTTTGCCCTAAATATGGTCCATTTTATTGTCATAGAGACTTTATATGTATTATACTTAAATTTCATGTATATTTTTAATAATCAGTGCCTGATGCTAATTGTATTAAAATTGCTTTCCATCTACTAAACAATTTCTTAAAATATCACATGGCACATATTACCCTGATAAATCTATACTAGTATTATAATAAGGTAAGCGTTTGTGAGTTTGTATGTTTGAGGCGGGTAATCTCCGAAACTAGGTACCGAACCGATTTCAAAACTTTTTTTTCACCATTGGAAAGGTCCAAGATTGCTATAGGCTATATTTTATGTCAAAATTTCCACGGGAGCGAAGCCCCGGGCAACAACTAGAGTACTTAATATTTTCATTCATGAAAATCTTGATTATATTGACTATTTATTTTTTAGATTTAAAACAAAGAAATTTCTCCGTATAAAATTCTGCATATTTCCAGCCAGATTGAAATTTTCAAATTTATTTTCTTTTTTTGTTTCCGGCCAGTGTCAAGCTCAAGTGCCCCGGTTCACAAAGAGATTGGACAAACAAATGTTAATTAAAATTAAAGTGTCCTTAGCGTCTCTAACTTTTCTGACAACTTTATTCAGATGCCAAATAGACAATCATTTTGTGTGCAACAATTATCGCGCTTGTAAAAAAAGAAAATGTAAGGTAGATATATGTACTATTAATATTTATGAATTCGAAAAAGTAAAGAGTTATATATTATCTCAACTATGAAAATACAAAAACTAACACTACTCACATTAAATTACCTAAAATGTAATATTCAATATATTAAGACATTTTTTCGAAAACCAAATGGCTCTTAAACTTAAAGGTAATTAAAAAATAAATTACTAAAAGGGACTTTAAAGAAAGATGGCAATCGACTTTGAATGACGAAAAATATCCTGAATGCTGTATCATTTTACTGCGAAATTATGAAACCCGCAGAAAAAGCAATAAGGATTACTTTACTGCAATTTGTTAATTAATGTACGAAGCAGCGTATAGTTTATAATTAAAACCTTGGTCCGATATTTTTGTGTGGTCGTAGGTATATAATATAATATTTCCGTGAATTTCTGGAAATTTAAAATGTTAAAAGGATACGAAAATTCAAATCAATAGTGGCAGTATTTTAGATTAGATTTCATCCTAAAAAATAAATAAAAAAAATGTTATGACGGATAAAAAAACGACATTTGCGGCAGGGTTTCATAAATTACTATTTAATTTGCTATATAAATCATCAATATATATAAAACTCTTCCGTTACTGAGTGACTGACTGACAGACAACGTACAGCCGAAAATACTGAGTGTAGGAAGCTGAAATTTGGCATTTAGGTTCATTGGGGAGTAAAGGTGAGCTCTAAGAGAGGATTTTTGGAAATTCTAGCCCAGAGGGGGTGAAAAGGGTAAAAACCTTTAATATAAAAGTTCTACACCGTTGGAGTTAGTGACTTGAAAATTTGGATTTTGGTTGTTTATAACAAATTAATTATTAGGTACGTGTTTCAGATTTTTCTGAAAATTAACCCTCAACACCTTCAAAATGGGTGAAAAAGCTTAAAATTGGTAAACATACTCTTCATAATTTTTCTTAAAAAATGACCCAGATTTTACAACGAAATTCACGCGGGCTAAGCCGCGGGCAAAAGCTAGTTAATAATAAGTTGGTATCCATGGCTACGTTTTCCGAGGTTAACATTATAGGCGTTAACAGTACCTAATAAAAAATTAAAATCACATCGAACGTTTTAAACAACTTAATAATGATTCTAAAAAAGAAATTTTCAAAGCAACGACGAGGCTAATTTGATAACTAAATTGCTGACGTGTTTTATATTTTTAATGAACTTTGATCACAACGTAATAATGTAAAATTCTTAATTTATTTTTCTTACCTACCTACGAGTATACCGATATGCATTTTTTTGTAATTTAGTAATTTTAACTATTGACAACGAAACTACTAGGTACGCGTTCGACATTATCAGGTTGTCAACTTTGTGGCCTAGGTTTTTATGTCAAAGTATCTTGTAATTACGCTGTCTCTCACCATTTGCATCGGAACACAGAAATGTAAGCACGGCTGTCCAGCAGAAATAGATAGAGGGATGTAGACGACTTTTGAACCCGATCTACTTCTGATTTTTGTAGTTAAGTATGTGAAAAGATGTGATCTTGGGATTCATAAAATATATCTTGGTTTCGTCGTCTCCGTGTGATGTCAAAAAATCATAGACCGTTTATTCCTTTGACAATTAAAAAGGCGGCATTTTGTTGACATTGACAGCTGTCATCATTATCTGTCATCAGACATGTCAAATAAATATAATTACCCATAAGGTGTTAACATTTTAGAAGGGAACTTGCCTAAAATTCCCCGTTTCTCTGGTAATCACCCACTCATCAAAGACTTGTTCACCTTGTATTTAATACTAAAGTTTGGTAATAACAAAGTATATAAATCATTTAAGATAATGTTTTTTGTTGACAGGTTTGGAAAGCGCTCGGATACTTACTCAAACTGGGCTAAGGATGTCGAAGTAAGTTAATATTTTGATCGATGCTACTTAACAAATTACACATTGACAGGCTTGTCTGACAGCCCTATCTCATTTAAAGGCTCATGTATTTTCTAGGGGTTATATTTTGTTACCGTCGAGGTTCATTTACTTTACGTTAGCAGTACCATTGGTGTAGGACCTCTCTATAATCTCGGGTGGATGTCGCACCACGTAACTAAGGGATTGCTGCTGATAGACAACAATAACACTTCCAAAGATGATCACCGTCAGAAAGATGTCCGGTCGGAAAACCACAGCCGAATCTTTAAAAAATATAGGCTTTTTTTAAAACGGATCTTGGGCTTTGTCACAGCCGCGTATGACACAGAAAGAGAGAGAGAGAGAGATTTACCTACACACAGAGTCGATACCGTCGGAAGCACAGTGGATCAGACCGGAATTTAAAAAACATAATAACTGACAATTGATCGGTTTTTAAGTATTAATTAAGTAATTTCCATGATGTGCATTGAGAACGAAACTGGATCGCGTATCTGTTAAAATTCGCGATTCAAAAAGTTACTATTTCTGATTGATAAGCCACGTAAGAAGTCCCACAGACGTGGCGTTACTGTCGTAATTTACCTATATAATTAAAATGAAATTACATTATTATATATATAGTAAATAAATCTTAACGTAATTAGAAACAACCAAATTAGACAAGTACCTACACGTCAGTAACGGAACGTTTGTGAAGATTTAATTATCATATCAGAAAACTAAAAGCTCTAAAGTTTACGATACGCCAAACCAAAAGGGATCAAAGGACACACGAAAAGACTTGTTAATCCCATATTCTGATTTTGTGGCTTGTACAAATTGAATTCGCAAAGTACCTTTATTTTTGTGTGAATTTTTACACAACCTAACCTTGCTTGATAAAATACAAAGTACATACGTTGTAAGTGGATTAGAAATGAAAGTAAACTAAAACTAAAAGCAAAATATGTCTAGTGATTTCTCAATGTCATAAAGAGTATGACTAGAAAATAAAATGGTAAAGAAAATGGCGCTTTTCTTCGGTCGCCTTCTTGTTTACCAAAGACATGTATCGGAATCATTGATACTTCGTACAACGGAGTACCTACTAATTCCGTGATCGGAATTCATATTGCGCTAATTTAATCTACTTAGGACTTGCGACCTTCACGATTTTTCTGCCAGTTTCGCTACTAGCCTTCCGACACTTCGATTAGTAGTGTAGAGAAAGTAAGAAAAGAAAGGCTATCCTCAGCACTGAATAGAAAAGGGCACAGATTAAATAAATACTTGACACCTCAAAGTACCTTAATTTGTTAAATAAATAATTGCTATTTATTATACTACGATTTTAATAGTACCGAAACGACGTCATATTAGATATTTATTACATACATAAACAAACAACAAATTTATCATGCCTAGAGACTGGATGGATAGGAATGTATTTACAGACAAGAAACTTAATAATAAACACATTATTTGACTTCTACGTATTTTATTAATTATTCATTTTTGTTCATAGATATTAAGAATATGATAAAAATATATTAAATTACAAGTGTTGGCTTATTTCATTACTTCTTTATCACTTAGGTACAACATGCTTTAACAAAACATTTTTTTTTATCATGTAATCAATCACACATTGTGTGTCAATCATGGAATCAGTAGGTAGGTACTCCATAAGTACTTATTAAATCCATGGTGTCAATACAATACGTAAGCCAATAGTCTGACAACATGGATGCCAAATATCGTGTCGAGTGGTGGAGAAAAAAGTAGGAAAGCGGACTCCGATTCTCTATGGATGAGGAAGATACCGAGAAAACGCTCTGTTGAAAGAGAGAAAAATATTTAGGCAAAATGTTTGCTATTATAAAACAAATAATGAGGTCCATTCCCGCGTTATTTGTTGACCACAAGAGCACTTCACATGATCAGTATTGACCAGAGGACATGAGCATTGCAAAACGCGCGAGCACTTCACATGAGCTGTATTGAGCAGAGGACATGAGAGCAAAAGGCGCTTGTTTTTTCAGTTTTTCCTAAAAATATCCCTATGAATATTTGGTTGCGAAAAACTTTATGCACACAAACTGCAACTAGCCACTTGCATTTTGTGGAGATGTTAAGGTTAGACAGTGCCTATATGGATTACATTTCAAAATGCACGTATACCACAAAAGCTATAGAGAAATGCTCAATAACGGACCTTTATAGCAAGCATTATATACCGGGATAACTGGTTAGTTGAACCTAGGATTTGCCGTTTATTGGTTCAGATATCGTACTTCAGAATCAGGATTTCAATAATACGTTTATTGTATATTTTTCTAACCTTATAATATGATGATGATTGTATAAAGATCTGTAATATACCTTCTATATTTATTTCATAAGCTGGAGATTTTGTGTGGATGTTTATGTGATTGATATGGAAATACTGGTCTGATGTGGAAAATTAAACTCTGTGTTTTTATGAAAAAGTACCTGATCGTATGTTATCGAGAATTCCGAAATTCTCACGGAAGCAGTATTAGCTGAGCAGCGGTAGCAGCTGAAGGGTTTTTGTAGATGTAGAATGAATTTGTTGCGAGTTCTTTCCTTCAAAATTTCTCGAAAGATTATTTCAAATCCTTTAATGAATTAACATTCAAGCGGTATGAAAAAACGCAGTCATAAAATTCCGATTTACCATAAACAATTTTGGTTGTAATATCGTAAATCATTATAATCAAGTTTAAATGTGATTACTTTCTTGACCTTAATTAAAAACAAAACCTTTTTTTTATTATACGAGTATATATCTCTCTTTCACTCTAACCTGAGTTTTCGTTTCTTCCTTAGCAGTTAAATATTTTGTGAAATGTTAAATCTAAATCCTTTTACATTATGATGATTCATTGATCCATTAAAAATGACAAAATTTATTATCATATTAGTTCTATTTGCTATGTGTATACCTATATCTTTTTAATGTATTATATGTATGTAAAATTACATATTTTTTTCTCATTTTACAGAAACCAGATTTACCCGCATGGCTGTCGTATGCCCGAAGGAGATGAGATGTGCAACAATTCGATCCTAATTAATAAACACCATAAATATCATTCGTTCGTGAGTCGTTCGTGATTACTAAATCGTAATCGTCGTCCCGGTTAACCGTTACAATATAACTTTCAATAGCTGAATGTATAACCTTAAATGTTAGCATCTCATCTGTTTTACTATTATATGTAAAATGTAAGTCAGCTCTTACGTCCGTTGTGAGATTTTGGTTATCAGTATTATGTTTGTTATTGTGTTCCTACATTTATTTATTTTTAATTAATTTTCTTTATACAATAGTTTAATGTTAAGGTTTCAAAAAGAAGATAAATTCGAAATCTTTGCGGTTTTATTTCTGATTGTGATGCAAAAGTCTTTAAAAGTTTGGGAGATTGACCTTTCATGAATTTTTTGCGTCGACGTTTTAAATATCATTTGAATATAATTGTTTCAGTAATGTTTCCCGCGTATCTATAATTGTTTAGATAATGTCTCTAACTTTGTACTTAATTAATAACATCTGAACCGTTGTAGATATGTTCAATCGACAATTCATTGTACTTAATGTTATAAATAAAAGCAATTGAGAAAACGTATGATTTAATGGTACGTGTTATTGTTTCTTTTATCCTTTCTTTATTAGTATGGTGTTTGAATATTTTCTTCAGCACAGTTTTGGTGGAGCACAGTCTATGGTAATGTATTGTTTCGGATTGTAAAGGGTGATTAAGTGATTTTGAAAATACCAAGCCTAGAGTAGTATATACGCATATACTACTACGCGTACGTATACGTATGCGTAGAAGTACTGACGTTTGAGTTTGAAATTTAAAAAAAAAGTGGATGTCTCTTAGCTCATTCTTATTCTCTTATTAGTGGATTTAACTTTCTCTAAATGCAATCTATCGATTTGTTTTAAAAAGAAAATATAAAAAATTTAATTACTATAATTTTTCATAGTTAATAGGTACATTTGATAGTTAATAGATGTTAGGAGGAATAATATAGAAAACTTATGGTTTGTAGCTTCCATTGCTTGTTTTACCCATTGAATAGTAAGAAGATTACTGGAGCAGATGAAGTGCAAACCCGCATTAGCAATTTCAAATTATTTACATACATATTAAAAAATAATATTTTGGTAACATCAGCATACTTACATTAGACAATAAATATAATAGCACAATTAGCAAGTAAGATGAATATGAAATAAAAAACAATATTTCAATGTTTACGAAATAATGAGAATGAATTGTTGAAATAAAAAGTTCTCATTTCGTAAATCCTGATTTTGATCTAAGCATAATTAATTCTGAATATTAAGATTTCAAGACCTTACTTGATATTTTCGTGAAAGTTTTCCTGTTTTATCGCTTATATAATGGGCTTCCTTCTACCTACTCTGGGCCATATTGCACCAAGCTTAAAAATGTTGACAATTTCAATTACAAAACGTATTAACGTTTCATGGCACAATTAAAAAAAAAGAAACAATAAACATAATAATCATTGTCATCTCTCTTTCGAAAAATACCTGTATCATCAGTAAATATCTTTTCGCTGCACAAGATAAATTGTTCGACGTTTTCCTCATGGACAAATTAGTTGTGCCCATCCAGATCTATGTTCCTGACCTACTCGAGCAAATATGTTTAAACACCATGTTTAAAGTGGACAATGTTATAAAACATTTAATTTTATCTATATACTAGCTTTTACCCGCAGTGTCGCCTGCGCAATTTTACACGGCAACAGTATTTATTACATATAATCTCATTTTAATACACTAATATACCTGGCTATGGCGAAAGCATTTAGTTGGAATTACTGGGATTCAAGTAATCATAACAACACTTGTTAGATATTTGGACATTTATTTATTTTAAGAAGTATGAATAAAACAGCAAATAGGTGGTACCTCTTTATATTTTCTATTAATAAGATCTGTGTCAGTACATCGAGTTTCGATACTTAGTGAGCGACTAGTTTATTTGTAAGCACAAACATTAAATTTCTTACAAACTATACCTTACTCTCACAAAGAAATTTTTACATTTCAAATTGACAAGATCTTTTGCACAAGCACCTAGTTTCATACAACCTTACATTTACACATATATTTCGAGTTAATAGTATTTAAATCTATGAAAAATTATGATACATATAAAGGTGACTAGAATCAAAGAAGGTCGTGATTAATTGCAATCAAAAGTATTTTTAACACGCTCTTTATCATACAGATTTTAACATTTTTTATCTTATTGAAGAATTTGTGTAAGATTTTCTTGTGATAGAAGTAAAGACATTTAGTGTCTAATTACATTGTGAGATGATTAAAGAACATTATATTCTTTCGTATACAGAAAAGTTACTAATTTTTTTCTAAAAATACTTTTGAGTGCAATTGGAACACAATTAGATAATACTTATCGTAATTAATTAAATCATATATCTGACAGTTTACATCAGTGTGTGATGTTGCATTTAAGAATTATATTAAAGACCATTTATTACAATACAAATACACGTCTTTATTGTTCAACGTTCACACACAAAACTTTAAGTAAATACATTTAGTAAAATTTACAATGACAATTAGAATATGACACGATTTGCACAAAACTGAGTACTAAGGTTTCTAAAAGGAATACAAATTAAAATCGACAGTAAACAAATTATGTGCCCAATAATAAATAACATGAAATATTATATGAAAATAAAATATAAGTATTTACTAAATACACTAACAATAATAAAACAAGAAATACAGAAGATAGAAAAACAACCAGTCTTAATACGAAAATGGAAAGAAATGATTTTGATAGATATTATTAATATAAAAAAGACACATACGTTACATACACTGACATCGAATTAAGATGACACCATCGTCAGACAATCACTGTCGATCTTAATTTCAGATGAACCAAAAATATTCTAGATAGAGCTACTAGTAAGAAACTACAATTTACATACATAGAAGACGATAGATTAGACGGATGGAAATTCTGGGGCATCATAGCATTACATTACAACTCTATAGAACACTAGTTTTCATTTTATTTCTAAAGGGTATATATATTTAATCTCCTAAAACAAAAGAAAATAGAAACGACTAATTTCATAAAGGTTTATAGGGATTTTGGCATCTCGCATCTTAACTATTGCAAACATTGAAAAATTATAGTAGAAGTTAACGTAGAATCTAACAAGATGTACCTAAGATTCCTTTTTTTTCGAAATAAAAATAAAGTTAGTTAAAAATAAAATTGGCAATTCTTAAGTTACTAATATCTTTAGCATTCTAGCTAGTCTGATAATTTCAGAAATCCTACTTTTGCTCAAGCCATACTATTCACTTAGATAGCGGACAATCTGACAAATTGATGTCCAATATATCTAAAAGATTAGAATTCATTTCTCATTCTACAAAAGCCATTCCCTACCTAATCTTGAACCAGTAATATAAAGATAAAAAATTGGGAATTAAAAAAAAATTGAGCAATTGGGCACAAAACTCTCTTATTACTCACAGCGCATATTCTTAAAATTTAATCTATATTAGAGCTTAATAATACTATTTACAAACACCCAATTGTAACCAAATACAAATAATTAGTGCACTAAACGTAATATTTATTCTAACAACCAACAATCAGTGTGCTTAGGAATTTTCGTGTAGACTGAGTATCAACAATTCAGTATAGGTTTAGTGACGTGAATGTTATAAAAATATTTAATGAAGTCTTTGTGTCTTACATATTACATAACAATAGAATTTATAATGATCGATTGTCATTTTGCGCTACATCTGACACGTTTTGTGCTAAAATATTTAGTTTGTTGTGAATTTGTAACTTATCATCTAGTTTATCATTATCTGAACCCTCTTTGAGGAGCTCCCATAAGTTATTCTTATCAAGTATTTCGAAACCACCTTTATTTTCAGGTGCAATATCTGATTTAGGAGGATCAGACAATATCTTTGAGGTTTCAGAAATCGGTGTGGGCGGCACTTTATGAATTTCTTTATTTATAGATTTTAAAGTTTTCGTTGTAACTGTTTCTGAATTGAGGCTTTTCATTTTTGTGTTATTAATTTTTGAGTCTGAAATTGTTACCTTTTTAGTAGAATTCGTGGAACTGATATTGATATCAGCATCAATCATTAAAGGGACAATCTTTTTCTTTAGCGTGTTTGGTTTAGGCTTTTTAGCCTTGTAATGAATTGTTTTAATATTACTGTTAGTGATTGCTGTAATTGTATGAGGTATAGTAGAGGTCTCTAAATGTGAATTAAGAGTTTTGTTAGTTTTTGTTACATTGTCATAAGAGATAGTTC
This sequence comes from Plodia interpunctella, assembly GCF_027563975.2. NCBI lineage: Eukaryota > Metazoa > Arthropoda > Insecta > Lepidoptera > Pyralidae > Plodia > Plodia interpunctella. The sequence goes on from NC_071302.1 coordinate 2,649,840, forward strand.
CTTTTACATAATTAGTAGAATTTTTAGGAGAAATGTTGTCCTGAGATATTAAAACATTACTTGAATTTACATTTTTAACTATATTGGTAAATTTGGTTGGTTGAGATTCCATTGAATTAAGTGTTATATTTTTTTGTTTACCCGAATCAATCGTAACGCTGTGATCAACACTTTTAGATTTTGCAAAGAATTTTTCTTGTTTATCTCCGTACGTTGCTTTAAGTGTACCTTTTCGTCTTGGAAGTGGTTTTTTCTTAATATTTTCTTTCCTATAGAGCAACTTTGATACAGGCAATTTCTGAACAATTAGTTCTCCATTTGGATTGGAGACAATAGGCGTGATATTATTATCAATTTTTTGAATCTGTGAGGTATTTACAAAAGTGGCTGTCGGGATAATAATTGGATCATCACGGTCTTTTTCTACCATAGCATTCGTGGTATTACTTATTACTTTACTGGGATTGAAAATTTGATTTTTGTTATTAATAAGGCTTTTTTGTGTGGTGATAGAAACATTTGTTGTTAATACAGTCGTAGTAGTAGGTGAATTTGTTGTTGATATTTCAGTAGCCACGGTTTGTATAGTAGAAACTGTTGCATTTTCTGTAATAACTTCTGTCGCTTCACTTGTAGTCGTAGCAGGTTGACTAGTAGTTGATAATTTGTTATAGGTTGTTTTAACATGCTTCTTAAATTCATAATCCCTACTACAAATACGTCCACACTCACATATATTATCTATATTTGCCGTGGTTTTGAGACCGGAAAGTTCAGTCTTTTCAAACCAGGTGATAAAATCATCGTCAGTGATTCCTCTGAGAAGTGGGCTTCCAGGCCTCGCGTGGAAAAAGGTTTCAACTGCCAAATCTGGTCGAGTAGATGGATATATCTTGGCGAATGCTGGACGTAAGCTCGTAATGATGTATTTAGATCTTGCTTCATAAGTAACGCAGACTGGGCAAGTAGAGCTTATCTGTAAGAGGTAAAAGAAACAATTTTAAGTATTCTCTATTAGACCAATAACAGTGTGAAAAAAAAATTGTAATACTTACATTAGCAAACACGAACCAAACAGACTCTCCTCTGGAGCCGTAATGAAGATCAGCAAAAGTGGCGCCATCTAACACCACCGGGTTTACGGAGTAAAGCTCATAGCCGGAGAATAATGATGACTCGAGGCGTAGGATACCAGATCGCTCTTTGCCTTTCCATCTGTTCAGTAAAGTATAAAATAAATGCAAAAGTTACTATGATAGAAAATTATGCTATTCGGATCTATGTTTCAATATAACTCATAGTAATTGTCCAACAAATATTTTTCTTTTTTTGTCTACTACCAATATTATAAATGCGAAAGTTTGTGAGGTTGTGAGGTGTATGTGTGTATGTTTGTTACTCTTTCACGCGAAATCTACTGGACGAATTGCTATAAAATTTGGTACACGAGTAGAATATAATCTGAAATAATACATGGGGTACTTTTTATCCCGAAATTCTTACGGGAGCGAAACCTCAGAGCGCAGCTAGTTTTAAAATGAATTTGTGTAAACTTACTTGAAGCAAGTTTTGATGATCAGCGTGGGGAGATTGCCCTGCAAGTCCTCGATGCTGCTGCGCTCGGGTCGGATCTCCTCAATGATCGCCGCTTGAATATTTAGCAGGGCGTTTTCTGGCTTCGGAGTGTATGTGGAGTATGATATTGTGCCCTGAAATTGTAATTAATTGGTTGATATTATAACTATTTTCACCGATCGCGTTGGAATCACCTCCAAAGATAACAATTGTTTCATGTCAAAGAAAGAATGCCCAAGTGAGGATATAACTCAGAAACTGTTTGTTTTACCTCTTTTCAAACCAAGACACATCACTGTCTTGCCCTATGTATCCCAACCACGCTGAAAGACCAGTATGACGTCACAGCTAGTGTTGTATCGATTTCGTCTTGTTGGGTTTTACAAATCTAAATTGTCAAGTTCACATACTAATCTTATATGTACGTGTATTATATTATATTTAGGCAGCAGCATATGGTGTTAGCCCAATTATGAATATAGTTACACTAATATGATAGGTAGGTTACCTGAACAGTGGCACAGCCAGCGCCAGTAGCGTATACGAATACTTTTGTTGGTAAACCAGGAAGTTGTAGTGGTCTGGGTGGAGTCTTTGCTCGTAACTCCAATGTGTCTGTTAGCTCCATGCCGGCCGTCGCTAGAGACACTGTTAGTGCTCTGTGCCTGTGGAAGTGATGGGATTAATAAATAAATAAAATAATAAATTAGTGAGACTAATTCTGTACTAGTGAAATATTGTTGCAAGTTCGGTAATTGAACGGGGTTCAGCAATGTGACTGAACTACAACAAATCCTAATCCTAAAAAATATTTAAAATGCAAAATTAAAAATTTTTTTTGTTACCTCTTCACGCTTTACCTGCTCAACCAATCTTGTTACGTACACGTAGTTTGAATTACGGAGTTGGACATAGGGTACTAATTGTCCCGAAATTTCCCTGGGACCGGCGCCCCGGGGCGCAGCTAGTTACCGTTAAAAGCGGTATATTACTCAGCACCATTGGTAGTACTATTTCTCTATCAATTTCTAGTAATTAGTCTTATAACTTATAAAGCCGACCTGTCATGAGCCAAAGCAGTGTACTGCGCGGCGGCCGTAGTCGCACTGTATACTGCAGCTTAGTGCAACATGGACGCTTCACAAAAGAGTAATCTGAAAATTTCTTCTTCAGCTTCCAGCAATAATTCATATTTCATGAAGTTCTCCTAAGGCTATATGCCTGCCTCGTATACTAAAACCTACCGGTCGTGAGCCAAAGCAGCGTACTGGGCAGCGGCTTTAGTAGCAATACGAGTATATGCCAAACTGGGGTGCCGCTGCAGCGTGGAGGCGCGGTAGTGGAGGAAGGCCACCGACAGCCCGTAGCGATAACTAAATCATATTTCTAGAAAAGTCCATTTGAGCCGCATGCTTGTTTGCTTTATTCGTAGCATTAAAAAATCGAATTGAAAATGACAGCCTAACTCGTAATGTAGGTAACCTAGGTGTCTCCAATGTGGACGCTCCATAATGAAGCAATCTAGAAATTTCTCCGTCATTCTGTGGCGGCATCTACGATGCCACATGCACAACGCCGCAGATGTAAAACCCGACCAAATGCAACGAATGACAAGCCACACAAGTGATCCACGACTCTACGGACAGATGGCACCACGGTCGACTCACTACCAGAAGCTAACAAGCCTAGACCGCGTAGATAGTGCGTTTTCGATTGGAAGCATAAATACAACCTCCGTTGGAGCCGTGCGGTTCCCCAGGCGCAACACCTAGCCTGGCGGGAAGATCTTGCCTTTGTGGCGGTCAAGCATAATCACCTAGCTTCCGCTACAATTATTTTTTCTTCTTTCCTGTTTCTTGCAATGAATCATATTTTGTATAGGTAATTAAACAGGCGTGATGCTAATAAGCATAACCTCTGTAAAACATACCTGTCGTGAGCCAAAGCAGCGTACTGGGCAGCGGCCTTAGTAGCGCTATATGCGAGACTGGGGTGCCGCTGCAGCGTGGAGGCGCGGTAGTAGAGGAAGCGCGCGGCCGCCTCGCCGTCCGCGAGCGCGCCGCGCGCGCACGCCGCGCGCAGCGCGCGCACGCCCGCCACGTACTGCTCCATCGTTACCGCTTCTGTTCAATGTTCATCATTGTTTATATGCGCTCGTGTTCCTCATTGAAGTCTCACTCATTTTAATTAGTTACAAAACTTGGGCATACAAATGCCCAATGGCGGGACATAGTGTACACTTTCACAATACCATGTCAACCTGTGTTACCTATGTTCACAAAATAAATGAATTTGAATTTGAAGTTTGTGGCGTATCTACACACTCCGAGACGTGAACAATAAGTAGGTAAGATAACAAGTAAAGATAGCTCACAGATTTTATATTTTAAATAATGATATAATGTTATTTATAAATAAGACTAATATACTATATAAGACAAAATAAAATAAAGTTAGACCAACTTTGTGTCTCGTTTTATATCCCGCAACGAGTTCACTCCTTAAACACAGTTGTGTTCTCACGGAAGTGGAATTTGTTGTTGATGGTGGTGACATGTTCGCATGTAATCGAAGTTGTTTGAGCAGTGGTGGTGGAGTCAAATTCGCTTGTGATCGAAAGCTCCCAAGTTCGAATCCTACATGTGCCACATGTTGATGAATTCCAGCGAAGAACAACATCGCGAGAAAAACTGTATGTAGTACATAATTTGAAAACTAGTGAGTAAATAAGAGACTGTACAAACTCTGGTCTTAACCACTGACCCATCACCGCTACAATGATAGCTTATAAGTGCCAAACCATCCATTCATAGCCAAACCATGTGTCAGGCGATAATTGAAAACCCTAGCAAATTTTTATAGAAAAGATATATCGGATGTTAAACGTGACTTGATCGAATACCATAAGATGTTGTCTTGATGTTTCGAGAAGTTTCCTCCAATAGCCAATCAGCAGCATCTTTCCTCGGGGCGGGCCAGCCGAACTCCCCTTCTTCTGTAGTCGAAGCGTTTCTTAAAATTACGAGAGCTTCGGGAACTACTGGACTCCTGAAATTCAGATGTATATTTTGAGTTATTAATAATACAAAATATTCATTGACTACTTCAAACCGGTAGATTAATTGATTTGAATATCTCAAAGGTAGAAAGAATAAAATCTTGCAAATCAGTGAAAGTTTGTGAGAAAGTGTAAGTAACTAATGCCTACCTTGCAAGGACAAGTCCTAAAACGGCTGCGGCAAGAGCAGCTGGTGAAGTCAAATTGTATAAATTCTTCTCCAAATATATCTGTGCCTTTTTCGCAATTTCAGCATCCACCTGAAAATTTTCATAGAGAAAACAATATTTTCCATCATTTTTACCTTGTTATACTTTATTAGATATAATTTCTTGAAGTGTTTGCTTACCTCATTTTCCACACCAACTTCAAGCAGAGTAACCAAAGTTTCAGCAGTCACTTCGACTGTTCTTTCCCACTCTATTTCTTCCTCAGTCATATTTCCATCTTTGTTGTAATAATAATATTCATTGACATCAACTTCTTTCCCTGTTCCGTTAGCTTTCTTCAATTCAACTGGATAATAATCAACTTCTTTGTCAGCAGCTAAAGGAGTAAATGATCCATCTGAATTTTGTCTTAATTGAATCCACTTCTTAATTTTTTGGAGTAGATCAGGGTCTATTGGATAATAAGCCTGTATTTTTGTGAGGATTTCCAAAATCTTGATAGTCGACAAATGACTGCTCATTGCTGGATGGTCACTGAATGAATTGTCACTCTTCCTGAACGACAGAAGTACTTGAACCTGAAACAAGTACATAAATGTAAGTACGTAAATGAAACTTTGTATTCCAAATCTATAAACTATTTTCTTTATATTCAGTTGATATTATTAAATTGTAACTGTCTTTGATGTTAGGCGTTAGAGTTTTTATTGATATTATTTTATTAAATTAATATGCATAAGTCTAAATAGTAGTTTCTGATATCACAGTAATTTGATACAACTGTGAATTTTATTTTCACATAGTAAGTAAACTTGCCTGTTCGGGCAATTTCTTCAAAATCTTCTCCCTTTCAGCTTCATCCACTAAATGCGGTATATGCTCCAAAGCCAACAGCGGAGCTAAACTAGCTGACGCAGCAGATAATTGTGAATCCCTCCACACCTCCGCCCATTGGTCGGTTGAATCTGTCTGCAGGCTGTAGAGTGGTAGATGTAGTCCACCAGACACTAAAAGAGTTCCACTGGCAGAGCCTGGGACTACGCCGTGAGGAAGACCAAGTTCAAGGACTTGAGAGAAGCCAGCTTCTTCGTTGAAATTCCATATCCTAAAAACGATAGGAATGAATAATGTAGAAAGGCAAGGTGAAAAACAAAATGACTAATGTATGAGATTAAACAAACGTATTTTCTTATATTTGCATATTTACTTTATTTTGATATTACGAAAAATATACATACTATTTAAATATTTTGACAAAAAATTATATGATCTTTTGTCAATATATTTCAACTAATTCTGAGGATTTACCTGAAATCAGCTTTATCACCCCAGAGCGCGCTGAAGCCGACATATTTGATCCTCATCTCGGAACTAAGAGGCCAGACCAGCAGCCTCCTCTCCGAAGGCGCCGCCCCTCTCCCCACGGACAACCTCCCCCCCTCCCACCAAACCCACCAGGCACACCAACTATCGCTTCCAGAACATTCTTCATCGCTCTCCGTTTGTTCTGCGCTCGCTAAATGCACGTCGTAGCCTGAAATTTTGTTATTCAATAGAGGGTTAATTACTTAAAGTAGTTTTCCGTAAAGAAGAATACACTGTGGGAATTGTGTGTAGTAATTTGGTAAGTCAATATGTGGTTAGTATATTTATTTTATCATATGGAGAGCTTAGTGTAGTACCTAGATAATAAAAGGTAAATATGATGAATCACAGTAATTAGTTTGAGTTTGTGGTCTTGTAGGGCGTTAATAATAATAAAACACGTGTAATCTTTCTCTAGGAGACTGAACTGAGGAATTCCGGACTCAAGTGGAGATGAGAGAAAACACGATACTAACCGTGTTTCCCCTTAGCAATCCAAACGCGGCTCCTCTCGAATACAACTCTGTACATGTCGTCGGAAGGTTCACGAACATCCGACAGTGCCACGTGCGCTGCCCCTTGAGACTTGAGCTCCAAGACGAGACCAGCTCTGTTCCTTGGTGCGGAGACCCATTGCCACTCCCAGGAACCACGGGTGGAGACTGCTATATGTTCTGGAATTCGATTTAGAAATTACATTTAATGCTAGTATTGATGTAATTGATCTTTACGTTATTTGGTAAGTATGGTAAAATGAAATTATTAAAATAAGAGATTGTTCGTTCTACAATTCGGTCGATTTTGTAAAATACTTAAATAATAAAACTACATTCAAATGAAGACTTTAATTTAAAACCTAATATAACCGGTTGTTGAGCATGGGTTTAATATCCTACGAAAGGAAGTTCTCTTTTATATAAAAGTTGTTTAATTAAATAATTACCTACAGTCCTTCAGATAAAGTAAACAAGCCAGATCAATTAGACTTAAATATCAATACAGCGAAACAAAGAAAATGGGTTCATTGTTTTTGTAAACAACAAAAGCTTTCTAAGAATATATTTTTAATCTTAGCCATTGTACTTGAAATGTATCTTTACAGGCTTTTATAATTCTCTTTAAGATATTGAATTTCGCAGTTGGCTAATGTAAAGCAAAATCACGAAATCTACTTTTGACTTTATGCCGAAAATATTTTCTAGCCATGTCGCATTGATTATATGTCGCATAGAAGCCTACCTAATACTATCTAATACTATGTCTCCGAGGAGTACACGAAATCGAGCACAGTCGATGAAAACGTTAAGTAATCATCGAAAGTCTGATTAATTTAAAGATTGTTTATGAAAAACGATTAGTTCCATTTTTAGCTCAAAAGTTTGTAGTACTTCCCATTTTATCGCAATAAATAACATTAATAGCCTGTCACCGTTGACAAAGCTATATTATTTATTAAATTACGATTCAATATTTCCGTCATCTTCGGCGTTCCCCAAGGCTCTGATGTCAGCCCTTACCTATGTGTTATATACACTAATGTCATCGTCTAATATCTAACATCCCACTCATGAAATATTCTAAATTTTGTTTTTTTTTTAACTCACCGTTGGCACAAAAGTAGGCACTCTGAGTATCACTCCTGTGTAGTCCTTCAGGCAGGACCAGCACGCTGGCGGACCTGATGACGGAGCCAACCAGGGTCTCGTTGTTGAATGACGTATACGAAACTGAGCAGTTGTCAGCGCTATAACCGGTGACTTCCACTGGAATGACAAGAAAAGAATTATTATAATTTTCAAACCAGATTCACGTTTTGCTTGAATACTCTAGATTACAGACCAATTAGATATAATTGAAAGTGTATATTTAAATCATTATAAGGCTAATTTATTAAAGTCACCTAAAGCCATCTGACATGAATTTTAATACTCATGCAGGATTCGAAGCTAGATCATTCAATCACAGCTATAATCACTGGACCACCACCTTCAATATTATGAAACACTGGTTTATTTTAAGTTTTGAAAATTCTAATGACGAAATGTAATTTAATAAAAACTCTTTTTGATGATAAATGATTATTTCATTTGAAGTTTTCCATTTGAAAGATGTGTATCTTACTGCTATATATAAGAGTTTAGTTACAGTTTGAAAAATGTCTACGTGATAAATGTGCCTTGGATAGTTGTTGAAAGAAGTTTTCTATCGTTTCTAGATAATATTAAGTGATTTATGGTTGTTAAAGACTTTTTAATATTATTAAAGGATATAGATATATTTAAATGTTTTATGCTTTTAGTGATATTGTGAGTAATATTACTTACAGTACTATTGGAAGTAAACGTTAGTTAAATATAGATGTGTTGTCATTTCATTTAAAATCCATAAGGTTAAAGATAAAAGACACAATGACGACTTCCCGTTTACAATAATATTGTCAGTATGCTATAAATCAAGCAATTCTGCATTCAACCTAGTTCCATTTTTATACCATCGACACTCATAACTTGCGTCGTAATGCAGGCCAACATAAAATTACTTTATTCCCAGTGCTCCTTTCAACTCCTGACGCAGCATTTTTATCTCTATTCTTTATGATTATGACAGTACGAGTTCTAGTCGGCGCAAGATGTAGAGTGAAGCGGAATAAAAATCAATAATAAAATATGGAGTGTCATGTTTTTAAGACATTTGACACAGAAACGTTTTTCTATGTGTAAATGTCTATTTAAAAGCATCAAAAAGTATTTTAGAAAAATATGTGGAGATAAAGCCATAATAAACATTCTCAAGAACACGAATCTCTCTCATGTGTTAAGAATACGCATCCACGATCGTTTAAGCGGATACTGAAAAAAAATTATTTTATTTTTTGCTCAGAAATTATGAAGGCTTAAATTTTTTACATTATTTAGCTGTGTTATTACTGGCCACTACAAAAAAAAAAGGAATCCGCTGCCACCGCCTCATCTTGTTACTTGCTCACATTGCGTGGGATCACAAATGGCTCTCTAGAATACTATCGCAGTGGAGTAATAGAATCCACCGCAGCCGTAGGAAACACTTGGAAAGCAATTGAACTTTTATATGGTTTATTATCAGGTGGCCGGGAAACGGTAGCTGTTTTCATGTTTATATCTTTTATTCAGATTGCGTTCGCGACAGTGAGCTTTTATTATGTAGGATGCTTTATTGAAAGAAATACAAGAATATTTTATTATTTTTACTTGTTATAATTCACGAGCAATGATTGTGAGGAGATTTTAAACATCGTAGTATTTTCATGATGAAAAGTTTATATAAATCGTCATACAGGAAATTAAATATGCAAAAATAATGGAACTTTTAAATTCTTCTCTATTAGAAAATGACTCTTTACATAATTAACAATTTTAGAGTATGATATTAGCATTATAATTATTATTACAAGGAAACAACAAAGTAAGATAACCTTATTAAGAACTTTGTATCAGTAAATGGAATATAAACTTCGCGAGGCTGTTGACGTAGCATTGTTGGCAAGACAAACTCTTAGATGAAATTTCTAGCAAAATACGGGTGACTACTCAATTTTACGAGGATTTGCGCCGTAAAGGACAAAATCTTGCAATGTATGGCCATATTGTCCGGGAGGAATACATGGTACGTTTTGTGTTATCTACAAAACGAGTCCAATTTTGTTTTGATGAAATGGCGAAGAAGAGCGTTTTGTATGTTTACATTAAGGTTGACGCCTTTATTTGATAAGAATTTGTAGAACAGAAAATAAGTAAATAAATCTAGATATGACAAAGTAAACTTCATGAATATTGTTCATCACAGAAATCAAAAATTAGGAACATAATCAAGGAACGAGCTGAAACAAATTTTATAATTGTGTATTGTGTTCAAAACAACTACTTCCTACTCAACCTACTCGATTCCCATTGTATCAATTGCCTATTGTAAATGTTAATAATTTTCAAATGTTCTCAATTACAAATCCAGCAATAATTCGTCAGGATTTACTGCTACTTTCCTTCGTAAGATCTCACTTGTAACACCTCAAACTTAGGGTGTCCTTAATTCTGCAATTATGTTGAAACATCTCCGGAAAGATCGCTCCGCTGGCTTCATTAAAATATTTTGCTCTACGGATTACGAAGTTAAGATTTCAACATTTTTTCCTCCCGTCTTCTTTTTCTTAATTAAGACACTTGTTATTGTAAGCGCTATTTTTTAATTTTATAAGAAGATGAACTTGTTGATTTTCAAGAAATAACAATGGTAAAGGTAATTCATTATAGTGACACCATATATGCATGATATAATATCCTTAGTTTTGTAAGTAATGTAATTTGAAAGTTTCTAGTAGTACGTTGAATTGGTTTTAATTTTATTTATGTAGTTTTATCATTTTTATAAAATATACCAGTTTAATGAATGGTCACGACACTATGATTTGTTACAACGTTTTATGATTTGTTACAACACGCGCCTGCGTGTTGTAAGTTGTAGGCTTAATAAGGATACATAGAAATTAATTTATAGATAGAAGTATTTACGTATATGTCAACGTAAGTAACTTATTTCTAGAAAATTTCAGAAGAATATAAAATTACTAACCATATATTGTTTCTTATTCGAAGCATGCATCCAATTGAGAGCCTCTTCGTCGATCAATGTGAAAGCGTTTAGTGACGTAGTAAACCCCAGTTTTAAAAGCAATGTCTTATTGGCAAAGTTCTAAAAGTCACTTACCAGTGATATTCTTCCTTCCTGGGGTGTTGACAGCTACCCTAACCACCAATTGAGTGCCGCCTCGTGGACCAAGCCGGAGACGTTCAGTGACATAGAGAGCGCCCGTGCTCGCGAAAGCTGCGCCCGCGCTTAGAGCTAGCAGAGCGGTCACCTGGGATCAAATGCCAAAAATACTTGAAGAAAAAATTCGCACGTATGTTACTGGTTTTCAAGTTGAATTTGTGAAGAATAGATGTTCTGTTATTGATGTGACATGCAATATAATATAATATTTGTAAAATAATTAATAGCAGCTTTAAGTTTGCAGTTTTATTCACATGAAACAACTCTGTATCATTACGACCAGAAATAATATCAACGAACTTCGTCATACGAGCAAAGCCCTGGTCAAGAAGTAAATAACAGATCTGTTACAGTGTCTTCCTGATGAATATCCATCACAAGCGCAGCGGAGAGCTAGTTACTTCGAAGTACCTAATCTCAAGAGAAATTACCAAAACACAAACAAGTTAGACAACTGTCAATGTTTGTAAAGTTAATAGGCCATAAGGATGACATGACGTTGGTAAGGTATATCTTCTGGGTATTTCAATGTCGTAGGTTTGATCTCGAGGGTATTAACTTGGTATGAAGGGTCTTGTCAGTATAAATAGCGCACGATTCACGCTGTCTTTTCTGTGGCCATATCTCTTTCACAAAGAAGATACCTAATTCAGTTTGTCTTTCTTTCGCTCTTCGTCTTGATGTAACTGTAACTAGTATAGTCTCATATATATTTTGTCAACATTTTTACTTTTTGTATAATTGAAAGTATTTAAAAGTAAATCAAAAAATAAACAGAATCAGGATGTGACACGAGTCTGTAATGATAACACTCTCAAAAAATCTCATTTTCAAAAGAACATGAGTCTTGAGTCAATGACAAACATCCATGGAATAACATTGAATGGTGACTTGACAATATTAATGGAGATATACCCGTTCTGGGTATTCAACGTCGTCGTCGTGATCTATTCTGGGCCCTGAGGGTATAAGTCAACTTGTCCCTGCCTGTATTAATACCACAAAATTCGCGGGTTTTCTACAATATCTGTTAATATTGCGATTTCATGGAATTATTGAAATAATATTAGCATAATTCTTAGTATTAGTATTTATAAGATTTTTTAAACATAATCTCAGCTTAGAACTGAGGTGATCTTACTAGAATTATTAGTCAACAATCGATGGTACGTTAGCTTAGTATAGTTTATAATCACCTAAGTCGGCACCATTCAAATTAGATAGTACCATTCCGTCCGTTACAAGTTCCAACACAACCTTCGGCACGACATAGTTTATTCAGCGACTTCAAAAACTCATAAATTATTCTCGGAATCTCTAAAACAATGGCCACCCTACAATCGCGAGGTGATCTGAATGTTGATTCAACAGATATTTGCGCCAAAAGGGCGTCGCCACTCAAAATTTTAGGTACGATTGCTGCTGTGCTCTATGGGGCTCTTTTCAATAAAATTTCAGCGCTGCCAATGGAATATGAACGTTTTTAGTATGGATATCGCATAACAGTTGTTAGACCAACAAAAACAACTTTTCATATAGTAGCTACTTCGATAGATAATTTGACTCTGTTTTGAAAAGTAGTAAAAAAATGAACACAAACATGAACTGTCCTAAAAGTAAATTCCTTCAGCCAACCATTATATCAAAATATTAATGTAAATAAGGTGCAATAAATATAATTATTTAATATACGTATCAAAGTATTTGACTAATAAAAAAACAGTAAAGTATCATTTACGGCACTGCGTAATGTTATAATTATGAACGTCCTCGCGATAAGTTAGTATTTCGTAGGGTGTTCATTGAAAAGTGAACTTTCTGTACGTTAACATTACTTATTCTATGGTTGAATGTTGATTCAACAGATATTTGCGCCAATAAGGAAGGGCACAATCGTAGCCCCGAATTTTCCCCGGGCCATGACCCAATATCCTTGTGTAGATTAAACAGAGATTTGTATAGAGTTTAATAAATTATTCCCTTTGTTTTAGAAATTTAATATCGACTCGCTTTTATGGAGGAATATGAAAGGGAGGACGTTAATTTTCACTATAACTAAGACCTCTTTGCAAATTTTAATTATTCAAAGAAAGAAAGTATAACCTTTTTTATTATTCAAAGAAATTTGAAGCAAAGATGTCCTTAAAAACTGATACTATCTTTATTTAGACAAATGTAGTGAGGACAAAGAACATAGTAAAAGGCTTTGAATATTTAAATTTTAGCAGGATTCTTTCTTTTTCTGTTCGTAAAGATTTTAATTTTTAAAGAAAAATCTGTGCTATTTATGATGATACTGCAGTGATTTCGCAGTTTATTCGAAGTTAAGTACGTAGTTTTGGTAACTAACACGAAACAGATTTCAGTAAATGAGATTAATACATAACACCTACGTACATTACGAACTTTGTTCAAAGTTTGTCACCGCACATGTGACAGCGATTTGTTTGCGATCGACGTCGCTCTTCGAATCCCGATTAGGGATTCCGGCCGATCCCCCAAAACCCGGCAAATGGGGCGATTAGGCAATCTAACCCGGTTTAAGCGTTTCAAACTCGCGTCAGACCGCATGCCGCGAGTCGCACTTGTGGGGAATACACACTATCATTTAAATCAGAAATCATTTTCAGACAATGAAGGAAATGTGTTGTAAAAAATACAATTACAAATACTAGAATCTTCGTCTTGCGTAGACCGGAAAATTACGTAGGGAAATGTCTGGCCATGCCACTCTCGCCTGGCCCTGGGAGAAGGTTCAAACCCAAGAAATGCTGGTTTGATGTAGTCAAGGATAATATGCGTGCCAACAACTAATGACGGTGCGAAGTGGGGACTAAAATGTAGGAAAGCAAATCTTGGGCTCCAATGCTCAATGGCTGAAGAAGAAACCGGGAAGACGCTCAGATGAGGGAGACAAATGCGAGTTGTTGTGTTGTAGTTTGAATTTTTCTAAATCGACAGGCTAGATATTCTAGTCTGTTCTAGCCTAGATTGTTGAATTAGTTGATTGCTAATGATTTTTGAAGTTTCACTTGATAACTTAATTGTAGTCAAAAAGCATGTACCTACGTTAAATGTTTTACTTATAATTTGTTCAATTTTCATTCCCAACTATATTTACGAAAGTACCTTCGTCCTAAATAAACATTTAACATGTAACTACGTATATTTGCCATGATCACTAGATCGTAAGATGGTTTGTAAAACCACGTTACTAATTTATTTAACCTGCTAGCTCCGTATTGTATATAAACTTACGTCGTGCTAAGAGTGGGTTAAGTTAAAGTTAAAACCTGCTCAGAAGTGTCTCTCTCTGCAGAAGAAATGACGCTAGAAATACAAAAACTAGTCAATTATTTATTTAATCTATATGCCTTCATCTTGCTAATTATAAATGCGAAAGATTGTGAGTGTGTCTTTGACGCAAAATCTACCGACCGATTGTTATGAAATTTGGTACACAAATAGCATATAATTTAGAATAAAACGTAGGGTACTTTTAACACGAAATTCCCCACGGTCGCAAAGACCCGGGGCCCAGGTAGTAACAAATAAATCGTATATATATATATATATATATATATATATATATATATATATATATATATATATATATATATATATATATGCTTATATATTTATAATAACCTACCTTTGTAATTGTGAGCAGGAACAGTGAGCTAAAGCATTCTCTTATTAAATCTCCTCTCTCTGAAGAAATCGCTTAAGAAAAAGCAAGGCAAATTTCTAATCAATAAAATCCAATCTTGGTTCTATTTTCTAGCAAAGTATTAACTGAGGAAGTGGATCACTGTGCCAACGGATATGAAGTTGGAGCCAAGCCTTGCACAAAAGAACTGATTATCTAGATAGGATCTTATGCAGGAAATTGAAATTTTGTACCATAAAGAGTGCAATTGCTTGCTGTCTGGAGACGAACTTTGAGATTTTAGAACCTTTCTTGTCAAACTTTGTCACGATTTTGTCAAAAACTTAATGCACTTTAAGAATATTTTTGTTAAGAGTTAGTGTTGAGTTCAATAAAAATAATAAATCCGAAAGCAGACGAAAAAATTTTAAAACTGATCAGCAGGTGTATTAGATCTCCAAATTTTACACAATTCTCAGTGAAAGTGGACCATTTTTGAAATCCTATAATATTGTGCATATGTGACAAATATTCTACCACAGACACGAACAAAAGACGACATGAAAAAACAAACTTACATCCATACAATTGTTGATATTATTCGTGATCTTCACATCGACTTCCACCGTCTCTCCAACTTTCAGGGCTGGAGGCAGCGAGAAATCCAGTTGGATTGGTCGGAACACGTTGATGGTGCGAGGGGAGGAGAATCTCAACCCTCGATTGGATAAAGAAAGGGCCCAAAGAGACCAGCGACCAGCTTCAGATGGTGCTGCGATGGTCACTCCGTCCGTGGAAAGTTGAGACCTGTAGGGAAACATACCTAGCAAATTATCACATACCTAATATATTTTGTTGTTTTCCTACCTTGATTATATCTGGATATAT
The DNA here is from genome assembly GCF_027563975.2 of Plodia interpunctella. NCBI lineage: Eukaryota > Metazoa > Arthropoda > Insecta > Lepidoptera > Pyralidae > Plodia > Plodia interpunctella. Next base: position 2,665,348 of record NC_071302.1, read on the forward strand.
ATAAATAGTACATATACCTGGGTTTATGTATTTTAAATTTTGAAACATTCCGTATTTCTATACATATTTTCCAGCTAGCCAGTAACAATATTTTTTAGGGATTTGAAATAAAAAAAAACAAATGTTTATATATTTAACTATTCTCAGTTTATATGTGACCAAAAAAGTCCAACCTTTAAACTAAATATCTTAATAAAAGTAATAATAACTTCATTAATGATATGATAAATTATGAAGAATTACGAATGAAAATTCTACTTATAATATTACTCGCAAAAACTCTACAGGAAAGCCTATTAAAATGTTGATGACGTTCATTTAACTTTCATACTCAATCAAATTAGTTCCGTGCCGTTATTTTCCGATAACTCGTTACATTATGCAGCTCAATTAACATGTTTTAACAAGTTTGCACGCTGTTATAATAAAACGCAACGAAATATTATTACAATTCAGCTTGTTACAAGATGTTTTATTGCTCACAAGTTAATAATTTGATGTTATTTTGCCAAAGCTTATTCAATCCCTATTTAATAAAACAATGTACTTACCTTCATAAAATTTTCTGAAATTATAATTATATTTCAATGCCGATCCAATAAATGAAACTGTTATGTCATAAAATGGTTTTAATATAGAAACAAACGTAAATACTCCATAACTAAATATTTCCAATTATGTATTAAAAAGTTAAACTTAACAAACTATATATGTCAAGCAAGCAATAAAAAAACATAGATAAGATATTTTTTTATTAGGTTCCATATGCAGTTTCGACCTTTTTATCCTTACATAGATAGATTGGTAAAAATTAAGTTTACAATCATAGAAATATTTTACAACAGACTTCCTTGAATCGAAATAGAACATCAAATATTAATAAGCTATTAATTTGACTTTGATGTAAAAGTTGCCTTTGATTTTAAATATATTCTCTCTTTAAATGGCATATCTATGACAGGACAATAAAGTATTTGAAGATTAAAAAAAAAAGATTTAAATAATATTTTGTCGCCATTGTCGAAAACAAATTGATTTGCGTGGTAAAATGTCGAAAATGATCTATACTCGTTTACTCGTATTTGCCGTTGGTTTAAGTAGGTTAAAGGTAACAACGGTTAAAGGTAAGGACAGGTAACGAATATCAATAAATTTATGTCATTTATAATATTAGTTATGATCAAAAATGCTCGAATGTGGTGCCAAAAAGCATTTCATCTCTGTCTGGTGTATCGCAGTAAATCATCCAGTTTATTCCTGTGAGTTATGATGACACATTTGACTAACGCATTTGGCGCGATCCAGGAAATATGCTAATCCAAGTATTCGGTTGCATCATGGTTGCATGCATCATAAATATGGTCACGGTTTTACGTTGATGATTTATTCTCTTCGCTACACAATTACAGACTCCATACTAATATTAATAATGTGAAAATGTGTTTGTTTATCCTACTTTCACGTCAAGATTATTTGGTTGATGTGATTTTGTGGTGTGGAAATAGTTGGGAGTACTTGAGAGTGACGTAGGTACTTATTGCTGTGGAGTGGAAGTCACGGATGATTGCAATAAGTATGTTAATATTTACACATGAAATAATGGATATTTATGAGTCTATTTTATTTACAAAATATTAAATTCATTTCGAATTAAATCTAGTATATTGCATTACTTGCATTTTGGAGAGAGAACCACCGTAAACTTATCGTATTTTAATATAACTCGAATCACAATACTATATTTTTAGTATATGTTAAAGGTTTTCTAAGAGTTAAAAATAAAAATTCATACCGCTGCGACTATCGTGTATGTCGTGTCGTATGTGATGCTTTTAATTCAATTTCGTGGGTGGGTACAATTTTGCCGTCCTAACAGAATAACTGAAGCAAATATTCGGCGAAGAGTCATAAGTATATTTAGTGATAGAAAGACTTATTGGATTTGTCTGGACCGGTATTGTGCGTTTGATGAATAGCGCTGATCTTAAGAATCTCCATATTAGCAATATATTTCGTGTTGTATATTTTCTCGAAATATTTAGGATGGGTTGGGTCTTTTGATTTCAAATAAAGATCTGGAAAAATCTCAATAATATTTTTCCTACAACAGTCGAAGAATCACAATGAATGAAATATACAGTTTTAAACAGTAATTTGTGGTTGTCCAAATCAAAAAGGACCTTATGGCGCCCGGCACTTACGACATTATTACCATTGTTTTGTATTCTAACCACGGCAATAAAGACTTAAGTGCCAGCTGCCTTAAGGTCCCTTTTGATTTGGACGGCCACATGAATTCAGAATTAAGGATGGGTTTACGCCTGGACAAAACGTTCTGTAATTTATTTTAGAAATCTTTTAACTAGGTATAATCTGTTACGCTTTCGCATTTCAAAAATGCTGCCAAGTATCTAACTAAGATAAACTACACACAGGGTTAAACAGACACACGATCGTACGTTATCATCCGGCCACTGTCCACTATGCCATTAGTCACTGGCGACTTGCGACGGATGACACGGCACATCCTAGATTTATTGGCTCCACTTCCCGACTCACTGGCGTGCAATCTTGCATATTTTGCATTTATAATGGAGAATTTAAAGTTATTTCAAGTTATCAAAATTTGCAAAGTTGTTGTATCTGGAGCTTGCCAACTTTATGCTTTTAGAATTTAATGGCAGTGAAAAGTTTTACCTTGTTATATAATTTAATAGAGAGCAGGTTTATATTATTATTATTATTAATAAAGAGTAGGTTTCGAATAAAAACTACAGGAATGTTAAATAGAATGTGGATCTATGCTAGGCTCGAATAGCACAAACTCTAAAACAAGACAAAAAAAAACAGGCTACTTACGTATAATTAAAGCACTTCCACATCCACAGCCTATCATGAGTCGCGGGGGGTACGAGATGAGCGGGGGAGTGCGGGGCGGGGGCAGTTCTCTGGCGGTACAGCACTCCTCCACCGCACGCGCCTCCTCCAACGAATAGGGAAACGCCGGCTGAGACGAACTCCGGACCTGGCTGGTTTTCGTGCTCCGTGGGGCTGTAGAAAAAATAAAAAGTTGTAACATAATGGAGGAGCCCTTTATTATTATTTTTAGTTTTTATTGGCCAGTATTCTCGAAAAAATAATAATGAGAATTCAAAGTTCTGTTTTTAAATAAGTCATAAAAATAACAGCGAGTTCACATAATATCTTTGCGATTTGAATGGAATGTCTACATTATAAAAGCTGCAAGCCTATTTCATAAAAGTTCCAAAAAATATCTTTTTTTATACACAGTAATTCATTGTTGAAATGGTATCCTAAAATATTTCAATTTCAATTTGAGCAACTTCGCAAAAAGTAATAAAGTTAACAACTCGGGAAACTTATTCAGACCTCACAAAATTTTCATAAAACCTATGCAAAAGGGATTACACAAGCTACTAAACTTCCACATGAGTCCTCACAGACAGTCAGAACCCAGCGAATATTTCCACTGAATTTCACTAGCAAACCGACTGAAAGATGAATCGATCATCTAGTTTCTTTGACATATTCTTGGCTGGCGACACGACGTATTGAAATACAGAGAGCGGAATTGCGTTTTCAAACGCTAGCTGTTCCCAGCCAGTTCTTTGAAAACTTATTTCTTACACTCTTTTCAAATTTCGAAACTTTCTTTATTTTGTAATAAATAGATGTGTGTAAAATGCTCCTTAAATATTCATCATCATTTGTTATTAGAATTTATTGTAATTTTGCTACTGCTATGTTTAAAGCAGTAGCAATTAATATTACTTTAATTTTTATTTCAGATTCCCATGCCTGGGAACACAATTTTTTTATCACAATTGAAATTAAAATGATTACTGTTTACTTAGAAGTTGTATATAGAACAATAGATGAAGAGAACATTTTATTGACAAATGTATTATTGAGTTTGAAATCTTAGAGCATGTCAGTTCAATCGCCAGTTGCGCGCATAATTTTCACCCGTAAGTTTCCGACATAAGATGAATCGTATAACAGTAATGACACATTGCCAGTTCGCTATATTGTCACATCGATTGACGGATGTGGAACACAGTGCATTATGAAATTTAAAGGCAGTTCTATGTGTGAACCTCATATATTCTATCAAGATTTACTAGGTATTTCAAAGAAAGAAAAAAAGCTTATTGCTCGACTTGTGGGATCAGATTTAGTACAAAAAACTCAACTATTCCACTTCATATTAACATAATATCCAAATCTATCTATATTTACAATATAATTTAGCAATTTATACATGATTAGACTATTCATTCTACTATTTCTTATTTTGACCTTTCCTACGGAGAGACACTCCTATAAATACTGAATAAAACTTAGAAGAATAAAAGAGCTTTATCAAAAAAAGCATTTTGTTAGCTTCTCCCAAAACTCATTATATGTATGATGAAACCATCAACATATTATTTCTGTCCTTAAGAGACATTTAATTAGTCATCGTATTATTAAAATTAAAAGTATTTTTTATTTGACTATATAATTATATTAAATACTGGTTTACTGTCTATTAGTAATGATAAATCTTATCGTACAGTATAATATTGTGGGTTGCTCATTCACATTATGTGATTCGATACATCAATGTCATTTGCATGGTTACGATATCAGAGACATACAAACGAGAGCTGTTTCCGATTAATATTTATGGATTCCCATCACTACATATATCGTCCACTGTTGATTGAATTAATGCGTATTTGTTTTTTAATTACTGCTCATTTGTTTTATTTTATTAGTATTACAATTTCTTTTAAACCGAATTCGTATAATCAGACAAATCTAAAAGTTAAAGAATCTCAAATAAAGTCTTTACATATAATATATGAGATTAACTAACTTTTAGATTTTTAATTTATCAAAACTCCCTTTTAATATGCCAAGATTTCGCATTTGAAAAGATTGTCTGTACTCATAGAATTTTGGCTCATATGAGCAACTATTTTCGCTATAGTGATCAAAGTGTGCCTACACTGAAATGGAATAATAGTTTTGATTTATCAATTACCTTTTACATGAAAGAGATCCCATATCCATTCAAACATCAGACTTAAAAACTAGTCGACTCGACGCCTTAATTGTGTGTCTATACGGTATTATGTCACAATGTGTATTAATTTATTTCCTGTTATAAATAGAAAAACTGATAATAGGAAAAAAGAACAATTATTTCATTATCTGTATTGTTTCAATAAAGATATACATTTACTTACGTTTGATGTGGATCGAATCGCGCGTCAGGCGGCGCGCGCGCACCTATCAGACACATGACCGAGTCAGTTGGAGCCAACACCCTCAACTGTAGAGTAGCTCGTGGGTACCACCAGCGACGTTCTTCTATTGCTACTGCCACCTGGGGTCAAAAAAGGGGGTGGGCCTGAGAAACTTATCCTGGATTGGAAATTTTAGGGGAAACAGAAAAATAATTGTATCGCATATATAAACATATCCAAAACATAAAATATGCAAACCATCATCAGAAATAATTCCATGATTTATAAATAAAACTAGCGGCCCGTCCCAGTTTCGCTTAGCTAAAAATAATAATAAATTATACAACCAAACCTTCCTCAGGAATTACACTATCTAATGGTGAGTAGTTTTTGAGTTTATAGCGAATAGACAAAGGACTTTATTTTATTGCCGCCGATGCGGCAGAGGACTTTATTGTATTATATTATTATGTAAAGATATTTAAAAAATTTCAACAAAATTAACAGTATAAAATTGTCAACAGTATTTTAGTAAAATTGTAATGTGATAATTTTTTTTGTACAATTATTGACTTATAAGAAATTAATAAATTATACACATAATTTCTCATAAATTTGCAATATTCAGTTCGTTCACACGTATTAATCCACGAAATATGGTTCATTTTCAGTTAACGAGTTGCACACAAAATAAACCATTAAACTTTTCCTTTTACACAGTCGTTGGCATAAAACAATCCTATCTGGCTTGTACTGGTGCATTCCCTTTTGTACAATTAAAATGAAAACCAATTACAAATCAAGATAAATACAAGTTTCGTTTATTAAGTTCAGAATTGTTGTACTACGGACAATAAAGTACTGCTAGAATGGAGGGACCATAGCTAGACGTAGAAACAACAACCTTATCGACCGACGGAAAAGCGAAATACATGCCTCTTCAAGCCTGCACGGGTAATAAAACTAGGTCTGATCGGATTCCTATAGCTAGATCTAGTAGACCGGGCGAAAAATTGTATGTATGTAATGTAAAATTAAAAATCATCATGTATTCATAATGACATTGCATTGCAATTGAAACAATGTGAACAAATCAAAAATATCGTTTAAAGTATCATTATTATTCATTAATAATGAATGATTTTCAATCAAAATCTAGAATATCCATTAATAATAAACTACGTTACTTACGTAATATCTAAAAAAGAAATATCATATTTATAAAATCCCAATTTAAAGTATCATTATTATTCATTAATAATGATTGATTTTCAATCAAAAGCTAGAAACTCCATTTATAATAAACTACGTTACTTACGTAATATCTAAAAAAGAAATATCATATTTATAAAATCCCAATTTAAAGTATCATTATTATTCATTAATAATGATTGATTTTCAATCAAAAGCTAGAAACTCCATTTATAATAAACTACGTTACTTACGTAATATCTAAAAAAGAAATATCATATTTATAAAATCCCAATTTGAATTCGAAATTTCAGGTATCGTAATCCGGAGAGCGGCCCAAATTTGACTTGCAAAGTTTGACTGTTTTTAAAATATTGTAGAATGCAAACTATTGTCATTATGCAGTGGTGTAAAAGAGAATAAATCCGATTACAGTGAAAATCGTTGAAATTACAAGCGGTCTTAATAGCACCATTTAAATATCAACGAATTGCTTTCATTACAGATTCGTTGATTAAAACCAATGGTATTACTGGAGATATAGACAATTACAATTATATATTTCTATATCTCTTTGAAAGGATAGACTTTAAAGTCTAGGTTTTAAGTATTTATTTCTCAAATAGAATATACAATATTCACTTACTGAGAAACTATGTCTAATATACATGTTAATCGACGAGGATAACACTTAATATTCATTTATAACTAACATGCAGAGCAATATGTACAAATATTATATTGGGCGTATCTGTTCAAAAGTAAAGTCTATCTTAAAGATTATAGTGCAATAGAAAACTTTAATTATTATTATTCGATGATTATATGAGGATTAAATGCGATGTGATTTTGTCAAACTACGAAACAATAAAATTAAATCAGATTTAAATATTTTCAATAAAGGTTTATATTATAAATAATCGTAAACTATCCTTCAATATGATTACGACCGAATGTATGCTACATTCGGTCGTAATGAAAAAATAATCTCCGTTAATCACGAAACCACATTATTTAAGAAAAAAACCAATGTTATAAGATGGGTATTGACTTCTAAATGATCCAATGAGGCTAATTGAAGGAAGAATTGATTATCAAATTTGTCACAAGGATCGTCCCGGTGACAAAAGATTATGATTCTTAATTGAATGAAATGAATGTTCCCTAAATTTTCCTTACGAATCACATTGTTTTGGAGTAGATTGGACACTTCACAACGTTTTTTAGGCTTTGTTTTAAACGATACATAATCTGAAGTTCGAATTTCAAGTCAAAATAGAAAAAAAATCTTTTAAATTTATATGAGTCGTGAATTATTTCCTTTCGAGTATATTTTTCGCTTATTTTCAACTGGGAACCATCGAAATCCAACAGTGGGTGAAACCACGCGATAAAGCTAACATAGAATTCTCCAAGTTCAAGAGTTAAACAACATAGTACAATGAAAATTGCACTAAGCCACGTTTATATTAACTGATGTGCGGGGCGTGAAATTGAAATAGCGTTTACTGAGCATAATTAGTGTACTGTTGGCAATGGCTGTGTACCCTACGGCGTTGTGGTCTCATTTGCTTCTATTATTCGACTATACGTGCATGGGAATAGCTACTTGTAACCACTTTTTAATCAAGAAGATCAAAGGTAAAAATGAAGATAATAAAAAGCGAAAATCAAATCAAGAAGAGTTATTTTGTGATTGATTAAAGAATAAGAAAGGCATTGTTGAGTGAAAGGCAAAATGATGGAATAGGAGCATGATGATTTTCTTCTTTTAGAGACTTTATAGCTATTTATTATAGTTGAGACTAGTATTTGACCACTTTTATTGCTCGGTCGTTTGCCTTGCAGAGGTCCTCCATGGTACATGAAATGGGACAGTTAGGGGAGGAGCTGTTAAAATAATTTATGAAGAACTTTGTCAATTGGAAAGAAAAAGTAAGCAGGAAGATTTTATATTTTCAAGTAACACTAATGAATAATTACATCTACTTTTATAACACATGAAGTCCTGACTATTTCGACATATAGGTATAACACGTAAGAATATGTGGTCGTGAAAAATCAAAAGGGACTTTGTGGCGCCCGACACTTACGCTATTCTTGCTGTTGTTTTGTATTCGAACAATGGCAATAAAGGCCTATGTGCCAGTTGCCATAAGGTCCCTTTTGATTTGGACGACCATATACAGAAGATTACACAACTGTACCTCTTTATGCAGAAGGCGGACGTGGAAGCTAGCGACGTCGCTCACGGGTTCACCTGCTTCTGTCACATAGTATACCAACAGAGAACTGATGGGAGCCATGTCGGCGGTCACTGGGAATCTGGGGACAAGAATGTTAATTAATATTATAGCTACTTGCCACTAAATGTCGGTAGGTAGTAAAAGTCATGTTAGATGCTTTAAGGGGATTTGAATAAAATTTGACAACAGTTTGACAATGTGGGTTATGTGCATATTACAATTTTAACAATTTTAACGAGAATTTAATCCTGAACATCTTTCTCTTGAGGAAAGTTTTGAAAAGCGTAAGTACTATTATTATTCTCACGTAAAATGATAACAATCCTAACATTCTTGTAATAATTCGGATAGTTAACCAATTATAAATTAGTAGAACATTCAAACCTAACTATAATTATTAGAAGTCTAAAACACCTTATTCATAATAATATCAGACTCATCAATTGGTAACTAAATAAAAATTACTCATTGATTAATGAATATCGTAATGATAATTTGTTTCTACGCGTACATTAAACAATATGAACATATTATTTTAAACAAAGCTGTGAACAAATAACTCGTATTAATGTTATTTGAATCAACCCAGAATTTAATTTGCCTGTGTTTCCAAACGTAACGAGGAAATTTGTTTTTGTACGGACGCCGTCAAATGAAAGGCTCATAAATACGTTGCTAAAGTTGCATGTGATGGTCTGAATATCAAAATAGTTCCACGATTTCGGCTTCGACATATTTTAATGTTGAATACGGAATTTTGTATAACATTCAGTCATTATTGAGAAACATTTTTATTCATTAAACAAAATTGAGTTTGGTTTTCGAATTAAATTTCACTTAATTTATTCATAGGATAGTACCTACTAAGTTATCTGTTATCCATATTTCCATACTAATGTTAAGTATAAAGAGAATATAATTGTATTAGTACTGGACCGATTTGATGAAATTTGGCACATCGATAGGCGAAACGTTTCGAAGTAACATAGGCTACTTTTATGGTTTTACCCGAGCGAAGCCGGGGCGAGCCGCGCAAGTAATACACGAAATGCCAAAAGGACATGTTCATTTAATTATCTTAGGTAATTAACGTGGTTTGTACTATTGATTTTCTTCTACAATTAAAGTCGAATGATTGGTTTTAATGAACGAAGCTACGTCAAGTTTATTATCAAGTAAGTACTACCTACTTAAAATTGGATATTCTCAGTATATTTTTAGCATAACGCCAGCAGGTCACATCAGATAAAAGCTGGCCATAATCCCTTCTCCAACACGGTAGGTGATGAATTGGCCCCAAGGCGGACTGTTTCCGTATCTAGTGATTTATACCGCGTATATTAAAGAACATACGACTTTATGGAATAATGTGAATAGTGTCTAATGCGAAATGTGGAACTGGAGTTTTTGAGTTTATATTTGAATATTATGGAGTGAATTTTTTTTTTGAGTTGGGTCTTTGTATTTTCGTCACTGTTCTTCTTTTCTATTTGCATTTGCAGACATACATACATCAACATGAACATCATGGAACATCACATTGTCATTTGATGTGATGAAAATAGCACGAGTTTTTTATATTCTTAATCTGAAAATAAGTTGAATTTAGCTTAACTGTAATGCAATCTTTCCATGTTGAAATAAAATGAAAAGTTGAGACGATATAACTGCGTACCTATAATACCTACATGTTTCTGTGAAACTGGCTATAACTGGATGTAATATTATGCTAGTGATTCAAGATGTTAGATTTATTATTAAGAGTTTTAACCGCTTGTATGAACCGCTATGAACAGCTTGTATTGAACGACACGGTTTGATAAATATTATTTTTCCACAAAATAAGTAACTGCCTCCATTGATTTTTTTTTAGCAGTTCACACATTTTATTTTTAAGAGGTTTACTTTATAAAACCAATAAACGCGTGTCGAGAAGGGTATTTTTTTCGTTTCGTTAATGGCCGATAGCCGAGTATGATAAAAAAAAACCTCCAATTTAGAACTTCCAGAAACACTGGCATTTAATTTCAAACTTTATTTTAAAACAAAAAATAGAATACAAAAAAAAACAAATACGCAACATTTGTGGAGTGTCGGCGTGACCCGCGAGGCTCATTCGTCAAAACCTCCATAATCTTGTTTCCGTTCCGACACAGACACATTGAACGATATTTTTTATTCATTCATTCATTCGTTCCCATTTTTTTTATTTCAATAGCATTGAATATCCACACATGGAAATGTACGATCATATTTCAAATGGGCTTTGTGAATGACTAAGTGCAATTGCAGTTCGTATTTCTATTTTTAATTTTTTTGGTAAAATTATTGGATAAAATTATAAACAAACAACTGTGTGTACGTTAATTCTAGTAAAAATTTAATTAAAGCTAAAGAGCTGTTCAATATAAAGAAAGAGGTCAAAGGTTGTGTCTTACAAGAAGTTCAAAAGCATCATGGGAACTACTCAGCCAAATAGAACTGTGTTCTTGAATGAACTTAATGAATGAAAAAGTGACAAAATTGTATGAATAAATACTTAAATGAAAAAGTGGAGCATGCTAGGGAGTTTTGTATATGAAAAATCAAGAGGAAATTATTGATTATAGCTTCTGCAATTTTTATTGCTTACTCCTGATGGTATCAGACGTGAAAAAATTTAGGTATGTTTGGTAATTACCAAGGTGGTGAATTCACCATGAACTTATTATTTCGCTTTTAGATATTCTCAAAATGAATGTAAATTAAAAGGGGCTACTAATCTTAACAAAATTTATTTAAAATAACGAAGAGTGCCCATAGAACATCTTAATTTAGCGCCTTTTGAAGAAATGGGCCAACATTTAAATAACTCCCAAGGGGCGAATAAATCAAGGAATAAACATCTCAGTTCTGGACGTTTTTATGGTCATTCTTCCAATTAGAGGGAGATCTGCAGCTCGGCGGTGCTATGAAAACTTTTTATTTGAATATTGAATGACATTTTTAATTATAACTCACAGGTGCCTTATATAAAAATCGACTAACTATGATAGTATGGTATCCAAATAGTAGTGATAGATATACCTACCTATGCTCTATAGGTATAGATTTCATAATATCAAGCTATAGAGAAAGGGGCAAAGTAAAAACCCTATAAAGTACGCAATACTGAAGTCCTAGATCGCCAATACTCAGCTATTCAATTCAACATTGACAAACTTTCATCCGTCTCTCACAAAATCTTCCTGTTAATTACCCAAGTTTATTTATTATCAGTTTTTGTTCTGTCGTAGCCATTTCAATTTTCGGACTAATTATCGAATGGCCAAACTTCCCCGTTTAATCCCAACTTTGGATATAAAAAGGATTTTGTTTTCATGTCGTTTTGTTCTGAAGTCTTTAGGCTGGTATTTTTCCAATTCTTGTTTGTTTTGCTTTTGGTAATTGGTACTTAGATTAATTATAATAAGACGTATTTCACAATAATAACGACTGACTGAAGTTAAAAATAAACTTCAATTATAAGCAAAGAAAAAGATAACTAAAATATTATATAGGACCACAGTTATATATGAACATATAGGAGACGCTTGGATATAATTGCCTATATAGATTTTTTTATCCAATTAAAAAAAATGTATCTGAAAATAGTTTTTTTTTCTGCACTGCTATTAATAGCAAAGTAATAAATAAATATATTAGGACAAATCACACATATTGAGCTAGCCCCAAAGTAAGTTCGAAACTTGTGTTATGGGATGCTAACTCAACGATACTATATTTTATAACAAATAAATATATAGGTAAACATCCCAGACCCGGGCCAATCAGAAAAATATCATTTTCACCATGACCAATGATAATAATGAATCTGTGTGATTTGTCCTAATATATTTATTATTTATTATTATTATTTATTAATGGCAAAGCTTGAAGAGCACTATCCAAATCGTATGTAAATCTGAAATGCCCGCGCGTCTGCATACTATGCATATAAGTAAAATAGTAATCTATCATACGATATACTAAAAAGAAGCTGCATTGTCTACAAAATTAAAAGGATATTCTAATACGATAGTTATTACGATACAGTTTTCATAACTCTTGTTATTTAGATGCTCTTGTCGGTGGCGTGTTCACCACACGTTCTATGCATATTCGCCTCCATTTCTTTACGTGTAAGGACTTGATACGACACGACACCTGCCTCCTCTTTTACTTAGCTAACATAACTTTTCCTCGGTCTCCCTGGACCTCTTCTTTCTTTCACGTTTCCTTCGAGAATAGTTTTAATTAAAGCATCGAGTCGTATCAGGTGGCCAATCATTCTTCCATCACTATTTTGTATTTCCGTCAATAGTCTTCTTTTTACACAGACCTCCAATTTCCAGTACTTCTTCATTGCTTTATTTTTCTATCCAGCTATAATTCTAAGACTTCGTGAAGTCATTACCACTTTCACATTTAAAATTCGTAAGCAAAATAATAAAAATGCGTGAAAGTAATTTTCATGCATTTATAATGCAAAATTTCTCTTGAGGATAACGAGCAGAATTGTTTGCAATTTCATTTCGTATGCAAAGAGAGAGTTATAGTTTAACTTTGTTCAAACCAGTTAAAACAATATGTGCCTTGAACATCAACAGTCTAAAAGGTGTAGTGGATTGAATATGATATCTGTGATCTAAGGTTTATAAAATTATCATTTTTTTTTTTTTTAATTTAAGATTGTTTATTAAATAAGCGGTGGTGGTGTAATGGTTAAGACGCCCGGCTGTGGATTGAAAGGTCCCAGGTTCGAGACCTACTCATGCCACATGAGTTTGTATATCAATTTGACTCATGTATAGTTGTTTTCATTGACCACCACTTGCTTGAAAACATCGAGAGGAAACCTGCACACTGGTTGATTATTAACTTGTGTGTGAAATGGAGAAGCCAATGGCAAACCACTCCATTACTAATGCCAAGAAAGTTATTGTGTGTGTTTAATTAATATTAATATTAATATATACGGACAAATCACACAGATTGAGCTAGCCCCAAAGTAAGTTCGAGACTTGTGTTATGGGATACTAACTCAACGATATTGTATTTTATAACAAATACATATATAGATAAACATCCAAGACCCGGGCCAATCAGAAAAAGATCATTTTCCATCGTGACCCGACCGGGGATCGAACCCGGGACCTCTCGGTTCAGAGGCAAGCACTTTACCACTGCGCCACCGAGGTCGTCAATTCCACCTAATGACCACGTCCCTCAGCCATGAGGAATACGACTATGAAAATTAAGGCGGGAATTTTTGAGCTTATTTATAGACGTATCTGCCTACCTGACTCATGTACGCATTCAATATTCCACAACTAAAAATCTAATGTCACACATGACAAAAATTTAGTTTACTTGAATGACTATATGACCATAGTATATGATTTATTTTTGGCGGCTCACAAAAAAATACCATTATGCTAGTACCGAAAATAAAAATAAATTACAATAACAGAAATGCTATAAGATCATTTTTCAGCGCATACTTCCACTACAAGTAGTAATGATTGTCAGTAGGTGAACTTTATGTATTTCATTTTGCCTAGCTATTATTCTGGAGGGCCCCATTAAAATGGCCGCTGTCGGACTAATTTGGCAATTCCGGAATACTTGGAAAATGGAAGCCAACAAGTTCTAAAGCATTTTGTAATGTTTCCAGTGGGGATTATTATGAAGATAACTAGGATTTTTTAGAAATAAAGTGAATTTATAAATGACTATGTTGGTACCTGTAACATGAGTTATTTCAATTATGTTGTTAATCGATACAGACACGTACAGTATGTATAACGACATTTTGGATATAGTACCTTTTAAAATAAATACCTGGAAGCACGTAGGATAAAATCAACCAGAAGATAATTATTTAATGGAACATATAAATAGTAAGACGATGGAAGTAGCTTAGAAGCAGGCTACCAGGCTACAGGCTACAAGTACCATCATCGGACAATTAAGGCCAATTTCAACATTGATATTTCTAGCGAATGAGACGATGACGATGGTTATGTACTGTACTGTCACTGAATGCTACCATGCATATGTCACATATATACCATGTATATACAACTTATAATCTACACAGGCATGCAGGTAGACGTTGGTTCGTTTCTTGTCACAGCTGCTAGCAGATGTTCACAGCATGACCCGACTTTTTTCGCTCGCTATATTACATAGAAAACTCACGTGTAGTTGAATCGGCACAGGTCCGTGTGGTTGGCAGGGTTGGGTGCGGGCACGGCTGCCCAGTGCACGGCACGCCCGCCGCTTGTCACCGCCGCCAGCAGACGTTGACGGCAACCGCATGACGACCACACGCTGGCGCTCGCTATGCCGCCAGCCTGAAAATTACGGGCTTTTAGGACTTGTCAATGACTTCTATTTCGTATGACAATTGCTCATTATGGAGTTTTTGATCATGTACTTTATTGTGTACTTACATTGTTATATTATTGAAAAAAAAATAGTATAGGTACATATTTATGTAAAAAAAAAAGATGGAATAGATGGTTTGGTATGTACCTCGATGATAGCAGATATGTCCAAAATATTAAATCATTAAAAAAGTCTAAATTATAACTAGTAGTAAATGGGTACCTTTTTTAAGAAACACTATTCTATTCTATACCTGTAGTGGCGTCGGTAAGTTTTCTATGAGAAGATAGCATTTTGAAGTGGAGTTCCACCTCCTTATCCTCTCTCGAGCTAGGACGTAGTGGGTTTCTATCTCTTTCCCTTCGACAGCCACCAGCTCCGCCTGTAACAAATAAATTCGTGAACCTACAAAATTTGGTACATATGTCAAACTAAACTATTAAGAATGGGCAATTATCAGACAGCTAATATTATTCATTAGAACCAACCATAATATTAAGTTACATTTACCAACAATCGTATAATTTTATGGAAGAACTGAAATATCCACTATAATTGATTCATCTGAGTATAGCGCAACGTCAAAGCGAAGTTCTCGTATATTCATACTGAATTTACGATAACTCGATATTATTGTTGCAGCACCATAGAATCAATGTAATTTTCGTCCACTTTTATGTATGAAAGTTGGCTTACTGCCAGCCGCATTGCCATTAGAGTCTCGAGGATTGCTCTCATGTTACTACCAACGATTGAAACATATCTTGTGGGACGCGAACACGTAACTAAAGCACTCTTTTGAGAATTGCGTTCCGTTGCCAAGTCTCCATGTTTTCTGTAGGGATTTAACTTAATGTGTGTTGCAATTTTCACTTGCATATTTTATTGATCGCGAAACTTGCTTGATCACCTCATCCTTACATATTATAAAACAAAGACCTCTACCACGACTATACGTCTATTTGTTCGCGATAAACTCAAAATCCGCTCAGCAGGCGCGGATTTTTAGCAACCGGTTTTTACCAAAAGATAGTGTGATTCCTGAGGAAGGTTTATTATGTTTTTACCCGAGTGAACCCAGGATGGGCCGTTAGTTTGACATAAATCGTGAACCATAGTACAGAACAGAAGATATTGACGCTATCTCGTTTCCGAGGCCAAATTCCGCCGAGGGTCATAGAGCCAGTAAATATTTTATTTGAGCGATTTTTCGGTTCTTTTTAGTTTAGTTAGGCTTGCGTCCGAATCTAGAGTTTACCTTCCTACATTCTATACTTTTCACAGTCTTATATATTCTTAATTGTATCATGATAATCATCACATTCTATGCCGCACCTTAGACTCAGTCCAATATAATTGTCTGATTTGTTTAATGAGAAATGATTTGAGGCAGCGCCATCTTTAATTTGTATATTTTGTAATAATAATTAGTAAGAATAATCACAAGGAATAATGGTAAAGATCATAAAACTCTTCTGTTATTGAGTGACTGACTAACAGCCAACGCACAGCCGAAAATACTGGGCGTAGAAAGGTGAAATTTGGTGTGTAGGTTCCTATGACAGTGTAGGGGAGCACTAAAAAGGGATTTCCTGAAATTTCACGGTAAACGGATTTTTACTCCCATACGAAGATGTGGCCAAAAGCTAGTCATTTATAAAGGTAAAATAATTTGTCCAAAAAATTTTCCAAAACTATTTCGAAATCAATTCACAGATATACCTGACGAATGCAACGCTGGCGGAATACGCGTATAATTCAAACCATCCCTTTGAAACCGACACTATACCAAAAATACCTTTTTTATTGAAAAGGCTTTAGGCTTTTGAAGGCAACACTCAAAGCTGAATGGAACGTATCGTTTTACACATATTCGTTTAAATCGTCAAAGAAAATCGTTTTTCTTTAACAAAAAGTAAATCCTATACCTACTTTTGCAATATTTAGAATACATTACTCAAAAAAAGTACCTCATAAAACATTAAAGTACTTAAATTTATTTTATTACCTATCAATATAAATAAAGACTTAACATCGTTATATATCAAAAGCAAACAGAATAGTAAATTAAACAAAACCACAAATCCGTTAGAACAGTATCCCATTTATCTTTTATCAATTAAAAAAAAAAAACGAGGAAGATTTTAATTGTAAATAACACAAAAACACCTTTACGAGTATCATACCTGTAATGAACCACGACCAGTGGATGAAGATGATAATAACAACGTCCTTTCTACATTGTAATCATCCTTAATAGCCATTTAAACGTTCCCACTGCTGACACAGGCCTTCCTCATGAAAATGAGCCATGACCCACCACGCGGGCCCATTTCGGATTGTCAGGAATCTAATACAAAACCTATAAGCAGATCTCTTCGAAGCAAATCTGAAGTCCCCTTATAGGATCAAGGAAAAATTCAATAAACATAAAAATAAAATGCAATAAAACCACGTATCAGTCAGAAGCACGCATTGGCTTTTATTTACGAGTACGATATTCGAAGGGTTTAGTCCTTCGTTATATTGAAAGACTATTTTTATTTCATTCGAAACTATCCACAGCCCAAGGCCATACATAAAATCTATCTTTTTTATGTAATCCTTTTTATGTAAGAATTAATATGTTTTTACTAAAATACCGTCAAATATCTATATATTTTGCTAGTGTATACATAACCACATAGTGCATACATAACAAATATCTATATATCTTGCTAGTGTATATCTTAGGTTGACTGTAAGATATATCTTTAAGGGAAAAATACTAAAATAATATCTTTATTTGTTTTTTTTTTATCACTTTATTACAAAATTTCATTGCCTTTAAACTAAAATTACTAGCTTTGAAAATAGTCCTTAATTTGTCTCGTTGTGGAATATTTAAAAACCCCAAAAACAAAAGTAAGCAAATATAACGTTTGGCTGCTATATAAGTTATATCCACGTTATATAGGTATATTATGAACACTAAAGAAAAACTTTAATGTTTTAGCCATATAATTAACTGTATTATAACATACATTATACCTACGTAAGTATAATATTGTTAAAGTGACAGAAATGTTTAATCCTCTTTTATTTCGCGAGGCTTTAAAAAAATAACAAACGCAAATATGCGATCCGACGATGTTACCGTTATCGCGAACAAAAAAAACCCTTTTTACAGGAAAAAATATGACTCACTCAACTCGAATGGAATAATTTAGATATTGTATTCAGAAATGAGAGGGCTGACTTGATATTATTCCTGTTATTTATTAAGAAGATTTTAAAACAGGGTGAAAGTTGAATAAATAGAAGTTGTTTGAAAGAACGATGACGTCTATGAGAATTTTGATACGAAATTATCTCATGATGATCCCATACAGCCTAATGGGTAAAGCCACATGGAAATCTATTACCGTAATAAGAATATCTAATTTATCAAGAATAATAAAAGATATTCCTAGTAAATTTCTAATATCAAACTTTATAATACACAAAAAAAATGCAATATCTAAAAATATAGTACTCCTGCTGGCTAGCGGATTTTCATTTGGGATTGAATTGCAAGTACCAAGAACCATAAAAGGGGTCTGGTCCTTATAAAGATTCAATATCCAACTTGCTTTTATCGAAGGAGAATATTTTCTCCAATAATTTCCGGCAGAGTGATCATAATTATTGAACAAAAAGGCCTTCCTTCCTTCCTTTCTTGGACTGCGCTCAGTATAGTGAGTAAATTATAAGCGAAAAGCGAAAAAAAAAATTATTTTTTTTCAAAAATTGGTGGCAAAATTTTGTCTCAACTTGAAAATTTATAATACCATTACCTTGACATATGTACTTTTCCCCATTTGTTTTTTGTACAATAAAGATATTCAAACAAACAACCCTTTTGAATCCATCCAAATTCAAATTCAAATCAGTTAAAGTTCAAATCATTTAGTCAGAAATTAGACCTTCACAGGCAATTTTTCTCGTTAATTTTATAGTTATTTCTCACAAACTACAAACTACTGGCATTTCTTAACGACCACTGCTGAGAAGAAATGCCTAAAGAAACTAATTTGAACAGTGTGTGAGAGCACACTTCTTAAGATACTTTGACAGGTTTCTTTCAATTGTAAGGGGGAAAAAGTGTTCTATTAATCACCTGATCCGATTAAAAATAATATGGTGTCTAGTTTCTGTCGTAAAATAGGACCAATCAATATCTTTCCTTTTGTGTACATTGTACGAGGTTAAGAGTAGTAGTAGACTAAGAAAGACTATAAAGCCTTAACAGCTAAGAGGCAACTACAGTATGTCCAAAGACAGTTGACGTCCAGTATGTCCAAAGCAGGAGACCGGTCGTAATACAACAGCCGAATTTTGAAAATTGTTTATTTTGTGTATTTTCCCGGGCTTCAAGGCGTCGGAGCTGTGAATGCAACCTCCCGGTTGCATTCACGATCAGATCAGAATGGGAGAGATGTTAAATGTTAAATATAATGAACAGTTTGAGTATCAGTAAAAATGTCGATACTCAATTTTTTTTAATATATAGATACGCTTTGTTTTTATGACTTGCACTATAATGTGACCGTGCCAAATTTACTGGAAACTTAGTTTAAAAGAAATCTGTTTGGTAAGGAAAGGTTGGGGTGGCCACAACAACGGTCAACGCCGGCGGGTGACCATGCTTTCAACAAAATGAAGTCGCGTTAACTGGGTTTATGTGCTCAGTATATATTTTTCTTTTGAAATATATTTAAAATGTTTATTTTAGATTATATGCTTAGATTTCATAAATTAAATGACGAAGATAACATCAATTTGATATGATTTTGTAAAAAAGTAACTAATTCGAAAACATGTTGGGCTTAAAATAAATTATGAAAGTTACATAACGACTTTTAAATTTATTTTATGAAAAATATGTTCAAATAAATTCTAATTACACAAATTACTAAACTAACCGACACACCTTCTCTACGTAAGCGAATGAAAAACTTAATATAAAACGTCTCGGGCCAATCAAATTATTTAAAACGTTTCGGGGAAATTGGATTTCATATCTTATAACCCCAGACAAGTCGGTAAAATAATCCTAGACGTGGGTAAAACAGCATTTTAACCGACTGATGTAATGGGCAGAACTCGACTAGTTATCTGCTATGCTGTGCTAACTGAAGCTAAGTTTCGAACAACCAATATAATCATGGTCACGCATTCACCCGTCCAATTCGGATGACCTAAACCAATACAATTTCGTAGGTACCTTTTGACAAACGAATTTCTATTGGCTGTTCAAAACTTAGCTTTAATTAGCACAGTATAGCATAGCTCTTTTCGAGTCCAGCCCTAATATTTTGCACGTTATTTACTATTTTCTATTCTCGTTGTGGTACTCTAGGGACTGGAGTGTTTGTACTAAGTATTACAGATATAAAATATCACCCTTCGGGCATAAAAGGTCGGCTATGTTATTAAGAATGAATAAAGGTTATTATTATGATAAAAGTTTTCCACAAATGAGAAAATATAAACGGTAAGATTTTATCCTCTATCCTCATTCAATATTATAAACGGCAAATAAACTACCTAAAGAAAAAATTGTTATTTTATAATAATGTGATGAAAAAATTCTGGAATCGAGCGGGAACGGAACCCGCGCCCTTGTCGGTGCTCTTGACCACTGACAATTCTATTTCCGCTCGATTCCAGAATTTTTTCGTCTCATTATTATTATCAAAAATAAATTAAAAGCCATGTGTGACATGTATAACAAATCCATAAAAAAATAGTTACTTTAATTTATAAACAACCTCCTGACATGAAAAAATATGCTCATAATTATCATGAAAGTCTTGACAAGTGGATATAAATATTCATAAAAACTAGATTACAATTTTAAGATTATCTTTGTACTCTGGGGACTCAGAAGTAAATAAAAATATCGATTATAGCAGTGAAGTGATTTTATAAAGTGAGAAACTATAGAAAGAACCTTCAACGTCGAAAAAATCTGCATGTGACATACGAAAATTTTATACGGTACCCTAAAATCCTAAAATAGAGGGAATACAAAGTAACTAATTATTATTCCAGTCGTAGAAGATTTTTTCGAACACTGATCATTTGATGGATAGAAAAATATAAAAAGAGACAGAATAATTTCCTCATTCGAGAAAATAAATTACTTTTCACATAAAAAAGGCTAAAGAGAAATTAAGCTACGCTTCTACGCGCGGATTTATTTCGGAATACAAAATAAGTAGTTATTGACAGTGATAAATGGGCCAATAGATAGAATTTGAGAAATACCTTTTTTTGTTTTTTGTTACAGTTCTCTTTATTGGCCGTAATTTAGGCCGTGTTCATTTCTATCATACTACAATTCACCTTTGATTAAATATTTAAAAGCTAATTGTATTCCCTCTTTACGTAATATGTAAAAGATGACGAGGAATTAAAGGGTAAATAAATCAATATCTTATTACAAATATTCAATTTGCGCTATTTGATTACAGCTAGATAGACACCAGCATAGGTGAAACAAATGAATTCTTGTAAAAAATAAATATCAACCTACCTAAAATGTTATCTTTTCAAAATCAAAATGAAGCGATGTGCGATTTCGTAAAGTAGCAGTATTCAAATTCACAATTCATTATTCAACTACATAATTTAATGACATCAAAAATTTACTTAAACAAACTTTTCTCCATAGTCGTCCATTAACAAAATTGGATATTAAAATTGTATGTTGTGCTAAATCGTTCTTTAAAGTATTATTAACAAAATAAAAAACGTGAGTGATTACTTTAGCCTTTTTCCACAAAACATGGTGCACGTATTCGCCCGGCCTCTGTGCCCCGTGTCCAGTAAACTATGCCCTTTTTCGACCCATTACGCCGGAAATGGTGGACAATTTACAGCTCATTTGTTTTCTATTGTTCTTTTATAGTGTCCCTTAACTTAGTCTTTTTGGGCAAGAAATGTTAATCTTGACGTATTGCCAAGACTTTGTAAACCTTTTTTTAGTAGCTTATAGTCAATTGGGCTTTCTCATTAGAATAACAAATTTATGTTACGCAATCAACTGCAAATATGAGTTTGTAATTATTTCTCTTTTTTATTATTATTTATTATAATTTTAAAGACAATACAATAAAAACCAATACACATAATGCATTAGGTAACAAACCACAGAGGTTTGTTACGTACCAATGCAAGAGTTACATCACAGTATCAAATACAACAATATTAGTTATCTATTTATACCTAATATATTAGGTCAAAAAAATTGTCAGGTTCATTATAATGAACCTGACATTTTTTTTTGCATTTATACGGATTGGGCAGCCATATTCTCTAAGAAATGTTCTTTAAGTTTTACTTTTAAAAATATTCTTGCCTTAATTATCTTGAAAGTCGTCGTACGTCAATATTTGTCTTCACTGTCACTACCTATACCAGAAAAACTATTGTATACTTTTTAAATAGTTATTCCCATTAAAAAAAAACCTCGAAAAATTGGTTCAGCCGTTTGGCTACTACGAGGCCATGGACAGACATTATTTTATCTACATGCTCAGTCTATTATACTGAATTTCGCGATTTCAGAGTTATTCCCATACTACAAGTTGTTACGATTCATGGACTTGAGCATGTAGACAAAATATTGCCAATGTATAAAAAGTCACCCTGTACAGACACGTTAATCTTACTACTTTCCTTCTGTCGGTCCCAGTTTTCAAAACATCTATTGTCAATCAAAATACCTAGGTATTTACATATATATACTACTGGGTATTTACATATAAATACATCTATTGCACATGCTATCTTCCAAAAGCAATTTAGAACCCGACCTATCTGTCTCAAGTTGCCTCAGTTTTTGACACATAGCGCAGTGTGCATGAAACAGCCTAACTTGTTATGAAATTTGAAGCCACGTGCTTAGACTGTGTAGCGTTTTGAATATATAAGTTGGTATCATAAACTTTCGCGCTTAGAACACATTTTAACTACAAATTGTTGTATTAGTTAGAGTTTTGTCAATGTGTATTTCGATTCTACGAATATTATTATGAGTTGTGTGACGATGATTTGTTATTCAAACGCAATGCAAATTTGCAAATTCTATTGGATCGATTCTGATATTTGGTACACTAGTAGAAATTATACTTCATAAGATAATTTACTAATGAAAAGTATCATATATAAATTTTAATTGTTATGAGTTTTTTAGACCCCAGGCGGTAGATAGATTTTAAAATATATATTTTTATTAAAATAATATATTATCATAAAATACTTTTCAACCTTTTTAACCCAGTTCTATTTCATATCTTATCTGAAAGAATGAAAATATTGAGTATCCATAGTTCTTCTTCATAGTAGTATTCCTCATGGCAGAGGGTCGTGGTCATTACGTGGAATGAAACACACACAACAACTTTCTTGGCATTATTAATGGAGTGGTTTGCCGTTGCCTTCTCCATTTCACACACAAGTTAATAATAATCAACCAGTATGCAGGTTTCCTCACGATGTTTTCCATCACCGGAAGCAAGTGATGGTCGATGAAAACTACTCAGATTTCGAGTCAGATTTCAACACTCATGTGGCACGAGTAGGATTCGAACCTGGGACCTTTCGATCACACCACTACCATATCATACCATATCTGTGATAGTATACTATCACAGATAGTGACGTTAGTTTGCGGGCACAAAGCGCCTTAAATAAAAGCTTGTAAAGATACGAAACTTCGCTATACAATATAAAGTTATGTCAAATTTCTTTAAAACTACATTGTCTAATTACGAGTAAGTTTAAATTTAATGTAATTCATTTGGGTTCATTTGATTAGTAAATTATACAATCAACCACTTGTCAATTTACCCTGTATGGAACTCTATGCAGTGGTAATATGAATGAATTTGCAATGATTTTGTACTTTGACGTGTTGTTGACCATACTAGTTGAAAGAATAACTTAGGCCCTTGTTTAAACTTAGCGATTTATTTTTATCAAACTTGTCATTTTTAATTAGACGGGGTCTGACGTTTTACTTTCTTCTGAAAGTTAGTTCAAGATCTGATAATTAAGCGTTATAAAAATCTGTAAGATCTAAATCTCCATAAGAAAATAAATGTTTCATTAAAAGTTACTTAGGGAGAGTTGCACCAGTCAATTGTGACGTTGACTTTGACCTGCGCTCCGCCTGACGTTTAAACAAAATGGCGTACACTGCGTTTTTCTATGCAGGTTAAAAGAGTGGTTTGCAATGTCAATTTTGACTTAAACTTTTTCTGTGCAGGTTAAAGTTTTAAGCATGGAATTAGTAGGTAAGACTCTTAGAAGTTATTTTTAAGACAGTTTCTTTTTCTTTTTAACACATGTACCTATTTCTTTCTGTTATGTAAAATATTTGTAATTTTACTGAAACAGTAGATACAGATTAAATATCTTAGCATATTAAGAATTAATTATATTATAAGTCAGAAGCATAATTTAAGTGTTAAGATAATAATCTTCAGAGTTGAAAAACATCGAGATTATACAACTATTTTAAAGTATTTAAACAAATAGCGTATGAATATTCTGGATCCCAATAACACAAAACCTATAGTCAATCTAAAGTAAATATATGTCAAAGACACACAACATCAAACCGTAAAGACCGCACTTTTTGCAAAGAGGTTTAAAGGCAAAAAGGGATGTGATGAACTCAGCTCGAAACCGGAAATCAGGTTATGTGGCCCACTTCCGGGGAATAAACAGCTAGCGGCGGGCAAGCTTCCGGTTGACCTGTGTGAAGTGTGATAATCTGATAAACGTTGAAAACAGGCATATTTTCGCGTGTTTACACATAGGGGCTGATAGCAGCTTACGATATCATGTAATTATAAATTTCATATTGTTAATAAGTCTGCACTTAATGGAGATTTTCGGAAGAAGGAAAGGAAGGACTAACCCAACAGTCAGACACAACTACGGGCTTGAAACAAAAGAATAAGCTTGGAGAAGAAAAATAAGAAAGCATGGGGATTATCGTAGTAAAACTCCACTCCTCCAAAAGATATTTGTGTTTATAAGAATTGACATATTATCGATTGTTAAACCGATTGTATTGAGATTCCCAAACCAAATAAAATTTAAATTGTATTGAGTGCGTTTGGGTTTCATTTTTTAAAATCTTTATTAATTATTATTATTACTCAAAATTATAAAATCATATAGAAATAAAAACAATCACTAATTATCATTTCGAGTGTGTTACTGGTGTCAGATTTTATTCAAGTGGGACTAAATGCATCTGACATGACTTACTTACCTCCATCCAGTGGCTGGTAGTCGCATACACACTAGTAAACTAAACTGTCCACCAGTATGCAGGTTTCCTCACCATATTTTCCTTCACCGGAAGCAAGTGGTGGTCTATGAAAACTACTATACATGAATCAGATTGGTATAGAAACTCATATGGCACGAGTAGGTTACAAAAAAACCACCATGCAAACTTTCTTTCCCTAACTCCTAATCACTATAACTTCTTGCTTAGATTATGTATGTATACTTGTATACAAAATCCTTTGTACAGCAGTTGGCGGGAAGTTTGGTCGCTTCTCTAATTTCATTAATCTAACATTGATTGGATTTCGCGGTCGTGTTCACTTCTGGATCAATAACTTGTTAATGATTTTAAACACTTTTTGTGATAATCAAACCGGTAACGGGACCATATACAGTGAATGTAGCATAATTATAATATACTACATAATGTAAAAATAGAATAAAAAATGAAAAAGATATAAAATAATTTCAATTAGTTTTAGATTTTTTACGGATTTCCTAATTATGGCCTTCGCTCCCGTGGGAATTTCGGCAGAAAAAGAACCAATAAGTGTTATTCCAGGTTATCGGGATAAAATGTACACATATTGTGTTATTCCAGGTTATATTCTACCCATGTACCAAATTTCATAACAATCCGTCCAGTAGATTTTGCGTGAAAGAGTAACAAACATACATACATCCTCACAAACTTTCGCATCTTTAATATTAGTATGATTTTGTATTTTATTGTACGTAAATATGATTTTTAGTGTGAAATTTACGTCATTAAATTAAAAACATCCTCGCACTATTACATTCAAACTTTTGCATAATTTGTGGGCATTATTAGAAAAACATTTCTTGATAAGCCTAACATAGAGGTTCTGTCTATGCCGTAAAGAATATAAGACGTGATGCAGTATCAGTATTTCCTAAAGTGACTTACTTTAGGAAATACTGATATAAACTGTAATACGGCCATTAGTTAATCAGATTACCTGATAAACTAATGAAGCTTGCGCCAACAAAATCGCTGTTAGCTAATGATAATTTGATCAGCACTAAAATCTCCAGCACCGAGCCAATCCAATTAAACCGGCTGAAGGTGGATTTTGCTGAGCACCATCTTTTAGATTAAATTAGTAAATCCTAGTTCATTTACTTTAGTACTGGCACCGAATATATATAAATATATATATATCTATAGTCCAGGAAGTCGGACCACGTGACCAGAGCGTTGTTTTTGAATCAAAAATTATAATTTATTTTCAGTTGTTTTTTTCAAAAAATTAATCCAAAAATTACGTGTACGTGTGATTAAGAAGTCTGAAAATATACTAAATATTTTTTGGGCAATCTTTTATAAATATAAATAATACATTTATGGCTTGATGTGGTCAAGAACCATGTACCTAGTCTTTAGTGTATATTTGCAATGTTATAACTGACAAAAGATTTCAAATCCTTGCGAATGCAGTCAAACAGCACTGTTTGACTGCACTATATTTACGGTTGAAATGGTGATGATAAATGTATTTATACTCAAATTCACAAACACGTAACCAATCAATACTGAGATAACAAAAACTTTGATCTCTCAATACTGTTACAAGTCGAAACTGGAGTCATTTTGCTTAATCCGAACTGTTATACTATACATATGCACCCTTTAGTGCTTACATCACTCACAGACTGCTGCATCAGCAGATTCGGTTGCGACGTTAGTCGCTAGTCCATTCCTTTCAGTCAGTCGAAATCGAGCTCCTTTCCATGCTAGACGGTTGCCTCAAATCAATTAATTCTTTTTTTTTAAAAACCTATTTCCTCAACGCCGTATAACATTTGGTGGCAACGGTAAAGGGATTTAGAAAATAAAATCCCCGGTTCGCCTCTTTCACGTAAAATTCAAGTATATAAATTCACGCGTGTGTGTGTTTGTGTTCAACTTCGAGTTCTGCTCCGGCCCTCATAGTCGTCGTCTTCAAGAAAGCAGTCCACCTGGGGCCCATTGTTGGGCATCGCCGATATTCAACGTGCTCCAACCGGCCTCAAACCACCTGCCAGGTTACCCACTGTCACGCGATATTGACGCTGTGACCGGTATACCATTGAAGCGACAACTAGTAATTCATTATCACATACACGGTATCCTCATCACTGTATCCAGATCTAAGCGCACCTCCTATCGACATCGAGATTTCACCGTATCGACGACGTCACGCCGTGCCTGTATTTTGTTGTGTCTACGCGACCAGCGACATGCTCGCCCTTATCACGTTTCCTGCATTCCTGTGAGTGACTTTTTATTCATACTTATTCTATTGGTCATTGCTACTCTGTACTCGTGTTTTTTTTTTACAAACGAATTCTTGTCATAATTGTATAATTTTATTATTATTATTTTTCTTTTATATTCACATTTCGTTACTCATTTAAAATGGCCGAAGGTCGTTCAACCAGCCCGAAACCCGAAATCTCTGTCACAGACACAGAGGAAGATACCCAGGGCCAATTACATCCAGGCCCCTCCACTAGATCTAGTAAAAAGAAAGCGGCTGTAATTCCCAAATCCGAAATTGAATTATCCACTTTGCTTAAATTTATAAAGCCATTTGATGGTTGTAGAGAAAAGTTAAATTCATTTTTAGTAAATTGTAATAATGCTTATGAAATAGCCTCGGACACACAAAAAGATATTCTCTTTAAATACATACTCTGTCAGTTACAAGGCAAAGCAGAGACCGCCTGTTCCATTAAAGAATTTACTAATTGGCATCAGCTTAAAGAGTTCCTCAAAACGCAGTTCAGCGAGAGGAAACATTACGCTCATCTCCTCACCGAATTACAGGAATGCAAACAACAAGTCACTGAAACTGTCAGTCAGTATGCTTTAAGAATAGAGACTTGCTTATCTCATTTACTTACCGAAATTTCCATCTCACACGGCCATAAAAGTAGAGAAATGATTGGACGTAGTGCCGCGATGGAGGAATTAGCCCTCCATCATTTCCAAATGGGGCTAACGCCTCGAATATCTAATTTTGTTAGGAGTAAATCCGTTAAAACTTTAAACGAAGCAATTAATATCGCAATTTCTGAAGAAAGAATCCAACAATCTTTATCTAAACACTCAGCCCCGTCTAGCAATCAACAATCTCGTCAGTTTATACGTCGTAACCAAAATCCATCTTCATTCAAAAACAATCCTATTACTCCTCGTCCTAATAATAATAATTCCATCCTTGTCTGCCGATATTGCAAAAATCCAGGTCATACTATAGAACAATGCCGAAAAAGGGAATTTAATAATAATCGCTTCAAAAATCCTGATCAAAACTATACAAGGCAACCCCGTGTTCATTTCATCTCCGATGAAACTTCGGAAACTAACGATGATTTTCTTACCAATCCTGAGGGCGGTTATGACACCGTAGACTCTAATCAAAAAAAACGAGTAAACATCTCGTCCCAGTGTCGTGCGGGATTATATAATTTTAAAACCGGCACTATCAATTATAATTCATCTACTAAATCCTCTGTATCCACTGTATCTATGCAGCAACCCAAGGTTGATCTGCCCAAATCTACTAAATCCTCTGTATCCACTGTATCTATGCAGCAGCCCAAGGTTGATCTGCCCAAATCTACTAAATCCTCTGTATCCACTGTATCTATGCAGCAACCCAAGGTTGATCTGCTTAAATCTACTAAATCCTCTGTATCCACTGTATCTATGCAGCAGCCCAAGGTTGATCTGCCCAAATCTACTAAATCCTCTGTATCCACTGTATCTATGCAGCAACCCAAGGTTGATCTGCTTAAATCTACTAAATCCTCTGTATCCACTGTATCTATGCAGCAGCCCAAGGTTGATCTGCCCAAATCTACTAAATCCTCTGTATCCACTGTATCTATGCAGCAGCCCAAGGTTGATCTGCCCAAATCTACTAAATCCTCTGTATCCACTGTATCTATGCAGCAACCCAAGGTTGATCTGCTTAAATCTACTAAATCCTCTGTATCCACTGTATCTATGCAGCAGCCCAAGGTTGATCTGCCCAAATCTACTAAATCCTCTGTATCCACTGTATCTATGCAGCAACCCAAGGTTGATCTGCTTAAATCTACTAAATCCTCTGTATCCACTGTATTCATGCAACAACTCAAGGTTGATTTGACCAAGCCTACTAGATCCTCTGTATCCACTGTATCCATGCAACAACCCAAGGTTGATCTGCCTAAATCTACTAGATCCTCTGTATCCACTGTATCCATGCAACAACTCAAGGTTGATTTGCCCAAGCCTACTAGATCCTCTGTATCCACTGTATCCATGCAACAACCCAAGGTTGATCTGCCTAAATCTACTAGATCCTCTGTATCCACTGTATCCATGCAACAACCCAAGGTTAATTTACCCAAGCCTACTAGATCCTCTGTATCCACCGCATCCATGCAACAATCCAAAGTTGACTTATCCAAATCTACTAAATCCTCTGAATCCGCTGCATCCGTACAACTTAAAACTACTAGTTCTCTAGATCCTTCAAAACCCAAAGTTTATAATATTTCAAATATTCCATCTAAAACCTTATTACCTCATGTTCTAATAAAGTCCTCTGTCTCTGATATCCCATTATCTCTGCTAGTAGACTCAGGATCATCTGTAAGTCTATTGAAACATTCTTGCATTATGAAACATCCCAAACTCACAAAAGACATAATTCAGTTAAAGGGTATAGACCCAACTGATAACCCTGTCTGCACTCAAGGTCACTTTTTGCTAAAACTGCAACTTCCTAAATTCGACATATCCCATAAATTCCATGTAACTGATATACCTGACTTACCCTACGATGGAATAATGGGCTCAGATTTCCTTAATGCACACAATTGTAACATAAATTATAATAACAATATCCTTTACATTAGAAACACATCCATTAGACTACACTTTCATGAGCCTGCCTATATAATACCTCCTAGAACGGAAACTATTATCGAATGCTCTGTATCAAATCCTGAGGTAAAAGAAGGATTAGTCCTTGATCAGAAACTTTCTGAAACTTTACTAGTAGCTAATTGTATAGTCCATGTAAAAGAAAATAATAGAATAAATATATCCATTGCTAATACATCCGAAGAACCCGTAACTGTCAAATCCAACCTAAACTTAAAACTCGATCCCTTTAATCCCAAAGTCCTGTCAGAACATTCAAATGAATGCATAAATCATATAAATCTTACTACTAATAGTTTCAAAAGAACACAAGAAGTGTTAAAACAAGTCCGCACTTTTCATCTTAATAAAGAAGAAAAAGACAATCTTCTACAATTATGTTCCGACTTTTCTGATATATTTCATCTCCCAGGAGAGATCCTAACTCATACCAACGCTCTCAAGCATGAAATCAAAACAACTACCGACAATCCCATACACACAAAATCCTACAGATTCCCCGAAGTCCATAAAGCCGAAGTCCACAATCAGATAAATAAAATGTTAGAGCAAAATATCATAGAACCCTCTGATTCCCCCTGGTCATCACCCATATGGGTTGTTCCAAAGAAACTAGATGCCTCTAATGTACAAAAATGGAGAGTTGTAATCGACTACCGTAAACTTAATGATATCACTATAGGTGATACTTACCCTATACCTCAAATCACTGAAATTTTAGATCAACTTGGCAATAGTAAATACTTCTCTACTTTAGATCTGTCATCCGGTTTTCACCAAATCCAATTAAATGAAGCAGATAAATCGAAAACTGCCTTCACAATTCCTGAAGGACACTTCCAATTCACAAGAATGCCATTTGGGCTCAAAAATGCCCCTTCAACATTCCAAAGACTCATGAATTCTGTACTGTCGGGCCTCCAAGGTACCCGCTGTTTTGTCTACCTTGATGATATAGTCTGCTATGGGTATGACCTTAAATCCAGCATCCAAAATCTGACAGAAATCTTCCAAAGAATCCGTAACTTTAACCTCAAACTTCAGCCGGACAAGTGCGAATTCCTCAGACGAGAAGTTTGTTATTTAGGACACGTAATCACAGAGCAAGGTGTAAAACCTAACCCTGAAAAGGTCAAAGCCGTAACTTCTTTTCCAATTCCAAATAATCCCAAGGACGTGAAATCGTTTCTTGGCCTAGTTTCCTACTATCGTCGTTTCATCCCCGATTTCTCTAAAAAGGCAAAAGCTCTTACTAATCTTTTAAAGAAGGATGTACCCTTTAAGTGGGAAAATCAGCAACAACTTGCTTTTGACACACTCAAGGAAGAACTTACCTCTGCACCTCTCCTGATATACCCAGATTTTACCAAACCTTTTATTCTTACCTGTGACGCATCTAATCATGCCGTCGGCGCTGTACTCTCTCAAGGACCTGTGGGAAAGGACCAACCTATAGCTTTTGCCTCACGCACACTCAATAAGAGTGAATCCAACTACAGCACAACCGAAAAAGAGCTGTTAGCCATAATATATGGATGTAAGACATTCCGCCCTTATATATATGGGTATAAATTTATCATCGTCACAGACCACAGACCCTTGAAATGGCTATTTAATCATAAAGATCCAAGTAGTAAACTCCAAAGATGGAGATTAAAATTAGAGGAATATGACTACGACATAATATATCGCAAAGGTAAACTAAATTCAGCTGCTGATGCCCTCTCTCGATATCCTGTCAATCCTATCTATCCAAAAAATCATACCAACCTGAACCCTAATAATGATGAAATTCCTGACGATGACCTACAAAACCTTCTAATATCTCCTTCCAGCCTAGAAGCCGATCTAGCTGATCCTGAAATAAATAACGAATTACTAGATTATTTGAATGATATGTTAGACAATGAATCTCCTGGAAAACAACCAGAATCACAACTTTCATCAAATCAAGGAAACCTCGAAATCTTACCTTCTTCTGTCCAGTCTGCACCTGAAAGTCCTCCTCTAGTACCTGAAAACTTACTTTCTGATCGAACTGCACCTGAAACTCCACCTTTAATACCCGAAGATTCACCTTCTTCTAACCAGACTACACCTGAAACTTCATCTATACAGTTCGGATCAGATGAAACCTATAATACTTTCCTAAAAGCATCCAAAAATGTACACGACACTCTTATTATAGAACATAATGAAAATCTACTTAAAACCACACAAAACCTCATTATTATACCTACCTCCATAGACTTGGATGAGTCTATGCCTTACATTCAGGAAATCATTAATAGTTGTTCAGAACCCGATCGGAGTAATTTCTTAAAACATGAAAGGTCATTATTTACCTCTCTACCTCTCACTATTAGAAATAAGACTTACCTTTTCTCATTCACAAAAGTTCACCATTTTGACGACTTGTCCTACCCGGATATATTTAAATCCATAAAATATGTGCGGGACGAGATTATAATGACATACCCTACTATAAACGAAGTTAGCATAGCAGATTTTAGGAATCCCTTCGATAGACACTCCTTCGTAAAAATCTATAATATTCTCAGCTATCTTTTTGACGGAACCAATATTAAAATCCATATATATCATAATGATATCATATATCCTTCTTTAAATGAAATCCCTAAAATTTTAAAAGAGAACCATGACATCCCTATCGCCGGACACTTAGGATCTTCTAGAATGCTAAACCGTATAAATGATAGATATTATTGGAAAAACATGCGAAGTGACATAGAGAACTACGTAAAAAACTGTACATCCTGTCAAATAAACAAAGCCTTACGCAAAACAAACAGAGCTCCCATGATAATAACTTCCACTTCTACGTCACCATTCGAAAGATTGTCCATTGATATTGTAGGTCCTTTACCTGAATCCGGAACAGCCAAACTTAAATTCATTCTAACTATGCAAGACGATCTTACGAAATTCTCGCTAGCATATCCTCTTCGTAGTACTACTGCAGAGGAATCCTGCGAATGCCTGCTCCATTTTATTTCATTATTCGGAATTCCTAAACATATACTCACTGACCAAGGCACCAACTTCACCGCAGACTTATTCAAGAAAACCTGCGAATTTCTAAAAATAAAACAGTTGTGGTCCAGCCCTTATCATCCCCAAACACAAGGCGCCTTGGAAAGGTCACATTCTACTCTCAAAGAGTATTTAAAGTCATATGCCAATGAAAATCAAGACAACTGGCCCCGTTATGTCTACACAGCCATGTTAGCATATAATACCGCCGTACACTCTACCACACACTATTCACCTTACGAACTATTATTCGGGCACAAACCTCGCATTCCAGACTCCGTTTATGGTGACGCCTCTAGTGTTACTTACCCCGAATACGTAAAAATGTTGCAACATCGCCTAAGGCATTCTCGAAATAAAGCCTTAGCGCTCATACAAAAATCTAAAATTAGTTCTAAGACTTATTATGACAATCGTACTCGCCCAATAGAATACAAGGTTGGCGACTATGTATTACTTAAAAATCATCTTAGATTACGTAAAGCCTTATCACCTCTCTGGAAAGGCCCATATAAAATCGTCAAAGTCCATGGTAACCACACTTTATCATTGTTAATAAATAAAAGGCATGTAAAACATCACTTTGATGAGGTGAAACCTGTGGAAACTCACGAAGTTTAAATTAGGTTTAGGTATAAGTTTATATTTTAGTTACTAATATAGATAGGTACTAGGTCATACAGGTAAAACTAAGTAAAGTCTCTTTGCTTACAGCATACTGGCCCAAGGTCATCCGGAATTTATTCATCAAATCAACGTGAGCTCCGGAATTTACTTTGACCCTATCGGTGAACTTAAAATCCGTATGAGTCATTTAGACGTGGTCACCCCACTCGATATCTCGCACATTGAACCCCACTTGCAAAATATAAACTCAGTATTAGGTACAACACGCTACATATGTAACCAAATTAGATTAGAAAAATCATATAATTTACAATGTAATAACCTGTTAGAACCCTTAACAATAAGATATCATGACATTGTCTCTGAATATTCCACTATTTCGCACTTAGTAAATAGAAGATCTAGAAGAGGAGCCTGGATAGGTGCCGTTGGTTCTCTCTCCAAAATCGTGTTTGGGACCCTTGATGAAAATGACGCCATAAAATATGACAATGCCATTCGAAATGTTCAAGATAACGAAAAAAGACTGAGCTCATTAATAAAAGATAATATCCTAATAACATCTGAAGTTTTGACAAATTTTAATAAAACATTACAAAGTATACAACTTAATGAGGTCAGCCTTAATCTAGTTATCGATAATTTCTCTTCAACATTAAAAAATATTACTTTAATTTCAAACGAATTAGTTGTAAAGACGAATATAGATTTTATACTCAATAGTTTAGAAGCATCTATACTCACCTTATCATTCCACCTCGAAGACATAACAAACGCTATTATTTTTAGTAGTCAAAACATCCTGCACCCGGCCGTATTACCGCCCACGCACTTATACCAAGAAATTGTCAATAATTACAGATACTTACCTGTAGACCTTAAGTTACCTGTAAGCTTAACATTAAGTAACATACATATTATTACAAATGTATCCAGTGTAGTGTGTTATAGTATAGGCAACAAGATTATTTTTGTTCTGAAAATACCTCTAGTGTCCCCTAAAGATTATAGTTTGTATCATAACATAGCATTGCCAACTCCTCATATTAAAGATAAACCTAATACTTTTAGTTTCATAAGACCTAGTAGTAAATATATAGCAATGACCATAGACAAATCCGAATATTGTAACCTTGATTCATTAAAGGAATGCATAACGATAAGCCCGCGCGAGTACATCTGTGACGTTATGACAGTGTTCCCGTCCAGTGTTAACCCCTGTTGTGAAAGTGAGTTATTGTCCAATACAATAAGTGTTCTCCCCGTGCAGTGTAAAACAGACTTCTTTTATGGATACGTAGATTTATGGCAACCACTCGATAATAATAATTGGCTATATGTACAATCTAAAAGCAGTAAACTTTACATTGAATGTCCTAAAGAAAAACTTGTTGATATTAACATTATCGGAACAGGAATTTTAACTATTCCTAATAACTGTATGGCCCACTGTAAAAGTACAAAATTGATACCTAAATTTGATAATGTAAAAATAAATGTTAATATTGTTCACTCTAACTTCAACTTAATTAATGATTCTTGTTGCACTTTAGATAAGTTTAATAAAATAATAAGTAATGAGCCTCCCCTTAAGTTGCATAATATAAATCTAGATTCATTCACATTAGAAACAAAATCTAAACTAAATTCCATTGCTAAAGAAACAGATAAAATTCTAAATGAACATCAAATTATTAAATACGAGACTCATTACTCAATTATTACTATAGTTATAATTTGTGTAATCTTAATCTTTTGTATAACCAAACTTATTATGTATATTAAATCGCGCAACTGTCTATCCCGTCGCCTTCCCGACACTATTCCTCCAATCCCTGCAGTTTCTCCAACTGATCAGATTCCAATTGCAGAGAATATTACTCCCGCTAAATTCAGTAAACCTTGTTCCGTTAAGGAAAATATACCATCTCCCAGTATAAGAATTAATGTTTAACCCTAAGTGGTTTTCCTCTTTACAATTCTTCCTAAACATAGTTTCAACCCTATGTTTAGTCTACCCCAAGGAGGTGTTATACTATACATATGCACCCTTTAGTGCTTACATCACTCACAGACTGCTGCATCAGCAGATTCGGTTGCGACGTTAGTCGCTAGTCCATTCCTTTCAGTCAGTCGAAATCGAGCTCCTTTCCATGCTAGACGGTTGCCTCAAATCAATTAATTCTTTTTTTTTAAAAACCTATTTCCTCAACGCCGTATAACAGAACGTACCCCGAGCTTGCTTCGCCACAATGGGATTAACCGGCTCAGGTTGCTTAGTTTTGTAGGCTCTGATATAAAGCGGTTAGTCAACTAAGTTAAATTTGAGGTCACAGGTTCGAATCTTACCGGTGTATGTAGTGATAGTGTTTCGTAGGTACTGTTGACAAATAAATTTAAATTTAAGTGATTTTTTTCGTATGTTTATACTTGTTTTTTTTTTTATTCAGATGAAAGACCTACTGTATAATCCCAATAAAAAAGGCAAAAGATTTTGAGTATATATTACTTCTTCACGCCCAAATAACTGTTAACAATTTTTATGAAATTTGGTGTTGAGGTAGCTGATAACTTGGACACTTTTTATCTCAAAAGTACGTGTAGGAATCGCGTACTTACGTAAGATTACGATTACGGTTAAAATTGTGACTTTATAAAGTAGATAGTGCTACGTGTATAAAATTAAAAGCGTAACTAGATATTTGTAAAAAAAAATACAATGTTTAAATATTTACAACGAATGATAAATCGCGGGTGCAGCTAGTCTGATTGTATAAACTTTTACATAAATTAGTATTTATATTTGGTACAGAATGCCATATTGCGTTAAGTCCACCTTTTGTACTTTTTTTTTGTAATTTTGCATGTGCAATGAAGTTCTTAAATAAATAAAATTAATATTCAAATTATTGTTTTGACGACACAAGAGTTAAGCACTAAGTCACACACCACCTCTTGTTGTAGTTAGAATATAATTTGCTTAAACAGACTTTAATCTGATTGATTAGTAAATCAAATTAACGAGGAATCAATTATGAACAGACAGACAGCCAGAATGGCTATCTCACGAGACATAATCCACACAAGCGGAAATTTTATAGTAAATTATTTAAAGGCCCCAACAGAATCCAAATAAATAAGCAAGTAGATATGTTTTCAAATCTCAGTAGTTTCACTTAGTTTAAGTAAAATATTTTTTTTAATGATAGATGAAAATTTATTTAATTTAGTTACTTTTATTTATTCGATTTTGTTTTGCGGGATGATAGCGTGCTCTCCATTTAAATTTGCATAATAATGTAAACCCATATTTTTTCAAATATACATATTTGAAAAAATAAAATCTTTGTCTTTGCTTATTTTTCATCAATTTAGCAGGGAAAATAACAATCAGCTTGGAAGTGATAGTCAGTGTACGAACAAACTAGAAAAGGAATCTATTTTGCCGATTGGTCCATTTTAGTGGTAAACAAGAGTATAAAATTGAAGTGTCTTTCTCTATTTTTTGTCTGAAAATAGACCGAATGATGCAACACAATGAAAATATTCGGTCAAATGAATTTACTATAGGTTTTTATATTGACTGAAAATTATATCACCTGGAACGTTAATTCTAATGATTTTTTTTTTCATTAGCTTATGGAGTTCCACTGGTGGGCAAGGTTCTACGTTGCCATCCATCACTGTTCGTTGCGCAGATCCTCCACTTTTTATCCTTCTTATCTAGAGGTAAGAATAATTTATAATAACGGCCCGCCCCTGTTTCGCCGGGGTAAAAATATAATTTTAAAAAAGTAGCCTATGTCACTCTTGAAGATTTCGTCTATATCTGTGTTTAACTACTAGACCGATTTTGATGAAATTATCAAAATCGGTCTAGTAGTTTTTACATTACAAACAAATCTTTCCTCTTTATAATATTAGTATGGATTACTCGTATGTTATAATCACTTACTAGCAGCTTCGCTATGGTATAATATTTATCCACCTAAACCTTCCTCAGGAATCGCTCTTTCTATTGGTGAAAACCTTATAAAAATCTGTCCGGTAGTTTTTGAGTTTATCAGACAGACAACCGGAAAAGGTCTTTCTATATATAATATGTAAGGGTAAGAATATGACATAATTGTGCTACAGTTTCCCACCGTGTGCACCGTACTCCACAAAGCTGAAATTTAGTCTGGAATCAATTCGTCCGGCTTCGACGGTCAGACCTCAAGATCATTAATTGACGTCGAGCTCTCACTGAGACCCTGTTCCAGCCGTAATCAATCTGACGGGATTTAAATGTGTACTGTCTCAGTAGCTTTCCAAAATTTGTGAATTAATTCACTTGATACATAGTACCAAATGGATGTTATGTATAGTCATAATATGACCTTTATAGGTCATATTATTATAGTCCATTAGGTCATATTATTATTATAGTGGTTAGGTTTACCTAAACACTACTTAGTAGATTAGATTTAGGTCATTATGATTATCCTTGCCTAATCGTGTAGGTAAGATTATTACAACCTATATTTATTGCTTTCATCCACTGTTTTCTTACTATTACAAGATTGCGTATAAAAACAAAGAGTATAAACACGAATATAGCGTTTTTTTAATAGCTACATATTTATATATCATGTGCCACATTTTAATTAGAATTGCTGTAATAAAAGTTCATATACTTTCTTTAAAATGTCCATAGGTATTAGTAGTATAGTTGATATTTCACGAACAAACACAGCTAGTTAAATATTTCATAACAAACTGTCTATCACTAGCTCACAGCTTCAAACCAAGCTGCTGTGTGGTCATGACAGCTAATCATTCGGTGCCAATCGGTGCTGAAGAGCATTTACTATTCTGATTCCAATTTCAAGTTTTGAATGTCTGTATTTGTCTATAACTTTTCATTATTTAAAACTTCTATTTTGGTTTTGTATCTATATTTTATTAATTCTAAGTTAACAATATGTTATTTACTTCAACTCCGTAAAGGATAAATAAATGAATACTATTATTATAAAGAGGTTATGGCGTTTGTGAGTTTGTATGTTTGAGGCGGGTAATCTCCGAAACTACCGAACTGATCTCAAAAATTCTTTCCCCATTAGAAAGGTTCATTATCCAAGATTGCTATGAGCTATGTTTTATCTCAAAATTCCCACGGCAGCGAAGCCCTGAGTAACATCCAATATCTTATATACGTGTAGCTTTTGTTTAAACCTCCTAAATATTTGTAAAAATACATAAAAACGAAGAGTATCTATCAGTCACAATCTTAACTATAGTAACAACAATATAGTTAATTCTATTATATTATATAATAACAAGAGTTTGAAAAGCTGGAAAAACAAAAATTAAATTGAAAAATGTATCTTAATTAGTTTGGTCAGAAACTTTATTATATGTGAGATTGTGGTCACTTTCATGAAAAATCAAAATATTACTTTTGGAAGCATTTGAATATCTAATAAACCATCGAACCGGAAGTTACGATCCGTAATACTATGAAAACGTAAAAGGTCACGTATATTTTTCTCCATCGCAATCTCCTTTTAACCCAAGCTAAGATTAGCTAGCTAATTTCTTAAAAACGTTCACTTTTTTCAGATTTAATGGAGTGGGGATTATTTGTCTCTATCTTGGTATAATTTATCTGACCGAATTAAGCTTTGAGCGGAAAATCTCTCTGAAAAAATGTCTGCCGATGAAAAAACACGAAGGATTTGATGGAAGGGCGCGCAAAAATGTTAAAACCAGGACAGGATTTAGGATAAATGTCAGTCAGCGCTTGGGCAGTAACTTTGGAATATAATGAGTAGGTGAATAAAATATATTCTTACT
Source organism: Plodia interpunctella (assembly GCF_027563975.2). Lineage (NCBI taxonomy): Eukaryota > Metazoa > Arthropoda > Insecta > Lepidoptera > Pyralidae > Plodia > Plodia interpunctella. Next base: position 2,705,244 of record NC_071302.1, read on the forward strand.
TTTATTAAAAGTACTGTAGCGATTGTGATCACTTATTAATTAAAATATTATTATTATCAGACAACATTTAATACTTTTGTTACATACAGGTAACTACTTATTCAGCTCCGGGGCTGACTGCGTCAAAACATACATCAAATAAAATCTTGTTGTTTTTTTCTATTCTTCGTTCGAAATACAATAAAGAGGTTTTAAAAATGTAATGAAGAAATTTTGATGACCTCGGTGGCGCAGTGGTAAGGTTCTTGCCACTGAACCGAGAGGTCCCGGCTTCGATCCCCGGTCGGATCATGATGGAAAATGATCTTTTTCCGATTGGCCCGGATCTTGGATGTTTATCTATATATGTATTTGTTATAAAATATAGTATCGTTGAGTTAGTATCCCATAACACAAGTCTCGAACTTACTTTGGGGCTAGCTCAATCTGTGTGATTTGTCCTAATATATTTCTTTTTTTATAATTATTACCCCGACAACTTAAATAATAATATTTATACCATCTAGATACTACTACTATTTATATAGTACAGTATTACACACGCATTATACTTATTATATCTTCGACTGTGTTGCAATCCTATCTCTATACATCCATATCCATACTAATATTATAAATGCGAAAGTCTGTCGGTTTCGCTTTCACAGCTTAATCGCTGAACCAGTTTTAATGAAATTTGATATACAATGTATTACGATATTCAATGCTAACGTTTTTGCAGACAAATTCAAAACCTATTTTAATAATGGTGGTGTAATTCCGACATAATTTAATCTACGTCATATAAGGGGTTGTGTTTTGATTTTGTGGTCTTTATTAAACATAACCAAACATCCCAAGGACCTGACCCTAAAACTGCTTACATAGGGGCCATAACTTTTCTTAATCCGGTTGTTGTCGAGATGTGAATAATGGAAGTCATTTTGGAAATAAAAAAATGGAGCGGTGGGGCGTAAAGGGCCAATGATTAGTTCCGAAGTTGATTTACGACATGCTCATGTAATTTTTTAACTTAAAAAAAAATAGATAGCAAGTTTTTTTTTTATATAAGAAGTATCTAATCACAATAAATTCTTACTCGATGCCAAATACAGTTGTATTTTGAGCAGAAACCTAATTTTATTTATCATGACAATACAAGTATTAAAAAAATATTTCTATAGAAAGTATTATTAAAAATGTATGTATTATTAAAATATTTTTAATTATTTACGTATGAGAAATGTCGAGACGATTGGTTGTGTAGATAAAGCGTGAAGACGTGAATAAACTGTGTATTAGGGTCATTCATCAAAACTTTCAATAGCCATATTATGATATATTGTATTTCAATGGTATTTAAATACTAGTATTTTTTAAAGAATTTTATAGAGTTTAATTAAGTAAGTGATTAACTTTATCGTAATGGATATGATGTCGGAAGTACACAATTACAAACTTTTCACTAGCAAATTGCTCATGCCACAAAGCGTCAGTCTTGGGTTATAATTAAATTTGTGCAAAATTTCCCTCTTGTTAGCCGGCAATAACCAGACTAATTTGGGATGAACGCGAAGCCATTAGCAAATAGGCTAAGACATTATATGTGTGGGACTTGAGAAGGTAAATATATTGATCAGCGATTTATGTAGAAAGTACTTTTATGATAGTATTATTTCAAAAAATTTTAACCAATTGATAACCCATCAATCATCTATTAACCATCCATGAAAATAAATATTAAGGTCCTGTTTCATCGCTTTCTGATAAAATATCAAATTGTACTTTGACAGAACTAACTGCAAAATAAATTGGCCTGATGGAATTGGTCAGTTAGACCTATCCAATAATTTGTGAAAAACTATTTTTAACGCTATATGTTCAGTATGTTACATGTATACTATAAAAAGCGCAAGCATTTCAGTCAATTAAAATAATAAACATTGAAAATGTTTATTTATTTTACTAAAGTAAAATGATCACTATTGAATAATTTTAATAGACACATGGTTTACTAACCTTTCCTTCACATTATCATAGAATAATCGATTCATTTCAACACCGTGGCTCTGACGCCAGCATAGTATTATTCTGGCGTCAGAGCCACGGGTGATAGCTAACAATATAGTAATCTACGCTGAAAGGCCCAAAATATCGACCACAGTTTTCACTAATATATGAGTCTGTGGTTTTCACCCTATACCAAGTTGAGATCCGTCACAATTTACATTATAATTCATGGGGCAGCCATCGGGCCTAAAAGCACTTAGTCCCGGATCCATGTATGTAATATTAGGCGTGATATCCACTTGGACTTATAATTAGTTCCGACCCAATGAATTTTGGATTCGATTGTACGATGATAGTTTTGAATTTATCCCTTTCAACTACGTGGTAATAAAAAAAATTGTGTTTTTTTTTTCTTGTCTAGTTTCTGTATTTTTTGCTATCGAAAAATTACCTTATATTTCTTTAAACTTTAAAAGTGATATATACATATTAATATGTACACAACATAACAGTGTAAATATTAAAGTTACAAATAGGAACCTAAGTACAAGGTACCTAAACCTAGGTACTTCTACACGCGAAAGAAAAATGAAAAAAAAAAGAGGCATGGCGTGTACAAGAAAAAGAGATTCAAATATGATACGATAAACTTAAATATTATACATAAAGCATAATATTACAATTATTAATATGAACTACAAAAATATAAATATATAAAAATGATATGAAACATATAATATTATTACATATATTATTTTTTAGAGTTATACCTATGGTTGAAAATAATATAACGAATCGTCACGATGATACATTTCATAAAAAATAAAGTTTCAGAATTAGATATATTTGCGACCCTTAATTTGGAAAATTCTGAAACTTTAGACACATTTCCATCAAATCACATTTTCATCTCCAATTTGTATCCCATAACATATCGTAAATTTTGCCAATCTCCAAGCGTTTTACTTGTTTTGATATATTGCTTATGTACAAGTTCCGATGAGTTTCAAACTTATTCAATAAAGGGGATGTCAAAATCAATTAATTTGTAATCAATTTTGTATGTTTATGTAGAAACTCATATAATATTGCAAAACTGCTTTATTACTTAATTAAATTATATATAAAACACGTTAGTACATTTGTTTATATTATAAGACACATATTTATTATTTGGAGAAAAGGCTGCGGTGAAGTTTGTTGCGCCGCTTCTTCTTCACCTGCGCTTTGGATGTCGGCAGTAGACTTAGTATAAAGTAATTTTTTGATGACAATAAGTTATGTATATCTATCCACGGATTTAGTAAGTACTTAACAGTATCTACTAATTCCATGTGTATATCATCCTTAGTTGAATTTAGAATTTGGATTTATTTACACATTTGTTAGTTTTAGAACACAAAACATGAAGTGAAAAGGTGGTTTCAAACATTTCAGATTTTTTCGCCACAAAAGAATATTATTTATTGCCTTAAAAAATCTATGACGCTATTCTTGATTTTAATCGTGACAAAAAAAGGCATTCCAATAACCTTTTGATTTCCCACTATTGAAATCTACATTGAATCTACAGATATCTTTATATAAGTGCAGAAATACTTGTTTGTAGCTATCTACTACCGACATATAATAAAGATATTAGTACTATTAATAAATGGTTAGTGACCTTACTTGTATAAGTAGGAGAAAATCCATAAAACTACCAACTTTAAACTGATTCTGTGATTCGAATACAAATTCAATAGAACCAATACCAAGTAAGCGTTTATCAGTAAAACCTTGGATTACAGACCTTAAATAGAAGCAATGGACGTAGAAATCTGCCCATTTGTATTCTGAAAACGAACAGGGAATCCTGGCCCAGGGGTATTGGAGTTTCACAAGTTTTGGGGCCAATTAATGACGCGATTAAAGAAAATTAGGTTCGAGGCGCCAAAGGCCAATTTGGACCTTCAGCTCATCTCAGGATATGTGGCATACGTTTCATTGGACTTTACACCTTAACCCATTTAGTTAGAGATCAAAGAAGCCTAATTTGGATGTCCAATTCACCTCGGAATATATGCTACATGTGTTATGGGATTTTATGCCTTATTTCTTCTTGTTAAAGATCAAAAAAGCCGAATTTGGAGCTTTAACTTCGTCATGTACATTTTAAATCCTATTCACATTCCAATAAAGTTTATATTTCTATGCTGTACTGAGATGTATGTAAGTATGTCTACCGCACATCGACTTTAACTAATGGCTGGTTCTGGTTTTGGTAATTAAAAGTTAAATTGTTTTTGAAAAGTCGTGATAGGATAATTTGATATGAAGTAAGAATTTGATTATTCAACGTGTCAGGGTTTTTCATCAATAGACGCGACGACAGATAATGTAAATGGTACAATGGCTCTGATAAACTTACCTGCAGATTTACATAAGGTGCGTCGGCCATGACGGTTGGGACTATGAATCCGCCTTCTCCTGTCGACATGTCGATGTCTTGACTGTAGATGTCGGTCTTATCGTCATACAACTTGACGCGGACTCTCACACGCTTTTCTGTGCTCATTGCTTCCACCTGTGAAAACATGGTAAAATAGGGTATTTATGTATGTACCATATCTGTATGTAAAGTACCATATCTGGGGCGTAAAACAAAGTATCGTATTCGGAGTACCGTTTCGGCGAAAATTTTTTCTTTTTAAAGTAGGGCCTAGAATGAAGTGTAATGCAATTGAAAATTCGAATTACTTTTAAAGTTCTAGCATAGATTCCTTTGAAAGACTATAGGTACACTAATATTAGTGTCGTGTGAATACCAAAAATACGGTGAATATTTTAAAGCAAACTATTTCTTATTTCTAGTCTTATTTTCAACAATACGTCTCAACGTATTTGCTAGAAATGCCTTATCTCCACCGGAGAAGCGCAACTTTACGATACTTTAGCGAATTTAAACTTTACTTAAGTATAAGAAATCCCACGAACATCCTCAGATAAGTAAATTTTTAAGTGTATACATGTAATAGTTATGTTAAAAAAGTTTTTGTTTAACCGGATATTAATACAGATATATGAAATTTCGAGTGAAACTTTGAATATACGAATATTTAACTGTTATACAGAACTAATAAACTGCATTATTCTGTTTTATTTACTTTTTTATTTCTTCACAAATTAGTTTATTCTTTGAGCATTTCAAAGATTTATATAATTATCTTTCTTAGCGTTTTTCTACCAGTTCCCATCTAAGCCATATAGCTTTGGAACCTAGCAGTCCACATTCCTATTATTCCTTTTCTCTCAACTTTATATCATGTTTAATTGTTTTTAACGGAAAATCAATTGAACTTAAGACACCGACTGTTTATATGAACTAACTACTAATATATGAATATTTAGTTTCAGTAATGCTAACGATCAGAAAAAAAATAAAAAAGATACGAATTGAAACTCAAAGCCTTACAGCATTTAAAAAGCTTTTCCACCTAGTCATTCAGTTTAATAAGTGCGAACAGATAAGGATTTCACAGTCGCTTCTCTGCTAATAAAGGTTCAGTCGACTTAACTCTCAATTAAGAGTCAGCTGACGTTTGCTGGCCTACTTCCAAACCTGTGCTGACAAAGGGCAATTTTCAAACTGACAATTTAGTTTTGGGATGGCTTAAACTTAGAGGAAGAACGCCGAGTTACTTTAAAAAATGTCTATATAAAATAAAACATTCAAAGTTTTAATTTTCGGTATGGAAAATAATTGGAAAATAATAATAATACTACGAATTTTGATAATAAATGCAATGCTTTTTTTTTTCAAAACAACCGAGGTTATTACAGATTATCTACAATTGACAATTAAATAATATATTAATCTCAAAAAAGCATCAAATTATATTAATACGTAGTTGTTTAGTCATATCAATGTGGTAAAGAATCAACTTTTTTTACAGTTAAATGCAATTTATACAGGATTGTTATTATTACCACAAAACACTATAATCTGGCTTGTCAATATCACTTGCACGAACCCTCAAAGGTATCTAAGAAAAACAGGTATTTTTAAAACCAGAAAAACACTTCAGAATTTCAGTATTTTTATACTATTTCTCTCGCTGAAAGGTGGAATTCTTTTTGAAGTAAATAAAAAAAGAAAAGCAATACTACGACGCGACTGAAGGAATATCACAATGGCCATAGTTGGATTTCTTCTTGGCATTTAAGGAAATGAAAATAATAGATATTGAGACTTGTTCGTTCCTTTCGCTTTTATTGCGCCATGTATTTTATATTTAACGTTGGATCTCATTAAAATATCAAATTTTATTTTTACATGATTTCGCATGAACAGGTAAGCAATGTAATAATTTAAATTCAAGATATATTTCAAAATCTATTCAAGATTTATATTTATTTTACTATGATACCTTCAATGTAATGTTTTTATATTTGTACGCACATGTGTATGTTACCGGCGGAATATCAACGTCACTGTTACCCATAGATTAAGAAAAAGAAAAAAAAAATACCCAGGGCATTGGATATTGGCATTTTGTTGAAAAGAATAAGAATGTTGGAAGTTTGTTGTCCCTGATTCCTTTTTACGGCAGAAAAATGAAGCAAGGCATGACAGCTGCTAAGTACTTATTCATGAGATCGACTGGATCTGGCTAGGAATAGGAGAACATATAGTTATATCACCCGTGAAGCTTAATGACGCTCGCGTTTCGCTTTTGTTTTAGCGTATGATTATTACTTAGATGACATGAACGAGGGGATTATTCTCAACAGTATGTGGAAAGAATCTGAAATGATTACTTGTGTGGAGATTAGAGGAGTAAGTTAGAAGAAGATAAAACATACCCGTCCAACAAAAGGCAGTCCAGGCTTGTAGCGTCTGCGCATGCTATCAGCAAATCGGAGCTCAACGTAATGCTGTTCCGCTGCCGGGGCGGCCGGTGCTGTACTGCCCACCTGGTGAAAAAAGATATTGTTTCCCTCTTTCTCATTTGCATTCGGGGTACATTCTCATTTACACCGTAAAACCTGGGATCAGTGGAAAAAGTAACCAAACAGACGCCTGCCTGAGGTCAAACTCAAAACTCGTTGGGAACGCTGTTGTTACCTATAAGCTATCAAGACTTGATGTGTCCTTTAATCGCTAAGTACCACGTCCAAGGAAGGATATGGTGTGGTCATATTCTAAAACCGATGAACAAAGAGAGACAATATAAGCCGGCTTATATTGTATCAAAATTAGAATATATAAATACTTTTTGGACAAACCTACGACAATAATAGAATGTAATTATGATGTACCTTAGTACCAACGGTGAGGTCCACCACGGCAGAACCTCCACCACATCGAGCTTCGATTTTCCAAGTGCCGGTGCGAGCACCAGTCGCAAGGATAGCACTGAGTTTGCGGACTCCTGGAACAAACGTACAAACATACGAATTTAATATACAAGCAAACATACATAATTCATACAGGATGACTATTTAAACATTGGTATTCCTTTGTCTACATGCTAAGTCCATGATACTGAACAACTCTTTGTAATGTGGCTGTCCTAAAATCGAGAAAAAAAAACCAGCTATTCCATATAAAATCGAATACCTAACTCGAGGAAAATGTAATTGAGGATCAGCTGTCTTGTACCATACGAAAAGTTCAATGTATATAAAAAGTCATCCTGATGTGTATTAATATACAGCATGGCTTTTTTTATACATTAGCAATTTGTATAGTACCTATAATAGTGCTTGCCAAAAATATACACTTAGCGCAAGTACCTTTAGACTACAAAAAAAAACTTTCCAAAACCATTTGTCATTCGTTATATCAGCCAAAAAATCTCTATTGTGTACCCAGCGGGGATATTCTGTTATCGCATTAGGGGGTTAGAAGCTGAATACGTCAGGTAAAGCCAGAGCGATCCCTTGAAAGAATTTCCATGTCTTACCCAGCCCTTGCTTTCCATTTTGATAAATCGTTTTAAGCAAACATCAGCTCATTTAAAACGTGGGAAAATATTGATTTTGGCCCAATTGAGTTACGAAACGTGATTATGATTATGTTCTTAAAACAAATCTTCTTTCTGGGAGAAATGAGAACTTGAAAGTTATTTATGGTTTCAGAACAAGAACGAAAGACGATTATGAATTTAATGTGTAATGAAATTTAAATGTAAATTAGACGTCATTTTGAAATGGTAAACGTCTAGTATATAAATTACATGATGAAATTGGTTGAAAAAAAATTGGTAAAATTTACGGGCTCGATATTTAAATATCAAGAACCTTGACTGGCTTGAACAACAACATAATAGTCAACAACATAGATAGGTCTTCAGATACAAGAGTGTCTGAAGCATGGAATTAGTATTAGATACTCCACCTACAAGTTCCATGGTTTGAAGCCACAACAAAATACCTATCTGAATCTTATATTTTTTTGTCTCAAAGGATCTCACACGTTCGAGTAAAATATTACTTTTCGCGAAAACTATCAGTAACAAAAACAAAATTATTAATGTCACAGAGGTGACGTCATACGCGTGAGCCGGGTTGGTTCCGAGTTTGATTAATTATACGAACCCTCTTAAAGTCACATGTCATTGCCGTGGCAAAAACTTATAGTGTCTACTCGTATGTTGGATTTGAGGATAAAAGGTCCGTATTTGGTTTCGATGGATACATCCATGACTTGACTACTTAATGGTCTTATCGTTGAGAAGTGGTTTTTTTGTCTATTCTGTCTCCCTTTGGATTCTATTTACAGTCTCCATTCGAGTTTCCTAATAGTTTTTATTAAAAGTGTTTTGTGGAATTAGTTGCGCTTCAGGATCTTCGAGATTAGACCCTAAAAGTATGTCGATAATTTTCGAAAATATACAGACGCAAGCAATAGACAATACAGAGTAAATGAGGACGAAAAAAGAGCTTAAATGAACGTAGTCTCTCGCAGTGTTAACACATAGGGTAATTTGGCGATTCTTCTGTGCTTTTTAAAGCATAATAAGACTGAAAGAAGTATGTGTATGTTTAACTTTTAGGCAACGTTATAATTTATTTTTTCATGTAACACTTAATCAATAAATCAGATATGTATTTCATTTGATTCGCCAATCAACAAGAATCAATTTGGAATACTAATTGATATTATATCGGATACTAATAATATACGGAACATACATAATAAACTACTCTCATAAAACATATAAGATATCGGATGAAATATTCGTCAGTTATAAGTCAATCACACGAGTAAGGGAATCCAATCTATCAGAATTTGACAGGGGTTGGCAGAGTATGACGAGCATAGGCTTTTACTAGCTCGTAGTGCCTTGCGGAGGCGCGGGAGATGCGATTTGTCTATGCTTTGAAATATTAGGTTTGAAATATTATAAAATTTGACGACCTCGTTGGCGCGATGGTAAAGTGCTTGCCCCCGAGAGGTCCCGGGTTCAATCCCCGGTTGGGTCATGATGCGACGGGTCAAAATGATCTTTTTCCCTTGGCCCGGGTCTTGGATGTTTATCTATATGTGTATTTGTTTTAAAATATGGTATGGTTGAAGTATCCCATAACTCAAGTCTCGAACTTACTTTGGGGCTAGCTCAATATGTGTGATTTGTCCTAAAATTTATTTATTTAGTTCTAAAGGTCTAAAGTTTGTATGTAATGTAATTGTCACACCGCACTTCTCTCTTATGGAAGGTAATTTTTATGTTATACTAGCTTTTGCCCGCGACTTCGCCCGCGTTAATTTTCCGAGATGAAAGGATATGAGGTACCTCATATCCTTCTGCATATTTCAAACTACATGATAAAAAATTTCAAGAAGATTGGTTGAGTATAAGCGTGAAGAGGTAACAAACAAATTTACTTTCGCATTTATAATATTAGTTATGACGTACGAATGCGAAACAATAAATATGAGCTCCTTCAACTTGTACAAAGCAATATGTCTAGATAGAGAAGAATTTCGTGGCAGAAACACCAATGGTACAACAATAGTACGCGATCCTTGTTTCAAGCAGCCGTTTCCAAGATACAGATCACATTTATGATTGCCGACCTTCAATGAAGATATCACTGAAAGAAGAAGTTATATACCACCAGCAAACAGACATGAAGCAAACGTGATGGTAAATGGTCACCGCAGCCTATGGACGCCTGCAATACTAGGATGGACAAAAATATTATCTCTTTTGGGGTATTTTGCCACAGTACACTGTAATTACACTGCCTCTCTCACCATTTCAACCGGAAAACAATGCAAATACACACAAACACTACAATTAGGCAGCAGAAATCAATGAGTGTAAGTTACCCACACACACGATCTTTAAGTATCAAGGTTTTACATCGCTACTTTAGCACTATTATCACTAAATTTCAGTACTGTTATGTTCAAAATTGATAGTTTATTTCTTTTAGGTGGATAGGTATATGTTTTATTATGCTAGTTCTTTTTACCATATACCTAATAACATTATTAATTTGCAAGAACAAACAAGTGTATTATATGAAAAGACATTTGATACGACAACTGTCAACTGTCTTTATTCACGATTATAACTTAATCTACGCGATCACTTGTTCACTTGTTTAAGGTCACTCTCTACTAAACAATAATAGGCAGCGGTTTGATTCTCAAAACCGATCCACTGCCTATTATTGTTGATGAATTCATCTATATGATGGATTAAAACAGAAAAAAATCCATACTTCCGTACTAATATTATAAATGCAGAAGTCTGCTTGTCTGTCTTGCTTTCACAGCTAAATTGCCTGGATGATTTTGATAAAATATAGAATATATATATTTTATGACCTGGGGTCAAATATAGGCTACTGTGGTCAGAGCTGCAGGGTTTAAAATATTATATGAAAAGGAACGACATTTTTTTTTAATTCGCTTAAATTATCACCGCGTCGATATATATGTTATGTATTTATTTGTTTTTTTTTAAACAAATAAGGAAACACTTCTAACTTAAAAATTATAATATTTCCTCAGTCAACCTCGTATGAATAAAGTTGGATACTAACCTACTAAAGTTTGTGAGGATGTTTGTGTATATGTGTATGTGTATGTTTGTTAGTCTTTCACGCAAAATCTACTGGGCCGATTGTTATGAAAATTGATACACGGGTAGAATATAACCTGGAATAACATACCTATATGTTTTTTATCCGAAAATTCCCAAGGGAGCGAAGCCCCTGGGCGCAGCTAGTATCATTATCCTTCCTTATTATAAAACAAAGTTCTCTCGTGCGTTTTTCTAACAAACCAATCGATAATGTAATTCCAGATGAAGGTTTAGCTGTATAATTTATAATGTTTTTCACCCGTGCGAAGCCGGGTCGGGCCGCTAGTAAGATAATATAAAATACAATATTTCACATAGTCTCAGGAATAGGTAGGTAAAATGTAAATAATAATAATTACAAATTTGCAACAAAGAAACAAGTGGATTGACACTTTTATTTGCTAACACCTACATCGCGGGTGAGGAGGAGACCTCCCTACTCTGGCTTGTAGTACAATCTCGCACTAATTGCTACTATAATACTGTACTATAATAATTTTGTTATTGTTGCCTCTAGCTGGAAATATTGTCGTGATCATGTTACCTAACAATAACCAGAAGTTCCATTTCCTTTGAATGGACATAGGGTATTATTACAATCCGATTGAAGATAAATTTATGATTACTTTATTATTGTTCTAAGATAAAATATGAAAAAAATCTTACGTTGGACTGCTTGTAGGTACTCTGATGAATCTTGATATTATCATAAAATTACAAATGAAATCTAAAAATGTTGTTAATTTTAATCCGCCAAAATAATTTTCACATTTTTCAGAGCGATTCTATTTTTAATTATTTTTTTATTTATTATTTCGGTAAATGGCCAGTATTGATAAACTTGCATGAATGTTTTTTTTTTTAGAATCTGGAGTTTGAAACTTATGGCGTAAAGATGTTATTTATTTATTGTCAAAATCAAAAATCAAAATCAAATCATTTATTCAGAAATTAGGCCTTCACAGGCACTTTTTCACGTCATATATTCTAAATTAAATGATGTTTACCAAAGCTACAAACTACTAGCATTTCGGAACGGCCACTGCTGAGAAGAAATGCCGAAAGAAACTCATTCAAACAGTGTTGGTCAAGAATTAGTTGAATATAAAAGATTTTGCTGTTGAACATTTGTAACAAAGCTGTTGAACATTTGTAGCTATAGATTTTTGCGGTGTTCATACACCGTAATTTGAATTATGGCAAAATAGAGCAGGCAGACCCATGGCGAAAAAGGTTGGTATTATTATTCTTTCTTCTTCTTCATAGTCGTATTCCTCATGGCTGATGGTCGTGGTTATTACGTGGAATGAAACATACACAACAACTTTCTTGGCATTATTAATGGCGTGGTTTGCCATTGTTTTCACACAAGTTAATAAGAATCATCCAGTGTGCAGGTTTCATCACTCCTTCTTCGGATTATCTTTCCTTCACCGGAAGCAAGTGGTGGACGATGAAAACTACTATACATGAGTCAGATTGGTATACAAACTCATGTGGCACGAGTAGGATTCGAACCTGGGACCTTTCGATCCACAGGCGGGCGTCTTAACCATTACACCACCACCATTTTTATTTTCGTATATTTTTAATCTCGTTCAAATTCATGTGAAGCACAAACTTATTATCGATTCAAAAGGTCAGCACTTTTAATAAAATTTTCAGAAATAGATTTGAACCTAGCCTTATTATTCAACAAGTTGACAACAATATTGGATCTCCTATCAATAGTGTATGAGCTGTTAATCAATGGAGTGTGCACGCGGCAGACCGCACTCATGCATTAGAAATTGATCAAACCGAAGAGAATTTGCATTCAAATTCTATTCGCTTATTTCATTTTGTTGAATTCTATTCTAATTGCATTTAATGTTTTACTAAACAAGCCGGTTTTGGTTAAATAATCACGCATAATGTCATGATTTTATTTGTATACTTCCAAATCAGGCACGTGTTTATTTAGGAAAATAATTTTATGTTTATGCGTTCTAAGATAAAACAAAATATATTTAAAAAGTTAATTACAATATATAAAAAAATTATGTAAATAAAACTAAAATATATTGATATATATATATATATATATATATATATATATATATATATTGCTTCTTTCATCAAACAATTACTTTACTTAGACTTCGATGGAAGCGTTTGGTCTACTAGCGAGTCAATAAAAGAAAATACTCTCATAAAACCTCTAAAATCAAAATCAAGTTAACTCCACATAGCGCGGGTTTAGTTCGCCGTAGCAAACAGCAGTTCAGTAGCCTATGATCTCGGGTAAAAGCGTTTTCTTGTAACGCCCTCTGCTCCCATTGTTATCTGACAGATTCAATTTCCGATAGCGACAACTTTCACACTCGAATGTGTATGTCTGAAGCACCTAGTGCTGCGTCTAGTGTATTTCCTTTTCGAAAACTCGAGAGATAATCGCAGGGCCCAGGGTAATTCGAATGGCAGAAATCGCACTCGATTCCGGCGAGTGCGGTTAACAGGACACCAGGACGCTTCTCTCAATAGCTCCTTCATCGGCATCCTGAGCAATACACCTGGAGTTTGCGCTGTTACTGTTTCGGCTGTACTGACCTTGTGACTGTCGCCTTTACTGCTTATCCGGAGGAAATATCCTCCGGGTAAGCAGTAAAGGTCGACGTAGCGACCAACTGCAAGTAGGCTTCGTAAAAAATACACAGTGTTGTAATAGTGCTCGATTCGGCTCTTAAACGCTGAGCCGGCGCTCGAGTACTTTGTAAACTTTCGAGTTCATTTTCGCAACACTAATACTAGTAACATATGAAGTTACATATTCAAACATGAATTTCATAGTAATTCCAGAGGTTATACATATGTTTGTCTATTATTATAACTAGCATTTTAACGCAGTTAAAAAAGTATTAAATTGAGATTCCAAAGCAAGTCAAGTAATATCGTAACTCAAAACTGTTTCCAAATTTAGTTTATGAGACCGGCACAGTAGTTTTGTTGTAAAAGCGTGACAGAGAGACAAGACAGACTGAATTGTAATTGCCCTCATTTTTGCTGTGCCCTTGCAGGGCGTTACTTGTACTTAACTTACCTTTTTAAACACTTGTGACTACCAATAAATTAATTTGAATCTACATACCTTCACATACCTATAGAAATTACTATGGAAGTATGTATTTATCTCGTAAACTGAAGTCTCACCTTCGTCCATGGAGAGTTCTTCCCATATCGCAACCTTGGTACCAGCTGGGTCGCTCAGGGCCACGTAGGCCAGTTGCTCTCGGACCAGTCTCAGGTCATGATCCAGAGCTAAAATCCAGAATGTGACTGAAACAAAATGCAGCAATTAAATATACCATAAACCCTAAAACCTGCTAAAATAACAATTTTGGAGCGAATATTAATATTTTTAATTTCAAATTTAATAAATCTTACTTTTATGTTACTAATTGATGTTAAAAGTTTATTTAAAAATAATGTTACTGCTGATTTCTAAAGTGCAGGTGAAGAAATAGCGCAACCAATTTTCGCCGCAGCATTCTCTTTAAAGATGTCAAATTAATGTGGGTTTTTATGTGTTTTATAACTAAGTGGATGTATGTATAAAACATATTAAACAATTATTATATAATGCATTTTTTTATTAAAACACATTCCAATACCACAAAATGTTGGCACTCAATACGTTTGGTTAGTATGACCTGTTTACGATGTTAATAAACTAAAATACATATTGGCATATTTCGTATTTAATAATTCTACTTCGCATAAAATAGGCGCCTAGAAAAGGACCACTTCATAATTTCTGTTTGACGATTGTAAAGCCACAGTCGTATCTGAGAAAAAATATGGTTAATTTACGCTGATATGGGTTACGCGGTGTTACAGCCCCGAACGCATCCGCTTAAATTTAGTTCAGCTAAAGTACTTTTGAAAGTTTAACTTTTTAATGTCGATGCTACCAAGCCACAAAGTTTTACTGAAAAATGTTGAAACTTCACCGACTAAATTCGCTTTATTGTCCAAGTTTTCAGTCTAATTAATTACACTGTTTAGTCCATACATTAACACGGCAGCCGCCGCAGACGGGGCATAAATCCTGTGTTTTGCGAGGAAGTTCTTCTGTTGAATACCTCTGTAATTCTATAAAACAGGACGGAAAATATATGACAGATGAAAAGCTATTCTTCAAGGCCACTACTTCTTCTTTAATTCTTTTTTGCTAACAATAAACAAAACAAAAAAGTCAACTTTTATTACCACTATCCAAGTACATTCTAATATTATAACATTATTATTCCTACCTAGTAACTTATACCAACTAATAATATTATATATAGATTCATGACTATTCAATACAAAAGATTGGATTTGTGTGAAGATGTTTGTTATTAAAACATAAAATCTCTAAGACAAATTTCGATGATAATAAATATACGAGTAAAAATAGAACTAGTTGTAATAAAAAGCACATAAATTTGTCATTGTCTTAAAATTGCTGTTGCTAAAGGTATCTGACACGACTTTTACGAGTATCCACCACGTGTAGTGGCAAATAATCGCACACACACTAGTGAACTGAATCTGTCAACTAGTTGGTTTTCACTCACGATGTTTTCCGGGACAAATGGTCGAAACTACTGAAAATGGATTAATATATCTAGTTTATTTTTATTTTCATAGTCTGTATTTTGTGTCCCACTGCAGGGAAAAGGCCTCTCCGTCAGTCTTCCAAAGGTCTTTATCCTGAGCCATTTTTTGCCAACTAAGCCGAAACCTGTCTAAATAATCCTGCCATCATGTTCGTGGTCTACCTCGACGCCTGCGCCCTTCGGGAACTCAATTTGTGGTGACCAAAGTGTAATATATCTATTAGAATTTCAAAACATATTTTAATAATAATGTTTATTTCTAATGTGATTCTTAATCAAACTAAGTGTGACTTCTGAATCGTCTCGTAACATCTAAAGCCTTTGTGGAGTCATTTTGTATTATTTCATAAAAGTAAGCTCTTTGAAGACATTCAATATTCATAAAGATTATCTCTCTTAGAGCACTTATGAGAATTGCAGGGTAAGACTAATATGTCTTCTAATTTTATTGGATGTCTGTGATCTTTGTAATTGCCTTGTTGTTCATTCATAATGATTGAATGAATATACGAACGAATGAATTAATGAATTAATGATCTTAGTAAAACATGGCGCATTACATTTTACAAAAGATACAATTTTGACATATCGAGCGAGTCATCATCATATCGAGTGTGGTATTGCTCACACTGGTGTCAGATTTTATTCAAGTGGCCTAAAGGCATCTGACGTGACTTTCACGACTACTTACCGCCATCAAGTGGCAGGTAGTCGCATACACACTAGGGAGCTAAAATGTCAACCAGTGTGCAGGTTTCCTCACGATGTTTACCATCACCGGGAGCAAGGTGGTGGTCATGTCGAGTGTGTTATTGCTAACACAACTACCTTTAGATCAGTTTAATGTCTGTCTAGGTCATTAATTTCGTTCCATCTTTGTTACGTCTCCAGTTTACGAGCAGTGACGTTAAAATTCCGTTTAGATGTTTACGTCCCAGCCTTAAATTAACGTTTTACGGAATTGTCACGTTTATCGCGTATTTATTTCCTACAGTTTGTTTTTTACTACTGTTGTGGTAATAATCTGTTTATACTACCTTTTTGTTGGTAAGAGACGTCGTTATTTTTTATTTCTTTCACTCGCGTTTTACTCAAGCCATTGTTCTCTTTACATAAATTAAGAAATATAAAAGCTGATGAGAAGCTTAGTGGTTTTGGTTAAGTATCTTTTGCAATGGGCGGTCATGGAATGGGTAAACAAAAACTATGCCGCATTCCTGCTCACTTTGAAAGTCACGAAAAATTCTCGTCTATTTTTTTGTAGTGGAGTTTGTTGCGGTGTGTCTTCTCCATTTGTACTTTGAACACGTGACAAGTTATTTATTTATTTATTATTTATTTTATACGGTATATACGTGTATTACCTACGGTATATACGTGTATAATATATAAAATCAAATCAAATCAAATCATTTATTCAGAAATTAGACCTTCACAGGCACACTTTTTCTCGTCAATCTTTATATTTATAGTTATTTCTCACAAGCTACAAACTGCGGTATATACGTGTATAATATACGGTATATACGTGTATAATACACGGTATACGTAAGATACACGTCGTAGGACTTATAATCTAGATATTTATCATAACCACTTTAGTTGTAAAAACAATTAGTTGTAATATATTTTAATTATTGTATTGATAAATGACCACGTCCATAGATTATCATTCCCTGATGATTCCATTTACGTCATAAGGGAAACTACTTTTTCGAACCCGATTACTTGTTATTAAATGTGTTCAGAGTTTCTGTTGTTTGGTTTAAAATTACATTTCAACCCATCTATTATACCCCACTAAGTTATTCTGTACAAAAGCCGCAATAAAAGCTTTCTATTACGGTTGATGATGACTACTAAAATGTGAAGGAGTTAGAAAAAGATAGGAATTATTGCACTATATTTTAATAGTAATATTTTAAAGTTTCTATTACAAATACATGTTTGTAATGCCGGAACATTGACGATGTTGCTTGCCGATCGAGATACAGGCTAACGCTTAGTTCGGTGCGGTGCACTTTTATAATATAGGTACTATCTAATTTGTTTGTTAGGAACTCTCAAGAAATGTTTTTTTTTTATAGATTAACATACTTGTCTCTCCCGGTCTGTAATGATGTCTCGCGGGTCGGACAATGACATCCCGCACCGGGCCGAGCAATCTGATGACGCTGTGGCTCTTGGCTGTGCACTCCTCATTCCCAAGACACCCCACTGTGGTGTGCAGGGTGCAGTGTGTCGCCGGTGACGACGGGATCTTGAGGGGAATGATGCCGTACCCTGTAACAACAGAAAATATAGTTGTTTTAATATTGATAATTATATTTTCTATTTTTCTTAAACTAACTCCCCCAGTTTCAATGCTATTCTGAACTTTTTTACGTTATATGATATATCAAAAAGTATTATTGTGATACAATCTTTTATAATAAAAAGATCTAATAAAAAGATTGCAATTTTTTTTTTATTAATTTGTTATTTAGATCATATTTAGTACTAAAATTTTTTATCCCAAAAATCTATCACAAAAAATAAAAAAAAAGTAAACGAAGATATAAATAAAACTATAATATACAAAGCTAAGATTTGTGACAAAAATCAGAGAATAGATTTAAGAGTTACTTTACAGTTCAATATTGAAAAGAGAACACCATTATAAATACAAGTTGTAGCTAGTCAGAGCTTAGGAAAGCTTGGGTTTCAGTGTCGACAATAAAAGCACTTGGAAGCTTGAAGTAATTCCAGATAGAAAAGTTGAAGAAATTCTCCGTCCATTTAGTTTCTAAACGACCCCGATCGTTTCAAAACTTGCTTTTTATATTGGTATTAATCTATATGATCATGTTCGGGCTTACATTTTAAACTGCATGATGGGCACCTTGCCTAGAGGACTTACTTTAGATATTTTTAATTTACAAGTATTTGTAAGATTTGTGTGTACTTATATATTTGTTAATAATAATAAATTTGTTTCTAATCGCACCTAATCAATACATTTATTATTGAAATTGTTTTGAGCTAGTATGAATTCGTTTTATACTACCAAGTAGATAAATTGATGTACGATAAGTGGCTTGATGGTATGTGGTCACCACAGCCTATCAGCGCCTGCTTAATATCTTTTCTATGATTACACTGCCTCTCTCAATCTTCAAACAGGAACACAACAATGCAAGTTCTGCTGTTTGGCGGTTCAGACCTATCTGCATTCAAAATATATATTCACACTCGATAAATAAATAAATAAATAAATATATTAGGACAAATCACACAGATTGAGCTAGCCCCAAAGTAAGTTCGAGACTTGTGTTATGGGATACTAACTCAACGATACTATATTTTATAACAAATACATATATAGATAAACATCCAAGACCCGGGCCAATCAGAAAAAGATCATTTTCCATTATACCCCATTTTTTTCGACCGGGGATCGAACCCGGGACCTCTCGGTCCAGTGGCAAGAACTTTACCACTGCGCCACCGAGGTCGTCGATGCGAACGACGAATATACCTTGCGTATATTCGTCATTCGTATCGAGTGTGTTATTGCTTACACTGGTGTCGGATTTTATTTGGGTCACCTAAAGGCATCTGACATGACGTTTGCGACTTCCTACTAATGGCACGTCGCATACACACTAGTAAACTAAACTGTTCGCGAATGAGCTGGTTTCCTCACGATGTTTTCCTTCACCGGAAGCAAGTGGTGGTCTCAGAAAACTGCTATACATGAGTCAGATTGGTGTACAAACTCATGCGGCACGTGTAGGATTCGAACCTGGGACCTTGTGGTCACAGGCGGCCTGCCTTAACCACCGGGCCACCACCGCTTCATATCTGTATATTAAATTATATTAAAAGGAATGAAATCTAAATGTCCGATCCCTCGAATAAAATCTTACAGCTGTATTTATAACAGTAAACACTATCATTCTAAATAGAGTGTTATCAAAATGAACAATTTTTTTTGTATATTAAGGCCTATTAAAATTAAGGTCAAAAATACATCCATCTTTTTTCATACATCTATTAATTTATCACATAATCATCACACTTTCTTATTTAAAAGATAACGTTAATGAAAACGCTTATTTTAACATAACCTTTATATAAAATAACTCGTTATTAATTCAACGACGTCTTAGCGTAAATTGCGTAACTTTCCCTATTGGAGGCCCGCAAACAGCTTTCTTAGAACCACTATGTAACCAAAATATTGTTATTATATTTTCATAATGCTACGGCGGCGTAGAGGCTCTACGAGCTACGAACACGGCGCTACGAAGCTACGACACGGAAATAATACAATTATTTTTTCCCGCCTTATAAGGTTGCAGTGGGTGCATGGGTAAACATAAATTCCCTGTGGATCCACTAGTGGGTTCTTTATGGAAAAGTACCGAATTTCTCAAGTATCAGCTCCGTCTATTCCGTATCGTAACAACCGAATTGGTTGTTTGTGATTGTTAAATTTTATTATCACTCCCCCGTTGTTGTTGTAAATCTCCTAGAGACTAGAAGTTAGGATCCAATTTAATTTTTTTCGTGAGTACTAAGACTATTATTAATGTTAAATTTTGTCCTAAATTTATTACTGGCCTTCGATTGTTCCTAATGCATTTTAGTTCCATAATATTTTCTTTCGTAGCATCATTGCCATCATTTTATTAATACAAACATAGCCTTTACAAACATTCTGCAAAAGATATTAAAGCCCTTTGTACAATTCACGCGTCTGTCATTCAGAATGTAACGATGTTATTAAAGAAATAATTTATTTTGTGTTCTCTTATTAAAAAGTTAGGGAGAACTTTGTTCTTGGTAATTAGATTGTACAAAAAAGAGTGTATTATGATTAAATCTGCATTACGATATTTGTTTAAAACCAGTATAGATCTATAGATTTAACAGCTTAAAAGTAACTTATCCTTTCAAGAAGATTTCTTCACTGTATGTAAATAAATTTATTTATTTACACGAGGAGGTCTTACAGTCTTATTTCATAGACATGTTTAAAAAAGTGATAATATTGCAGTTGCTGATAACATGACTCAAAACGATCGAAAGAAAATATTTTACTGCAAAACTGTTTTGAATTATCAGAGTTTAAACTTGTCAAAAGCACGGAGGCGCTTATAAATTCAGAAAGCGAGATTGCCTATGATTAATATAATTTCTATATTCTGTCTGGACCTTTTTTTCACCTTTTGTACTTGTACTGTTGTTGTTGTTAAGTAATCTACGTTATCACTAAACAGCGCATCGCCTTGAAATTTTTTGTAAACCATACCATGTATTGTGTTTACTTACATATACAAAATGGCGGTGAATAAAGTTTATCATCTTCTATCTATATTCAACATAAACATATCAATAAGCGCTACTTCAAAAAACAATACATAGAATAAATATTAACCAATAAAATCAAAGCATCAAATCGGTACCTAAGCTAACAATACTCAGTTCATTACAGATCGCCCACGCTCTGCTCCACGACAACCACAATCCACTCCAAGCTCTTACTCCTAATTAAAATCTAACTGAAACCGGCTATAAATTAAAACCACTGACAGAACTGGATAGCGATAAAGACGAAAGTCGCTTGTACATTGTAGGTGAATCACTGAGGACAAAGATACCTTGTAAAATAGAATGTCTATTTTAGTTTCGGCATGCAATTCAACCGTCTAATAGGTTATATTGTTATATTCTTAGGTGGATGTCGTGTGAGGCGACTAAAGGGCACGTAGCAATGGTAGCTGCAGGCTACAATAGCATTCTCAAGTAGGGTTCAGCAAGCGGCTGGTTGTAAAATCACAACTCCAACGCTGACTCGATCTTCGTGGCGTTACCCGAATAAAATAATACTGTGTAATTTAGTTATTATTACACAGTTTTCGTATGGCAAAACCTTAGTTTTACCAACAATATAATCAACAAAATGCGGTTTACGCATTTTGTTTCAATCATTTTGCGTCTTGTGCATTTTGTTGATCATATTAGTAGTTAATTATATCTAAAATGTTACGTGAAGATGCAGTTATTAACAACATTATTGAATAGTTGGAGATAGTTCGTGTTATTTTTGGTATTGTCAATTTATCATCCTCATAAATATACAGTAAAACTTCAATGTCTCAGCAATAATATGAAGTTTTTGGGCTAGTGAAAGTGTAATACAAACATACTTATTCTGAAACGGTTCACAAATATGTATGTAACATTTTCAGTGAGCTCAAAAAACAAAACAAAAATTTTTACTTACGTTTCGGAGACATAGTCTATAGGATACATTATCAGTGTGCCACTTCCTTGAAAGCATCTGCGTTGAATTCACTGAGGCTTGAATTGATAGCGAGCCAGGATTCATGGGGCCTAGTCACGGTACGATTGACTTTATACGACGATACTCCGTAACCTAGCTGTCTTATTTGTTACTTGACTGCATTGGATTGGAAATGTTTAAGGTTTTATTTTACGAACTCTTGCGAATCGGAAAATTGTTGTCTATAATACGTTTTTTTATATTTAAGTCTAGTCCTACCTCCGAGAGATTACAAATGTATGTTTGCGGTATTTGTTGAGTGTTTTCCTAAGTTCAGATGTATTTTATAGAGATATACAAATTTCGGAATCGAGCGGGAATTGGACTTCAGACTTTCTCATATCAAATACTTTATCGATGATAATTTTCTAGTGATAGTAATGCTTTCTTTGTACAATATATAATATGTCGCAGTTATCTGGTTAATCGGCCATTTTATTGGAAGACCTGTTCATCAATTGTACGCGTACATTATTTAATTAATTCAACAGATTTACAGTGTCATAAGTCAAGTAGGTATATTAGGTATAAAACTTAATCCTTTTTAGTACAATCCCTATCTGAGTACTTGAACAAAACCAATCCGTAACCGCATATAAGAAAAGAAAAATTGGATCATCTGGATAACATTTCGCCAGGAAATCTTTTTAAAAACAACAAAAACAACAATTTTAGTTTTACCAGTTTTAACAGTTTTTTAAAAGCAACAATTTCAATCCGAATGGGTGCCATTCAAAATGGTGCGCTAAATAGAATACCTACTTAATCTTAGTGATTGTCCTCTGCCAACCAGTTAAACCATAATATTATTAATAACTGATAATTTGTCGAAATTACAAAAATCCGTCCTGTAGTTTTTGAGTTTATCGCATTAATACAGACAGACACGCATCATTTTTATAATATGTAAGGACATCACATAATATACTACCTAACTACATTTGCATAAATATGACTACAGCAATAAATAATATATAATTTTGCACTCTGTTTTTCAGCATTAATTTTATTGCTTACAACGGGCGATGTTTACGGATAAAAAACTTTATTAACTGCACGCTACCGTCCAAAATGCAATAGCAACAGTATATTAAATTACTTCGACATGGGTTATTCAGCCGTATTTGCGGAATAGAATTAGCGTCAGCAATGAAGTTATTCCCAATTTTACCTGTAAAGGTGTGTGTCAGTATTTCAATGTGGTTGATAGTTAGTGGATTTGTGAATATTGGCATGGGGACATGTTTTTTTTTGTCTTTGGATATAATCGACATGATTTTACATTATTTTAAACTTGACTAGTTCTTTTGGGTTAATAATTATATATTTTATGAAAGCATTCATTGCTTAATATAAAAATATAATTATTATTAAATTAAATATATTACGTTAAAAGACGCTAATTCGTTTGTATACATATTTTGTATAGATACTGTTGCCGGAATTTAAAATAAAGCAAGGATAGTGTAC
This sequence comes from Plodia interpunctella, assembly GCF_027563975.2. Taxonomy (NCBI): domain Eukaryota; kingdom Metazoa; phylum Arthropoda; class Insecta; order Lepidoptera; family Pyralidae; genus Plodia; species Plodia interpunctella. Next base: position 2,728,757 of record NC_071302.1, read on the forward strand.
GTACACAACATAACAGTATTAATATAAACTATATTATAAACCAAGTTAATAAAATGATTATTAAATTTATAAGTTACAAATTCTAACCAAAACCCAAAAAAAAACAATCATTTTGACAAATTGACAATCGGAAAATAATAATAATCGTATTTTTTAAGGCCTCAAATTTTAGTGGCCAGTATTTGACGTTTTTTATACATGTTGGATCTATGCAATTTTTGTACTCATGGATATCGAACAAAATGGCACCCGTTTTGTTTGTATTGAATAAACTCAAAAACTACTGGGCGATTTTGATGAAATTTGGTACAGAGATAGGCGAAACCTTTAGGAGTGACATAGCCTACTTTTTATTATGTTTTTACCCCAAAAAAGCCGGGTCGAGTGGCTAGTATGTAATGAGTACAATAGTTTGTATATTTTACTAAAACAACTAGGTACCGAAACAATTATAAGATTCAATAAATACTTCAAAAGTAGACAACAATTATTTGAAATTCGTCTTCAAGTTAATAGTTAACTCCAATTTGCCGTTCAGCAATACTCTGTATAATAAACATGAAGCAATTTGTTTCCACTTGGCCTGTGATCCGCCGAAGTAATTAGAAAAGTATCTATCGACATTTACTAAATTCAATTAAAAGTTCTACTTCTGGAATGTACTTTTGTTATGCTATGACTATTTTAAGTTCTAATTTGATATTTTTTCGTATGACTGGAGTCAGTATAATTATATAATAACATCATTATCATATTCATAATGGGTAATGGTTCAATTTGATCCTAGGTATATGCAATTACGGTTTATATTCGTACCGTCCAATTTTCAATTCACTTTGCAGCATCAATATTTTAAAAAATTCCACACACATGACTACATCATCCAACATGGTTTCGTATAAAATTTCCAGTGCCATGTCGCGATAACACATAAAATTTTGAAGACTAGCGCACTTTCTGGAGTATTGACATTGGAGTGTAGCCATTTCTTTTAGAGAAAAATATTGCTAGACGTACGTAAACGTTGCCAAGTTTCACTTTGCAGTAACTGTTACCATGAAATTTTTGCGACAAAGTAATTTTAACCATTTAGAGTGGGTTGCACCGGTCAACTAGGTATAACAGTAAAAAAACCGTAACATAAAAAGTATCCCATTTTTTCTAAACGTAGTCGGTGCACGGATTAAAGTTAACGTCAAAATAGACTGGTGCAATAGACTCATAGATTGTCTTTTATCACCAAAAGAACACCGATTTGAAGATAAAATGACGATTAAAAAGAATACGACGAGCGCACTCTAGGCCATCCGTAAAAGTGAGACCGGACTGTTTCAATATGTGGAAACATTGCTCAAATAGTTTTTATTCAATAAAGTTGGGATTACTTTGAATTATGCCACCTGTTATATGATAAAGAATGCTAACAAGGACTTTCCGGCCAGACCTCATATATTACAACTTTTTAATTACAAATTTTAAAACCTAAAAATTGACGGAGTGTAGGACTAGACATGCAAAAAGAACGCAATAAAAGATTCAAATTAGATACTTATTTCGTATTCAGCGTCAAGTAACAGAAAATTTCCATTAGTACAAAGCAGCGCTCAATAATATTTTCTTCAGACGAAAAACTTAGCATAGGAATTTCCAGATTGGCTTTGTCTGAACACACAAACAAGCAGAATTTCATATTCAAAGGCGGTTCTGTAGAAGCGATTGGGTGGACGAAAAGAAATTCTCGTTTTTCTCCGAAAAAAAAAATGCAAACGACTTTTCTGATTCCCTCTGCGCGGCAAATTTTTTTTAGAATACTTTTGTTGAACCGAGCGGAATTTGATTGATTTTTTTTCAACATTCAATTGAAATAGAGAAAGTTTTTAATACTCAATGTTGTTGATTTAAACAAATCAATAAGAAGCAAACTATTACTAAGTATTACAGTTTTAAGTCCACTGCTGGACATACAGGTAAATCCACATACATCGATACAAATAGATCAAAAGCAACTTGAGTCTAACGTCTGGTAATAATATAGTTTATTTTTGTAAGGACGATAAATTAATAAATTTCTCAACTTATTTTTGTTTATAATGCCGTATAACGACATTATTTATGGAATTGAGCTTCAGTAGTGATTGATTTCTATCATATATGAGAAAAATCTCCACAGCCTTTTCTCTTTAATGGACTTAAACAATCTGCTCGGGAAAATAAGCTGCTGGGCTGGCATCCTACGCTATCATGGAGGACCTTTTAAATTCTGATTTAAATAATTGCTTATTAGATAACAGATTTCCTGTCAGTTCTATGACAGTTTTAACTCTATCTATGATAACGATTGGATTGTCGCTTGTCGGCCATTTATATGTAAATGAGACTTCGGTCCCCTGGTGTTCGGGGTCAATCAGCCATTGTACGTGCGATTTTTCCGATTTCACTACTAACTCAGTATTTATTAATTTCATGAGTTATATAAGACACACAGAAAAGGAGGAAAAAATAATAAAATGAACCAAAAAATAAAACCTCCATACTATTTAGCTATTAATTTAAAAATAATAAATATTTAATTTGTCTTGTCTTAGCCGGCCGGTCAGATTGGAGTAACAAGAGCGGAACACTCGCTCCGGGGTGGAAGCGTTGCACGTAATAGTGGGGAAAGTCGCTCTAGGGGATGAGCCCATTGATGGTGAAACTGGAGCCGCTCCTCTCGACACCCGATATTAATTCTAGCAATGTTAACCCGATCAATTCATGGTATAAATTTATGTTTATCATTATTTTTGTTAATGGGACATGTTATAACTATTAAAAAAATGCCGATTCCATTACGTACATATTAAAGCGGTCTAACATAGATTCATTTGGATCGTTTGCAAATGTCATACACTTAAACCTTTTAAACATAAAAAAACTGCATGAAAATCCGTATGGATGGTTGCATACGGATTTTCATGCAGTTTTTTACCAATAGTTATGTGTAAAAGGTTTAAGTGTGTAATTTATTGTTTTTTAACCTGAATGAGCCCGGTGAGAGCCGCTAGCAATAGTATAAACAAGAACATTATATGCCTTTAAGGATTTATTTGTTGGTATAAGACATAATTGATAGTAGGTATGTTAATTTTGGCGACTTTCAAAAGTGTTGTCAATTCTAGTTATTATATGCTCTGTGGTCGATGGGCCGTTTATATGTTAATGCGACCTCTGTCCCCTGATATTGCAAGTCAATCAGGCAGGATATGTGAATAGGACGCAAACAGGCCTTGTTATTTTAGATGGCAATACTGAGTACACGTTTGTGGTTATTGCTGTGATGATGATATTGTGGTCCAGTGTTTAAAACTTCTGCCTGTGGACGTAAGGTTCCAGTTTCGCGTCAGATTCATGTAATGAAATACTGCTCACAATACACTTTACGTGTGTTTGTATAAAAAACTGACTTAAAGAGTCATCACAGACTTTCAGTGTAAGGAAAATCTTGAGGAAACCTGCACCAAAGTTGATAATTAATAGCATCATTGTAAATGCCAATCATTATATTACAGTCGTTGTATGTTACTTTAAGCCTATTAGTATTAGTAGCACGAAAATCAATTACTATTATTTTTGTCAAAATCTTCAGCTGAGTGAGTGCATGCACAATCGCACACAAAAAAGTGTATTTTCAGCATTTTAATGCCGTGATGGCGCTGTCTACACACCAAGTGGCATGGTTCGTTAGTCCCGAGCAAACCCGATTTCTTTTGGAATTAGCAATCACTTTATACCATTAACACCTGATGCGGAGAATCGAAATTTTGCTGTGCGGGTTCGAGGTAACGACGCGATTTGGATTTATTCATTCAAATTATATAGAATGAGTTATTTTAGATTTTTTTTTGGTTACTTTATGGCGTATAAAGATCGTCCCAAGATCTATATAGGTGAACATTATACACAGGACCAAATCATTCACCTGCGAAGTATATTATTCTGTCTCTCATTTGAATGTTTTCCCGTGCTCTTCGCCAGCCGCAGAGCCTTGATGCCCTGAGTCCGCAGTGATGTGATCTTATACATAAATATATTGTATATAGTAAAATAAAGAAAAAGTTCAAAAAATTCTTATAAGCAAAATCTTTTGCGATTTTCGCGTAAATAAATGACAATCTATCAAATCACTGATGCAACCGTTTTCACAAACTTCCTTGTTTATACAATTAATAGGATAAGAAAATACACTTATTTCTTTTCAAGACCCAAAATAAAGTAAAATTGTGTCGAATTGTATTTCTTTGGAGAAAATTTAACATCGTCTGTTCCGTTATGTCCATTTCACACAGGTCCATTTCATTTTCTTTTCATTGTATTTACATACTTCATTTAGTTTTGAAAAGGACGGCATATATTAAATCAAAATTCTGAATACGTAACGAGAACAAAGAAAGAAATACATTAGAACTTATACAGCGTAGCATTTGAACTCTAGCCAAATTGTCAAAGCATGTATGATGAAACTTTGCAGGTTTTCCAAAAAAACGTCCAAGTGTTCCATTGCAACTCAGAGCGGGAATGCTGCCTGGGTGATGGCCACCCTGACTAGGGGGCCTTCCCTGGCATATACTCCTAGTATAATTTAAAATTTGATAACCACAGTACTTTATTAATAAAGAAACGTTATTTTTACTCCCTCCTCTGCAAAGCGCAGGCGGCACACACTCGGAGTTTGTCTGCTATGTCACGGACATTAAGACTGCCGCGAATGCGCGAGTTCCTCACGCGGTCGAGTTGCACAAAACCACACATCCAACGGAACATTGTCATCACAGTGACTCGCAACTCCCTTTTGTGCCGCTCGAGTACCGGCCACGCTTCACTACCATATAGAAGGACATAGTCTTATGATCAATGTGGACCAGTATATCCTTTCTTTCATTCAGTAGCTTCTTTCAGCCTGACCGGCATTTTGGAGTCGCATATAACCTCAGTCAGCTCCCACAAATTTGCCCACGCTGCAGCTATGCGAGCCTTGATATCGCCATCCATATCCTTGGACGCGCAAAGATCCTAGATATATAGGTCCGTACGTTTGACCAGGTCTTCATGTATGCGTACAGACCGGAGATCTAACATTGCAGGTCATGTATTGAGCCAAAATCTAATGAAATTGGTTATAATATTATAGTTTAGTGAGTTAAAATATCAAAAGTGATCATTTACAGCACAAATCTTGCCTGAATCAACCACATCATCAACATTACTGAGCTCGGAAATCAAAGTGTTAATAGATCAAAGTGATTGGCAATCTCAAAGATAGGGGCCTAATACCAAGTGGCGTATCTAGAGGAGGGTTAGACGATATTTTTTACTTCGTCTTCTTGTCAAACAGTTGAGATGAAGAACTTTGTGAGTTTAATAGCACGAGTCGCAATTACGAGGTTTATTCGGGAAGCATAATGTGCATCATCTGGTGATGCAGAATGTGGCTTTGATTTTATTAACCACATTATCCTGCTATGCACAGACAGATATACCAAAACTCGATATTTCAAGTGGCTATCGGACTCTGACTAGCTTTTGTTATTTGCAAAAAATTCAAGAATAAACAACATTTTGCGGATTTTCAGCTCCGACAGTCTATGTCTGAGAAGCGACCGGAGAAACGTTCAGACGAGAAAGAACAATTTGTATTGGTCGGATATCTATTTCAGTTAGGATTCATATATATTTAGCACCATGGTCTTTAGTTATCTAGCTACGCCACTGAGTCTAATGAACGAGATTGTCAACGTGGTAACGCCTCCAATGACGAGACAGTTAATCGATTTATTTGGATTTCAGTTTTTGCAGCCTTCCTATTTGGTCGTTTCGGATCAATCAATGTTCATATAGATGACGAAAACATGAATCGGTCCAGTGTTTTTCGTTTTTATTTATGAGATACATACCATACATATATAGATATGCTCTTGTTGGTAACGTGGATGTAACAACGGAAAGATGTTTTTGATATTTATGATAGAGTGGTTTTGTCTCGCAATCAAAAAGCTTGACATAGAATGAATGAGTTCTATAAAACACGAGTTTGACTACAGACAAAATAAAAGAGTTCTGAAAAAATTACCGACAACTTGAATTGATGCTATTGCATTTTATTATTACTATACTTTATTTTATTTTATTTTTGTTTAATCTCAATCTCCAAAATAGTTATTTAGTACGATAACTTAAACAACTAAATATGATTATAAATTTATCTATCATACTGCTTGGTACTATTGATAATAGTTGCATGCTAGAACACCATAATGTAATGTTATTTTAAGTTTTTGTCATGTAGCCTGTTGGTGTACCTACTAATAAGAAATAAATAAATATTGCATAAGGAATGATGAAAATAAATAAAAAACACTAACTTTCAAAAAGCAAAAAAAAAATATTTATTTGTCCTTTAAATTAAATAACTTCCGTATGTGCAATATATGTATATTTCCGCATGTTCAATGTATATTTTAATATAAAAACGTTGTCGCGCCAGGGGGAAATACTAACTTAAAAACTATGAATTTGATTAACTACATTTAAGCAGACGAATTAAATTTCAAGTACACATTTAGCCGTTTTGTATCAAAATATTCCTTCAATAGTTAAAGGATATTGTGACAATTTTAATTTAATTTTTAAATTTCAACAAAAAGACATGGTCATGACCTAAACAAATGTCGGAACAAGATAAAACTGTTTCAACTTCGAGCACTTTAAAACTCAAAAACAAACAGCAAAAACTCATAGTGCAGTATATTCAGTATAACATTTTTTAAAACGGAGTGATTAAAAAAGGAGCTGCAGGGCGTCGCAGTTCCGGCGGTATCGTGACGTGGATAAATGTACAAAATAGAAGTAATGCGGACTTTGTCTACTATTTTAATACAGAAAAGGATGGTAGAATTTCAGTCTGCTTTTAGTTACGGCGTCTTTATATTGTTGAAGCGAAGAAAAGTCATTGTTTGTTGTGTGTATGTATGTATGTATAGTATCCGCAACCGCCATACAGACGACATTTAGACATGTTCAACAGGAATTTAGGCTAATATTAATATTTATTTTGACTAGACGTTACGTTGGCGCAGTGATTATTTCCTTTTCCATTCGAAAAGATGGCGGTTCTGCCTTTACTTGTCTGCCTCTGCCCCGCGTATCTTTACAGAAATTTTGCTGGAGAAATTACAACCAGGCGTCTCCTTTCTATTTTTGCTTAATGAAAATTACTTTGACTACGCAATTGATTCGTTAAGATTTAGGTAATTAGGGATATATTATTAGGGAAAAATTTGGATTCATAGCCAATAATTTTTTCAACTTTTTAATTCATTAGGCTTATATCTAAAATCTATATATTATATCATAGTATCAGTATATCATGTATAGTATCTACGATAGATATATTATATACTGATTTTATGCTGAATATATTATGTTAAAACTGGGCTATATACAAGAAGCAATTAGATATCAGTAAATCACTTGCTTTGCTCCATAGATGGTTTAATTACATTGCCTATTAATCTAAATTCTAAGTAAACACATAAATCTTTACGTAATTCACGAGTTCCTCGGCGAAATAATACTATTAATTAAGTTAATTAAAGTGCTTTTAAATACCTGTTAATATTATATAACCTGGGTGAACAAATTAGCCTTGTATTTTTTATTATATATCTCGCTGTCTTGGGAATTTCGGGATAAAAAGTACCCTACATGTTATTTCAGGTTATATTCTACCCGTGTACAAAATTTTATAACAATCCGTTTAGTAGATTTTGTGTAAAAGAGTAACAAACATGCACACGTAAATACATGATCACAAACTTTCGCATTTATCATATTTGTATCATCGTGTCACAGTTTTAGTTACCAGACACCTTTGAAACGGCTTGACAGATTGTGATGTAATTTTATGTATATTTAGTAAGTCCGAGAATAGGTTCACAGGTTCACAGGTTCACTTTTATTGATCAATTTTGTTTAAAGAACATTTATTATTTTTTGTTCTCATCCAAGTATAATTAAATCGCTTTTTGACTCGAACATTTGTGATGTCTCTTGTGCCCACAGTCATACAAGACCCATATTATTGTTATACTTATAGAATAAAAATATATTAGGACCAATCATACAGATTGACCTAGCCCCAAAGTAAGTTCAAGACTATTATGAGATACTAACTCAACGATACTATATTTTTATAACAAATCAAAAAACAATATTTTTCCATCATGACCGGACCGGGGAAATACCCGGGGCCTCTCGGTTCATAGGCAAGCACACTGCGCCACAGAGGTTGTCTAAAAAAAGTCGTTGAGATTTGACCTGTTCGCTATCAAGGCTATATCTTAAAATTCCCACGGGAGCGATTTGATTTGATTTCCTTTCAAAAAGAGGTTGAGCCATGGCGGAACCACTTTCCCACTCGTTTGCCTCAGCCCCGCGTATCATCACATAATTTTTGAGATTGAAATAGCAATAAAGCGTAAACTCTTTTTTTTTTTTTGCTTCGTGGCACAGATAATATAATAAATACTTACCAGTAATCATTTGGCTAGCAGACGTCAATAACTTCACATCATTTTCGGCATTCTGGGTTTCAAGCCTGACGGTCACATTCAGGGGGTCCAGTGTCTTGTCCCCTTCCCTCCCGTGGAGAGTGACAAGAATGACTGTTGTTTTTCCAGGTACCGCCACTTCAGGCGCCACGACCGAAAAGCCACTGAAAAGAAGAAAAAAAAAATTGTAATTTGTTTTGTCTCTCGCACAAAATGTTTAATTAAATTTTATTAAAATAAAATTTATTTCAAATCCATTAATCTAGTAAATTTACGTCGATACGTGAAGTTTATAATTCATTGGATGAGTAAGCAACATAATCTTAACCAATCACCTCGAAACCAGAAGTTGGCTGGAAGAAATTTCATTAGCGATAAGTCCGCCTTTGCGCTTTTGAATACCTTGTTGTAACTCCTTTGTGAATGGTGCAATAAAGAATTCATCTATCTATCTAATCTATCTCGTGTACTCAATAACACATCAATCATCAATATACGTTTAGTAAAAATGTGCCTTGTATCATGGATCCAGTCTAAATTAAAGCGCAGCCAATATACATGTGCATGCGCAGTATCGTACCTATTTAACTTTAATACAAACACATGTAAACGGTGGACAAAGCCACTTAGGCCTTTTCTACCAGCCAGCCGAGACTGATGTTAAGTGTGGAGTGCAAATGAAAGAATGAGAGAAAAAATAAACAGAAACGAATCCAACTAAAAAACTTTTCGCTCTTTTGCTAACTCAGAACTCTTGAACTTAGCCCACAGGATGAGTTAACAAAAGACACGCTTGTTTAGACACACCACAACCGCAAAAACCAATATTTGTCATGCTAAAGTACAATTGAAGGTCGGACCTAAAATTATTTATTGCTAGGTGAGAAATTTCAGCGGCATAAGCCTAATGGAACCGTTCTGAGAATCGAATCCAGGTCCTTCAGATAGCGGGCAGGGTGTAGTGACTGCTACGCCGCGAAGGTCGTTAAGTACCTATGCCTTATGCCTAATTTGATATAGGTACATAATTGACTGTGTATCACTACCTAATTTAAGATCTAGTCCCTTCTCGGTGGGGAAAAAGAAAAAGTTACTTGAGTGACAGTAACTTTTTCTTTAAAGAGCCCGATTTCTCTCTTGGGAAAGAAGACTTTAAAAAGGCATCGTGTCTTATGTATCACTGTACATAAATGTTAAATTTCATATTCAAAGATGGCGTTGAAATGTCAAGCGTGAACGTCGCCACGTATATGAAATCTCTGTGCTGCAGTAGAAATCGCGTGGACACGTTCGAATTATTGTATTTCGTCGGTGCGCTGCGCCGAATACAAGATTTTGTTTGACATGAGCATTCGTGCTTCTTGCTGCTTGAACACTACTTTGGAGTAGGGCTAGCAATAATATAATTTGTGTATGCAACTAGGTACTTGTCGTTCCTTGGTATTTTACATGTCTGGTAGTATTTCGTCTATAACGGAGTTTTTATGTTAATACATGATATTATAAGTACAGTTAATACAAATTTTAATTAAAACTACTAGTTGGAAAATGGTTTCGTGACGTTAATTTTCTCAAAAATATCACGTGTAGTTAAATGTAAAATTATTTCATAAAGTCAATGCATTGAATGACTAAAGGTTCGGTTACACCAGTTAATACTAACGTTAACTTTAACCAGCGCACAAGAACGCAAATTTTGTCTTATCGGCGGCAGCGCACAGGTTAAAGTTAACGTTAAAATTCACTGGTGCCACTCACCCTTAGCGGAATATTAGAACAATTTTGATGTCACTAGTATCGTTACCTATGAAAATTTTCAACATCCCTGTTTCCCGTCCACTATACTTTAATGAGAGTTCCCTAATACTGTTATTTAGTTTTAAACTCCGAATGAGCTGAGATCTTCATTAGAATTTCCATTTTGTTCACTGCAGCGCCGGTTATGTTATTCCGTGCCTTGTTCATTTAGTCTAGAATATAGTTGGTAGTATACTAGAGGAAACTACAAACATTTTTATTCTTCACATGTTTAAATACAATAGTATTTAAACATGTGAAGAATAAAAATGTTTGTAGGTACTTACCTACCGTTACCGAGTATAGGCTGATATAGGCTTTATCTCGATATCGTATTCTATTATTCTTTTAAATTCCATTACGTTTGATAAACTAATGACATATTCTATACTTACTTTATAAATAACTCAGTGCATATAAAGTTACGTACTAATTGAAGGCGTATCTTAAGCTTAACGTGCATTGGCTTATCTAAAACTAAAAAAAAAAATATTTCTTGGCGTTTCCAATTTCATTTTCAAAATCCAATTTGTTTGTTCATTATTCTTTTACATAATTTAACTTGCAATGTAACTATGTAAAATTATATTTTTGTAAAAATATTTTTATTTTCCAACATCATCATTATATAGTATAAAACAAAGTCGTTTTCCGCTGTCTGTCGCTACGTACGCTTAGCTTTTTAAAAGTAGCACAACGGATTTTATTGCGGATTATTTAAATAGAGTATTTTCATGAGGAAGGTAAAAACGAAGCGTCTGTACAATTATTGTACTTTGCTATATTTACTTATATAGTTACTTTTATATTTACACTGCCGTGTACATAAATAAATAATTGCCGTTGTGTTTAATGTTGATAAATTTTTGATTCGCTCACGAAAGCCTCTATAAAGTCTTACGTTTGATGAAGGTAGCGTCCAAAGTGTCGGACATCCAACCAAAAGTCCTTAGAGTCCCTTTTTATTTATTTTCCGGACGATTATCCTTAAAAGGCATGTCAACAAATATTGGATTGAAATCACATTATTCGTAACTTTGATCTGTGATTTTAAGATTGATTTGATGGTCTTGAAGCTAATTTTAGATTGAAACCTTATGGTATTAAACCTTCGAAGAATCTCCTACGCAGGCTTAAACAAAGTTAATATAGCAATTTTCTTCGAAAAAGATTTGAAAAAATTATTACATTTTAATAATTTTGTAGTACGATGTAGAAATCATTTAAAAATTTTAGTTATTCTGGTTGTCATTTTTTAATGAATGATTTAAACATGGAATTAGTAGGTACTACCGGAGTACAAACTATACGAGCAACGTACATTATCAATAGCAGCATTTGACCCAAATGTATTACTTGCTGACAGCGCGGCGATCAACCTCGCTCACTTGTATCTAGTTTAACATTTTAGTACCCATAAAGAAGCCGTACAGTTTACATTGATTATCATTTCTATCTCCGCGGTACTCATCCCTATCATATCGAGCAGTAAGGGTGTGTGATTCTAGTAACGATTTATATGAGTTAATAGTAGGTGTATGATCCATCATACACCTACTAATTCCTTGGCTTTAACTCATATAAATCTCACTGTTTACCAGACAACCATTTTCTAATATCTACGTGTTATTTTTTAAGACTGTTCGTGTTATTTTTTAAGACTGTTTAAAGATTTTATTAAAGTTTATTAACTCTCATCATTATTACGGTGTTTACCTTCACCGGATGCGAGAGGTGGTCAGTAAAATGCGTCTGTACACGAGTCAGATTGGTAAACAAACTCACGTGGATTCGAACCATGGACCATTCGATCGTGATCTTGACCACTGGACCACTACTTCATTCCACTGTATATCGTCAATCGTTTTCACCTTCGCATAAACTTCAACAGTCGTAAAATGTTCCCAGTAGGTGACCTCACTTCTGGCGAAGTTTTAGCAGTATAAAGTTGGGCTGGAGTTGCGAGGTTAAACTTGCCAGGTTTATGTAGCGAAGTGGGAATTCAGAATTAACCATTGATGAGAAATGGATTCAAGTTTGGTTTTAATTTTATAGGTGTTGTTCAAAAATTTTGAAAATATATACATGGTGACTTTTTATACATTGGCAATATTTTGTCTACATGCTCAGTCCATGATTCTGACCAACTTTTAGTATGGGGGTAACTCGCGAAAACAAAATAACCTGGGGGTTTACCATCATCTCTTAACGCGATCCACTTTACGACCTAAACTGAACTGCATCGCAAATTCGTACCATCGACTTAATTTTTTCTATGAATGCGATTCATTTTAGGCTCCTAAATGCATGGAATCGTTATGTAAAAGTTGATGGTAGGCCTGCTGTTCTCAAAATTAGATACCTAAATTGTGGAAAATGTATGGATCATCTGATTTTTTTTGCGATTTCACCCTTGAAATCGTGGAGTGAGTATGTAGATAAAATAATGCCAATGTATAAGAAATCTTAAGCTTAAGATTTTTATGTTTGAAATGGAGAATCTACTTTATTTGGCTGCGCTTCCACGCTATTTATACACGCAGACTGAAAAAGGCAATCAAGGAAGAGTGCTATTAATTGAAGGTTCTTCTCATATGTGATGATTTGTAAACAATACTCATTATTACTCATTAATTATAATTTTAATCATTAAATTTAAGATTTTACATAATTTCAGCATTGTGCATTTGCTATTTTAAATTAGTAAATATGTACACAATTTAATTGAAGTCTTTTTAATTATATTGTTCTAATACTTTTACAATTATTACTTTACAGTTTTTATTACAATTATTTGTAGTAACAATTTTATTCTAGTAACAATTAAGTGAACAAATAAATAAGACTAAATAAATTTAAAAAACTTTAGTCTTTTCTTAATTTAATTTAATTTAATTTTAAATAACAAAGTACTCAATTACACATTTTTTTATTATTGAACTCTTAATGTAATAGTAACTTGTCTACTTAGTAACTTGTCTACTTATTGTCTGAATAAATTATTTATTCTGTGAGCTCATAGTATAAAATAGTGATATAATGTGTAATTCCAGAATGTGGGACACACGCGACCACGCTGGAGGCTCATTATGTCTAATGAATAATGCACGGGTCGAGCTTTTCCATCTCTCCCCGTCGTTGAGGCTTCTTGATGGCTTGTTTTGGGATAGCTAATTATTTCAAGAAGTGTATGAATGCAGCCAGTATTACAAGTTGGCTAAATACAATAGTTTATTTATATACTTTAGTTATGTCGTATGAGACGACTAAGGGATTCACAGCCGTGGCTACTGATAGGCAACAATAGTATCTCTTTCAAGGAGGTATGACGTCAGGCAGGCGGCAGGTTGTAAAATCACAGCCGTATCTACAAAAATATTTTTATTTTTACCCTGGCCGGGCTTCGTTAGAAATGCTAAATTTATATTGTTAACAAGAGAAAACAAATATCTGGTAGGTAGTCACTGGATGATTTTAAACGGTAGGTAAGTATATTAATTTCAAATTCACAAACAAATGAAATTGGTGTCATTGATAATTTAAAATACCTTGAAATCTGTGTAAATATGCGCGTGTTTCGCAGTATGAACTTTTTTCAGTAAAACAAGAAAACAAACTGAGGCTATCACAAACATTTTTCAGCAAAATGCTCAGTGAACGCGGAAAAAAATTGTGTAACAGAAAACTTCTCACATAAAATAGGGTACAGTCGTTTGGTTAGAAAATGTATTGAAACACTATTTAATTTTAATTCCATAACGTTATACTTTCCGTCTTATTTAAGCATACCTAGTTTTTTTTTGTTTTCATCACAGTTTTGATCATTTTATTTAACTTAAAGAAATGTAATATCACCCTATCTCACTGTCATATTAGCCAAAATTACACAATTTGAAAAATAAAATACAAACATTTGTCACCATCAAATTCAAAAAAAATAATGAGTTGACCCTGTAAGGAATTATACCTTTCTAGGATATGACTCGATGGCAACCATAAATAAAATAAATATATGGCAACCCTATTCCTTATCAAAAGTAAGAACAAAAATATTTGCAAAATATCTGAAGATCTCGTAGATTGCGACCGATGTCGAGCTCATTACGTTTTCATAAATAATTCAGCCTCTTTACCTCTTATTCAGCTTTCAAACCTGACCTACAAGCTTTGAGCTCGTGTTTAAAGCTATTTTGAAGAAACTAGGACGTGGCTATTGGAGATTGAGGGATTTATGTATCATTAGCGACCCGCCCCGGCATCGTACCGGTGCAATGTTATGCATGTTATATACATATAAACCTTCCTGTTGAATTACTCTATCTAACCTGTCAAAAAAATCCGTAATACACCCCTTTACACGCTCTCAACACTGAATAAACGTATTTTTTTTGCAGACACTTTTTTTTATCAAGAAATAATTATCTGAGATAATATTATGTAAATGTACCAAACTGTTGTCCGTACTTCAAACTATATGTAGTAGGTATACAAAATTGAAGAAGATTACAGAAACAAACTTACTTTCGCATTTATATTATTAGTTATGATACTGAATAAAGGATGTAATCAGTAAATGCCACAAGATTCATGAATCATCAGAAACTCGATTATACACCAGGATTCACATTACATTTTTGTACACCGCATCCCGAATTCCCGTCCGCGTATACAAACATTGAAATCAATGTCAAGAACTGACTTTATATACTAAACAACAGGTATTAAACTCGTACATACCTTTTTTATTTCCCAAACGTTTTGGACCTGACGTTTCGACTGAGTCGCCCAGTGAATACGGAGATTGTAACAAGGTCCGAAACGTTTGGGAAATAAAAAAGGTATGTGCGTGTTTAATACCTGTTGTTTATGCAACGCGAAAGTTTAAAAGTAGTTATAAGATCTTAAATTCTATTAATTCTGTATGAATAGTGCTAATATAGTAGTCCGTAGCTTTTTAAAGTTTAATTTGGTTTAAAATATAATGTGAAATCATTTAATAATTATTTCTGAATGAATGATTTGCCTGTGATGATATACATTAACTTTGTAAATCTAGTCCTGTTTATTTTAAAGATATTATTGAACATATTAATCCCAATGGGCCCACGGCTTTGACTTATTTGTTATTATCATTAGGGAATTTACATAGCTTTCTTTTTAATTTTTTTTTGAGTCTTATATTTGTAGATATAATTTATAAAATCTCATTGTCAACTCTATACAGATTTTCCTTCTACGCACCCAATACATTTTCGCCCATGGTATAATGACGAGAATGACTCAGTAGGTATTCACATAATGAACGTTATGTTATGGACGTGGAAAAATGCTCGGCCAAAAATGGACTATTTTCAAACTGCCCAGTTAGAACCTATATAAATTATTCGGGCATTTAGAATAAGTCCGGTTTTGGTCCGGACTGCTACAAGAACACGAGGGGCTGTCACGTAATGAGAGTAATCTTCTAACGAGAGCTATTTTGTGGGCGTCATTCCGTTGTACGTACAGTCTAAAAATATAATTTATTATTTTTTAAAGAGGCTAATTACTTAGGTGGAATCTGAGTTGTGCCTACAAAATATTTTTGGACAAGCATAATGTAAAATAAAAATAGATTTGACAATGTAACAATGACACGCCTAAAACCAAAGGTATCAAAGCCCGTGTATTTGAAATATCAGTATACATACTAGTTCTTCCGTGCTTCTACGAGCTACGATAAAACATAGAATGTATCAGGTTGTTTCACTACCTGCACAGATCACAAAAGACGATTAAGGGAAAGTGCTTTAAACAGGAGATTCTTCTCTTAGACAACTTTCTAC
Source organism: Plodia interpunctella (assembly GCF_027563975.2). Lineage (NCBI taxonomy): Eukaryota > Metazoa > Arthropoda > Insecta > Lepidoptera > Pyralidae > Plodia > Plodia interpunctella. The sequence goes on from NC_071302.1 coordinate 2,744,964, forward strand.
CATCAATTCAATCAACAAGCCAAAGTGAACTAGGGCCTTTTTTATAAAATATATTTTTTTTTAATAACAAAAAATATTTTTTAATTTTTGCTATCCCTTATTGTTCCACCGCTGGGCAAAGGTCTCCCCCATCCCCTTCCACTTCTCCCTATCTTGCGCAAACTTCGACCAGTTTGTTCTGAATACCCTCAGATCGTCGCTACATCTTTTATTTATTTAAATATATTAATTTACACAAAGCAATAACGTTACAAAAAACTATTTTTGCGATATTGCAATAGTGATCATGACTCTCAGCGGTGAGGTATACGATGCAAAGAGAAATAAAATCAAAACAAAAACGAAGCATATCGTACCTACGATTGTCACAATCCGCAGAAAATCGTATTTATAGAAGTTTCTATGTAATAGTAAAGCTTACCTCTAATTAGTAACATCACCGTCTGACTAGATGATGATGAAGAAGTTGACAAATAGCGTGGAGAGTCGTAGGGAGTCTCCCTACGTTTTTTGTCACCAAACTTAAGCACTTACAAAAGGGTTATTCCGAACTGCGGCGAGTTCACGAAAAAGCTCTCCTTTGCAAACTCAAGAAGCCCTCCAATCTAATTGATGACTTTCTGGATAAATCGATTTTCTAGCTAAGTGTTGTCGAGTAGTAAATTTTATTACGAGGAGCGAAAATGATTAATCGATTACCGGAGAAGTGTCGCGTGATGACAAACAGAATTTATACAGGATGCTACCGATTTTTTTTTTATTTTGCAAATTGGCAAAATGCCTAGATGTCAAACATATTTTTTAATACATAGCTATGAATTATTATAGCTCCGGTCCACAGTTCTGCCCGTGGTAGATACATAAAATATACCTATTCCCTATTTCACCAAAATCGACCTAGTGGTTAATATGAGAAAATATAATACACACAAACAGACAGACTTTCGCTGAGTCAAATTTCATTAAAAGCGTAGCGTTTTTGTAAACTCAAAAATACATTATCTTACTTCTATATTACTTGGTATGGATTTGAAAAATTGTTTTCCAAAACCTGTCAAAATATTTCATATCCCTTTTAAAATGAAACCCTTAGTACACAAGGAAACCCTTGATTTCATACAGACACAGGGACAATGTCCGTAATTGAGCGTACTAGATCGACTTCATTGTTCGCAATAATTTGACCTTTCAAACCCACCCAGGTCTCCGGTCTTACCCAGGATACGGGGCTTTATCACTCGAATGTATGGGTCTTTGAATTGTGACAATGTGTTTTAAAATGAGTTATTTTAATATTTCTGAGAATAATGAGTCAATCACTAACCACATCACGATATCGGGAAGGTAAAAATGTAAGACTAAAAATTGAAACAGCAAAATACGCTGCCAACTCTAACAAAGATAAAATTGGTATATGAATGACACAAAATAAGCTTGTTGAATTAAACATTTATTTAAAATAACGTGTAATGCTTTTTAAATTTAATTTTTGTGATGAAAAACTCCAATTCGGAGAGAGTTAGAGTCCAACATTCATCGCATCCTCGCGTACTCCTGGTTTCATGATTCAGTAGCACAAACACCGTGCAAAAAAGTGATATATAAAATTTAAAGGTTCGGCTATTATTTTAAGACCAGCTGCTTGCCTGACATAACTCTTTGGGAATTCTGTTTTCTATCAGGTGTCAAAGCTGTACTATATCCACGGAAGGAAAGAGCAGAAAACTAACTGGTGCTATTTGGCTAACCATTGTTCTTTCTAACGTTCAAATTGTTAACATCAATTAAATAAACAGAGTTAAAATGGTTTCAGATCATCCTGTATAAATCCATTTCAATAAATGCGATCGAAGAGGTGGAATGGAATCGATCGAATGAAAATTGAATAATCTCACGTCAAATTGATTCAAGAAACGATAATTACATATCTGATTTCATTAGCGAAACAGCAATTTGATTTGTGATTAACAAATTAACAACTTCTTCTGATTATAAATGCTGTAATAATTTATAGATTCATAAAATAATATTAATTTATTTTATTGTGTATTCGTCTAAGTCCATTAAAATTTAATCTAAAGACTATCTGCAATCTACCTAGTTTTGTAAAACTAGCAACTCTGCTTCGCTCTGGTGTAATATTATGTTTGATAAATACATATTAAACTTCCTCTTGAACCACTCTATCTATTAAAAAACCCACATCCGCTCCGTAGTTTGAAAGATCTAAGCATATATTGCTATTTCCTTCCTTTGTTTTATACTATGTCATGACAATGAAATTCGTGAGATAATTTGATCACTAATAGATGATTTATTGACTTTAAAGCTAAATAATCGAACCAAAATGCAATGTAAATTTTAAACTCAAACCAGTATAACAACCGCATAGGGTCCGGTCCTGTATCTCAATCATCCTCCGTTGTGTCAACGCAGTTGAGCTCCATTACTTTAAATACATTTTGACATCTATACAATTTCCGCGATTTTCTGCGGTAACTCGACATGCTTTTGACAGCTAATTTAGACTCAGAATTCAAAGAAAATGATCTAGCAACGATCTCATTACCATTATACTGGTTGTTTTCCTTAAAGATCCGTAATTATGCTTGTTACAGTCAGCATTTTGCCTGATTGATGGACGTTGCGCTAATGATTCAGCGAAGATAGATCAGAATGAGCTCCTTTGAGCTGTCTCCTCATTATGATCGGCCTATTGACGCCTATTTCCAATGAAATACCTCTCACAATCGATGAACTTTCGATGCGAATACCGATAATTTATCAACTTTTTAAATTTTGTTTTCTTTTTACAGATTTCTCTTCACTACATAGTATAAAAAAGTAGCTTCCATCTCTGTTCCTAAATATGCTTAGATCTTTACAACTGCGCAACGGATTTGATGTGGGTTTTTTTTTTCTTAAATATTATATAATGATTGAATAGAAACAAGTTATCTATATTTTTCAACATATTTAATCATATCGATCGCGGACGCCGAGAGTCGAGACAAATAAATAAGAGTTGTTGCCATCGAGTGAGCCATCAAGTCTGATACTTTTTTCATGTAGGTAGGTATGACAGGGGGCACAAGGTGACATCACAAATGTTGGACTCATAAAGCGAATCTATACTATATTGAACATGAAAAAACACGAAATCTTTCTATAAATACAATTGATCAATAAAAGTGATATTTTATTGTCGTGTTTCATTACGTAAATGCACTTATATATTATATTATATACTTATATTTTATACCCCCAGGTAACAGGTGAAATGACAAGAAAAATACTTTTTTTTTATTTTATAGATCGTATTTGCACTTGTTTTTGCAATAGTTTTTTACAAGCTTCATCCTATCGGTGGCTCAACGCTTGTTTAATTAATTAAATGTACATGCAATTGGAGTATATTCACCATTGTTTGGCAAAAATAGTCCATACAGTAAAATTGTATGCTTTTATTCAATTTTTTAAAGTGGATTGAAAAAAAAAATGCTTTAAAATGCAAACGAATGATAATATTTTTAACCGTTGCCAGAAAAGGAGGAGGTTATTGCAATGCTTTTTATAATTTCATCTGCATCCGACTTATAATCAGTTGAGAATAAAATTTTATTATGTGGCCAATTATACATACATAATATTATTTTTATCTTACATAATTTTTTTATTGTTAATATTTAGAAATTTACGAACATATACTTAAATGGAAAATGATCACACTTTGGTCCAAGACAACAGATTTTTTATCACATTAAAAAATCCAATAGATATACTTATAAAGTAGAACACAGTACAATGAACTTATAACTTTGTTCTGTGGGAACGCTGAATATTAAAAATAAACATTGTAAGGGTTTTAAAATAATACGCGATTATAAAGTAGGTACAAGAGCGAAATTTGTATTTTCCATTTTCAAATTCATAATATCAAGTATTTTTTGCAGACTATCTTACTAAGAATTTTAGTCCATATTTCAAAAGCAAACAAGACATCTAGAATTCAGTAGAACAAGTCTTACTGTTTCCAATTTTACGAACCTAGACCGTGCAACATAACCTCAAATTGTCAGACTCAACAATAGTAAAGTTAGCATTGGCTTCTTCGTTGTGTATGTGGCATGTATAGTACATTTGTATTGTGTTATAAATTAATACTGAAGCAGCTTGCTTGGTCTTTTTCAAGAATATATGTACATACTAAATTTTAAAAAAGAATGAAATTAAAATTACTAGCATTTCGACACGACCACCGATGAAAAGAATTGTCTAAAGAAACCCATTTAAACAGTTGAATTTATTTAACCAATTATTATTTTTATTAATAGGTATTTGTTATTATTAGTAAGCTTTTGTATTTATAATTCTCTATTTGAAGCATCAGCAATCTACACATAGATTCGTGGTATGGGAAATCTAATAACCGTGACTGCAACACTAAGTTCTGCTATCTAAACAAAGGCTTTCGAAACTTGGTTTTATGAACCGAGACGGGCTAACGAAACTCTAAAACGTACCGTAATGTAACCACAGGCGTGGCGTCGCCCGTGCTCAGCATTTACGTCTGAAAGCCTGGAATAACCCAACAAAGGAATAACAAGCGCGATTGGAATGCCAACATTTTGTTGGTGGAGCAACAAGTCGTTTTTCAAATAGAATACCCGTATTAAGCAATTAATTTTATATGTGAAAATAAATTTCCGCTGTGAGTTTATGGCCAGCCATAATGACGTCAATCTTCTTTGGAAATGCTGTTGTTGCCTTTCAGATAAAGTGTGATGAAGGCTTTTTATCCCTTAATCACATCAACAGAAGACGGAGGTAGCCACGTGTCGCTCTATTATTATATGTGGCCGTCCAAATCAAAAGGGACCTTATGGCGCCCGGCACTTACGCCATTATTGCCGTTGTTTTGTATTCGAACAACGGCAATAAAGACCTAAGTGCCAGCCGCCATAAAGTCCCTTTTGATTTTTGATTTCTTCAAATTTTATTTTCAAAAAATATTATTACGTAAAGCCATCCGTTGCATCACGCTCACCTGACATACAGACAGTAAAATCGCAAAAGATAGATACCTCTGCCCATTTATTTTTCACTCTTCTATACATAAATATAATATATAATTAGATTTAAGCCTCGTCACATTTCCAAGAAACAAGCTTTCAAGGTAATTTACCAAACCGGCAACCTTTTTGGTGATTTAATTATTCTTCGTATTATTTTTTGTCAATGGTATATATGAATTATTTATGGAATAATTTGTAACATGAAATTCATGGCTATATTTTTTTTTACGCAAAGAATATGCTTTTTATTTTTGTCATCAATTTACTTATTTGTTTTTGGTAGATATTTTAGCAATTTTCATTAAACTGGCTTATTTATAATTTTTTTCATATGAATACGAAAGTTTACTGCAAGATAATATTATTATATAAGCATAGGGTGCAAACTACTTTACAAAGTTAGCAACTTTAGATCCTCCGTGAAGTTTCACATCGCTCTATTTTTAATTCATGCCGAAGTATGAAGTTCTACTTTGTTATAAATGGCAAAAAAAAATCTATTGCTTTCAAAAATCATTTTGTTTCTTAAAAGTTTTCGAAATTGGGAGCTGATAAATGATACTAATGAATATATTAGAAGACTAAATACAACTTATATGATGTTTTTTTGCCTCTTTCATCAATCTTCTTCCCATGAAAGAAAACATCATAACGTCAGAAAATGTACACCTAGGTCGTACGCAATTAAATTTATACACAAGGAAATACACACAAGTTTGGTCATGAACGTGGAATGAAACACAAAATGCTTCTTTCTCCATTTTACATACTAGCTATTAAATCACCAACTAGAGTGATGGATTCTTTACATTTTCTTCACGACCTACACAATAGTGGATCAAAGGCTGAAGATAATGAAGTGATGGTTTACAAAAACCATACAATAGAAATACATGTGAATCAACTAAGATTCGAACCGTGAAAACCACTCGACTTCAGCTCAGCTATATATTCAAACAAAAGCTTCAACCGCACAAAATGTACACAGTGGGAACTTTATCAAAATTCCCCTGATAAAGCTGTGAGGAGCCGTGCATTAGAATTTCACGACGAAACTTCAGCGATAATCATTTTTCAAAGGTTACAGAGAGGGTTCCCCGCGCAAACAATGTTTTGGGCTAATTTAATTTTCAACAATCACCGAACCGGCGGCATTTTGATTTAAATAATCTATACTGGTAGCAAATAAAGTGGGCAGGCATTTGCCCAGCAGTGGGATATGTAGTGTATATAGCAATTTTAAAAAAATCCTATAGTATAAATTCATGCTTCGCTCCAGCTCTTCTTACTAATAAAGGCTCCAATTAAAAGCCAGATATAATTGCTTTTCAAGTAATATTAACACTGAGTTGTGGCCTATTTGAATTGCTGCAGCACACACACGCGCAATAATTTAAACTTATTATTTTTTAGAATGTTTAGTGTGTATTTGCAATTCTATTTGCTTGTGGGTATGCGTCTGTATGCGGATACTATGGGTGTCTATGGATAGTCGAAGTCATGTCTGATGACTTTAGGAATCTTAAATGAAAAGTCAATCTACTGATTACATTCATATATAAGGAACTAGCTTTTTCCCGCGGTTTCGTCCACGTAAATTTCCCACGGAAACAGTTATTTTTCCGGGATAAAAGGTATTTCCTTCTTTACACTTCAAACTAATTGTATGCGAAATTTCAAGAAGATTGGTTGAGTAGATAAAGCATGAAGAGGTAACAAACAAACTTACTCTTACTTGACGACCTCGGTGGCGCAGTGGTAAGGTTCTTGCCACTGAACCGAGAGGTCCCGGGTTCGATCCCCGGTCGGGTCATGATGGAAAATAATCTTTTTCTGATTGGCCTGGGTCTTGGATGTTTATCTATATATGTATTTGTTATAAAATATAGTTTCGTTGAGTTAGTATCCCATAACACAAGTCTCGAACTTACTTTGGGGCTAGCTCAATCTGTGTGATTTGTCCTAATACATATATATATATATATATATATATATATATATATATATATATATATATATATATATATATACTTTTGCATTTATAATATTAATCAGGATTAAGACTAGTTATGATAGGATAAGGGTAGACAGCCTAAATACTATGATGTCTATTCACTGCAGTGATGTACGATCAAAGTGAAGTATGTTTATGTCAGGTAGGCTTAAACACTGGACCATCATAGCGAAAATCGTTAAACTATGTCAAACAAGAAATCTGTAACACAGAAAATACATTATCACGACTTCCAATTCCGCGATTGTTGCACGTCCTATCAATAAATTCCTTTCCAACGCTTTAATTTAATTTTATTCCGCAAACGTGATTACACTTTTTCTTATATTCTTAACGGAAGCTATATTGTTTACTGTTCTCAGCGTTTGTTCTTGTTCTCAAACAATATTCGTAAAACAATTAAAGTGTTTGTAATTGCGAAACAAAACATTTTTGTTTTATTTAGGTATATTTCTTTTTGCGATTGTGCTTTTCGCTTTGAATAGAATTAGAATTATTTATCAGTTAATATTTTCTTAACAAGCTTCTCTTTGGGGAATTACCTATTTATTTTTTTTGAAATTGTTTCATTTAGCTAATTCGTTTGCAACGTTCAATTAGTGAGTTATTATATAGTTTGACATGTCTGACATTTAAGCTAGTGTGTATGTGACTAATTGCAAATGACTTGATGTCGATAGGTACTCATAAAAGTTATATCCGATGCTTTTAGATGATGTGAATAAAATCTGATTCCAGTGTTAGCAACAACATACGCAATAAGAAAGAGGAATGATTTCTCTGTCTCATCTGAGCGTTTTCCCGATTACTTCCTCAGCCATTGAGCGTCGGAGCCCAGGGAGCGCAATTTTTTCGTGTCCACTTCGATCGGACGAAGACAGATGACTAAAAAAGTGAGTGACAGAAAAGAATCGCTCCAAAACCGACTAAATTATAATTTTCTAGCTGGAAATATATTTCTAGGTTAATAACTACACTAACAGTGCAGTACTTATGATGCTTGACACGTTTCACTTTCTCACAGCAGTGTAAGGGTTTATTTCCACTATTAAGAAACAAACTATATCTTCAAAACTTTCCATTTGGGGTTGAATTGGATGACAAAGACCGTATTAAATCTAACCTGAGTTTCGATTTTCTATGGCAGGGAAGAAATCGGTTTGAAATAATTAAATTTCTTTTTGTTCTGTTTATAATTTGTTGAAGTGATAGGTACTGAATTTAGTAGAATATAGTAATTAATATACATAATATATTATACATAGGGCGGGTTGCACCGTCAACTTTGACGTTAACTTTAACGTGCGCAGAAAAACGCCGCCATTTTGTCTAAACGTCGGTTAAATTAAACGTCAAATTTGGCGGTGTAACACACTCTAAAGTTATAAGAATAGCTTTGACAGCTAATAGGCGACAACAAGATTCCCAAGGAGGGTTGACGTAAAGCTGGGTGATAAAATCACAGCCAACTCTTTGTAATTAAAATATGTTTTTATGGACTTAGGGGCGTCACAGCCGAACACTAAAACAGAAACGCGAGAAAGCGACCGAATAAAACAGCCGTTTCCATACTATAATTGAGCTGCTTTTAAAACATGCTTGCGCGCCCTTTAAAAAGGATAAGTGTCCTTTTTACGTGAAATCACAGTTTAAATATTTCTCTTTATTTACGTTTTTGTGAAACGTTTCAAAAATGTTGCGTAAGTAAAAAACGTAAAAATTTGGGATCTAAAAGGTTCAGCTGTTTTTGGACCAAATTCAAATTCAAATTCAAATCATTTATTCATAAATTAGACCTTCACAGGCACTTTTTCTCGTCAATCTTTATATTTATAGTTATTTCTCACAAGCTACAAACTACTGGCATTTCGGAACGACCACTGCTGAGAAGAAATGCCGAAAGAAACTCATTTGAACAGTGTTGGTCCCTACCATTTTTGAATGTAAAAATTTTGTTAGGAACATTTCTGTCGATTTATTATTACGTTTTAGGGTATTCAATATAATTTGGGAAGGCTGCTGTCGAGTGTAAACAATTGTGATTAAAGACGGGTTACCAAAACAATCTACTGGTATATATATATATTTTAATATGCTCCAAATGTGAAAAATATAAAAAGGTGGTTGAAATAAGGTGTAATTTTCCTTTTTAATTTCGTTTCTCACTATCTGCGCCCCGGGGCTTCGCTCCCGTGGGGATGTCGACGCGCCATTTGACTGCTGCGACGACTGCGATAAGTATTGAGGATCGAATTCAAATAAAATAAATAATTAAAAGGCGCGCGTAAAAGCTAGTCTTCTTATTCTATTCATATAATAAAAACTGTAAGTCGGCTATGTTTGTTCGCGCTAAACGTAAAAACTACTGAATGGAATTCGATTTGGTTTTCACATTTAGTTACTTCTTTAGCGGAAGAACTTCAAATCTTGATCGCAATAGATTGTTAGAGCCCGAGATATTGACAATAATAAGTTATGAGCGAACACACAAAATGAACGCGGGCGATGTCGTGGGCAAAAGCTAGTTAAAAATAAATGTATACTCACGTGGTGCATTTTCCAGCGCTTACAGCGGCAAGCTGCAGCGCTAACAGCAGCGCTAAAGCAACCATATTGCGTTGGTGCTGGTGTTGTCAATACATCACAATCTGGAATGGAGAAAGAGATCTCTTAAAAGATAAAAAGATAAAAGGTATTTTATGTGCAAAAACACATGTAAATTGATACATAAAATCTTAAAATAACATACCATAGAATGGTTTGTATAGAAAGAAAAAAAAAATCTATTTAAATACGATAAACACGAATGCTTTTGAATTTAAATGTCCATAAAATTAAACTTTATCCGTCAAAAAGTCATTAATTTTATAATAACACCTGTCAATGAAAAAATAAAAGTTTTAATTTTTTCTTGAACAAATTCAAGTATTCTTTATATTCCCTATTAATTTTATTATAAATTTTAGGTGCCATGCAAACAATTGTACTATTCCAAAGAAGAGCAGTTTTAGAAGGAAAACTTCTTTACTAAATGAGTTGCAGTTGATGATTTTTATGTAGTAAAGTAAGTTATAATTAGGTCTGAATAATCTATGATTGTCTTATTTGAAGTTGGTATGAAATAAATCTATGTGTTAAAAATAGGTACTTACTTAGTTTTAAATTTCTTTTTTTTTTGCGTTTAAAACGAGGGCAATCTTAGAAATAAAGAATATTCAGTTATAATTAAATAATTTACATACAGCAATAGTAATATCCCGTAGATGTCGTACGAGGACATGAAGCTTTGGTAGCTGATTAGTCATAATACCATTCCTAAAAATGGCAAAATCACAGCTTATTCTTTAAAAAAAATTCACGATGTCACAGCCCAGAATACTAGCAGAAACACGCAAGGATTAGAGAGGGAAAAATTTTAAATACTGAAAAATACTGTGTATTTTTATTTTAAACACAACATATACTTCATACTATCCATCATTATCATTAGAGCGGCCAAAAGAAGCGAATTGGGTCTGCGATATCTTTTATGTATGACAATAAATTTCCTCCTTTTTACAGTGCATTTAATACTCGGCTCACGTAGGTTATCTCTCGGGAAATAATATAAGGTTAGGCGAGCGTCTACCATTAACTATGACAGTTAAAAGGTTTAACATTTTTCTTTCAATAAGGAAACTTCTGATTCAGAATGTCATTGTAATTGTAATGTGATTTTAGGTTTGCTATTTATTATAAAAGTAACACAAAGCACACACAGTTTCCCAGCACATGCTGTGAGCCACGGAACATAACTACTTATTAGATAAAAACATAACACATACAGCTAATAAAACTATTTAAACTATTTAACCTATTAAACAAGGCGTTGAGTAGTGACACAGCGCGCACATCGCTTTTGGTCGGAGCATTGTGCTGCCAGTGTGCGCTGCGACCGCCACGAACTAAGGATGGTTACGTAACTGTCTGCATACAACTGCTATACTTATTATTCCATAACACAGGCCTCGAACTAAATCATCAAGAAAAAGTAGGAAAGCGGGTAAACGCTTAGATGAGAGGTGGAGAAGTTGCATACCGTGACATAGCAGACAAACTCCAGGAGTGCCGCCTGCGATGGTACGGCCACGTTACGCGTAGAATGGTAAATAACGTAGGAAACAAATGTCGGGTAGGGCAAGCTCAAGAATAAAAATATTCTGATTCGATGTCGTCAATCGACGGATGATATATGTGTGCTGATGAACAGTCTGTAGTTGAGGTGAATAAGTAAGAAAGCGATGAGGGAGAGAGAGATAGAAAACTTGTTTACTCAAGCATGTGATTTTTCACATGATTGAGTAAACAAGTTTTCTATAAAAATATAGTATAGTTAGCATGCACGTCGCCCGATGGTAAGCAAACATCGCAGCCCATGAACACCGGCAACCGGTGCGTTACTGACATTTTGAAAAAGAGATAGACTTTTTCTTGAAAGCCCCAATGTCGAAACTATTAGGGAACACCGCAGAGGTATTGTTCCTATGAGTATAAATGTATTACACACATCTAGTACCTTCTATAAAAAGTTTCCACCATCGAAAAGCTGTAACAAAACCAGCACTATCTCAGTGCTCCGCTAGTATTTCCTTGCAGACAGGATATTGCCCTACCAACTTTAAGCTGCACATTTTTCTACCTAACTTTCGAGTGAACTTGTTGAAAATATGTTGAAGGCTTTCCTTTTTTGAACTTTGATTTTCCTTTTTACACGACAGCACAATAAAATAACAAAATGTATATTTCAGTAATAACTGACTGCAGCCTGAATTTACTGCATTCACATAACTTTATTTTATTACTAGATGTTGCCCGGGGCTTCGCTGCCGTGGGAATTTTGAGATAAAATATAGCCTATAGCAATCTTGGAAAATATACCTTTCTAATGGTGAAATAATTTTTGCAATTGGTTCTGTAGTTTCGGAGATTAAGCGCATCGAACATGTAAACTCACAAACGCTCTTTATAATAATATTATAGATAATTGGTGTTTTAAAAGTAGTGGATTTTTTTCTAGTTTGACTAGCAAAAAGTATAGCGTAAATCCTAAGGTTCAATTAAGTACGTACCTATATATATAGCCAATTGTTAAGATTGTGAGGAATGATTGCACCATGGCATTGGATATATCATTTATTTTTAGGCGGATCCCGGGTTTCGCGTCATTATAGCCTTGAACCATTGCGAACAGAGAGAGGTGCAGATTTTTTAAGATTGTTAGAGAGTGCCTTTCTCTCATAGAGTAAGCTAAGCAGATACCAGGGATTCCTACCACGATCCTGATAATCTCACTTGCCCCCTCAAGTACTTATATATTTATCTAAACTGTATCACGTCTACAATTTCCGTAAACTAAGTCGTAACTTGTAAAACTCAAACGTAGGCCACGTTTCTCACTAGGTCAGCAGAATGTTGTAAAACATTTTATGTATCATAAATACGGCTTTGCCCCGGGGTTAAGAGCACCCCGGACATAGGAGAGTAATCGAAACCGTTGTTTTCATACGTGATGAGTTTGCTTTATTTACTTGGTAATAATACATACGGTTGTTCCCTATTCCGATAATCTTGGTCTTGTTGGATAATACATTTGGTAATAACACGGTTGTTTTATTAACCTTCTTTAAGAATGAAGCTATAACTATGATATTCTGATCCTAAATGCAATGTTATTAAAGAAGCAGTTTGTTGATTTGGTTGTTAATTTTGTATCTTGCGATCAATCAATTTAAATTTAGCATACGTGTAATTATGGTATCATTTCGAAAAATAGAACTGTTCCCGTGGGAAATTAACGCGGGCGGAACCGACGACAAAGGCTAGTTAATGAAAACCTCTAAACGAAACATGTTATTTATCACGTTCATTAAATTATAATTACTCGCTATACTCTCATGAAACGTTAATTACGATTTCAATTAGGATATCGCGTTGCGTGTGTCTGTGCCTTGTTACAATTGTGAAATGATTAATGTCTGCTAAATTATTTAATGTGTTTTAACTTATGTTCTATCTCTTATATTATAATACTGTCTCAATTTACTAGAGTACTAGTTTTTGATATGAAATATAATTACGTTCACGTTTCGCAGCCAACCTCTGCTATCGCATTAGATGATAATCACCTTGCTATCTCTGTTTGGTGTTATAGTTGACTGATAGAGACATGCCATGCCATACGGATACCATACGGATGCCATACGGATGCCATACGGATGCCATACGGATGCCATACGGATGTCATAAGGCATAAAGACCATTATTTGTACATCTTAAAATGTTTTAATATAAATAAATCTCGTAGTAATGTCGTTCTCACTTTAATCATATCGCAACGTAAAGAACGCAACGTAGGCTGCGAAAAGAAAACGCGATTGAATTGAAACAGATAATTTACACAAAGCACAGGTTTTTGATTCTGTAACGTAAAGAAAGTGTATGGAATGTAAAGAGATGATATATGTGATCCGATAATAATCGTTCTTTTAATTATTACAAAGCAAATTTTTGCGCCGAATAGAAAACCGTACAAGTCACTAACAGCTCTTGGCTTTGCCTGTATTCTAGATTTTTTGAAGTGAAAACTTTTTTAGCGTCGTTGTACACCTTTTGTGATGGGTAAAACCTGATCGAAAATTCGTAAGACGTCAAAAATGCACAACGTTCATATAAGTTTTCACTTCTGCCGGCACTGCCGGAGTGCAACCCTTTTTTACCCTAACCTAAACCCGTGACCCTTTTAACACATACAAAAAAATTAAATCACTGCTTAGCTTTATTTCAACAAAAGCTATTAATTAGCCTTTCATAACTCCAACACACCTTACGTCGTTAGTCCGCACCCAGAAGGACCATTCCTCTAATTTGTGCCCTGAAAGGGTTCCAAAATTTATGTTTTTACCTGTCTTACGCAGCTGAGAGCAACCCAAATTCTGTTCCATATGTCGGCTGTGGTTTTGTTGCGGACTTATAGCGTATTAATATCTGTGGTGCTCTGTTGTTATTTAAATCTTAGAATAATTTTGTGTAACTTAAATATGTACTGGCAATCAACAATTTTTTTATGAAAACTCATTTCATACATTGATTTTTTATTTGTTATTCTCTTCTTTCTTATTCTTACTTGCCGTTAAGGTCAACCAATTGATTGAGAAATTAAATCTTCAACTAATTTGAAAATATATAATGTCAGAAGTTGTAACCTACTAGCTGTCCAATTATCTCCGCTGCAAAAATCACTTCAATTCTTTGTTTCGTTTTAGCGTGAAAGAAATAATTAAAAACACTTTCTATTAATAAATTGTATGAATATGAATGAGTATGAATTTCTCAAAGCTAAATTCTACTATGTTCAAAGTTCTTACATAAAACACAAAGTATTCTAACCAGTTATTTTGTTTGTTTATGATGTATTTATTTAGTCCGTTTATAATAATAATAATAAACGTTTATTTCAGACCATTGATCTATATTGTTTATATTACACGTATAATGGTGATGATATAAGACCGATGCCTTGCATAAAAAAAATTGTCAGGTCTTTCTAAATCGCCATCGTTTGTGAAACTCAACCGCAGCCTTAGGTCCTGCCCCACTGTTTAGCACCTTTATGCTCTAGGGTTTATCTGAGAGCGCTTTACTCAAGAGCTGCCTTTGTGATTCCCAAGTACGTTTTCGTTCGAATTCTAGTGGTTTGAGAATTTAATTCGATTTTTGTTGTACAGTCAACAGCACATTAAGTCACCCTGCATGAACCTCTATGGCACGGTAATGGCGACGAGTTTGCAATTAATTTTAGTAAGCCGATGTGTTGTTGACTGTACTTACCACTATTCGAAATAATACTAGTGATAGTATATTTGTTCGGTAGTTTGTTACATTTCTTCTTCTTCTTTGCATGTTCCCGTTACTTGTTATCTAAATTTACTGCCTCACTCATTATTACAAAGTTATAAGTTTAACGTGTGTCTGTGTCTCTGTATGTCTGTCCGTGGCAGATTTCGATCTAGTTTTTATTGTTCGAAAAATAATTTGATCGATAGTAAGTAAGTGAGATAGTGTTCTTAGCCGTTAAAAAAATTCTCATATTTTTGGAAACCGCCAGCTGTTAGTAAATGAGCAACTTCGAGGGGGCTTCCTAAATTTTCAATTTAGTTTTCACAATGAATATTGCAATGAGACTAGACGGAGTTTACTACGCGTTAAACTAGAATTTAAATATTTACCTTTACTGTTAATACAATTACTTACTAACAAATAGAAATGTTGAAGCAAAAGCATTTTCGTTTGTAGGCCACTGTACCTTAGCCAATTTTAACACCGCATCTTAATTGAGACTATATTATCTTGTTCCAGCACAATGCACTACCCATCCCAATTAGCGACACAATAGGTTTGTTCGAGCTCAAACGTTATTGTCTGTTTTGCTTTCGATGTCGTCAAATTGTACTCATTGCCGGTAACACAGACTTGATGGTTCAGAACTGGCCAATTTGAATGTAGAATGTTTAGTTGAGTTCCTGCCGAATGCACCATGACCGCTGGGCCTTTGTAGCTACCAACTGGCATCCATATAGTGGCTACAGAAACAGAGGAAGACCGCGAACAAGATGGAGCGACGATCTGAGGGCATTCAAAAATAACTGGTTGGAGGTTGCGCAAGATGAAGAGAAATGGAAGGGGATGCGGGAAACCTTTGCCCAGCAGTGGGACAATAAGGATTAGCAAAAAAAATGTTGAGTTCCATCAAAATCTAAATAACTCTTGTAAGATCACTTCATTGTCTGTCTGTCAAGACCATTTTTACTCTTCGTCGCTTCCCGTAAGGCTAGATTTCAACTCACAGCACTCAAATAAACAAAAATGGTATATCACATTGAAATATATAATAATCGGGTCTGAAGATTCTTACTAAATTCTTATTAAATCAAGTTAGTACTTGATTTAGAAAAAAGCAAGGCTTTAAAATACGCTTAACGGAAAAAGTAAGAAAATCGTAAATACGAAAAAAAGCACATAAAAAACAAAAGATAATTTAACGGAACCCTCGTAGATCGTATCAATCTTGACCAATAAATAATACACAATTAATTCTTCCCTATCTCGTATTAACAATATTAACTCGTCTTCTTCTCCATGCCGATTTCAATAATTAAACTATTGAGAAGCTATTACATATTATAGTTATTCTTTTGTATCACTTGTTAACCTTTTTGATACGTCTATTTAGCTCTCCAATCCCTCTCCAAGGGTGGTAACTGAAAACCAGTGTACGCCCTTTGAGTAAAAATCATGATATTTACTGCCTATTTGTATCACTGTGACACACGGTTACGATCTTCCTTAAGTTTTTTTGTTTTAGTAATTTCTTCATGTCTTTTATTCCTTTTTTGTTGCGTTTGTGTCTTTTATTATGCAAATGATTTTAACTATCTATCTAACATTTATGAAATTGCAAAGATGACATCCTTATAATATTTTCATGTCTCATTTATGCCTTAAATGAACTTGTTTACATTAACAACGTATCGAGGTCTTTACAATCTCGGAGCGTGTCTCGAATATAATTGTAATGTTAATTGTAAATCGCTGACAAGAAACTTGATTGAAATTAATGTTGGTGAAAACAATACAACAATATAAACAATGAAGACAGTGATTACTTTATACTGTTACGGAAACGTAATACATATAAATTATGAATACAAATTGCAAATAGACGACCTTGGTGGCGCAGTGGTAAAGTTCTTGCCACTGAACCGAGAGGTCCCGGGTTCGATACCCGGTCGGGTCATGATGGAAAACGATCTTTTTCTGATTGGCCTGGGTCTTGGATGTTTATCATGTATTTGTTATAACATATAGTACCGTTGAGTTAGTATCCCATAACACAAGTTTCGAACTTACTTTGGGGCTAGCTCAATCTGTGTGGTTTGAGGAGTTAGGAGTTTGTCCTAATATATTTATATATATTTATTTATTTAAATATAATTTTTGGTACGATTTATGTGGTTAACCTTATTATGCGTATATACTTATTTTTAGTACTTTCTTTTTATAAACTACCAAACAGGAGTGAGGCAGATGGTAGTCACCACAGCCTGTCAAGGGCTGGAACACCAGGACAGTCGCATGCTCGTTGCCTACTTTGTGGCCTAGGTAAAATCTTTGTCACAGTTTAATCCTGTAATCACACAGTCTTTCTCACACACCAAACGGGACAGCAATGCAAGCACTGCAGTTTGACGGCAGATATAGATGAGAGTGAGGTACCTATACAGACTTCCTGTATATCAAGGTCTGCCTCTGCTAAAACATGGGTAGAATGTAACATGGAATAGCACATCGGAAACTTTTTATCCCAAAATTCTCACAGGAGCGTAGCTTCGGTACGCAGCTAGTGAAGCAAATAAATGTTCGAATCATTTACAACTGTTAAAAGCGACATTTCTTAAACGTTGGTGACTCTCGACTTAATTTATGTGTCAAGTTTACCAACATCTTTATTAATTAGGGTCCAGGACAAAAAGCCTCCGACGGGACTAAAAAAATTCGAAGAAAATGTTTTACTTTTTGTCTTTTGCTACATTAAAATTTGTCTTCAACGTCAATATTTTATCTCTCTGTAATAGTAAGTAAAGTACAGTTAAATGAATAAAAATCCTACTTCTTATTCTGTTAATAAAAGTTTAAAATAAATTAAAAAGTTTATGAGGTTGTGTGCGTGTATGTTTTTTACTCTTTCACGCAATATCTGATGGACGGATTGATATGAATATTGTAGAATTACACACGGAGTACTTCCCGAAGGGACTTCCCACGGGAGCAAAGCTCTGCCGCGCTTCTAGTATTACTATAAGTCTGTGACCCATTAAAAAGTGTTGAAACTAGGCTACACTTGTGGCTACCGCCTGTGACACAGATTACGCAACTGAAGTATGTAGACAACTTTCAAACTTATCCTGAATATACGGGATAAAATTCCAACTTCTCTGTTACGAAACTCTCTTCTCGTTCAAAGTAACCAAAGTAAAATTGTGATACAGTCCTGATAGATTAAAACATCATAACAAAAGAATTAAATGAAATTTACATTGAAACTCCACTTATAACCGAGTTGCAATTTTTTTCCCTCAGCTTCTCCCATGTGAAAATAAACTTTTCCATTTACAATTTTGCCACAGCTCTGGTATTTTGTTTGATCTCGGGTCATTAACCCTATCTAATCCAAGTTGATGGGTCGTTATTTTCCTAATTATCCATTTGCCTGAAACAAAGTTACTTTATTTTCTTTATGTATAAATATCAGTTAGAATAGATAAAATATTGAATTCAAAACATGTGGCAAATCTCTATTAGTACATCTCAAATTTATTAGTATTAAAAAGCTGACAGGCTACCTGTTAAAATATGCACCCGTGTTTTCCACTCCGCGGTATGCTCACGCGCAATAAGCACCACTTAAGACTTTGTCTGGTGCTTCAAAACACTAATTTTCGCGCCCTCGTAACATAATCTGAGTGGTTTCGCATGTAAAATGTAGTGAGTTTTTAGTTTTGCAACTTTCAATAGCGTTCTTAGCGTAATATCTTTATTAGAACAAAAAATATTTATTTAGTCATACTTACAATTGGAATTTCGTTACTGTATGTTCAATACTTAGTTGAAAAGTATATTTACATTTATAACAGTACTTATATAAGTACGTACTCAAGTTTAATACCGAATGGATTACCTCTTATCAGAACATGTTCCCAGTTTCATTTGCGGCTGTGACACCCCAGAGCCCAGGGATTTGGCTGTAGTTTTACGACCGGCCGCCTTCCTGATGTCAACGCTCATTAGGTATGCTATTGTTGCCTCTTAATGTCAAGTCTTTTCAACCCTTAGTCGCATCCTACGACATCCACGGAAGGATATGGTCCAATAATTTCAAATTCCATTTCCAATTCATTCCAAATTTTTTTTTTAGTTAGTACAAATCACACAGATTGAGCTAGCCCCAAAGTAAGTTCGAGACATGTGTTATGGGATACTAACTTAACGATACTATATTTTATAACATATACTATATTTTATAACTAAACATCCAAGACCCGGGCCAATCAGAAAAATATCATTTTGACTCGACCGAGGATCGAACCCGGGACCTCTCGATTCAGAGGCATGCACTTTACCACAGTTATATGTATTTTGTGGATTAAATCTCAAAAATTAACATTGCTCGTACAATAATATCTAGAGTATCATAAAGCTCTTGGGTTTATGCGCGAATAATGTCAACCACTGTCATTGGTACAGTTTACAAGCGCTAAGCAAGAAAATGAATGAATGAAACAACACAAACAACACAAATAACGTTTGTATGCATATACTTCATAGTTTATCAGCGAAGTCTTATTATCTGCAACTGTAATATATTGTCACTTTTAAAATATATTCATGTAAATAGACTGTAAAGACGTCTAATGCCACTGACATTATAAAGGCGAAAGTGTATGAGTATGTTTTTTTATTTTATCGCGCTCAAACGGCTGGGCCAATTTTTATGAAATTTTGTATTATGGTAGCTGATGATTTGGATACTTTGTATTCCGAAAATACGCGAATACCATACGCTTTATAAAGTATAGATACTGTATATAAAAACATACCTAAGTATTTTTTTTATTACGTAATACCGCGCGGGGTACCGCTAGAATCTAAATAAATATTTGTTTTAAATCTACATACAATTTCAATACACAATACAAATCCAATTTCAATACACAATTTAAAAAGTTAGCGTTCAGAGAATTTTGAAGTTTCGTAATGCTCCACTACACGTTTACATATAAAATATTTAACAAATGAGATACCAAAACAAAAATACTCAATGAAAAATAAATTTCTCAATAAATCAATTTGCAATTATGTCGCAAAATATAACAAGAATATGAATATTCCACAATCTGTTTCACGTTTCATTTTACCCGCTAAAGCTTCACATTTTAGCCCACAGGCGACACCAGCCCTTTCGGTAATTGGACACATTTCAGATATGCAAAAAACAGGGGTCCTGGCCCAAATAGTCGTGCTGAAAAATTTATGTTGCCCGCCTGACACGGGCCATGTCTCATGGCTGTTTTAAAGCAAATTAATGGTGCGGTTGATAGGTACATACTCTTCCTTTGTGATTTTTTTTTCTGAATGTTTGAGTGAGAAGAAAGATATTTTGTTCCGCCGTCGGTTTTTAGCTAGTTGGGAAGTGACATCATGTTAAGAAAATCTCCGTTGGAATAAATATTCAGATCTATTCTACAGTAATTAAATAAATTATAGAAAAAATGTGTTTTCCGAATTTTAGATCAATTGCAAAACCCTGAATTGTCCCGTCATAATACGTTGATCCGAATCAAATGCACAAATTCAACACGTGCATCGTATAATCCTAAAAAGAGACGAATCATGTGTCAACCTATACGGGTTAGAGGTATCTCATACTTAATCGTGGTAATCCATTTGGTAGACAAGTTTTATGCCAATCCATTTTAACTTGACCTGCTTTCCCCAACCAAAGCCAAACGACCCCATATAAAAAGGTACGACGTGATTTGTTGTCAGAGCTCAAGTTTATCTGGTGATGCATTATCAGGCTATAAATTTCGACGGTATCTGGTGAAACGTCAAACCGTCCGACGAAAATTTCGTCGAAAAACTCTGGTCCTTGAAGTGAAACATGTATAGGTATTTATATGCACTAGACATACAATATTGTATTCCATGTAATTTATTCTATAAATAAATTAACTTCAGTTTAATTCATACTGTTGTAAATTTGTATTCAATCAAAGGCGACCTCACATGATTTACGATTAACATTGAACACAATTGTTGCGTAGATTTCACATGTGTTTGTGGCACGATATCTTCCTTAACCGGAGGCAACAATATACAACATAATATAGCATGTAACATAATCCCAAGATTAATGGCATATAATTCAGTTCAGTTCTGAGAATCAATATGTTTTCAATTTTGGCATTCAGTAAGATGGTGAATTTAACACGAACCTGGTGCAGACAATTGCCAAATGATATTGAGGACATCGTACATAATGGACGCTTCACCATCAACGTATAAGTTTGAAAGATTTGAACTATACATTTTTTATAGCCTGTATTGTGTCCCACTGCTGGGCAAATGCCTCCCCTTTTGTCTTCCAAAGGTATGAGAATCTTGAGCCATGGAACAATACATATAGTATTTTGATGTCGTATAAAAAAGTAGTAAATAATTTTTCCTTTGATTTTTGTGTCCTAGCGATAAACTTTGTAGAAAAGCATAAGTATTGTGTCCCTTAGTGAGAACAAAACCGGAAAAACATTCAGGAGACACAGAGAGAGAGACATTCATAAACGTAACTCAACTTCTCGCCAAGGTATGCTGCTCTTGAGATATATACCTATGTAAGCGGAGTCGCGCGCAAAATCTACAAAATAATAATAGTTAAGTAAAATAAGCACCAAGTTCCCAAGTCCTGAATACTCTAGTCTGAAGACAAATGGTATTTGTCCAACAAATTGACTCACCGTCTGATACCTAGACGGGGATTCAGCTCGGTGATTTTACTTCACTTCAATTTATTTGAATAGTAATGTTTGTGTTGGATCTATGACTAGTATTTGAGAACTTGTGGGAAGTAAATTTTCATTTGATATCATTACTATACAAAAAATCTATTAGTCAAGGATTGAAAAGGTATTTTATTCACAACTAGCTTTTGCTCGCGGCTTCGCCCGCGTGAATTTCATAGCAAAATCTCAGTACCGTACGTACGTAGATATCCCGTACCGTTTCCTACATATTGTGCCATCATGTTTTTTGCAATGTGTCCCGTCCTGTTTCCCACTACGTGTCTCCTTCCCATTTCCCGCTCCTACTCCCACTCCCGCTTTCTGCAACGCGTGCCGTCCCATTTTCCATGACGTTTTACGTTCCGGTTTATTATTAACCACAAACGTAAATTAAAAATTTTTTTGTATTTACTATTATTTACTACAAAAAGTGTGCCAATTTTCAGCTTTTTATCTTGAAAATTGTATTAAGTCCCATACAAACTTTCACCTCCCTTTTGAAGGGGTTGAGGGTTAATTTTCAGAAAAATCTGAAACACGTATTCATAACTTTGTTGTAAACAACCAAAATCCAAATTTTCAAGTCACTAACTTCAACAGTGTACTCGTAGAACTTTCATATTTACAGCTTTTCACCCCTTTCACCCCCTTCGGAGTGGAATTTCCAAAAATCTTCTCTTAGTACTCACCTACATGCCAAATTTCAGCTTCCCGCCTAGCAGTTTCGGATGTATGTTGTCTGTCAGTCACTCAGTAACGGAAGAGTTTTATACTAATATATTGATACATACTGCGCCCATTATATCTATATCAGACTTTAATCAATAAAAACATTTTGTTTATATTCTGTTTACACCTTTCTACAAAATTTTAAAGTAAATCGGCTCCGTGGATTGTTATTTTAATTTTCCTACAGGACCCCCCACATTTTCCGGGATGAAATGTTTAGAAGATGTTAACCCGGGATTCCGAGGAATTTTTGATTCATAATTAGTTTTTCAATTATCCTACGGGAACCTGACCATTTACCGGGAAGAAATGTATCTAATTTTCCTACAGGACCCTCCTCATTTTCCGGGATGAAATGTTTATAAGATGTTAACCCACGATTCTGAGGCATATTTGATTCATAATTAGTTTTTCAATAATCCTACGGGAACCTGACCATTTACCGGGATCTAAGATGTTAACCCGGTATATAAGGTACCTACATACTAAATTTCAAGCAAATCGATCCAATACATTTCGAGTGATGCGCGTTTAGACAGACAGACAGACAGACAGACAAAAATTTCCAAAACTATATTTTCGTCATCTATATCAATAACTAAGTATATTCCATGAATAATTTAAAAAATATATCCAATGTACAAATTTTACCTTTCTTAAATTTTATTATATGTATTGATTGATGATAGAAAAAATATGTTGCTTAAATATTATGCCATTTTGAGTATTTAGGTTTATTTATATTTGTATGCTTTTTTGCAGAAATGTAAAACGAAAACTGTATTTCTATTTTCGTTAATTGTTTTTCTCATTGGAGTAATTAAAAAAATATATATTTCTGGCTCCGGGGCTTCGCTCCCGTGAAAATTTCGGGATAAAAAGTACTATATGTGTTATTCCAGGTTATATTCTACTCGTATACCAAATTTTATCACAATCCGTCCGGTAGATTTCGCGGGAAAGGGTACAAACATATACACATACAACCACATACATCTTTACTAACTTGCGCATAATATTAATAGGACTTATTAAAATTATCTTCGAATATATTTGACACAAAGAATGTTCTGATTTTATACATCAAATTAGATTTAAATGTCGCAACTACGAAAATGCCATAAACCCTCAGCCACACTCGGGGCGAGGAAAAGCTTCCAGTTTGAAGCTTGTTACTGAAACAGCCACTACCGGTATTATGGCGATCTGAAAGTTCGCAGACATGAGCTTTTAGAAACCTATAAAGCTCGTGTAACAATTACATTGTTTTGTTATATATTTTAAATTGGATATAATGTGACGTACTACATATATTAAATTCCTCTATAATTTTTTTTTAACATATTGCATCGGACTGTAGGCGACGCTGCTCATCTTCACCTTTGAAAGAAGCTATTGTTGCCTATGCCTATGTGTCCTGTAATCACAGATATCCACGGGAACATATAGAGTGTATATAAATAAATATATTACGAGACTTGTGTTATGGGATACTTTCGGCATGAATATTTTGTCAGCAAAACCAAATTTATTGCTAGCCAGTATCCCCTATCTCTACCCATTCAGACCTGTAAGAGTATGAACGCCCCATATATCCTGTACTGACTTTTTCCAATGCCGAGGAATTTCAATAGGGGACGGAAGCTAATATTACTTATCGGGAACATGTTTACAATCGTTCACCTGTGTCGTGTTTTAGGGATGGGATGATTATCGATAATCACTTTATCGAACTATCAATCGATATTCACTTTATCGAACAACTTTTGCTACCTTTCGGCCACAGAGGTCTACATTTATTTATAGGCAGATCAAGTTGTCCAGCAGTGGGATACAACAACTACAGCTTAACAAAAAAAAAATACGAGTCACGTAAAATCTTAGTATTAAAATGAACAAAGCACGTTTTACAATCTTCATTCTTGATAAGAAGTTTATCTAAGATTGTTTTAAGAGAAGTACCCATTCGGTTTTTAATTATGTACAAAAAGTTAAAAATTGTGATTTCTGAAAAAGACTTCTGACATGCCTGCTACGGTATACATGTCCACTCAACCTATCGCCGGTTGACTGTAAGAGATCCCTACATAGGATAAGTCCGCCGTTGTATTGTTCTTGTATAAATTTTGATGAATAAAATAAATAAAACAAATAAACAAAAGAAGTGAAGATCTTGTAATTCGCCGTTTATAATAGGTACCTATTTCCAAAAATATCGGTACAAAATCATCTTGTGTCCAAGTTGTCTTCTTAGTGTTTTATTTTACTAAAACCGATAGATAGATCCAAAGCTTTGAAGATTTAGTGGCTAAGCACATTTCGTTTCTGCACTAATCCGACTTTGCGTCAACCTTCCCAATAATGAACGACTTTAACAACCGATAATCTTGTCAGTGCCTATGTCAGAGAAATTTTCCGGGAGCCTATCGGATTTCTTTACGAATACTCTGAAACAGTTTTGTAACATACTACTCTATCTCTGTCTACATATGTTTAACTAACTGTTGCCTGCAGCTTCGCCCGCAATATTCTATGTTTAGCACCGGGTCAATAACTACAATTCCAAGTTTCATCAAAATCAGTGGTTTAGCCATGAAAGCTTAATCTAAACATAAATTATCGATAACTATATCATCGAAATATGTAAACGTCCCCACCCTATACAGGTGTTTTGGAGCGGATGCGTCGCTAACACGATTAAATGCGTAACTACGCGCGGCCTGTGTGCTCCAACGCCGCATCCACGGGTTTATTCGAATTATACACCGTTGATTAACTCTGCGTTGAACTGCAAGTTTTCTGCGTTGTGTTACCTGGCTTTCTAGTTAAGGGAACGAAGCGGCAAGGGAGTAACAATATGTATATTTACCATGAAGCAAAAAATAAAGAGTACACCTTATATCCATTCCTCTAAAAAAAAAAAACTGAGGCCGAGACAAACGAGTGAGGTAAGCGGTTGCACCATAGTTCCACCCCTTTCCAGACGGAAAACAAAATAAGCTGCGCAACTTTACACGCCCGATTATTCTCTTTATTTGGTCCGTGTTATTTACCTAAAGCTTTTTGTTGCATATTGACCCGATGATCATTCATTCAAGCACATATATGTTTAGCGATCTACCGCTCACTTAGCACGCTGGGTTAGCCTAGCGTTTTTGTGTCAGCGGATATTGAGATTTTCAACGTATGGTGCGACTAATAACATTTTCCTCCGGGTACTACCACTACTACCGGGTATATCAGTGTGACAGGAGAAAATATCATCATAACAATAACTGACTCGATAAAAATGAACATAAATAAAACTCGATAAAACCAACTTCCAATAAAGGAAAACGCCACCAACTAAAAAGCTGAAAAAATTGGGTTTGTCTATCAAGTTATGTCATTATATTAGGAAATATTTCTTTTAACTATGGTTATACGGCATAATATAATCAACAAAAAAATCGTTCCGAAACGATCGGTCTATTTTCCCGATCAGTCTACATTTTCGTGTACTTTTCCAAATCCAAACCGGTATACCTACTGGCCACAATAGTTACACTATTATCTATAGCACACTGAAAAAAAATCTGTTACATTTTAAACGTTATGTGGACTTACTCATTATCATTACGCCGAGTCAGCTTGTTAACAATCTCAAGACTGCGTGTTACTTTAATTGCACCGTCATTTGTTATATTTCTTTCGCTCATTTCGCCTAATGACGCCACTGTGACTGAGGCCTAATCTAGTAATCCATTAGAGGAATAGGCCCTCTTATCAACTCATAAATTTTGACCTATCTTAGCTATCTTTGGGGTAAGTCAAATTGATATATAGGACTGATCCGGCGTTTGACAAAGATTATATTACTGCGGGTGAAATATATACTTTTACATTTGGGTTGTTTTTTTTTATGTTCGATGGTCAAATGTTTTTTTAAGTCATGAATCTCAGTCTAAAATATTTCAGGCACAATAACGTCAATAAAATTATTAGTGAATATGTTCGGAACATTATCATTATATTTTATTAATTTCAGCAAGGTTTATGTAAAGTCAACAGCACATCAAGTTGATGCATGATTCTCTATGGATGGCGCGGTAATAGCCGCGAGTTTGCAATGAATTTGCGTAGGTTGATATGCTGTTGACTGTACTTAGTACTTTTTTCCATTGTATTTACATTTCACTCACTAACTACTAGTCAATGTTTCCTTGTAAATTTACAAAAAATAAAAAAAATAAATGCTTTTTCCACAACTAGTTATGTAAAAAAATCAAATTTATCAATTTTGGTAGCCTAAGGATAAAATACCTAGTACTTTTTGATACTTAATAACAGTCAAATTAAACAATAACATTTTTTTACAGTTTATTATGAAAAAATAAATTTCCGAGTTGGTGTGGACTGTCAAAACAACCAATAGCCAGTTTTATAAATCCATGTTCAAATTCAAATTCAAATTCAAATCATTTATTCAGAAATTAGACCTTCACAGGCACTTTTTCTCGTCAATTTTTATATTTATAGTTATTTCTCACAAGCTACAAACTACTGGCATTTCGGAACGACCACCGCTGAGCAGAAATGCCGAAAGAAACTCATTTGTTTCTTACAATGTTTTTTTAAAATAATATATAAAAGTACATAATGTATATAGTCAAAAGGTATATCAAAACAGGTTATGATTGTGATCCGAGTGCTGATTATAATATATATATATCGATGTGAAACACAATTAACTTACATGAAAATATATGAGAAACGAGATGTTGATCAGTTCCCTCTGGCAGCACCCGTTCACGAGTTGACGCATGGGACAGCCATCACGTAGCTCAACCATAATAGAGCGAATCTCACGACCCGGCCCACGAATGATGATTTGATAGGATTTGCAGTTATGAACTTTGGACCGTAGTCATCTATAGGTCGTAACCACTCGACCACCAACGCTTCAATCCACCAACCAATTAATTCCTGAATGCAGTTTCAAAGTGAAACTGCAGTACTAAGTCCATTAATCTGCTATCTCTGTTAAGGAAATCCTTTGATTTGTGTGGGTAGGATCGAATTTGTACGGATCCCACTGAATTGGTTAGTCTTGAGACTAGCAAATAAGACGAGCTTTGTTGAATTAAGCTCGAATTGTGTAAACTAAAAAGGTAATCTAAAGATATGTATCTTTAGTAATACTTATCTCTGTTGTATAAGAAGTATTTATATACCACTACTGCAATTGGTATATGTTGAATAGCATATTTATAGATATAATACTTATTTTTGTGGTGTTAGGTTAGGTTAGGTGTGTCCCATAACACAAATTACGACTTTACTGTGTGGCTAACACAATCTTTATGATTGCTTCTTTATGTAAATAAATATATTTAATATACAGAAATACAGAAGGAAGACGTTGCAGCGACCTATTGTCAACAGAGGTAATGGATGCTTTACAAACATAAACAGTTCGGGTGAAGTACCTAATCAAACATACAAAGGGTATACATATACACAAACACCTTGTATAGTCTCAACCATAATACAATCCAGCTCAATTACCATAAGTTCTAGTACTAGTTATACTATAGACAGAGAGATAGATAAATAAATTCATATATCAACGTCTGCGGTCTTTTTAGCATGACAATTCCTTTTAAATGATATTAATCTCACAGATTGCATTAAGCGAATATTTTTTATATAAAAAAACAGCTTATGCAAATTCTAAGCAAGCAACTAAAGTAAATTCATTCTTAAAGTGTTCTAAAAGACCATATTCCCTAGTGTCTGATACAATAACATAATTGTATTAGAACAAGTCGTGGTAATTACTAGCGCAGGAAACATAGGATATCCTGCCTCTATTATACTGAAATGGTAATTAGTGAATTAATATAGGAGGTCGCTTCCTGTGTGTTGGTTCTTGTGATTTGTGATATACATGTTTTCGGGTTGCATACTGATGAAATTTTAACACAATAGTACTTCGGAGAGTGACATACCTGTAATGTGCCAGCACATTACAGGTATGTCACTCTCCGAAGTGTGTTATGTGTACCATCTGCGTGACAAGGATATCAAAGACCGTGTGGATAAGAAATAGTAGGACAACGGACTCTGGGCTTCAACGTTATATGTCTAAGAAAATAACTGCTAAATCACTCTGATTGGTAAGAGTGAGAAAGTTATTGGTCGGCGAACTGCCCTTTGTCTTACTTTTGTCCCGAGGTCTTCTTTCGTAAAACTGATTTTTTTGTAAAGCCTTTTTCATGTTAGTATGGTAACAGACTAATGTCCTCGTGTTTTAAAATAGTGAAGGAGCTCAAGTTCTATTTGAAAACAGAGTTCTTTTTAAATATTCGAGAAGGTTAATATGGAAATATAGATTCTATGGGACATTTTCGACTACTGATATAAGTAGGTACGTATTTAAATCCTCTAATTAAGTATATAAGTATTGTATACTTGTAAAATACTCATGATATTCAGTATTTATATCATTGCATCCAAAGAACTGAGGTAAATAAACTGTTTATTGATGATTGCCTGATCGTGAAACTAATGAACTGAGGAATTATCAGTTCAAGCATATGTTAAAGATGACCTTTGTATATATCAGACGGATTATCAGACAGAACTACGTAAAGTAACACTATATATCAGGAGTCAGCTAACAAAGTTCGTACAAACTTGGGAAGTGCAGACTAGTTTGCGCTCCGAAAACATTAGTTAGCTGAAATCCAGACGTTTGATTGGATCCCCCGGGAGCTAGACTGATTCCCGCACCCGGCTTGTTATCAAGCCATTCCTGGGATAAATCTGTAGACTGGAATTGTGTTACATTTCTATGTCCATTGAAGTACCAAACATTACGTACCAAATTATTTTACTAGTCAGTAGTCAGATTTGCAAGAAGAGATTGATCGCAGGGCTGTTTTATGAGTGGCCGGTAGGGTGATATCTTGTTTACAATTGATTTGGTTTTTAACACAAATTATGCAGGTATTTCTTTTTAGACAGTAAGTATAAAACAATAAATAAAATATAACATATTTAAATATTAAATGGTGAACCGCAAAATTATCTTACAAAAACCAGATGTCCTTGTACAATGAATCAAATCGTATAGAATTACCATCAAATAGACCGAAATCTTACAGACAATGCCATTAAGATAATTACGTTTTAGGTTATCTGTATATCGAAGAATTTTCCGAACGATTACAAGGTTGACTGACTTGATTTAACCGTCTATGCCCTTTTTGACTTTTTAGGACCTATTTAACATGGGTTAGAGTACAACTCAGTTCGAAACTGTTTAAATTCTGATTTGAAATGTGATTGTTTTATTTTTGTTAATAATAAAAACTTGTTCAACTATTTAAAAAGCACTATTTTTTATTTTTACATAACCTATTTGTTATTAGGCTTTAGAAATTAATATTTCCAATGTTTTGTTGATTATATTTTCGTCTGTCCTATTTCATTGACCTAGAAGAAACATCGTGAGGAAACCGGCACACTGGTTGACAGTTTAGTTCCCCAGTGTGTATGCGATTACCTGCTACTAGTTGGCGGTAAGTAGTCGTAAAAGTCATGTCAGATGCCTTTAGGCGACTTGAATAATATCTAAAGTAAAAAAAAGTAAAAAACCAAAAATCTGACACCAGTGTTAGCACAGTCGATATGATGATGATGATGGAAGAAACTATATTATTTTATAAGGGAAATATTGATTTTTTTTACACGAACTTCTAATATTCATCTCCAATCCAATAAAATTTCTCAAGTCAATAAAAAGTTGTACCGAAAATTTAATTATTGATAATATATTTTTTAAATCAAAAGAAGCGTCTAAAAAGAACATATTACCGTCACTTCGCGTCAAAGAGGACATCACAGACAGGTTCTGAAAGCAGCGACGTCGCTGCTATCTCTTTGATGTTATGATGGCCTGCTATAATTGCCAATAGCTGCGGGCTAAATCCTCCACGCTCGATAATGGGGGGGGGGGGGGCAAGTCAAGAGATGTAGCGAGAATACTGTCTAAACTGTCTAAAACCCAGTTTGCATTTCGATGTCAAATTGGACGTGTCAAAATCGGAACGGAACTATAAAATAATAGAAATAGTTCCGATTTTGACTTTTTACAAATTTAATTATTATCTTATTTGGCATTATAAACCCTAGTGGTAGGACAGCGAACTTGACTCCAATACCATCTTATATACATCTATGTTTCACAATGTATAAATGAATTATGAATTAGTGGTGAATGCGAGAGTCGAGGTGTTGAGTGATTAGTAGATGCATAGTCTGAACAAACATTGATTTGTCTCAAGTGTTAATATTATACACTGTAAATAAGTAATGTTCCGGTGAAGGAAAACATCGTGAGGAAACCTGCACACTGGTTGATTATTAATAACTTGTGTGTGAAATGGAGATGACAATGGCAAACCACTCCATTATAAATGCCAAGAAAGTTGTTGTGTGTGTTTCATTCCATGTAATGACCACGACCCTCAGCTATGAGGAATACGACTTTGAAGATGTAATGTTTAGAAATTTGTTCTGTTTATTTTTTGAGAGCCCCTTCACGCGCCCTTTGTTTCACTCCCCCTCCCCTTGTCATTGGTAGAACTTAAAAGTTTTACTAAACAGTTCTTATAGACACGAGCGTAACTCACGACACTGATCAGTATACTACTTCAGATACACAATTGCATCAGAATGCCAAATGGGATTACAAATACTTAACTTGCTTGAACTCAATTTTCTTTTATTCCCATCGAACGAAGTGTCGAAAGTTTCATCGTGGTTACAAATTGTATATATTGTATAGAGTATTATGCAAGACAAAAAAAGATTAAGCCAGCACTAGAAACATCACTATCACTAAATAATATAAAACAAAGTCGCTTCCCACTGTCTGTTGTCTTCCCGTGTCCCTATATATGCTTAGATTTTTAAAACTACGTAAAGAATTTTGAAAAGAGTTTTTTAAATAAATATAGTGATTCAAGACAAAGGTTTAGATGTATAATTTATTATGGTATTATCCGAGCGAATCTGTTACAGGCCGCTAGTAAACAAGGTAATAATAAAATAATATTCGAATAAAAAAAAAAACATAAGTAGGTATATAAATTGTACCACACTTGAAATTACTCGCGCGCCTTACAAAAGCCCGGTTTTAGAGCGATCTATGCAAGTATTTTTAAAGTCTTTCCTTATCTCTGTTTAGTCTGTGACTGTGACTAAGCATTCGGATTTAATTATCCTCTTTCGTTTTGTTTTTATTTAGTTTATTCTACTGTTTTTATTTGGGTAGGTATTTTATTTTAACAGGAGTTTATTTTTTAACGTGTCTGTGTATCTTGTATTTCTGTTCGTGGCATCGTAGCAGCAGAACACCTGTACCGATTTTGATCTAGTTTTTACTATTTGAAAGAGAATTTAGTCAAGAGTAGTTTTAGCTATGTTTCGAAAACGTGCATTCAGTCGTTTGGAAATCTCCAGCTCTTTCCTAGCAAATGATTTGGTGACAGCAACTTCAGAGGGGTTTTTTTAAAATCTTTATTGATTTACTGTAGCAAAGTCATTATAAAATGCAACCTACATAATAAGTCTTTTTTTTTATAAAATTAAAATACTCACATCATTTTAAAACAGAACGCATAAAATATTCTGAATCACGTATCATCAAAAACATAAAGTCAAACTAAAGCAAACACAAACCTATCACAAAAAGTTGTCCAGACCTTGCCATCATGCATTGATTTTTATATGAATATTGCCAATATTATCGATAGATATGTCCAGTCAAATAAAGGTCACAGACAGTAGGCATAACAAGGATAAGTACTTGACCCCGTTAAAAGAAATTTATATCATTCCAAAAGATAATTTCTTGACAAAATTCAATAACGTCGTTTTACATGTATCTTTCTTGAATTAATTTTAATGTAAGTACATATTTTTCATTATAAACAAATTGGTACACTCTAACCGATTCGCATAAAATGTACACAATTGGTTTGTTTGATTTTAATGTGTAAAAATTTAGGTAAAACTTTTATGACTCAAATTTAATTCTCTCACAGTCATAATTTATGCACATTTCATGTAATTACAATCGTATAAGCCACAGGTATAAGCCTACAGGAGTTTGTCGTTTCAGTTTAATATCATGTTTTAATGATTTACCACGTGCTACAAAACGTTTATACTAATTTAATTTTAAGCGTTAATACTTATATATAATAGCTTAATATTGAGGCAAAAAACATCTTCTATATCGAATGGATAGATGTAAAGAGGATAAGGATGTTCACATTTTAGACGTTCATGTAATGTCCGTGGATGCTGAACAAGCAAAAATTGGTTCCAATTTCGCACTGTGTCATATTTATTGGTCCTTCGTCGGTCTGATTCGGACATATATCAGAAACAGTAGAGAAGTAAAGTTCTATATGCTGCTATAATGGCCATATTTTACGATTTTGACATTAACCGCTGAATATAATTAAAATTACACGTGGCATGTGATTACGCCTTAGAATAGATCCACTCCATATTCTCCCGTGGATGTCATACGAGGCGAATAAGGGATACATAGGTAGCTGATAGACAACAATAGCATACCCAAGGAGGGTTGACGTCAGGTAGGCAGCCGGTTGTAAAATCACACATCTTCAAAATTTAAGGTTATGCTGATACTAGGCTTCCCGACGTACGCAACCGTGAACATGCGGAGATGAGAGAGAGAGAGATAACTTACACATTTTCTCCAGAATTAATATCAAAAAGTCTCTGTCTCGCTTTTTTATCACATTATAGACGTTATCACCAGCACAGTACCGATAGCATATTGTGCTTTCTAAAATCCTAATACAGATATAATTTAGACAACCCTAAAGTTTCCGTCCAAAATTTGTGACTCAATTCAGTCGCTCGACATTCATTTATCATAATTTATTCATCGAGTACAAATGATACTTATCCAAAGTTATAAATAGGTACTTATGTGTCCTCAACTGCAAACTAAATTGCGTCATTCTTAATTGTAGCAATATTTTTGGTTCATATAATCCGAGATTTCGGTTTTAAGTGAACGTATTTTATCCAAACTGTAAATTATTTAAAGCTTTATTTCTATCCACTTACAGTTTCGCTGTTGGATTGCTGAATCTGCAGCATTCGAAACCGATGTCGAATTAACTCAAGTTTTCGATAGTCGCATAATTTCAGCAAATTTATTTTTATGGACTCATGAAAGCGCAGAAGTTACATTTCTATTCTTTGATAGATTTTTCATCAGTTTATTTCTACTGTTTTAAAATTTAGTTCTTAAGTACTTCATAGGTATACTGTCGTCTTCTGGTTGTAAAAGTACTGTATGTATTAGATATATAAAAAAATATTTATCATAAGCATTCTTCGAAGATTCTCAATATATTTTCTTCTGTTTGACATTACGAGTATATGTACTTAAAAGGAAAAAAAAAGTTTAGTTAATTTAGCTTAAGGCTTTCTTAGATACAGACGAGCTCTTGGCATTTTTATCTTCCTTTTATGTTATTATGTATGATTCTTAAATAAATCATACCTAATGTCTTTTCCCTCCACAACCCTACTCCTATAAATATTCTTACATATTATAAAACAAAGTTCTCTGGCGCGTCTATCTGTCTGTCTGTTCGCCATAAACTCAAAAACTACTGCACGGATTTTCATGCGGTTTACACCAATAGATAGGGTGGTTCCTGAGGAAGGTTTAGTTGTATAATTTATTATATTTTTACACAAGAGAAGCGCCGCTAGTTGTGAATAAACTCCTCTCTGATTAAAGTTTACAAATGTGTTAAAGACTTGACTTGAATTGACTAATATCTTTTCAATCATATCTAATATCTCTCTCCACAACTCTCTCTTTAATAGTTAAAAACTTCTATCTGGCTAAAGTTTACAAATGTGTTGAAGAAGTTGCCCTAATGATATCTATATCTACCCAAATGTATGGCTTGAGTTGTGGACCCGAATAATATCACACGACCGCGGTCCGGCGATAAATATGTATGCGTTGAGGTGCGGACGTCACCTGGGACATTGTAATTGTTTCCTGTCTCGAAACGCATACATTTTGTTGTCTGTTTTGCTGATAAAAAGACTGATATTTTCTACATTTATTACATAGATGTTATCTAATTTTGGTATCCTTACATAATATAAAAAGAAGTACTGTCTCGCTGTCGTTATAGACGCGATAAAAAAAAAAAACATCTGGATATTTGTACGGTTTTCAACAATAGATAGTGTCGTTCCTGAGATAGGTTTAGATATGTGGTCGCATTCAAGCGAAGCCGTGACGGGTCATAATTAATTATTTAACATAGTTTATGAATTTGATGCAATCCACAACTGCAAACTGTAGCACCAATTCGATTTTGACATTTATTAATTCACCACTACTTGAAAACGTTTCAATGAAGACAACATGGCTTTGAAAACTGCGCTCTAGTTTATAAGTACTTACTAACTACTAAATATTATACAGGGCTGTCAAATATTAAAGGCGACTTACAAAATCTAAAACGAGTGTCCAAGACCAACTTTTAGATTTCACATGTAGATGGCGCTATGACATATTATGTTTGTTGACAGTTGTAATCTTTTGTTTATTCAAAAAAGGATTGATATGTACTTTGTTAGCTATTGTCACAGTTACACACTCAAAACAATGTAGTACTCTGAGGCCGAGCAGGCATTTTAAAAACATATAATTACCTTAATATGGTGTACATAATGTACATGATGCCTTTATTGCTGTACGTATCTAGGTAAGTATGTAAAACATAAAGAGAGAGAGAGTAAGGGAATGGGTTGTATTTCAGTCGTTTAAAAAATTCATTAGGAAATTGTGACAAAATTTTCTTTCTGTTTTAATTGAAGGACAAAAGGCGGGTTCCGCTGGGATCTCATGTTTATTGTTTCATTACCTACGAGCATTTTATTTGAGTGAAATGTGACGTTTTACTCCCTGTTCAATATTTTCGTCGCTTTCATGCATTAACAATTTGATACCTTTTGTGTAAACATGTGTTTCAATAGATTTCATCAATTGCTAGTAACATAACAACATTAGTACTATATTTAACATTTGTCGACTTTAACTGTGTTGATAAACCTCATTTGCATTGATCATGATCTTAACATACCTATTCAACTTATCATAGCGCTCGATTAAGCGTCGCGCGAAAATCACACTTGTATCACAATGTATGCACTCAATTACTTAATTCCATTAGTCGTATTTATGTCTTTTGGTGACGTTGGGATAGCACGACCAAGCTCTGCACTTTTCATATGACAATCTACATTCACATTCTTTTTTTGAAATCCCACAAAAAAAAAATTACGGTTGCCAGTATTTATATCCCTGTGGTCTCTTTCAACATTTAAACAGCCATTCAAAATCAGTGGGGCCGAATATTCGATTTTGGCAAGTTGTTAGTGTCCCTTTCTCAACAATTTTTCGTCTGAATAAGTACAGGGTTAAACTGATAAAAATAGTTACACTTTTAAAAGTCCGGCTCGTTTTCGTTTTGGCTGTGTTTCGTTTCATACTATTCCATCGTTTTCATATACTATAAATGCGACAATATGTATGTTGTTTAACCTTTTCATGGCTAAAGCTTTAGACCGATTTTAATAAATTTGATGTTTTAATTCAACCCCCATATATGGATGGAAAGTTTGTATGAAAAATAAATAAGATTATTTAGATTTTAAGATTTTTTAGTTGGACCGCCAGCAATAACTAGTACATTGTAAGATAGATACTGCAAGATCAGGTCAGCTTACATGAATAAAAATAAATAAGATAATATTTTTATTTTGGTCTAATTATTTCCTGTGGGTCCCCACAGGAAATAATTAGTATATTTCAAAACAAATACAGTAAAATCAGATCAGTTTCATGAATGTCTTATATCGTCCATAAATAAGCATTATAACAGCTTATCGTACACAATACGGAAACTTCAGGCGGCATCATTCATTACGTACTAACAAACTCCTAACTAGAGTCGTAAAACTTTACAACCGTATCAAGTATTCAGCTGATACCTTCGCTTGGCCAGTATTTGGAGACATATGCATATATAGATAGAAAATATTTAGTCTTGCAAGAACAAAAAAAATATTATGAGCTTGTTACTCCACTTTATGACAAAATATTATATTTAAATAAGAAGATAAAACTAACTGCTAGAATCTAGAACTGCAATGAAAGAGATTTGTCATGATTTAGTTAGTGATAAACGTTTTCTCCGAAGCGTTAATTCGATCAAAAAATTCCTATCAATCAGTTCGAATCGAACTCTCGTGTTCTATGTCGCACTATCGCCGTTAGCTACTAGCCCAGTAGCAATAGCATATTGTTTTTTTTCCTAAATACCTAAAATTAGATCACTAGACTCTAGTCTTAAAGTTAATAAACGAACTATTGTCAAAACAAATAGGCTATATTACTCAGTAAATTTTCTGGACGTTAGCATTATACTAAGGTTAATACAGAAACAAATAAACTAGCATCTTCATTTGTTTGCTAGACTTATTAAACAAAAGCTTTTATTAATATGTGTTCGTTGTTTGTTTTGTACTTTTACTAGTTTGTGATATAAATTATTATATCAGTACATTATTGGTAAACTAAATTTACCTAGTTCTTTATATCTAGGTACGAGAATTACGTTTATTATTATTCATATA
This sequence comes from Plodia interpunctella, assembly GCF_027563975.2. Taxonomy (NCBI): domain Eukaryota; kingdom Metazoa; phylum Arthropoda; class Insecta; order Lepidoptera; family Pyralidae; genus Plodia; species Plodia interpunctella. Next base: position 2,782,199 of record NC_071302.1, read on the forward strand.
TATATAGGATATATGAATTAGATTTTAAAACTGAAATTAAATTAATTATGTTATTTTTTCTTTTATATTATCTGTTTGCGGCGAGGACATATCTATAGACAGTTGAATAACTCGAGTTTACCTGCTTCTAAATAATGTACTTCGAATATTATGCGAGAAAATAAAGAAAACGTCACACCCTACGAATATACCTACAATACGTTTACGTCTGCAAAATTTAATAACAGAATGTAATACAGATGGGACACGGCATTCGAAATGAAAAAAAAAAAAAAACATCTATAAATAAAATCTGTTTTTATGTTGTGTTTAACGTTACTGAAAATATTTAATAACTTAAGTGTTATGTAAAGTAAATAAATAGTGAGACCAAATATTTTTCCGAAATCTTTTTTTCTTTGTCGAGTCCACCATTGCAATTGCAACATATTTTATGAAATTGAATTTTTGTTTTCTGAATTATCCTAATCCCAATTAATACTATAAATGTAAGTTTATTTGTTTACCTATTCACGCTCTATCTACTCAACCTTAGTCCTTATGAAATTTTGCTTACATGTGATTTAAAATATGGAGAATGAGATATAGATAAATGGAGAATAGGTACTATTATCCCGGAATCCTGTGAATATCCCACGGGAAAACACACGGGCGAAGCCGCGGCCTAAAGCTAGTTTATGTACGTAGGCGAGTGTTACACGCATACTGAACCCAATGCGTTTGATAATTTTAAAAAGCATAAACTTTATTACTACTGAAACACACATTTAACATTAACATAAACTATATTTAAACAATGTACCTATGTGTTGGTTTAAAATCCACAGATATTATTAATCGGGTTTATAGCAGCAAATTTCGCTCAGAGCCGGTTTAATTACGTACTTGGTTTAATAATGTACGCGTTATCAGCAATCTGATTGTTACAGGCGTGTTTAGGTATGCAAAATTATTGCTCCATTAACTTCACTGTGTCCTGGGCATGGAATCCTAATCCTCCTATTCCTAATATTATAAATGCGAAAGTAAGTAAGTTTGTTTGTTACCTCTTCACGCTCTATCTACTCAATCAATTTTCTTAGAATTTTGCTTACAGTAGTTTGAAATATGGAGAAGGATATAGGGTACCTTTCATACTGAAAAAAAAATCGCGAACGAAGCCACGGGCAAAAGCTAGTCACAAATAAAGATATGAAAATGTAGAAGATATACGTGTGTACTATATTGCCACTGACAAAGAATGAATATTATAAGTTTTGTAACTTTAATAGTTTAATAGAATTTTATTTTAATTATTGAGGTGTTTGCTTATTATTAGACTTTTCCACTAATATTGTAAAGGCGAAAGTTTGTAAGTATGCTTGTTACCTAATTCTTTACGCTCGAACGGCTGGGCCAACTTTTATAATGTTTGGGTTAACACATAGGGTGCTTTTTGTCCCGTAAGTACGTAGGATTTGATAATCAATGGCGCTACAGTGCCTTAAAACGTGATAATTGCGCAAGTAACTACACTCCTAAATATGCAAAAACAATCCAATTATATTGAAAAATGGTTTTATTCATACCAAAAGCAACATTATCGCCACGGCATAAGTGAATGTTGATTGGTGATTCCCGTGTTGTATGAATTATGCATTCTGTCCTCCCGAGGCACCGTCTGATTAAAGAACCCCCCCGCCCCCCATCTACACCCCTAGGGTTTTAATGTTGAAATTTATTGGCGAATTTAGCTAGGGTTAATAAAATTGCCGTAATTAGGTGTTGATTACGATGAGTAATTATGTTTTAGTTTATATGCTGATGTTTAATATAACATTTTTGAAAAACTTAGATTTATACGAACAAGGTTCATTCTTGTTCCAATTTTAATCTATACTACTATTATAAAGAGGTACCTGCGTTTGTGAGTTTGTATGTTTGAGGCAAATACCGAAAATACCGAACCGATTTCAAAAATTATTTATTTCATCATTAGAAAGGTACATTATCCAAGATTGCTATATTTTAAACAACATCTAGTGGGTAAATAAAATTAACAATGTATACGATTATTTGAAATCAAATAACATTTTCTATTTCAAAATTTCAATTGTATATCCAATTTATTCTAAAGAGAACCGCAACAATAAAATGTGAAAAAAATGGATACTCGAGATCGGGCTTTTTATTCGAATAATATAAAAGCTTGAACGTTTTTCTTAACCTTAAATTTCGATACATTCAAGCGACGAATCGGAACCGTTCAAATGAAAATTCCAATTTTAACTTTTCTACTCATTCAATAAGATTCAAATTTGTACGGAGATCAATGAAGGTAGCAGATTTAACTTTGCGCGCCGGTACAATGGAATCCGGATATTCTTTTTCTTTTCTGAAGCAATATCTGGCTGAATTTAAATTTTTCAGTTGTTGGGCAAATCTGTATTGACGAGATTAAGCCAGTACCATAATTGAACAGGTATTGGTGTTCTATAGACAACCTATCTACCCTAAGTAGCATTTTTTAAATACATAAATTCCAACCTCGACATTTTGTCATATGTATATCCAGTTTGCAATCAATTATTCTGTTGTAAGCTCTTTCCTTTTGACTTCCTTTTTGTTCCATTTTCCATATTATTTTTTGCCATGTTTTCTGCCAAGCATTAAGTTCTGAATTATTTTGGATTGTTTTATAAACGATACATTTTATACCGTGCAGATGTTATTGTATGTAGATGTTAGTAGTTAGTGGGTATTCTGGATAAAAAGTACCCAATGTGTTATTCCAGCTTATACTCTATCAGTGTACTAAATTTCATAACAATCTGTCCAGTACGTTTTGCGTGAAATAGTAACAAAGATACACAAATACATCCTCACAAACTTTTGCATTTATAATATTATAAATAGGATATCGATAAAGTGATATGATTCCAGAACACTCTAGGCATTCTGAGATCTTTAATGGAGACTTGAATTTTTATATAATCAAGATGTTATATAAAATTTAAAATGTGAACGAACCATAAAACAAAACCGATATTAATACACGCGGCGGCGCGGACGTCCGATCAACAACTTTGTTAATAGAATCAAAATCTTTATTCATTTCGGCGGCGTTCTACAACGATCGTGTAACTTCATTAGCAGCCGGAATTGAGGCCGTTCTCGAGTTGACGCTTTGTTCTACACGTGATCAGAATATTGTGACCGCCATTATAAGATCGTTTGGACGTGTATTTTTCTGTCGTTAATATTTTTGGATTGTAAATAATGAAGTGGATTTCAATCAAATTAATTATATATTTTTTTAAAGATTTTTAACCCCCGACGCAAAAATAGGGGTGTTATAAGTTCAACGTATCTGTCTGTGGCATCGTAGCTCCCAAACGGATGAACCGATTTTCGTTTATTTTTTTTTTTGTTTCATGGATAATTTTATCCCGAGTGTTCTTAGCCATCAAATCAGCCGTTCAAAAGTTGTAGCAAAATGAATATTGAAAGTCGGGGGTTTTTTAATTTGTCTAACAAATAATCTTGTTATTAAGTAAGCTCAGTCTTCAAAGCGTAATCTTTAATTAAGCTCAGTAAGTACTTGGTTTAATACTAATTTCTAGATGACTACGATATTAGTTAAAATTATATAAATGTCAACAAGTCTACTAGAACGAAGCCATAAACCAAAACTTGTTGATTACTTAACTAAAATAATAAAATTAATGTTTTTTTTATATTTCAAATAAATTAAAAATATATTAATACAATCATATGTCTGTATCTACAAAATGATAAATCATATTTACCCCCTTCATGAGTTGCATCGTCAAGTTTGATGGTGCAACTCATCCTTACATGTTACATTTTAACTACTCAATAGTTTCTTTTGAATTTAAACCTTGGGTTAGGGTAATAAAGTATAAAGTTGACTAAACGAATTGGTTCGTAAATTTCTGGTTGTTAACATAAGAGCGCTCGATAGAAAAGATTTAAAGGGGTCGAACCTAGGCCCTTTAAATAAGAGGTTGTATAGAACATACGGCTTGGCCGTATAAATATAAATTGCCTTAATAAAACATAATATGTTTTTATGGGATTGAGCTGTATTTGTGAAAATACTTCTTTTTTGTTGCTTTTGTTTTATTTAACTTTGAATGCGTCAATATTTTTAATTATCTTCGCGAAATTTTCAGGCATTTTTTTTATTTGCAGATTATTTTCACAATAATACAATACACATGTTTTCAGTCGATGTAATTTGTGTTTATATGTCAATCAGTCTGTCAGCATCTTATTTTTTAAAGATCGCATATGTCATTTATTTTTCAGTCGGGGCGACACTGTGAAGGCTAATCTGCGTGAACTCGGAACTGTGGCCTGGCAAACCATAGCGCAGAATAAAAGACTGTTGTGGCTCTCTCTCTCATTTCGGAGACTAAGTTCTATTTCGTGGTCAATGAACTAGAGAAGTAAGTAATCTTTATTTTTTTAAGAACATATATCAGACACAATGCCAGTTATGAAAATTCAAACTAAGCGAAAGTCAACGTTAAGTTACAGTCGAGCTTGATCTATGAAATTTCAATCTCGACAAAATATTTCTTAATATACTCGCTTTCCGACGTATATCTTCACAAAGATTTCAATTTCGGGCTGGTCAATATTTAATAGCTAATACATAAGGAGGTATCCTTGCTTGGTCCCTTCGTCCCTTTAATATTAATTTGGCAACGATTGTTTAGCAAAATTACTTCTCCTTTATATAAATGGTATTAACATAGATAATATCTGGTGAGACGTAACTTCTGCTTCGATATTCACTGTTACTATAATTAATTAATTAACATCGAGTATATTAATATACTAACACTGGTATCAGATTTAATTCAAGTCCCCTAAAAGCTTCTGACATGACTTTTACGAACTAAACTGTCCACCAAAGTGCAGGTTTTCTCACGATGTTTTTTTCACCAGAAGCAAGTGGTCGTCTATGAAAACTGCTATGCATGAATCTGATAGTATACAAACTCATGTGGCACGTGTAGAACAATCCGACCACAGGAGAACAGTCTTAAACACTGGGCCATCACCGCTTCTTGTAATGTTACCCGTTACTGTAATAAAACATTCTCTAGCAGTAACTAAACAGTTATATAAGCTAACAAATCCATATTATTTAGATAACGTTGCCAACAACCAAAAAGATTGATTCAGGGCCGGCAACGCGCGCATCACACCCCTGGTGTTGCAGACGTCCATAGGTTGCGTTGACCACTTACCATCAGGTGGGCCTCATGCCTCTTTGCTTGCTCAGTAGTGGTATAAAAATAATCAAAAAGCCGGCTATTCTTGTTTCGAAAATTGTAGTATTAGTAAGACAAAGTTAAATGAAAGGAGTTAACATACTGTGACCACCTCACATTAATAGGAGAAGGTCAAGATCTTCTTCTTGAAGTAGAAGTAAAAATAATTAAGAAGTAGAGAAAGCACGAGACATTCGATAGAAGGGGTAAAATAAACTAGCATTACATAACTCGCTTAAACTTATAACTTACGGCAGTGGAAACTGTGTATTGTTTGATACCTTACAAATCCCACTCGGGTTTACGACTGCATTGTGCAATATTGAACATTCTGGTTAGTGTGAAATCTATTGTATTCTATCTGAACCACATCTCCGCTGCATTAGAAGCATTTAGATTTAGTTTCGAGCTAGCATTCATTTTTAAATTAAGAATTTCATTGATTCACACCCACGTTGCGCTCTCGTCCGTTGTGTTCATGTCCGTCGACGGACCAACACAGAATAACAGAGAAATTGTATGAAATTTAAACATATGTTGAAGCACGTCAAACATCGCAACCCAAAGACACTGGCAAACCTATACGGGTCATCATTGCGTTGCAGATTTTTTGAGAAAGCGTTAGACTCTTGTCATGAAAGCCCTAATATCTAAACTATTTGGTTACATCACCCCTGAGGGTGAAGAGTTGATGGAGTAATGGTAAAGATACTCGCTTGTGGATCGAAAGGTCTCAGGTTCGTATCCTACTCGTGCCATACCACCACCACTTGCTTCCGGTGAAGGAAAACATCGTGAAGAAACCTGCACACTGGTGGATAGTTTAGATCACTAGTGTGTATGCGACTACCTGCCACTAGATGGCGGTAAGTAGTCGTAAAAAGTCATGTCAGATGCCTTTAGGCGACTTAAATATCTGACACCAGTCTTAGCAATAACACACTCGATATGATTGATGATGACCGCTGAGTAAAGAAACACAGAACAGGGAGAAGTTACATGAAAAACGGACTGCAGTTGAGCGTCAACCGTGCCAAATATATAGTTTGCTTCCGATGAAGAATAATATTATCATAAGCAACCCTGTGCTTATGTGAAACGTGTAAATAAAATTCCTATTTCTTTTTATAATATCTAAAAAATGGGCTTTTCAAGTATCGACTAAAACTCGTTTCACCCCCACGCATCATTACTTTCAACCCATTGTTATTCATATTCGTAACGAGCCTTCTTGAGACAAGAAAACTACTATATTTTACGTTTATAGCCGACATGCTATATTCCTTATATGTAAGATTTATGATAAAAACATGTTTATTTGAGAACTGAATTTCGTAAGAAGCTATTTTGCAGTCTACAGGGAGTTAAGGTGATTTCCTTGAACTAAAAGAGTACTTAGTTCCTAAGTTTAACATTTTTTTTAATAATGTAAAAATAGATAAGATTAATTGCGACTTATTTAGCAATACAAAATTAATCATAAGAATTTTCAGTATAAAAGACCATATAGTTCATTTCTACATATGTTTTAAATCTGAGTGCACTGGCTGAATATAAACCTTTATTTTATTGCTTTACTTTCCATACAATAGGTACTAGTAACAAAATATGGCTTCAATTAACGTATTAGTTGCACGTATAAATATCAATTTTCGTCTTCTTTTTTTGTGAGCCATAGCTTCATTATGGGACCATAGCTCCATGGTTCACTAAAACGAAGATTTTACCAACATCAAGGTTGAGAATAGCGTGTAAAAAAGTAGCAATTCAAAATATAGTATATATAACCATATATAGTACTAAATATGGTTGAAAACTTCACATTAACAAGTAAAATTTTTAATGAAATTAAAACATCATGAACCTATTTCCATGTCACTAGATAAAAAAGTACTCAAATCTCTGATTCTAAGCTTCTAAATTGGGCTTCACGTGAAGGCTTTCTGAATTTGGGTCAGTCCATGTTAGTACGGATTTCTTCCGATAGATTTGATCGTACGCTTCAATCGGCAATAAAATTATTGTACCCGAGTTTATGAGATCTTTAATGGATGTGGCGTTACCTAATATAGGACTGTCCTTTGAATCTCTCTCCCTCTCATCTGAGCATTTTCCTGGTTGTCGTTAGGCGTCGGAGCCCAGGGTCCACTTTCCTATTTTTTCTTCCCTTCACGCGATCCTGCCAAAGCTAGAAGCCTCTTACGCGACATCAACGGGATGATATGGAGTGGTTATTATTCTAGTGCGGTACCCCACAAGCGAACTTATAAAAACACCAGATATTTTTCTATTTCACAACAAATTCGCCACTATTACTGTAACATAAAGTTCATTATAAACACTTTCAGATTTCACAAAGAAATTAATATTTTGTACTTATTTCCGACAATAAATCAAAAATATCTAACCACATTTTGTGCTACCAAATTTCGGCTACATCTGTGCTCGTTGGCTTTCTTCCCAAAATACGCTATCTAGAGTAGTTTGCAACTAGTCATGTAGTTTGCGACTATTCATTTTATACTAGTTATGTATTAGTCCAATTTAATTCAGTTTCTCATTCTGCTTAATTTTGAATGAATATGATGCGTGCAAAATATTTTTGAAGTTACTTAACTTACTGGATTTAGTCTTGGGTTTTGACATTATAAATGTTTTTTTTTTCTATTTTACTTAATAAGATTCCTTTAAGGTTTGTGCAAAAGAGCGAAATGGAATAATTGGGAACTATTTTTAGCAATCAAATATAAGAAAAAATAGAGAAAACTATATATTTATTCTAAAAGTGTCTGACAATTTTAGTAGGTATACCGTTCAATGCGAGGTCCTATAATGTTCCATTCCACTTATCTTGTCCATAATTTCGCGTTAAACGCACAATTTGAATTTACTGTCAGACAGATAACCCTTATCCAGAATTTGTGATGGGGAATTTCGATAATGTTGCCATAAATACACAACCGTCCATTGACAATTGGGGCGTCCTTTGGTATAAAAATATAATATCGCCAACGTAGTGTCTAATACCTTTAAAATATAATGAGATGAAGTAGTTGATTAAAAGCATATAAACAATATGTGTAGTTCTTATGGACTAGTTTAGAAGATTCTGCTGTAATTTTACTACCAACCGCTTGCCTGACGTCAACACTCTATGGGAATGCTGTTGTTGCCGAGTTGAGTTGACAAGGCTGAGCTCAACACTTAGTTACCTCGTATAATATCCACTTAAGGATTTAGAGTAGAGTATTCTAAATTTTCGGACCCGCGATACGAGCTTCGTGCTTACTGGTCCGGTCCGGTCCGGTGATTGTTGTAAAAAAAATATTTAAAAACTTCACCACGTTTTCGAATTTTTTACTCACACTACGCACTTAGCACTTATCACTGGTTGTAACCTATGAACAGAACATATTATAGAAACTGACACGACGATACACCCAGAGCCGCAGACAAATATTTGTAGTTGCAGGTACAAATATTTGACCGCGCTGAGAAATCGAACCCAAAGCCTTCAGTTAGCAAGCACCATGGTGACCATTACGGCATGGAGTAAATATTAATATTAGGTCCTTATACATTGGCGTTTGGTATAGGAGGAACAAAAAGTAGAATGTTTTTTAATATTTATTTAATCAAAGTAAGAACCATTATTATCTATGCACTTTTGCCATCTCATAGGTAGTTCATTGATCCCTTTATTAAAAGAACCATTCGGATGGGAATCAATAAAATCTTTTTCATTTCAATGAAGATTTTTTTCCTTTGGACGAAGTTATCCAAATTTCGAAAAAAATGGTAATCTGTTGGAGCAAGGTCCGGGGAGTACGGTGGATGTCTTAGATATTCCAATTGAAGCTCCTCTAATTTGGTTGCCGTCTGTTGTGCAGTGTGTGTCTAGCGTTGTCGTGAAGCAGTAGTGGCGTGGAGCTTTGACTAGCCTCTGTTGTTTAACAGCTAGCTTTTCCATCATAGTTTGCAATTGCTGACAATAGACGTCTGCCGTAATCGTCTGGCCAGATTTGTGAAAACTGTAATGAACGACACCGGCACTAGTCCACCAAACGCTTACAAGTAACTTTTTTGGGTCAATTTTTGCTTGGAGTAGGATTTGGTTGACTGGCCAGAGTCCAACCATCGCGATGAGCGTTTCCGATTATCGCAGATAATTAACTTTTCATCATAGGTAAGGATTTGATTTAAAAACCCTTCATTATTGTGCCGGTTAAGTAATGTAACGCAGCAGTCGACACGCGTTTGCCGGTTTGCTTCACTCCATTCGTGAGGTACCCACCTTTCAAGTTTCTTAATCTTCCCAATTTGCTTCAAGTGGATTAAAATAGTTTTACCACTAACACCGAAGCCTGAAGCTAACTCGGACGAGGTTTGCGATGGATCCGCTTCCACAATAGCCTTCAATTCTTCATTATTAACTAGGGTCTCCAGCCGTCCACGAGGCTTGTTCTGCAGGTCTAAATTTCCAGAACGAAAACTTGGAACCAAAAACGCATTGTGTTTTCTTTTGCGACAAGACCGCCAGTACGAAAATAGCCAGTACAACAAAACGCCAGTTTCATATATAAGGACCTAATAATAGTAATAGGAATATTCCAAACTTTTTGCCAGAGATCAACTCGTGCTATTGCGTCGTTATGAATGTCTGTCTAGACGCAATAAGATTTCAGGGTGTAATTTAACGTATTATCGAGGGACATGATATTATGTTCGTAGCTAATAATATTTTCATTTAGATAAGTAGCTCTTGTTGGATTAATTCCTACACGAAGTAATCTCCATTCTTCTCGTCATTAGTTTCTACTATCAATGACTTTTTTGGTAGACTGTATTATACAACACCATTTTCATATAACTCACTCTGATAATGCAAACAGGAAACATCGAGATTCTTACCTGAAAGTAGAAACTTAAATTTATTAATCATATCGTTTTTATTGCCATCATCATCATCATTATCAGCCATTTAATCCCCTAAATGCCCTAAGGAATATGGGCCATGACCCCACCACGAAGGCCCAATGAGGATTGGTGGGTTATAACAATTGCAAAAACAGCTGGGACCAATAACGTGCCTTCTGAAGCACGAAGGCGTTCGAGTTAATACATTTTTTGGTCATTACACTACATGTTATGCCAGCGCCACACTCAGACACATTTCGATACGAATGTATGAACATTGCGTAGTTAGTATGAGTGCTTTTATTTACCGAAATAAAAAAACCAGCAATGTATACCGAATCCGCCGAATTTTAGCAACTGTTCGACAATGTGGAGTCGGCATTGTACAACAGCACAATCAATTTGAAAAACTATTAATCAAATTCTTAATCTTTGTGTGTCGATGGCAAATCAACGCTCTATTGGGTGTTACCTAATTATATTAGACGACCTATATAATGGTATCATGCCGGACTGCACTGGAGGTCCCGGATTCGATCCCCAGTCAAGTCAATCAATCAGTTTTCATATTGACTTGGGTCTTGGATGTTTATCTATAGGTATATGTTATAGAATATAGTATCGTTGAGTTAGTATCCCATAACAACTCAATAAGGCTAACTCAATCTGTGTGAATTTATTTATTTATACATTTATATACTTGGCAGAATCAAGCCATTCTCAAATTAATAACACGATCACAGATATTTCTTTAGCATTATTATAAAAAAAAAGTGTAAAAGGTAGACTCAACGCTTGACGCTTCTTTTATTACTCAAGCAAAAGATAAAGCGGAAGGAAAAGACAAACATTTACAAATTTAGTCACATGCGCTACCATTAGTATGCAATATAAATAAAAAATATATCCGCACTTATTCCCTCGGTAATAAGACACAAATCCAACTCAAGATATACAAAGAATAAAAGAAGTCCACAAATATTACCCTTTGAAATACGCAGAATTCATGAGAACCAGCAGATGGAGAAAAACAAGAAATGTAAGCAGACAGGTAATCTCGTTCGCCAGTTGTGGGTAATATAGTCGAAATAGTTTTTATACGGGGCAATTTTTTACTAATCGCACTTTCCAAGTGGTGGTCCAGCAGGCGGAGGTCCTAGGTTCGAATCCACCTCGCACCACATGAATTTGTTTTCCAATCTAATTGAATAAAACCTGTACTCTAGTCGAAAAATTTATCATCTGTTTTAAGTGTATGAAACATTGAAAGATGAACGAAAAATTTCGAACGAATAAGTCCAATCAGCTGATCAGTCAAATAGCATAAGAAATAAAGAAAAAAAGTATAATAATTTCATTTAGCAAGTAGGGAGACGTAACAAAAGTTTGTATCAAACACTTTGACGTCCATTGTGAGGATTCTGTCTCTATGTCGCACTAAACTTCTATCTCATTTAATTTGGGATTGGCTCTCGTCTTCTATTGACATGTGCGTACTTCGATTTTAGGCTGTTCTAAAATTGATAGATGCTTTCTTTAGGTCATTGACGTATATCAAGGTTTTGAAGAGATCGACCTGTTTTTCTTCTACCAGTATCTAAGCTTAGCACTTTTTTTTTTGTTAAAATAACTTTTATGTTTCCTTTTCATGTATCAATATCACGTTTATAATGATGTATCTAAGTGAACTCCAAGCTTCTAGGCGCGGAATTCAGCCGGAAACACGAGAAAGTTATTAAAATCACGAAATTTTGAGATGTACCTCAAAAATTGGTACATTAAAGTGTACGTTGTCTGTATATCAGAAACAGCTGAACTGATTTTGATCTAGTATATATTTTTTAAAGAGAATTTAATCGAGACTGTTCATAATGTTTGCAAAATATACGTTTAGCCGTTTGGAAATCGTCGGCAATTTTCAAGCGAATGACATGAAAGGATGCCAGCAACATCGGAGTCGGGGGTTCCTTCAATTTTTAATTTGATTTATATTTATTTAATTACTTTGGTAGAGACTCAAAAAGATTTTCATTGTAATAATATCTGTAGATGTCAAATTAAAAAAAAATACTTTATTCAAATTTAAATGTGTCTTATCAAATAAAAAAAAATACTTTATTCACATTTAAATATCTTAATCAACTGATGGACAAAAACGCAACCTCACGTAACGTATTTACCTAAATTCCTGTAAATTTATACCATCCGGGCGTAAATTGAAATTCGAGCCACCCTGGCCCCGACCAGGCTTGACATGTCAACAAACCAATGAGTTATTTAGGTCTTGTAATTCTTTTTGCGGGCATAATTTTTTTATGATTAAGTAGTTACAATAAGGACGCTTAATCTGAGTGTGTCTGGTACTCCATTGTTTAAAAAATCAAACTTTGACTTTCAAAAGAATTACAATTTGTATTAAAATGTATTTTAATAAATTATCATGGTAATAAAGGAAAATGCGTGTGATTCTGCCCTTAAATTAAATAGGTACCTACTGCATATTTTCCTAAGGATCTCGTCGTCAAGAGTTGATTAAAGTATTGTTTCATATATACTGTATATATGAAACAATAGCATCCCCAAGGAGAGATGACGCCGAGCCAGGCGGCCAGCGGCAACTTGAAAACATAATGATGAGAGAGACAGAGAGAGAGTAAACTCAATTGAAGATCTTGCCTGATTGGATTTGTAAAAAAAAAATTAAAGTCAGTTTTGGACAGAATAAGCTAAACTTATTTTTTCTCAAAGTGAAAATGTCTGCGCATACCGATCTTCTATTTGCAGAAATAAATATCCATTTACATCGTACATCCATACATTACATAAATATTCAGTCCCAATGCAAACACTAATAAATAACCAACCTTGCTGATAGAGAAGCCGTATTCATAGTCACATTCGCAACGCAATTCCTTTTGGCAAAATCCGTCTGACATTACCATAACTAAGGACGCGATATAAAAATTCGACCCACTCTTTTACGGTCTTCTTTAAATGATTCGAGCGGAAAATACAAATTTTTGTGTCTCTAACTGTGACTTTATTACGCTCTGTATGTTTGTCTTTCTCACCCAGCTTATCCTTTACTCAGTTCTTCTGGATCTCCAGCTATCGTCAGCGTTCCTAGTAGGACCCAGTATAATTCGGAACAAGTTTATTTGTTGGACAAATTAAAAAAAAAACACCCGACTTTCAATATTCATTTCGTTACAACTTTTGAACTGCTGAACCGATTTTGATCGAACATATTTAAGAACCACCGCATAAAAATTAGCTATCAAATAAAAAAGCCGCAAGAAATCAGTTCACCTGTTGATGAGCTACGGTGCCAGGTAAACAGACAGACAGATAGACACACTTAGCGGTCTAACAACACCCCTCTTTTTGTGTCGGGGGTTAAAAAGATTATGAATCATTATTTTTTTCAGTACTTATTCCAAAACGCTGTCGATTCTAACTTGGGCCGGAGATTTGTGGCTTTCTGACCTCGAGAGGGATCGAATGTAAGATTTATAGAGGTAGCTATCGGCTCTTTACACAAAGGGGGACAACGTAAGCCGAATCGAGCGCAACTTGACGCGGGACCGGCGAAACTTCCTTGTCATTCTGTGTTTCGATACGATGACATTTAACATTGTAATTAGGTATTTTTAACATTCCTTTTTATTATTAAACGTTAACACGAAAAATATGTTTACTTATAATAATAAATAATTTTAAAGCTTTGTCTTATTTATTTAGTAATTTGAAGGTTATCAAGAAAAAATACTAAACTTTTGCATTTACGATAATAGGAAAAATGGCGATATCCATCATGAGCATTTGCTCATGATGGATATCGCCATTTTTCCCTATGCCTATCCCATTCCCTGTCACACTATTTTGTCATAATAGTGTGTTTTAATAAGCTTATCTAAGTCACTTATATTCTTCCCACTAGTCAGACTAGTGAGACAGAAGACCTTTTTTTCTTCGCTGTCACAGATCGACTAGCTAAAGTATTTGGCCGCATCATACATTTGACAATAAAGCGTTTTTTTTTTAAATGCAATTAGAAATGTTTCTCGAGTGCGTCGAAGCTGTAGATTTATCAAAAAATATATATTATGATAACAATGTAATATTTCATACGATGAGGTTACAAATGTACTGTTCAATATGAGATCAAGCCTAAACTATCGTTTTAATATAGTTTAACACAAATTATTTCATTAGGTCATCCTAAAACGAGTGTATGTTAAATCTCCATTTCGAAGGTTAAAAACATTAGGCTTTTAGTCTGATGAAAGTACCATGCATACGGTAACGTACAAAAAAATTTAATCTCTTAAGCCAATATGCTCTGTAAACCCTTAGTATAAGCGAGCGAGGACCAAAATGGTTCCTAATGCATTCTGTTAACATATTTGCTGTTCCATTCGAGTGCTCGTCGGGGCCGTCCTATCTCGCAAATTCGTTACACATGGTTGAAAACCAGATGTTATATTTAGGCCGATATTAGCAATATTTAGAAGGGAAATATAAACCAAACATAACCTTTAAAACAACCATACAAATGTAGAAAACAAGTTTGTTATTTTCAATACAGCATTGCTATCCCAATGCAAAGGGATTACTAGTCATAATGTGACAACTCTCATCACGCGAAACGTCAGCGTAAAAACTTTAATTTTATAACCAGTCACCTGCTTGACATTAACCTTCCTTGGGAGTGCTATTATTACCTAGATGCCTATTCTGGGGTCACCAATAATGTGATACCGAGGATGCGAATCAATAAAGAAAACGCTCAATGAGAGAGAGACGTATATAGAAAATATTGATGTCAAAATGATCTTAATACAAAATGAATTAATAGTACTCAATAATACAATAACTATATACAAAAGTGTCAGTAGTTTGTACCTTTTAGAGAATTTACTATATAATGTAAAATAAATATAAATATATGAGCTAGCCCCAAAGTAAGTTCGAGACTTTTGTGACTTGTGGATACTAACTCAATGATACTATGTTTTATAACAAATACATATATAGATAAAAATCCAAGACCCGGGACAATCAGAAAAAGATCATTTTCTATCATGACCCGACCGGGGATCGAACCCGGGACCTCTCGATTCAGTGGCAAGAACTTTACCACTGCGCTACCGAGGTCGTCAAAAATAATATAAGGTCTAATTTCTGAATGAATTATTTGCTTTTGATTATGACTGTAACATCAATATTTTAACGATGTATATATAGATAGATCTTATAGAGATAGATCTACCACTTCAAAGCGTGTGTCTGTATGAACGCAGAATCCAAATAAAACGAAAATTTTAATCTGCAATGCCAATATACTTTCAGCAATTCGTTAAACGATGTGAGCTCGAATCTCTCTAAAAATCCTAATGCATTCTGTAAACATATTTGCTTTTCCGTTTGAGTGCCGGAGGCTTATGCATTTCCAACACTAAAAGCACAAGAAATCAATTTATTTTTATTGATTGGTCCATCAAGATTATTTACTGTGATATCTATGTGCAGGTGAGTCAAACCAGTCAATTTTGACGTTGACTTTAAACCACGGAATTAGTACTACTTATAGGTACTTTTTAATTCCATTTTGATTGATGTTAATTACGCCAAATGGCGAAGGTACTTTGCGTTTATCTGCGCACGTTACATTTAAAGTAAAATTTAACTTCAACCTACTCCAATTGAATTGTTCATAAATCAGACTAAAGATAGAGATTTCGACTTTGCTTGGATTACTCAATAAATTTAATAACCATCTTTTTTATATCTTAAGTTTAGATTGTAAAATTATTATTATTATAAAACTTTCACCCCCCCCCCCCCATTATAGTCGTTCGCGGGTTGCTTTTAAAAAAATCCTTCTTCATAGTCGTATTCCTCATGGCTGAGGGTCGTGGTTATTACGTGGAATGAAACACACACAACAACTTTCTTGGCATTATTAATGGAACCACTCCATGCCATTGCCTCCGTTCGATTTCACACACCAGTTAATAAGAATCAACCAGTGTGCAGGTTTCCTCACGATGTTTTCCATGTTTTCCTTCACCGAAAGCTAGTGGTGGACGATGAAAACTACTATACATGAGTCAAATTAGTATACAAACTCATGTGGCACGAGTAGGATTCGAATCTGAGACCTTTCGATCCACAGGCGGGCGTCTTAACCATTACACCACCACCGCTTCTAAAAAAATCCTTAGCTTATGCTAAATCCTTACGCTGATCTTCAGTTACATGCGTACCAAATTTCATCAATATTGCTCGAGCGATTTAGCCGTGAAAGCGGAACAGACAGACGGACACAAAGATTCGCATCATTATCTTATTTGTGTTTATTAAATCTCTTTGATAGCTTTTTTAGCTTCTTTACCTTTGTAAGACATGATTTAATTCGCTCTCATTGTCAAATACCATCGACATGCAAAGAGGAAGTAGCTAAAGTACCTATAGGTATATTAAATATTTGTATTTTTTGATATACCTACGATTTTAAATTTTTCCCATAAAGTAACATAAGCTATCAGGGCTTCCGTTTTCCATCAATACACGTGTGTCAGGATTAACAATAATGGATTACTGTCACGTTTTCAATTTCAGAGAGACTTAAATTCGGCTTTTTAATTCGCCCATTAGGGGTCGGGACCAGTCTCTGTGGACTCGATTGTTTTTTGTTTGGGCTTTTGAACTTTTGTTTTTGATGACGTGGGGTGCATAATTATTATAGCAGTTTGCAAAATCAGTGGTGAATGTTTGAATATTGTGTGAGTGCGTATGGGTGAAGATAATTGTGTAAAAAGATTACTTACATTAAAATTACAAATTGACAAAACAATTAAAACTGATAAAAAATGTGAAAGAAATTATTCTTCCTCAAAATTTTTAAACAATATATTTTTTCAAGAAATCGAGATCTTCGCTCCTTGCAAAGAATAAGAAATTCTCGAATTGTTCTCAGAGTTTTGGAAAAACAACTTTATTGCTTGGCTTGGTTTACGTAGCCAATGGAAATTACTTTCCGAAATCCACCGAGCGTACGCGAAAGACAAACGAAAATAACAAATGAAAGGGAACATTTCCAGATATTTCAAGATCACGCCTAATTTCGACGGGTGCTTTATTTGTTTTTCTCTTAATGAAAGCAAATAATTTGTTTGACATCAGAAATGAGGATTTCGTGGAAAGAATAAAGGTCACCGACATTGTGTGGGATATCGAAAATTTGGCGAGCCAATGAATTTTCAAAAGTATTCAAATATTATTTAAATAGCTGATTCTTCTCAATGTACCTGTGGCTTTACACTCACAGTATATTTAGCAAATTAATTGCAAGTTTGTCGCTATTATCGCTGATAATATTTATAGATCGCTGGTTGACTGAGCGATTATTTTAGTCATTTTTACAAGACAAGAGATTCCGTCATGGTAATCCGCCATTGTATATTTATCTTCTTGTTGTGTATATACTTTTGACATGGTCCAATATTGATATGACAAAGAAATATGTAAATAGTAATTAGATTTTCCTTATATAACTTTCGTTTTTATACGAGTTATATGAGGAATTATATTCCTCATATAACTCGTATAAAAACATGTTTTTTCCATTCATACTTGCATATATAAATAATAGAAAACGTAATTTTTCTTTCAAATTTATTCGACAATGTATAACATACAAAATCACAATTATTACTTAAAGGTTCAAAATGTCCAAAAACGTTAACAAACGTAAGCGGAAGGGTCAACGTATAATCCAATATATCAAGAGCTGTAACCTATTGAGTTAACCCCACGAGGGGATGTCTAAATATAATGGTTTGGTTCAAAAGGACAGCATTATCATGTACAGAATCCAATTAGGAGGCGACAGGTGGGTGCACATATTACGACATAAAAACATGTGCACAGAAAGGGTTATTTGATGTTTAACAAGCGATAGTGCTCTTTATTCGTTACGATTATTATATATAAATAAGTTTCGTCAAATATTATTGTATAATTTTACAGCGGAAATTCATACAAAATTTCCTGTCATAGCTAAATGTTTCAATTGTAATTTTTAACCCAACCACGTAGGGATTCCGAATCCTTTCTTTTGGGTATCGCAAGAGCAAACTTGTTTTATTTTTTTTTAACACGGACCTTACTAATACTATCTTTTACGCCCGTAACGAGATGGCCGTGTTGTTGATACGGAGTGACGTTACGGTGGTTAGTTTATTGCAAGTAACCCGCTTTGTTTATACTATTGTTGCCCATAAAAAAAGCTGCTGCTGTTAAAGAGGATATGGAGTGGTTCTATTTTTGGGCGGGAACACAAATAAGTCACTAGATCCAATGTGGTTAAAAGGTTATTCAGCGAAATCTTACGAATAATAAAGCTGACGATAATAATGTCAGTTAAGTACGACTCAAGAGAGGTTAACTAAAAAAATATTCTACAGAAAATCAGGCCCTAATCAAGATTCTCTTCCAAGACATTTCGCTGTAAATTCCGTGGGAAGTATTAGCAGAAATGTTTATCATTCAAATCGTCTCAGGTATTCATAAAATTGTATCCGTGAAAAATGTACTTGAATCTGTCTGTCGCACATAAATTTATGGAATAAGTGGTGAAGATTATAGTCTTATTCAGTTATATCTTTCTTTGTTTAATTTAATTTAAAAGATAAGTATGTACTCATTTGTAGGTTATAAACATGTATTATATTCATGTTGTAATACCTACATACTACTATTTTGTATGGTGTTTCATTATAGGGTAGTTGCTCGAGTTATTTAACAGCTAGGCTCGTGTATTACAGCTACTTTCATAGCATAATGTCCTACGGATTATTGTTATGGGGTAATGCAGCTGACATAGGAAAAATTTTTGTTTTACAGAAACGAGCAATTCGTTTTATTTATGGGCTTAAGCCACGGGATTCCTTGCGAGAATTATTCAAATCGATAAATATTATGACTGTTGCATCTCAGTACATCTTCGACGTACTTATTTTTGTTAAATCTAACTTACACCTGTATAAAACATTGAGCGATGTTAACAGTGTAGTCACTCGTAATAGGCATAAACTTTGTATGAACAGATTCCGACTTAAAAAGGTTAGGCGGTCTTTCGTGGGTCAAAGTGTTAAATTGTTCAATAAACTCCCTGTAGAGGCTATTAACTTGCCAATGCCAAAATTTAAATCATATATTAAAAATGCTTTAATGTCTAATGCTTATTACACGATTAGCGACTATTTAAATGATAAAAAACCTTGGACCCTTCCTAAAACTTCCACCTCTCACACTTGATTTTAATTTTTTTATTATTATTATTTATATATTTTCTTGACATGTTTATTACATATATTTTGACATTTATTGTAAAACATATACGTGATTTGTGATCTCCAAGTGTCTGAAAGTAACATAGGTATCTATTATGTTAGATTATGGAGATCGAGTATGTCATGCACATTCAAATGGTCAAACCGGTAGCGGCATCGTGGATCGGGTCGGGAGGTTCCCTCTATTGTGGTTGAGCTTCGCGATGGCTGACTCACGCGTCAACTCGTGAACGGGTGCTGCCGGGGGAACTGGTCAGCTCGATCTTTTATTAAAAGTTTTTTTTTGTTTGGTTAATTATACATATATATATAAGTATATATATATTTTCCTTTCATCGGCACTTGATCACAATCATAATATGTTTCAGTATACCTTTTGACCATGTACTTTATTATGTACTTAATGTTATATTACTGATAAAAAATTATACATAAATTTATATATAAAAAATGGTAAGCCCTTCTGGCATAATAGGGACCAACACTGTTTGAATGAGTTTCTTTCGGCATTTCTTCTCAGCAGTGGTCGTTCCGAAATGCTAGTAGTTTGTAGCTTTGGTAAACATCATTTAATTTAGATTATGACGTGAAAAAGTGCCTGTGAAGGCCTAATTTCTGAATAAATGATTTGATTTTGATTTTGATTTTATCTATGAGAAACATTGACAATAATACAGTAATAATAATAAATGAATAACACTCAACGGCCCACACTAAGCACTAAGCTAGTATCGCGGGTCCGAAGAACACAAACAGAAATGGGCATAACACACTCAGAACCGCAAACAAATATGTGTATATAATGTCTATGTGTAATCTGTTAGATTATGCTTTGAGCATTTACTATTGCTATTTTTATTTTGTGCAATAAAGTTTAAATAAATAAATATTTGTGACCACAGACACAAATATTTTCTCGCCCTAGAAATCGAACCTAGGACCCAGAAAGCAGGCGGGAGTTGTGACTACGCCACTGAACTCATCAAATTGAACTAAAAGAAGCTTGTACAAAAATTAAATTCGGAAATATTTTTACATTCTTCTACCCACAGAGTTACTATTTAAACAGAAGGAGCTGAATCGACAAAGCATACAATTAGGCCACTATTTGCTCGACACTCCACTGAACATCCTCACTTGAACCAATTTTGAAGGCGGGAGACTAATTTCGTTACATTAGCACTTGAGACAAAGGGCTCGGTGAATCTAGACGTTTCAATTTACATATCATTTGATTTTAATTTTTGGTTAATTGTATAATTAGGATAAAGAAGATTTTGCGGTAAAAAACAATAAATACGACAAGAGTACGCCTGTTATTTATGAATTTTAATATTATTATAAGGAGAAAACTAATTTGGATTCAGTGCCAAATATTTCATTTATTAGATTTCCTGTTATATGGCAGCATTTCTACCACGTCAGTACAGTCGACCGCATGTCAAGTTACCATCCGTGGATCTTTATGCCCCGCTGTATAGGGGCGAGTTTGCAATGAATTTGGATAGCTTGATGTGCTGTTGACTGTACGTGTTAGTTACGCAATAATTTCTCTTAGCCAATAAGGAGTTCGATTAAATTTATTCATGATTCTTTTTTTCTTAAATACAACATCTGATTTGGCTAGTTTAAAATTCGAAATACCCAATATAAATTTAAAAAACTTTACTTAAAAAGTTTTTTAATTTTTGTTGTGAGTATACAGAGTATATATACAACTTCAGGTCAGGCTAGTTTCAAATTCAAAATATATTTTATTCTATTCTTATCAGTATTTTTTTCTAATTTGTGTCGCGAATATTCTGACGTTTATTTTGTAAGTAGGTACTTTATCAGGTACGATATCAGGAAATGAAAGCGTCTACAGTTTCGTGACTACCAGCGAGTGAGCTCAGTATACAAAGGATGTTTAGCAAACAATCACTCTATCTTCGTGTGTTGACCCTAATCTCACCTTGAGGGTTAGCTAACTCCAATTGGATCCTTTGATTAAACCCCACTAGTGTCATTAAATACATTCGATTTCAAATTAAAAATCCTCTACTCAACTGCTGATATTTCATTCACTTATTGACGTCAAAAATGCTCACCAAAAATGTATTATAACTCGAGTTGCTCCGTGCTTCGGCTGTATATGCAGACGTTAAAAACTGTTAATCCGCATTGATTTCGCAAAGTTACCCTGGTCTATGCTCGACTATTAATCTTTATGGAATGCAAATGCCAAAACGATTGGAATATCAAAATGGCTGATGATGATATGGTAGTAGATTTGTTTCACTGCATTTTCTTGTCGTGAATTATAAGACATAAGCTTCACAGCGACTATAGAGACAAAGTTTCACCACCTTCCAAAGATTTCTAGAATTAACTAACTACTATCACCATTGGTTTATCCACATTTTATATTAATGGCCAAATCAATTAAAGAGTTAAGTACACCCTACATGTTGGTCATAATGTAACTGTAGCAGTTAGGTACAATTAAGTCTAAAAAAACAATATAGGAACCAATATAAAAGAGGCAGGGGGAATAAACGCTGAAGTATTACACTAGTTTATAGTACAAGCATTGAATTTAGATAGACTTTGGTTCTATTGTCTTGATGCCAGCAGTACTAATTATTTGTTGGCGGAGTCTGATTGGTCGTAATAATCTTCTTGTCTTTTGTGTCTTGTTGTCATAAGAAACAGTGTTTTCGGCTTTTACAATCGTGTTTATTAGCATTAAGCATACTTATAATTCCGCCTATACATTATCACTCGTGTACCAAATTTCATAACAATCGTCCAGTAGATTTTGCTTGAAAGAGTAAGAAACATACACACATATATTCCCACAAAATTTCGCATTTATAATTTTAGCAGGATTCAAACTACAATGTCAAAGTTTATGCAATTGACGAGTAGAATCCCTAATTGTAGTTTCAAAATGGTCTTTTGTCTCCCGTTTTGTTCTACAAAACAACAATGTCTTCAGCATACAGAGCAATGTCGAAACTTTTGAATGACTCTTCCGTCAAAATGGTACGGTGCACAATACAGGTTTATGTCATTTATTAATTACACCGTTTAATTTATTATTTTGTATTTTTGACATCGGTGTTTTTCTAACCTATCCCAATCTCATTTTAATACGGAGAAAAAACTGTTCCCGAGGATATTAAGCGGGCGAGGCTACGGGTAAGTTAATATATATGTTACTGTAAACGCACGAACTACTCGTACGGTAAATCCTATGATATTCCGGTAAAACCTAAGATTTACCAACTGTTAATGGTAAAAGTCCGAACAATTTTGCGATTCGAACTTTTACCACCATTCACTTGGTAAATATAGGATTTACATCAAAGGCACGATAAATATTGAAAAAAATATGTCATATCGGGTTCGGGTAAGATATAGTCATACCTTACCTTTAAAATATATTGCCTTTAAAAGTTTTAAAAACATTTATAAATAAAAATACATACTTACCACATTAAAATAATTTAAAATAGGTAAGGATTTGACTAATTACTTAGTTAATTAATTACTCTTCTACTAGTTACATAAAAATATGCAAGGTTTTGACTGAAAAATATATGATTAAAAAGAATTACTCATTGTTTTATTCCCAAAACCAACATTTACCAGCAGTGGCAAAACCTAGCATATACTAAATTCTAATGGCAAAAGCCAGAAAAAATCGACAAATTTTTGTAAATCCTTACATTTACCAACCCATGCCGGTAAATCCTAAGATTTTCTGAAACAACCTAAGATTAACCTAATACGGGTTTTTACAATAACATACGCAGCCGCTGTATTTCAAATTTCATTTTATTTCTGTATGTTGATGTTACAGTACTCGGCTCTGTGTTCGGACACCAGTGTGTTTGATCTGGTATTATATTGTATACAGTTTATGTCTGTAGCCCTGTGGCAAATTCAGTTTGCTGTCGCTTAATTGTATTTAATGTCACAGCTCGAAATGAGGTCAACACAGTAGAATTATAATATTACGAGAAACCAGTAGTTGCTTTAAAAACTCTTTTTTTTTCACAGAATCGCTAACAGTTTAAAAAGTGCGAAAATCTGCTATTTTTATCATTTAATTTAGGTATGAAAAATAGTTGAGATAAGAAAAGCGCCTATATTATTAATTTTACATAGTATATTTTTTAATGAGTTTATTGAAATTTTCTAAACAAAATGATAATTTTAATTATTACATAAAACGGAACGGAATCTCCATTTAATTTTTCGATTGAAATTTATTTTCTTCTTAAAGCAGCTCTTGTTATCTCGATATTTTTAAAACTACCAATTGTGTACCGGATTTTTCCATGCAAAAATAAACCCACACAAACTCGTAAATAACAAATCAAAAGTAGACGGGAACAGAACTAAAGCAGTGCAATAAAACTTGTACTTTGAGAATTTCCAACGAAAATTCTTGATTACTCCCCAGGGACGGCCCTATCAAGAGTAAAAGGGATGCGCTGTACCCGGGTGCCAATTTCCAAGGGGCACCATTTCTTTTTTTTATATCACTGAGCAAACAAACAGGCACGGGCATGTCGGGCATCTGATGCGAAATGGTAACCGCAGCCTAATATTAATCCGTCCCGTTTTCTCCCGTATATTTCTAATGTATGAGCGAAATGCAAGATGATGATAAGTATCTGTTGTTTTCTGACTTAAAATAAAACAAGTTATTAAAAAAAATGCATGCGTCCATAATTCTTCCCCTATCGTGAACAACAACAACGCAGTGTAATAAAAGTTGCACACATGTCACAAAAAAAATCTGTCATTTTCATTCATAAAGGTGCGGAACCACTTACACTCAGCACGAATCTAAGTTGACATAATAAGTTGTGTCACGTATGGTCACACAACTTTTGTTAGCTAAATGGCAATAAAACGTCTCCTTTTATTTCGCTTCAATGTTGCAACTGACATTCGGTGTCATGTCATTTGAAAAATCTCAACAGGGGGCGCCAAAGTATAGCTTGCACTAGGGCGTTGCCAAGCAAGGGCCAGCCCTACTCTCCCTCCGAGCAGCGTATTAAAGTTGGGAACTTTTAAACAACAATATTCACATTGTCATTCTATGGCACAAACTGTTACTTTCGACTTATAAATACTGAACAGGGAAGGACATATTATTTTGTTAATATTGTTATTTTTGTTTTTATAAACTTTTCTCAAAATTTTTCGTGTACTTACAAATTGATCCACTTTGCTTTTGATCCAACTTTGAGACATTTGTTAACAAAAGTTAATTTATGCTCATGACTTTGTTAAGGATAAATATATCAAGATTTCTTTGACAATTTGTATATACTTGTTAAGTTTATAATAATATTATAGTCATTTGTAGGAGTTAATACTTTTGAGTCAATGCTTAAAATTTAAACTTTTTTTAGAAGTAATAAAATTATTTTACCCTTTCTATCATTGTATTCTTTTCATCTTTTCAATATTTTAAGAGGTTAATAAATGTGAGCTCTTCTGGTACTAATATTGTAAAGTTGAAGAGCCGTGTAAACAGAGCATAGCGTACTATAAATAAATAAATAAAGTATTTCTTAATAAAGATATGCAACATACTAATTTGGTCAAAGAAAAAGTAAGTAAAGGGATCGGGTTATCCTAGTACATGTCAACAGAAAGCCCAAACCAGGTCTAGACTTATTGCCAGCTACATACTGTCGTCGAACAGTTTGCCAAACTTTGACGGATTCGGTATACATTTATGATTTTCATTGCGGTAAATAAAAGCAACTCATACTAACTACGCAATGTTCACGCATCGCGTCGGCATGTGTCCGAGTTCGGCCACAGTGTGGAGCTAGCATAAGGGATATCTAGTATATAAGCGACAGTCGAAATTAAACAGTGTCCGTAACATTTAGCGTTTAAACTTCAATTGACATCACGAATGACCAAGCAAGTTACTATGCCACCCACCGTTGTAAACAGATCACAAGTATAAAAACACAAAATGAAATATTGCTACATAAATTTTAACTTATGCCAAACAATAACAGTACACATACAAGTCAGTTACGGTACTAAATCGTTGCAAACAGAGCACAGTACAGGCGACACTCCAAATGAAACAATGTCAGTAGCGACTGTAACTTTTAACATTTGTTACCGGAGAGGGTTAGGTGTTTGATTTGTTTTCGATCCCGAAGCTAAACTAGCTACATCTAGTCCTGTAACTGAGGATATAAATGATGGAAAACTCATTTCAACAATTTAATTTAAGTTTTGTTACGACTTGAATAAAACAAAAATGATAGATTTAGAAAATTCCGAGCTAGACTAGGAGCGCTTAACAATGATCAAAAACTTTCAATCCAAATTATTCAAAAATAAATATACGCTCAAACATACATGTAACTTTCTCCTTTTATGGAAGTCAGTAAAAAATATATTGTCCTTGCAACAGAAGGCGAGTTTTTTTACATGTTTACGATTTAATAAACAACAACTCATAAACACTAGTATCTTTGGTTGCCTCCACTTATTTCCTTCTTTTTCCAATAATGTCCATTATCCCATCGAGTCTTAATTAATGAAAATCTTTTTTGAGTCCATTCTTCTTTCTCTTTCCTTCTTCTTTCATGTAAACCTGAAAGAAAATTAATTAAGTGCCATTGTTTTCACTGAGAACCGTTTTGTATCAGGAAAGGGCTTCACTTTTTTCCTACTTAAAATTCTGTGTGGGGGATACTTTCTGATTATGATATCCTTTTTAATTAGGCAAGGGTCAGAATAGAATTAATTATTAATAAACCATTTTTTCATTTCAGCTGTTCTTAATATCTTGGACTTGGAAGTACAAAATTAAATAAAGAAATAAATAAATATATTAGGACAAATCACACAGATTGAGTTAACCCCAAAGTAAGTTCGAGACTTGTGTTATGGGATACTAACTCAACGATACTATATTTTATAACATATATATATATATATATATATATATATATATATATATATATATATATATATATATATATATATATATATATATATATATATATATATATATATAGATAAACATCAAAGACCCAGGCCAATCAGAAAAAGGTCATTTTTCATCATGACCCGACCGGGGATCGAACCCGGGACCTATCGGTTCAGAGGCAAGCACATTACCAATGCTCCGCCGAGGTCGTCGAAATAAAAAAATATAAAAATCTCGATAAATTACGATGATATTTTCAAGTATTCCTAGATTATTCCATATGCGCGGCACTGTTTATACACGTGAATATGTTAATGTCATATATCATCAATGATTTTATTGTATAGATTAGGCTTGTATTAGATAGATGTGTAACAATTAGTAAATTAAATATATCATTTTATTTAATTTTTGCCCAATATTTATTTGTTCTATCATGTTAAAAGCTATATTTTTCTTTATTCGAGTAAAGCCCTTCCGCAATAACATGTCAGAGATGCCAAGATGAAATTAAAAAACAAACATACCAGTAGTCTATCTACTTCATGACACGAACCAAATTCTTTCGGAAAAATACGTTGATAATTTTCTCATACCGTACGCGTTACATGGGAGTAAGTGACTTTGACATATGTCTTTCTTTAGCATTCATATGTATTAATCGCTGTTCAAATATTTAGAAGCATTTAAAACTAACTGTCGCTTCGTCCGCGGTAGCCTATGTTTAACCTCGGCTCACTAACTATATCTATACCAAATTTCTTTAAAATCGGTTCTGTGGTTTAGCCGTGAAAAAATCTTCCGTATGTATAATATTACTAGCGGTCCGTCCCGGCTTCGCTCGGGTATAATAAATTATACACCTTCGTCAGTAGTCACACTAAATACAGTTGCGTAGTTTCAACGATCTAAGCATACATAGGGACAGACAGCGGGAAGTGACTTTGTTTTATATATTCATCACTATGTAGTGATATTATGTATTAAATGTCTTCCACATACATCGAAGATGCATAGATTGTTGAGAACATAAAATTACTGCTAACTTTGAAATAAGGCTCATCTTAAACAACACTAGAATTTTATGAAATATTAGTAACGATTATACAACTAAAACTTCCTCTGTCTATTAAAAAATCCGCATCAAATTCCGCTGCGAAGTGTTCGTTGATACGAGTAACTTTCTGTGGAGTAACTCGAGTATTCGGTATCACGTGACCTGAGCACGTGACTGATACAGTGTTGCCATTTAAAATGCAGACTCTTTCATTTTCAAGCGTGCTGGTGTCAAGCAGCCAGTATGAAAACACATTAAATTCCGGAATATTAATATTTTTTACAAAAATCCCTGTAAAAATTAGTATTTTTTTTTTTCATTAACTAATACGTTTACTTGTTATGATGACTGGGCAGGGTAGATTTTAAGGTTGGATTGCACTTTAACGTGCGCATAAAAAATTTGTCTAAACGTTAGCGGCAACTCACCCTAAGATTTAATTTTCACACAACTGCGGAAAAGAGGAATATATTATTATTTTTTTGTTTGAAATAGATTTCACCAAAGAATTTACAATATTAGATGTATAGAATGTTTTTCGATTAGACCTTTGAGTTTGCCAAGCCTTGGCTCAGTCTTCCCCGTGTAATAAAGACGTATTTATAGGTCTGGCATTATAATTTTATCAAAAGTAAATAGTAATTCAGATTTTTTATAATTAAAAACAGTACCTAATAGTAAAAACAAAAAGCATGACTTAACAAAAGTGATTCACCGATTGATCTAAACCAACAAAAGAATTTAAACTTTTAATGGAAGTAAAGTAAAATGTGAGCCTTTTTACAGTGTCAATAAGGAAAAATAGCATTCACTCTTTATTTCGACTCGGCTCCTCCAATTTATGTTCAAAGCGCAATTTGTACAAGTCAAATAAATGACCATTCTTTGTGTTATCAAATACTCTTTGTATTTTGTAGAACTGACTTTAAATATACAAAGAATGATAATGTTTTAATAGTTTTCAGTATTTCATTAACTTTTGATGAGAAATAATTATAGAAGTTTTTTTACAAAAATCACATTTTTAACACAAGCTTTTATTGTTGTTGTCAGAGAGATCTCATTGCATTCAATTTATGATAAAATATTGTCTAAATAGTAAACCATTGAGACATACTAGATTTACATCTAAAATATGATATTTATGGCATATTTATTGAGGTTCAATGTAATCTCATTAACCTATATTTTCCCGGATAGATTCTAATGTTGTTTAGTTCTTTTTGTTATCTCTAGGATCGATTTGGCATTCCACTGTCTTTATATAGGTATTATATAGGAACATATAAAGACAGAAAAGTGATTTAAAAAACACAAATGACAGAAAATTCACAGTTCAGAGTGTCACACTCTGAACTGTAGTAAAATGAGTGAAATTCAGAAAACTAAGGATGCCGAAAAGTGAAAGGTGAAATTAAGAAAGCGAATCCTGGGCTTAGACGCCTTACAGATAATAAAGTAACCAGGAAAACGCCCAGATAATAGAGACAGAAATGTAAAAAATATAAATTGGGAACTAGTTATTTCAAATGAAGTGAAAGGGCGAGACGTTTGAGTGACCTCGCACAATGAGGCCCTTTCGACCCCGGTGCGTAAAAAATTCAGAGACCCCATGAATATAAACTTGTACAGTCGACTATAAAGTGTGGTCGGGTTCGAATCCCTTTATTTAACACTTTCGGACAGGCACGGGTGACGGCGGTTTGGGCGTTAAATAAAAATAGACCGAATGGTTTTAGTTAGTTTTAGGCTGTGAATAATTTTGAAGCTTTTAATAATATCCTTACATGTTTTAATAGGAAGTCCACATGTCGCGTCTCTCTGTCCATGTGAATGTGTTAAACTCAAAAACTATCGAACGGATTTGTATCCCGTTTTAATTAACCAATAAATTAGGAGGGTATGGGGGATGATTTATTATGATTTTACCCGAGCAAAGCCAGACGGGCCACTAATTTATTTCTATATTCACAATTCAATATACTTTTGTCATGCAGTGAGCCTTAAATCTGATCAGAATAAATTGGCTGTATCAACTTGTGTGTGAAATGGAGAAGGCAATGGCAAACCACTCCATTAATAGTGCCGAGAACGTCATTTTGTTTCATTCCACGTAATTACCACGACCGACAGCCATGAGGAATACGATGATGAAGAATATGAGTAAGTAGTTCCTACAAGAAACAAAGTAGGTTGATCAGCAAGTAGGTTATTACACACAACACCCGCTAATTCAATTATGTGCACATTGTACAAAGAGCCACTTGGTCGTAAGATTTCAGAAATCACCTCTGGCGACCCTGAGGCTGTTGGCCCCTGACTTACTAACTCGATTATCGGTTTATTGCACTTGTGTTCCCCTTTTGCTCCTAAATTCCATTATTATTTTGTAGAATTTACTCTCGGACAGGCTATATATATGGCTTATAATAATAGTGAACTATCAAAATCGCGATTATTTATCCATGAAAATCATATTGTGCTAAAATGTATCGAAAAATTACCTAAATTATTAACTTGTTGCCAAATCACCTAACTCCAATAATTGAAGTTGTGGAACTCAAGACACACACAATGGCACCTATAATTTTTAACAAAATTCCATAACAATACAAAGATATGAATTTAAACTTATTTAAAAAGAACCTCAGATCGTTACTGATTGATAAAATGTTATTAAAAATTATGAGTGTATGAGAATACAATAGAATTAGCGAACATTGGGCTCCACGCTCAATGGATGAGCAATATATATAATATTCTCTAGCAGCTTTCCATCGCTATACCTATTTGCGAAAAACCATTCAACCAATCCCAGCCGTGATAAACATCATGCATGATTGATTAACGAAAATAAAACCTTTGTGTATCATTCAAGGCGTGAACCGTAGTAGGGTTATAAACCCTTTCTGACGGATTAAAATATGTATGGAGAAAGGGCCGTGCTGTTAAACATTATTTAATGTTGGTGGGGTCTAGATTTGTTTCTTACGTTTTAACTTGGGGCAAAAAATATATATATAATATATATACATACTAGATGTTCGCCGCGAACTTAGACCTCGCGAACACAATAAATTTTTACAAAATTGTAAATATTTCAAAAACGACTTTTGTTGGCTCACGAACATAAAAATTATATTGACGCATCCTACATACCTTTTAAATTTCACCGAAATCAGACCAACAACGGTTCGAAAGTTATCGCAATATAAACATACATACATACACACAAAAATATATTTATGCCTCAAGTTGATTGCAATTAAAGACTACTTGAATATTTTTCATGTTTTTCACCAAGTCCAATGACATTGCACAGCCGCCATATTTGTTTTTTTAACGAATGTAACGATACCTAAATTATGTAAATGCGTTCAGTGGTTTTGGAGATATGACGTAATAAAGAATATTACATACAGACATGATACGCGCAGTACCCTTACTTTGCAGTCGCGTAATAAAATATCCAATTGTATTCCTAATGTTCTCATAATTTTCTGCATACGAAATAGTGCCTTTTACACTCTTCTTTCTTCATTTAACTTTTTCACAAGTAAACTTCCTTAAATAATAAAACTCCGCCATTTAAACAGACAAAACCTTGATTTTGTTTCGTTTTTACGAAAGGCAATATAAAACTCTAAACAAACTCTGACGTTCTTCTCGTAAAAACGTTTGTTTTTGTGAGGATTTCCTTAGTTTTAATACGATGACATGTGTCCATGAGTTCTTACCAATGTTTTGTACATTATGTACGTTGGACATCACATTATGAGCGTCACATGAGCCAAATACTACAGTGAAAAGTTTCATAGCTTTTTCCTAAAAAGTATATATATATATTTCAATCAAATATATTTCAACCAAAACATATATGTCACAGGATATGACGCCATATCCGATACTCAAAGCGCTTATTCCGAGCTACGTGTAAAATCAACGGCAATTCCGGTCGGAATCCAAAGGGATGAGGGTTGAAATTGTGTCTTATCTTAGAGTGAAGCCGCGTACAGAATTCTGTTCTTGCTATTTTTGGCCTGGGAATTACACAAATGGCGGTAACTTGCGGTAACTTGACTCACTGGAGTAAATTTTCTGAAATTCGTATTCAAAAAGTATTAAAAAGGCAACGTTCTTGACGTTGCCTTTTTAAGACATTCATCTTTAATATCCGTATACTAGTATCCAACCGTAATAAAACATAGTAAATCTGTATCTGTTAACTCTATTAGTGAACCCTACTAAATATGTACACATCCCACTTCTTACTTAATCAAGCAAAATATTTTTAAGCGAAAACCAATTTGTATACAAGAATCTTTCGGAAACGGCGCGCGAGGCTTATCCAAAAAATATATTTTATTTTTCAAATTTACTACGAAAAATAAACACTATAGCTTGCTGGTACTTTAGTGAGAGGGCACAACCAAAAAATATTATTCTTCATAATTGCTATGAACAAAACAGTATAGGTTGCTGGTTCTATATACAATATTAAACGGTTAAATACATCATCGTTTTTACATTACGTCAGTATTTCCCATATAACTGAGCAACAAACACGGCAAGGAAACCCGACGCGGCGCGGGGCATCAATATCAAATGTTATTGTAAACGTATGTTGTTATTTAATAATACTTTATTTAAAAAATGTAAAGGGCGGGATTAAATACTAGGACTGTTTTACCAGTCAATCGAAGTGCAAAATCAAAGAACCAGTATTTATATACGTCTGTACGTATGTACGTACTTGTGGCTTACATTATCGCGGTAATTACTTGAACCCACAAAACTTTGCATAGCGTCGTGTAATAGCGCGTCGCGCACCTAGGACTGCGGCTAACCTAGATGAAAAAAACACGTGAATGGCCAACATGTAAGCTACAGAACAAAGAAAAAGGGGTCGTTTATGAAGCAAAAGAAACCATTTACGTTTTCTCGAAAAATGTTCTTTATGTTGTACAAGTTGATGGCGTGTAGACTTGGCATCGAGTAGATATGTTTAGATACCAACTAGCTGCGCCCCAGGCCTTCGCACTCTTGGGAATTTCGGTATAAAAAGTATCCTATGTGTTATTCCAGATTAATTCTAACTCGTGAACCAAATTTCATTACAATCCGTCCAGTTCATTTTGCGTGAAAGATTAACAGAAATTTATCAATTCAAACAAACTTTCGCTTTTATAATACTTATTCGTAGGATAGTAATAGGTATATTATTAGAATTTCTAATATTAATAAGATTCTACCATTTAGATACTCCAACAGCATTATTATACTAGTTCTCACTAAATACTAATAATATAAACGCGAAAGTCTGTCTTGTGCCGATTTCGATGAAATTTGATATAGAGACAGAGAGCCTGTCAATGCCAAATTTTGTAAAGTACGATAGTGTCAAAACATGCTTCAGCTTAAAGTATGCTTCATCTTTTTTGTGATTAACTGAGATATTGACGATGATAAGTTGTGAGCGTACGCACAAAATAAAGGCGGGTGAAGCCTCGGGCAAAAGCTAGTAAGTGATATCAATAGTAATAATGTAAGCAAATAGAACGGATAATAATACAGATCCCTTTATCTCCACAATCGAATCATAGAAAATCATCCCTTATAACACTCGAGGAGGCAAAGTTTTCGAGCGGACCTCGACGATATTGAAGACTAATATTGTCAGTTATTGCGGAAATTCTGTATTATACTCGACACATATGTATCTCTTTAAATATCAGGAAGTAATAAAAGGAAACGCGACGTGATCTGTGATGTAAACATTATCCTGATGAAAAAAATCTGTTACGAATATAAAAGGCTTATTTTTTTTTACGAAAATATCACAAGTTAAAAGTTTAACTTGTCTTCGTATCTGTGTGTTCATCGGTGGCATCTTAGAAGCCTAACCTAAGCCTTAGCTGGACCGATTTTGATTTAGTTTGTCTTGTTTGAGACATAATTTAATCGAGTGTGTTCTTAGCTATGTCCGGAAAATGCGTGTTCTTGGAAACCGTTTCGTTTTCATTGTAAAGGGTTTCTTTACTTATATTTTATTGTCACAAGCTTTTAATGTCGCCAGAGAAATTTTGCTGCGTTCAAAGCGTGAAGTAACCCGTTGATGAGTTCCGTCGTTGGTGACCGAACCTGGTTGCAGCATTAGATCAT
This sequence comes from Plodia interpunctella, assembly GCF_027563975.2. NCBI lineage: Eukaryota > Metazoa > Arthropoda > Insecta > Lepidoptera > Pyralidae > Plodia > Plodia interpunctella. The sequence goes on from NC_071302.1 coordinate 2,815,946, forward strand.
GCTTATCATAACGTAACATGCAAGATTTGATTTACAGAAAATTAAAAATTGCGACAGTTAATTTCCTCACGGTTGGCCCAAAAGTGAGGAAATTAAAGTGTCTAATGGCCAGTGGACCATCTTTATGAGTGGAATAAAGAATGTTTTCATTCCACTCATAAGGACAGCTTAGTGTCCTTATAGGATTATATTATAGCTTGCTAACTTAATAATTTTGATTATGTTGTCAATCAAAATTTTTCAATACAGTTGCATGTAATAAATATGTGTTCTTGTAGCAAATAAACGCAATATCTATCTATAATTACTATAGAATTAGTTTAAAACTGATGTAAAAGTTTACCGACTTGTATAGCTTAATAAATTACACAATTAAAAGAGTAATTCATACGCATTACAATAATAATGATACTTGCTGGTTAAATCAAAGTAATATTTGATCGATTTGATTCGATAAAGTACGATTTGGTCTTAACTTCTTCATTTCTATTCTTATCAATAAAGCACTTTAGTATAAAAATATTACCTAAAAATAAAATATTATTTATTTTCCTTTTAAGGCAAAATATTTAAAAGTATCAAATTCGAAACATTTTCTATTTTCATCGATTTTAATAATAAAAATATATATATATATATCATTAATCGTCAATATACGCTTATAAAATATTGTATTTCGCATGAATAATTCAAGCTACATTTATACAGCACCCAATTCAGAATACGAGACAAGATTTTTATAACATAATCAAGTGAGATAATAAAAACAATCTTACCAAATCAACTCCACGACAAAATTCCTCCATGCACGCACAATTAACATAAAAATCCGTTCACGTAACCAGAAAATTCGCAAGTGGATTTTAGACCGCGGATTTTAAATCGCAGGCGGGGCACTGTGTCAAGGGCTCGTAGCACTGCTACGACGTAGACGTCCGCGCTGTAGCGGAGACCCGCACGACAGCCTCACGTTGCTACCAGCTACGAGGGGAGATTCGTAGCCAATCGAAGTGAAGCTGCGTTGTATTTGTGTGTGCTCTACTTTGGTATTCTATTTTATGATAATATTATATGCCTTTTTGTGTTCAGTAGAGTAAAATACCTTGAAAGCATGAAGGCTGATATAATCAGTAATAAAACCATAGATTGAAATTATACTAGGATGAATCACATAGCGTTTCGATTTCAAAACTGTTGAGCAAATGTTTTCTTAAAATAAATTAAAAATCAATCAAATTTAAAAATTAAATTAAATGATAAAGAAAATTATGTACAATAAATTAGCAAGCATTGTAGTAGAAACATGTGCCTTATACATTGAAGTAATAATGAATAAATTATGTAGTTTTTTTTTAAGTGTCATGGCTCCATCGTTCGCCAAAACGATGATTTTGCCAACGTCATAATATAAATATTAAAATTGAAGTAATAACTTAGCATCAAAAATTAACAATTGATACACACGATTTAATTGTATGTGATAAAATCTATTCTTCAGATAGAGCATCATGCAAGACCGACGCAGTTGAGCTAAATAGAATGAGATAACAAGCAAAGTTGGGCAATGCTGTTCTCGAGCCAGAACGAGACAACAACATTGCACCCAATCCATTACGTCCGCTCCACACATTGGGCCAACATTCAGACCAATAGACGTACATTGCGTGTTATTGTCTCGCGTTAATACATCGCTCAAATTAAAACTAAGCAATGGATTTAAAGTTATCGTGATTATCGGTGAGTAAAGGTTGGTCATACAGGCGGTAGGGACAACGAAAAAGGGCAAAGTTTCTCCCGTGAATTATTGAAATGAATTATATTTTATGTTGCTAATTGACTCGCTGACGCTACTTCCAGACGATAATTCGTTCAAAAATTTTGGATGCATTAATTAAGTTACTTTATCTTGAGCAAATGGATACGGTGCGATCTCGGTGAATTTTAATGTAATTAGTTAAGATATTTTGGTAAAAGCATTCAACAGGTTCACTACTACGTAGGTAACTGAAGTGTGTCTTTTGTCAAAGCTCAATTTTTTCCAATATTTAATTTTAATGAACAAGTAACAAATTTAAAAGCAAATTAAAAAAAAAAAAAAAATTTTACTTTAAACACAGGTTATGGTAAGTCTTATAGTACCTTAACTTTAACAAATGTGCCGCCGTCGATTAGATAAAATAGCGAAATTTGCATTGTTGTGCTGCACAGGCTTGTGTACAGTCAAACGCACGTAAAGTTCTCCTGCAAAAAATAGATGAAGTGGTAATATCGAATTTGAAGACTTTAGGTATATGTGCAGTTGACTGTACAGATAGAGTCAAAGACGGAAATATACAACAGAAATGTTTTTCACTTCATTTGAAGTCAGAAGTTTTGTACCTCAAAGGTTCGATGACAGACGGACGGTTGAGAAGGGTCAGTTTGCGAAACGTGCCGACCAAAACAAAGGTTTCTGTTAAGGAACCGTCAACTTTGTATTATATTGACCGTTATATTAAATAAAAGTGCAATAAATTGTTGATAGACTAGTTGTGAGCCGCGTACTAAGCCCTCGCGAACACAATATTTTTTTTACAAAATTGTGAATATTTAAAACTTAACCGAATGCCCTACGAATTTAACCAACAAATCTTTTAAATTTCATCAAAATCAGACCAACGGTTCGAAAGTTATCGCGTTACAAACATACCTACATACATAAAAAAAGGATTTGTAGACATCGCTCGCATCGCTCTCTCTCTGTCAATGAAAATCAACTCACGCTTTTAGATAATTGGAAATTAAGTAATTACTTAACTTATACTAGCAACCCGTCCCGGCTTCGCTTGAGTAAAAACATAATAAATAATACGCCCAAACCTTCCTCAGGGATCACACTATTAGGTGAAAATCGCATGGAAATCTATGCAATAATAATACGAGTAGTTTTTGAGTTTATCGCGAATAGACAGACAAACACGGCAGAGGATGCAATATGGCATCTCAAAAATGCGAAATTATATGGCGAAATGTTACAAGAAGCTATCATTAACTATAACAAAGTCGACATTGTGAGATATTTTATACGCATCTTAACAATCCCTACCGAGATCATCGTGTTTGTTTCAACTTTGTGCATATTATTATCCGCTAGTTCATAACTTTCAGACGGATTTTAAGGGCTTAATTCAAATTTTGTGTACCAAAAAGACTTATTAATATACAATTTCACATAACTTTTAACCGTATATGCAACGGAATAGAGTTGATTTTGCATTAAGTTTGCGATTTTGTTAATAAATGTTATGGGCTTATGAAAACAAAACTTAAATGGGGTCCTTTTGGTCATATCAGTTATGGTGGTTTTAAAAATTATAACAAAATTTGTATTATTCATACATAACTATACGTTTTTTTTTGCAACAATAAATTTTTAAATTTTTAATAACATTTCATATAAATACGTAAATCGTACCACTATTTATCCAATTTCAATTTGTTTTTCACCGTCATTGACGATTTTTGGGTATTTATTTATTACCTAACTGCAAAAGAAGGGTATTGGTTTTAAAATAATGTAAGTACTGTAAACAATATTCAATCATAACAAGAAACTTCAAAAAATAAAAAAACTAAGTTCAAAAAAGATTTCTTTCAATTAATATTTGAAAGTTATTGTATAGTTTACAATGGATATAATAACCGAGCCATCACTATGTACATATGATCCGAATCTCATCGGCTGAGGAAGAAACCGTGAAAACGCTCAGATGAAAGAGATAGAGTGATACCTATGGTTCTATTTACATCCAAAAGTAGAACGTGCCACAAACAATAATTTAGCAGAATATGTGGGCAAATACATCTTTACGAAAAACAAGAGGGTATCTATAAAAGGCGCCTTTTCACGTCCTCGACCGTCCCACAGATCTATAGAACCGCACTAGGCCGAACGATTTTTACCGCCAAAACACACCGCAGATAAAATAAATAAACAATTTTTTTTGCAAAAAAATACGAATAGGTACATAAAAATTGGTGTTAAAAAAAAACTTCAACCTGCACGATTTACCGGTATGCAAAAATAAATAAAAAAACTGAGAGAATTTGTAATCATTCTGATGATATCTCAATCAATATACTTAAATATAAAAATTCTCCGCTGACTGACAGATAAACTAAGATTACTAGACGTAAAAAACTGAAATTTGGTGTATAGATTCTTTGAGAAGTGCTAACAAGTAAGCACTAACAAAATCTTTCCCTACGCAAATCATTCAATGACCATAGAGCGGCTTCCAGCCTGCTCAAAAAAACCGCTCGTGTAATCGCACCCCTACAAGCACGACATAGCCACGACGTGCCCCCTAATTCTATCATCCCCTATGAGGGGTTGGCAAACTGTCAGTGGCATTAATACTTGTCTTTGAAACTGTCGAAAATGATTTCCAAATGCGGATTACGTGCACTAAAATAATAAATATCTAACTTTTCATAAGCGTGGTCTTTTTTAACCCCCGACGCAAAAAGAGCGGTGTTATAATTTAACGTGTCTGTATGTGTATCTGTCTGTGGCATCGTAGCTCCCAAACGGGCGAACTGATTTTCGTTTAGTTCTCTTTGTGTCATAGATAATTTTATCCCGAGTGTTCTTAGCCATGTTTCCTAAAAACAGGTTAAATCGTTCAAAAGTTGTAGCGAAATGAATATTGAAAGACGGGGGTTTTTTAATTTGTCTAATAAATAAACGTGTATGTAACATTTATTTATATATCTAAGGCTGTATGTTTTCAAATAAAATAAATATTTTTTTTTTGTTTTACAAAATATTACTTATGCGTATAAATAATACAAATTTAGAAGAACATTGTTAAAAACCACAAAGGTTTATCTACAATGATGACGTCAGTTAAACTATAAGTATATTAATTTCATTTATTATATTTATTTTTATAAATTTGGAAAATATGTTTGCTAATTTCTCTGAAGTTTGTATTAGCGAAGTACCTATAAGTTAATTACGAATTTATGCTCTGATACACGACTGCAAGGAAATGATATTTAATGCTCATATCTTGTATATAATAATACTTTTTTACCGTTTAAACGCCTGAAATAATTTATTAGCAATCTATTTCCGGGTTGAAATTGGATTTCATTGAATATGTATTTTAGTTTTTACATCAAAATTCCATTTACTAAAACTTCGAACCTTTGAAACTTTCACATCCCATGTTTTAGGATATCTGTGTTTCAGTTTTATGCCTTTCCTATTCAATTAACCATGTTCTCAATTATAAATAAATATATATATACGGACAAATCACACAGATTGAGTTAACCCCAAAGTAAGTTCGAGACTTGTGTTATGGGTTATTAACTCAACGATACTATATTCTATAACGTAGGTATATACATATACGAGTAGATAAACATCCAAGACCCATGTTAATCTGAAAAATATTATTTTCCATGTTCCCCTGACCGGGGATCGAACCCGGGACCTCCGGTGTAGCAGTCCGGCGTGATGACCATTAGACCACGGAGGTCGTCCAAAATTGTCATAATAATAAAATTAAACCGGCCAAGTGCTTGTTGTACTCGCTACAAATGGTTCAGTACTAATTAACTATTAAGATGGAAAAAAATCACATTTACTGTATAGCCTCCGTGAATATGCATTTTATTCTATTTATTTTAGTATTTATTATTACAGCAGCAACAGAAATATCATCTTATAGATGTTGCCCGGGGCTTCGCTCGTTTCTAATGGTGAAAGAATTTTTTAAATCGGTAGTTTCGGAGATTGCCTCAAACATACAAACTCTTATAATAAGATGATAGTTCAGACAGATGATAGATGACAGATGATAGTTTCTACTGTCAACTATCACGGCTCATAAGATATAGCTTGGTGACAGACGGACGACTGGCGGCGGCTTAGTACCTAATAAGATCTCGTTTTACGGAAACTTATATACTAATAATTTTTGACATGAAATAGATGAATCAGAAAAAATACCGGATTGCACTCCGGGAGTGCCGGCAGAAGTGAAAACTCGAATACGTTGTGCATTTTAAACATCTTACGAATTCTCGATCGAGGGTCACGTGTCCTGACGCGAGTTTATAATTTTTTACCCATCGCACAGTGTGCACAACGCCGCTAAAGAAGTTTTCACTTCAAAAAACGAGAAAGCACATTGAACAATTGCTATCATCTGAGCCGAAAACTTTTACAAATTTATAAATTTCCCAAAATTTACTTTAATTCATTGGAATACAGTACCATGTAAGTATGTTTGTTTTTCTCTTCTTACGAACAATTGAATCAATACACTTGAATATATAATGTTGATACAATGCTTGGTTGATATAATGTAAGGAATGCAAAATTTCTACACAAATGGAAAATAATATAATCATTTGTAAATTTTATCTTTTTTACTACTACTAACGCAAACAGGAAAGTTAATATACATTTTTTGTTTAAATTTTATCTTGTACTTTATATCTAATGCCACTATTGGTTCATAATATTTTCTAACAGACTAAATAATAAACAAGAGCTATTATGATTGGTCTACACCAATATGATTCGCTAAGTCGACATGCTTTTGAATATATTTTTGCAAAACCTATGTCATAGCAATGGAACCACGCAAATCTTTCACGTAATCTTTTTGTCAAAAATATTTAGTGCCAGTTTCACACTGTCGTCGAACAGTTTGCCAAACTTTGCGATTCGGTCGAACACATTGCTGGTTTTTCATTGCGGCAAATAAAAGCGTTCGTACTAACAACGCAATGTTCGCGCATTCGCGTCGGCATGTGTGCGATTTCGGCGACATAATAATTTCTTTATGTCAATGGCAGCGTCTGTTCACGGCATATAAATCAGGATCCCAATCACGTCGGGCACCCCTTTACTGAGAACGTGTTGATACAGAACAATATAGATTAATTTTGGACAGCGTACATGTGCCGCCCTGGGTTCATTCCAAGAACTCTGAAGCTTAGTTAGCGATACAAATAGAGCAATTAGAATTTTACTTTGTTAATCACAATTTTAAATAAAAATTTTAGCATACTGTTTACGCTTCGACAGCTTGTCTAGTAATGATTGAGATAAATAATAAACAATACTGATGTTTAGATTCTTTCTGAGCTTGTTGTAAACTAAAAAGTGCATTTATATGATTATTAACCAAAAGTCGCTCATTCTTGAAGAGTCAAGTCAAGAGAGAAAAGTCTTGCTCAATTAGTAATATTATATTTCATAGAACATTAAAAAAAAAAAAGAATTAATTTAAAACCCTACGTACATAATTAGGTACTATTATTAATTATGTCAGGATTAATAGCCGCTGTACTAATAAACTTACAACACCAACACACCTACTAACAAACCTTATTGTGAAAGCAAGGAATAAATGAATTGAATTAAAACAAACAATAAAAGACTTTCACATTACTTTAATTTATTAAATCAATCATGTTCTTTAGGAACGTCGTATCCCCGACCAAGTACATACTTATTATACATGTCCTTAAACTCTGCATATGTGTCATGATGGCCTTCTACCCCTGTAGCGTGACTGTGTGTCTCAGTGTGTCCACAATAGCACACGTGGTCTTTACCGCAAAACGCTGGTTTCCCTTGCTCCATACACTTGTATATACATTTCCTGGCTAGACTCAGATTGGAACAGAAATGAGCTATCTGATGACGTCGTTCCAATTGCGAGTCATCCTTTCTTTCTTTGCTATAACTCTTTATTTCTTTCTTCGCTGTAAATTAAATATATTACTGGTTGTTATAAAAGGAAAGACATAAGTGATGTAATTAGTGATGTGCCGTTCCCGAAATGGATGATAACATTGAACGTTTCCGGGAAAGTCTGGGAATGGAACATCACTAGATACAACATACAGTATGATATGTACGTATATATAGGAAGATGTGCACTCGGTGGAGGTAAAGTTAACGTCAAGTTGACTAGTTGAAAACCAGTTGGTATAATAATAACACTAAGACAGTTTTTCTGAAATTCACAGGATAACGAAGAATCTTTACGAGCATACAAGTTTCTAGTAAAGCAAAGCTTAGTTAATTAAGAAACAATAATCTTACTGAAATCAATTTCATCTTCATCTTCACTTTCGTAATCTGAAACTTCACCTGAATCTTCTTTATCTGTTTCTGTTTTTGCTCCTCTTATGAGCATTTTTTCTGAAATGAAGAATATACTCCTTGGTCTATCAATTTTTTATGTCAAAATCTTTCAACTTCATCGAAATAAAAATTTAAGAGTAGTTGAAAGATGTTTATTCTATTCTATAGATTTGTACGTGGTTTCACTCTCTCTTATCTGAGTGTTTTCCCCGTTTCCCAGTTTCTTCCTCAGCCACAAAGCGTCGGAGCCCTGAGTCCGCTGTAGTTTCACTACTAAGCTTCACTGTCGACTAGAAGGCTCATCTTCGTGTATTCTTGGAGGCTCAACTCATTCTTAGGGTGAATTATTATTTGCAACTCAATAAACTTTGACGTTAACTTTAATCTAGAAAAACGCAAAGTACGCCATTTTATCTAAACGATTGAGGTTAAAGTTAACGTCAAAGTTGACTGGTGCAATCCACTCTTAGTGTGGAAGATTCAGCTGCGATTGGCTCATTTTGATAACATTATTGTTGCGACTGGCAACACTAAGTTTAATTTTAATACTGGCAACATTGTATGTATCATTTTTTCTCTCTTCCTGCGTGTGCCAAAATAAAAGCATCGACTAACTAAAGCCTGCAATTTTTAATTCTCCTCAACGACGAACCTAAGCCAGCACCACAAAATACAGTCCACAAACAAAAGGAACAATTATAGCTGTCTATTCTCTTACAATGCCACGATTGGTTTTAGCATTGTGATTGTTAGCAAGTTTGTTATGTTAGGTAATGTAAAGATAATACGTATCTACCTATTTTATCACTTTATTGAATATCGTTTATCAGCGAACTTTTTTTTGTTGAACTCTAATTTTCGCGTGTTAACAGTTACATTCGGAGGTGTGAGCTGGGAGCCGTATAAAATTTACCATTATATTTTGAAGATTTGTCTATTATTCTTTGTCGTTTCGTACAAAATCCACAAGAAGATATGGAGTAGTCTTAATCTAGGGCGCCTAAAGCCGTATTATTAATAAAGTAGACGAATGTACATACGTATATTTAGTATTTGAAAGTTTATTTGCGTTATGTACCGCGTCGTAAAATGAACAGCTTTGCGAAGCTCATCCTGCTGGGGTCGTTTTCCTGGACGTCGACGATTTTATTTTATTTGGAAAGCCAACAGCCATACTTACGTTATAGATACAAAATTAGCAACATTCTACATGCAACAAAGTCCATCTGGCGTTAAAAAAGGCACTAGATCGTATTGCGTGAAAGGCGCTAGTCAAGAGAGCTACAGCTACTAGTGGTCACGACCCTTAGTAAATAATTATATTAGGACTAATCACACAGACTGAGCTAGCCCCAAAGTAAATTCGAGACTTCTGTTTATGGGATACTAACTCAATGATACTATGTTTTATATCAAATATAACCGGGTCTTGGATTTTTACCTATATATGTATATAGGTAAAAATCCAAGACCCGGCCGAATCAGAAAAAGATCATTTTCCATAATGACCCGACCCTTGGATCGAACCCGGGACCTTTCGGTTGAGAAGCAAGTACTTTACCACTACGCCACTGACGTCGTCGAAACCCATAGCCGTGGATAGGATATGATTATGATGATGATTTACTATAAGCGCTTATTCGCGCTTAAAATTTCGGTGTACACTAGCCTTAATAGTCAATGAATACTCACTGGTAGTCAAAGCAGTGAGACAATAACACTTTCCGTCCATACAAATATGGTCGCCGCCACATTTCATATGGCAAAGTATTTGGAACTCGGAGTTTTTACACGGATTGGGGTTCTCCCGTGTTCGCAGCACCCCCACGCCGAAGTAATAGTCCGCAGATATTCGATCATTGCTTTGACCTTAAACAATAATGAGTTGGTATAAAACATCAGGCAATTTTTTTTTATGCTCTGATATAGAAAACGGTTACTTTAAAAAATTTATGGTGCATTGAGATTTTTTTTGAGTAATATTCAATACATGATTTTTTATTGTAAACACAGTTAATCGTCGAAAAAGACGAACTAGTGTGAGAAACTTAAACTAAGTAATCTTACCCGTTGTCGATTTAAATATGAACACAATAAAAAGTACAAACAAATCAGCTTGGATTTTCATAGTGGCCAGTAACATATTCTGATGTGAAACAATGCGAGTCGACAAATGAGGTTTTTAATTGATTACTCAGTCCGCGACTGGAGCGCATTTAAATGAACTTTTTAATTAAAAATTTCATTCAATGATGTACGTCTTAATTTCAAACCATCATTATTAGACCACGTTAAGTTGTGTTTCATTGTCTTCACTCGTGTCAAATCGACGACAGTTCTACTTATGCACTCGTTATGTTCAGCTCAGTCTCATTTTCTTTTAATATTTACAGATCAAATTTAATGTAACTATATTTTATTTTTATAAAGAAAGAAAGAAAATATTTATTTGCCAAAAACATGAGTACAAATATACAAATTGATGTCAAAATGAATTAAACCTACATGTTTTACCGAATATAGGTGTGCAAATATAAATAAATAAAGAGGCGCATGCTATCCACTACAAATAACAAAAAAAATAATTATTATGTATACTAGCACTAAATTCTATCCGAGTCTATCATTAAAGAAATCATTTAAAGTATAATAACATTTATCAGTTAATAAAGACTTGAGGTGCTTTTTAAATAGATTTAAACTTAAGCTTTTATATTGATTTGGAATTTTGTTGTAAATTTTCGGTGCCATATATACTATACTATTACCGAGTAAAGCAGTTTTTGATGGGTGCATGCATAATCGATAGATATCTCGATGATTCCTCAATACAATATCAGCTAGACGAGGGAATAAATGAGCATTGGTTTTCACAAATTAATTTGTATCTAATCATAATTTTATTTACTTACTATTTAATTATATTAATATAATGAGAATTATTTTTTAATTCGCTTGTACATTAAATGCAGAAAAACAGAGTTGACTTTTTTACTTTTTCTTCGCTATGATTCACAGTTCTCAACATTTTTATTTATCGAGCTGTTGTATGTATTTTATTGACAACATCAAGCCAGCACTTTTTGGTTTGCTCCTTCCGCCAGGACCCGAAGCGGAAGCGTCATACCCATACAATATATTCCCTACGTACCTATTTTATGAGTAACCTAAAACTTACTACTTATTAACAAAAGAAGTGAATTCTATAAGTCATTTATTTAAAAAAAACTCGTTTGAATACATAAAAGTGCTTACAAAAAATTCGTTACCAAACAGGCGATATGTGTGTGTGTTTGCATCAAAGTGACTCGTTAACAGACTGTTATGTTAGCAGCTAATTTCGTTCCACCTGCAGCGACGTTTTGCTCTGACACATTGAATAGGCAAGTTCATAAGTCATGACTCATTGAAAAATGTAAATTGAATTTTCTGCTTTGAATTTTGACACACATTTCTCATGACACTTCATTTGGTTACGTTTTCATACCTACTTTTAACTCTCGACGCAAATAGAGACATTGATTTCTATATTGAACAGTTTATGTACATAGTTGTATGTACGAGAATGAAATATACGTTATATAGGAAAGTAAGTACAAAGGTGCTGCATATTTCAAATGAATTTTCTTACATCAAACCCAAGAGAGAGGGGTGTTTAAAATATTAGGCTTAGATTAAGCTGTATATATAAGAATCTATGTATATGTTTGTTTCATCGTAGTTCCCATGAATTGATATAGAAAGACTTTTTACTTAGAATGTTATTTTTCAAGAGTGTTCTTAGATTTGAATTAGGGTGAGTTGCACCAATCAACTTTGACATTCAGTTTGAACTGCGCGCCGCTGATGTTTAGACAAAATGGCGTACTTCAAAGTTTGATGGTGGCCATTTTTGACTAAGGTGACTGAAAATATCAGATTGTGTTGACATACAAAGCTTCGTTTATATGCTTTAAATAGCTGATATAAAATCTATTTTTATACTCTAAATCTTCTAGTGAAGTAAGATTCTAGTTAATTAATGTTCACAACATAACAAAGTAAATATAAAACGTACAAAGAGGAAACTAAGTACGAAGGTACTACTCATTTTTATTTTAAAAAATATACCAGTTTGTAATAGTATTAAGAAAATAATAATTTCGAATCAAATTATCAGAATTTCTATATTTAAAAATCCAAGCAACATTTGCAAGAAATTCTGTGTTTTTAATTATTCGGGACACTTCACAAAATACCTCCATTCATTCATTTATGTTACTACAGTCCCGAGTAGTTGCATCGTGTTCGTATTTTACTGCAGTTGGAATTGGCTCCATTTGTTTCGGATCAAGAAGAAGAGTAACACTTATTTTAACGGAAGAATCGATCTTATTAGAAAACATTGGTACGTTGAATTTGCTCTTTTTACTAAAAGTTTTTATTAAGTATCCTTAAAAGGAAGATTCATTCATTAATTTTTAGCTTATTTCAACCCCCTGCTGGGTATAGGCTTCCTTTTTTCATGCCACTTTTTTCTGTCTTGTGTCAGTCACATTAATCGCTTTCCCGCTGTAAAAGGATATATAATTTTGATTTATTACAAAATTGTGTTATGTACAAATATAACGTATAAAATGGTGGACCATATTTTCAACCAATAAACCAATCAGATGTCTTCAATACGTTTGCAATATTTTTTTTCGTATTATTCTGTACTTAAAAACGACTAGGTACTCTTCGTGTAAGAATATAGATTTGTTTTATCATTTTCAAGTAATTAACTAAATACAGATATTTAAGAAGTAAAGCCAGGATTCATGCAATGTTTCTTTAACTCCATGAATGAATCATACGAGTTGACTCTCAATTATAGCAACTTTAGCATCTTAAATCTGCAAACAAACTGTCGCAACCAAGAAGAGTGCTTCAAACAGCCGTCAAACAATGCCGAGTTAGTCCAATTACTGCAAAGTCCAAACGAGTCCCGAGTGGTAGAACTTCATTTCCTTACTTATAGAAAGTGAAGTATTTCTTCTGCGCTTTCGTTGATAAGTCAAGAGCGACGAGCGAGACACTGAATTGTACTATACTTCCTCTTGTTGGATTAAAACTACAGACCAGTAATTTATCTAAGGACGTATACATATGAGTTACTCATATTTTAAAATTATAATACTTTTTCTATATTATTCATAGTTCGACTTTTGTTAGTGGCATTGTTTGTTGAGTATTTAATATATTCGCAAATGTTTTCTTGGCAAAATCAAAACATTATTATATTTTAAAATAATATCTAATTTCCATTAAATATTTTTAAAATCCTTGTAATATACGTTGCTACTTACTTTTTAAGCGAATGCTGTTACAAAATTCCGTTCCGTTTATCCTGCAAAAGAAGTCAGTATTTCTATAAACAGGTGAAACAGTGTTTACCAAACATCCATAAGTCTTTAACTTATACCACAGAGCAAAGTAACGACGTTCTTAATGAACTCTCCCTGTAAACTGTTCCAGAAGTTCCCAACTAGTCCGTGGGAGTCGGGCATTAACATTCCTCGAATATTTTTACGTATCCCAAAAGCGGATAAAAAGTTTCAACTTTTCAACTCTGAAATAGTTTTTGGTTTTATTTGTGAAAGGATTGGAGGGTTGTATTTTTAAATACTAGTTTTTTGTTGGGATTTCGCTTGCATCTAGGGAGAAAATATTTTTTTAAATAAACGTTAGGTATCTAAATTAAGTGACAGCATTTGTCTTTTCGAAAATAGCGTTTTATTTTCATGAATTGCGTTTTGTGAGCAAGGATAGCTGGCATCAATTTCTTGTACTATTATAAATGTAAAAGTTTGTATATGTGAAAATGTTTCTTAGTCGATCACGCAAAACCTACTAGATGGATTTGATCAAAATTTGGTACACGGCTAGAATATAACCTGCAATCATCCATAGTGTACTTTTTATTCCAATATTTTAACCAGAGATAGAGACAAACCCCAGGGTGCAGCTAGCTAAATATTATATTTCCTTTTTAAATAAACTGTGTTTTATATATACTATAGTATCACGTAAAATCACCCATAATGCACGTTATATACATCATAAATATACATGACTATGCCACCAGAGTTGAACACACCTGTTGATAATCTCAGGGGGTGAAATATTACATCCCTTATATAATCTGTACTTTTAATAAGAACAGCACTAAGGGCAGGTTATTCACGTAATATTCTGATATTTTTAAAACTTTCTTTTCGCTTTTGTTAAAATCATTTTCTTTACACATTATGACATTCTTCACATCGTTACAATAGCGTACAAATCCATCTAGATATTTCACAATAAAATAAATGAAAGATGAATCACAAAAGTAACATGAGATACCAAATTCATATTCTTCTTTGTAAATCAAACAAACGCTTTCATTCAATCAAAAAATTTATGAACGTGGTTAGATTAGATGTCGATAGAATATTTTCCATTCTATGTTTCCTGCCATACATTTTAACTCCCTACACGACACGGCTTTATACAGCGTTTATTTTTATCAGCGATGTAGTTTGTATGGTCCAGGTATATCTTAAAGTGATGGCATCAATAATATATGTGTGTTAATGATTATTATAATGGCGATTATAAACCGAAGACTGACCAAGAAAAAGTAGAAAATTTGAGATGCGGCCATTTATAAGTCCCGTATTTGTTAATAGACATCCGTGGAGAAATTCCTGCGGTGAAGTCTGTCATGTCACCTGTGCTATTGAATACATATTTATTGATCAGTTTTATGTTTATTTCACAAACAAAACAAATACAACGGAAACAATAAAAAAGAGACGCCTACTAAAGCAGACTTATCCCAGAAAGGGATTTATTTCAGTCAACCAAGTATTTGTAAGAGAACAATTTAAAGCGCACAGTAACTTTGCTTAAGTTGACCGTGCAATGTAAAGAGAAACAACTTATGTATTAGTTAAATGTATTTATTTTAACGCCGGCTAGGTACATTCTAATTAATTTCTTGGCAACTCAATGAATACGTTTACCAAGAGCGTTAATCTCATTTTTATTTCCATAATCCCATCCATTCCAGCCACCCGTGAATTTTCCCCAATTTTCGGGAACCTTTATGAAACTCCCCAAGTTGGAAAGTAATTAGAACAAAACTAATTTCAAGTCTTCAAGCTCGTCGCCAACAACGAGTGATGTTTGTACGAACTTTCTAATGGTAATGAGATGCCGATGAATATTTTAGGTGTATAGAAAAGTTAACACTTAAATGTCAAAGTAGAGGAAATAAGAGTAAGTAACACAGCAACTCAATAATCATAGGATTGTCACTGTCAGGCTATATGAACGTCGTGACGCATGCGTCACTACTCCAGTTGATAATTTGTGGGTAAGAAACTGGTCTGAAAAATGGAAACATAAAAATTAATTTTATTCAACAGTATGTATAATTACAATAGCTGTTCTTTTGGTTGCTTTTATCTAGTTTGATCTGAATACCAACTGTTGCAAATACATACTGAGATAATAGGAAAAATTATGTAAACGAATTGGATGATATTGCAATTTTGCCACAGGTGTATCATGTGTCATAGCTAGATTAAATGTATTTTTTTATTATATTCATCCTTATCAATACAATACAATTTCGACATGGCTAATGCTAATCCTCCACTGGATTTGGTAGATGAATGTATGATGAAAACCACGTAAAATCCGAGCAGTACTTTTGGTTTCACGCGAACAGACAGATGCGGCAGTGAATTGTTTTATGATATTTAAGGATATAAGGATTATGCATATGACTAAAGAAGTTACATTTTTGGTAAAGGTATAGGAAAATTCATATCATGAAAATAAAATATAAAAATATATTTAATTAATAAAAAAGGAAAGGAATACTGTTTACTCTCAACTAAAATGACGGAATAGAAATTGTATGAAATTAATACTGAAGCTAAGAGAAGCGGTTATGACCAAGTTTAAGTGTAGGCCGACCCTAACGGTGACTTGCAGATCATATATTTACTTTACCCCACGCAACGAATGCCGGTCATCGTAACATGTTACATTGCTCAAAATTATATATTGTGTAATAACTGACTATATAATTTTAAATATATTTATCATTTATCATAAGTTTTTTTTTTCAAAATCTTTTGAAGCCTGAGTCGTACGGAATTTCTAAATTTGTCGAATAATTTTAAAAGTATTCTATATATAAAAAAAAAATCACGCCATGTTACATACACGTACAGTCAGCAAAAAGTGTGAGGAATTGACTCTGTAAATAAGGGATTTATAATCAAATAATAACAATGAAATTAACACTTATCAAATGAACTTAAAGTACAAATAGAATAATAGTCTCACATTTGAAAGAAAAAAGAAACGCCTACAAAAAATATAGCATTGCTTAAAACAACTATTACTCACTCGTAGTACGTATACAAAACTTTGTTTTAAATAAAACGCGATACCAGCGTGTACTTAATTTACATTGCCGACTGTACTTTTTTATCAGTAAACAGACCTACTGATGATCTAATGATATGTGATATAAGATAAGAGGAAAAAGTCACTATATTTGGAATGCGGTAACAGTGCTCACGTCAAAATGGCGAAAAAGTTATACTATTTTGAATTTAACGGGTTAGCAGAGTCCATCAGATACATGTTACACTATAGTGGTCAAAAATTTGAAGATATAAGATATGAACGCAAAACGTGGCCTATTACAGAAATTAAAGACTGTAAGTAATATTTTTTATATCACAACAAAATATTATACTTTAAGGGATCAACAATAAGGTGCAGGAAATTTTTTAATAAACGCATAATTTTATTGTCGTCGTCGAAAATCCCAGGGTAGTAACAAGATAGTTGACATGACAGACAGACAGTAATGTGATCAAATTTTGCAAGTTACATTGCACCCACTTTCGCCTGGCCTACAAAGTTGAAATTTTCCACGTCGTCGCTTCAGTTTTCATGACAATGATAAACATGATATGATGGTGCCCCTAATACCAGCTTCCACAGGGAACTCCTCAACGGTTTACTGCCCGGATATGATTTTTGATTGCGGTATGATTCAGAAATTAGACCTTGACAGTACTTTTTCAAATCAAATTTTAATAGCTGGTGTCAAAAACCATTTATTTTATATCAACAAAAATATGTCCACTGATTTTATGGTTACTGTTGTGAACATTTATTTTAAAAAAAGAATTTAATTTTATATTCTTCTAATTAATCGTGGATTTATTTTTTTATTCCAGCTCTTCCATATGGCCAGCTACCCGTGTACGAGGAAGGAGACCGCAAGCTGAACCAGTCTATCGCCATCGCTCGTTACATCGCCAGCCAGACTGGTCTTTTGCCCTCCGACCCCTGGGAACAGGCTGTCTTGGACGCTGCAGTTTTCAACATTAAAGACTTTCAAACAAGTGAGTATACGAAATTTGATCAGTCTTCAAATTGTATGCAACGTCACAAGCTCGGTATATGGATCACATTAATATATAACGGGCCACTCACGTGTGCTGCCTCTGCATGACCCGAGTAAGGCAAAACCAAGAAGTGTTAGCTTGTCACCAAAGATGATAATAAAATGCGTGCAACTAGATGAAAAAGTAGGAAAGCGGACCCTGGGCTCCGACACTCAACACGGCTGTGGAATAGTTAGCTATAGTTTCAGTGTAGTAATACCTTTTTCAAAACAAATCGACCAATGCTTATTTCTCACATTACTTTTAATCACACTATATTAGTTAATGTGTTTACTGTGCAGAATCAAAATAAAATAATTTATTCAGAAACTAGGCCTTCACAGGCACTTTTTACGTCATATTCTAAATTAAATGATATTTACCAAAGCTACAAACTACTAGCATTTCGTAACAACCACTGCTGAGAAGAAATGCCGAAAGAAACTCATTCAAACAGTGTTGGTCCCTATTATGCCAGAAGGGGCTTACCATTTTTTAAATATAAAATGTATAATTTTTATCAGTAATATAACAATGTAAGTACATGGTCAAAAGGTATACAGAAACATATTATGATTGTGATCAAGTCCTGATGAAAGTAAATAAAAATATATATAAATATAATTAACCAAACAAAAAAACTTTTAATAAAAGAGTACTTAATTATGTCTATTATGGGGTACAATCAACAGCTCAAGCTACCTAATTTGCAAATTCGTGGCTATTACCACAGCGCAGACATCCATGAAGGATAAAATGACGTTCGGTTGGCTGTACCATGCCTATTCGCTATCTTGCCTATAAAGTGCGTGGCCAATTATTTGTAAAAATAAAATGTGTCTTGTCTTCAGTTCCAGATTTGTTAAGCTCATTTCTCATATTTTCACCTGAGCCGTGGCACAAGCTAACTTCTCATTCATATTATTAAACTTTCAGAAGCACGATCTTACGTATCGGAGACAGATCCAGTCAAAAGAGAACAGTTAAAAACAGAGTTTTTCACGGAGACACTGGACTATTACCTTTCAAGATTCGAAAAGGAACTAAAAACAAGCAATGGATATTTCGGAGGAACGGTAACTCATTACGTTATTAACGTTTACTAATCAGAAAATGGATAGTGAAAGGTGATTCATGCATGAGCTTTCCAACACATTATCTCTGAACATTTCTGGCTTATACAAACGAAAGAGTGAACATCAAGGGAGAAGAAGTACCTACTCTGAAAGGAAAAAAATGTCAATTGTTAGTTGTAAAAAATAAAATAACTTCTGGGGACGAAGGAGTTTCATCAGTTAAGATTTTGATTTCCAATTTTTTCATTTTCTGTATATATTTTTCAGTTGTCCTGGGCAGATTTCTACCTAATGGGGATCTTAGAGACCATCAATACTTATGCGGGTGTAGAAATCGAAAAGAACTATCCCACTATAGTAGCTCTGTTCAAGACTATTCGCTCGCTATCCGGCGTGAAGGAGTATATTGCTTCTAGGAAATCTTATGTTGTTTAAATGTCTACTTTTAAAGCTAAACTATAATTTCTATGTAAGGCAATATTTCGTTAATAAAAAATATAAAAGAAATTTGTCATTATACCCTGTCTCTCTCATTTAAACGTTTCCCGGTTACATCTGCTGCCGAAGAACGTCAAAGCCAAGGGCCAGGGATTGTATTCGTTAAATTATTATAGTGTGTAATCTATTTCATTTTTTAATTTTAATTTTGAATAATAAGTATACACTAGTAATTATTGAGGTATGACATTGAGCGCACCTTTTAGAATGGCACCATTACCAATCATATCTACTAAATATGTTTTGGTGTTACTCGAGGAATAATTAAAATGTGTTCTTATAAACAGAATACTCAGATCAGTTTTGCCCTCATTGGGCCATGGCGTGGCGTGACGTGGCTGAGCGTCAGCCAACATCATGGATTTGTAATATAACAGACATTGTATCTGTATCATAATTTTTCATCTACCTAGACCTGGCAGTAGGGACAAGAACTGCAGGCTTGATGTCGTCAAGGACGATATGTACGCCAGTGTTATAAGCATCATCATCGTTTCAGATATGAAGATAAGAAGATATGCTAAGCTTCTGTATTGTGTTCTTCTGTCGTCCACATGTAATGTTGACAGCAGTACTCTGAGGTTGTGGATTAAGCTCCCTGTCATGGTTTTCTATAGAGACTACAACAAAGAGTTATTCAAAAGGGGCGTGATAATAAGTTTTTTTATTTTTATTAATTGATAAGACACCCTTGGCGTTGTCGACGGCTACTTCCATTCATGTGCCCATCTGAATGCAGAAAATCATGCCTGTTTTCTTTCTCAGTAGCCTAAAAAATTGTTTAAAAACATTATTCTTATGTTCACTTTAAAAACTGTAATAATTGAGGAAGTAACACATGTTACGGTATTAACTTTTGTAGGAAGCACTAATGCGAAGAAAAGTAAAACAAGAACTGAAAAATATTTTTTTAATCAACCTTAAGCAGGAAAAACGTAAGGGCCCCTTTTGGCGACATATTCCTTGACACCAGGCAGCGATGGTATTTCCTTCATGAGAGCGGTAATTGATGGGTAATTCTTCTCCAATTGGACATTCATCGCAAGGTTGATGCCCTCGAGCATTCCGACTAAGTAGAAATCAGCCCACGATAACTGAAACAATTTGAAAATTATTTTTGGTACAGTCAACAGCACTTCGAACTAACCATATTTATTACTTTTGTTGTTGTTATGATTAGCCCGGAATAAAACCACTCCATATCGTCCCATACGAGGCTACTAAGGAAGAAAACGCTTTGATACCTATTAGGCAACTATTAGGCAATAAGATCTCCTGATAATAAACAAATGTAAGAACTGTGTATTTAAGTAATAAATTGTTTTTGAAACTAATCGTAACGAACCGATTCTATAGGAGAGTTTCATACAGTAAGAAAAAGTATGTGGACAAATAACACAGATTGCGTCAGCACCAAAGTAAGTTGAAGGTTTGTGCTATGGGATATTAAATCAACAATACTATTTTTATAACATGTACAATTGTACATATGTTACCACTGATAATGATGATGATGTATGAACCTACCTTTCCTCCAAAATGTCCATTGTTGTCTTTGAGCTCCTTCTCAAACCGTGACAGGAAGAAGTCCACAGAGTCTGTTAGAAATTCTTTTTTTATTTGCTCTTTTTTCGTTTCGTCTTTCTCTATAAAATAGGAATAACTTTCTGAAATAATAAAAAAATTAAAAAAGTTAGTAACTTAAATTCAAAATGTGTATATATGTATAATATAACTGAATCGGTACAGATTTTGCTTCATAGTTGTATTCCTCGTTGCTGAGTGTCGTAGTCATTATGTGGAATGAATCACACACAATTTTTTGACACTATTTTTGGAGTTGTTTACCATTTCACACACAAATTGATAATCGAGCAGAGCACAAGTTTCCTAATGATGTTTTCCTTTAGCGGAAGAAAGTGATAGTCGATGAAAACTACACGAATCAGATTGGTATACAAACTCATGTGGCACGAGTAGGATTCGAACCTGGGACCTTTCAGTTCACAGTCAGACGTATTTAATTATAATATATAGCAAGATGACCATACGCGGACAAAGAAATTATAACTTTATTATATAAAAAATTTGTAACACTGCACAAATTTTACGGGCAAATTTTGGGATTATGAAACTTAGTTGGTAGGTATATTAAAACTTTACAATATTCTTTTGTTCTGAAAATAATAATGAGATGAAACAATTCTGGAGTCTGGAAAAAGCATGTGTGACATAACAAGTCCATGCATCCAAAAGTATTTATCTTTTGTGTGTTCTTCCATACTAACTGGCTTCCATACTGACGAGCAGATCAGAATAAGTACTTATTCTGAAAGCCGAAATTTTAAGTTCTTTCACTGTTAACTGTTAGTTTTTTAGCATATTTTGTAAATAGAGTGTTCAAATAATAATTTTAGTTACTCACTTAGTCTGAAGTCATTTACATTTAAGACAGCAGCGTCTAAAATAGCCTGTTCCCAGGGGTCGGAGGGTAAGAGTCCGGTCTGGCTGGCGATGTAGCGGCTGATGGCGATAGACTGGTTCAGCTTGCGGTCACCCTCCTCGTATAGTGGTAGCTGGCCGTATGGAAGAGCTGGAAAAACAAATATATTCACACTACAAAAATATACTCAATTATCCTTCCTTATCCTTACATATTATAAAGTCCTCTACCGTGTTTGTCCGTATGTCTTTCTATTCACATAAACTCAAAAACTTTTGCACGTATTTTCGAGCACCAATGGACAGCGTGATTCCTGAAGGTTTGGGTGTATAATTTAATAATGTTTTCCCCCGAGCGAGTTGATAAATAAATACAAATATTAAGTACCAAAATATTTGTGTCGAAAATAGGTAAAAATATTTATTGGTAAGTTAGTTTTATCCGCCCCGGCAAATAATGAGTTTTGAAGTATTTTTTACAACGATTAAAACGATATTATGAAATAAAGGCTTAAAACAATAGGTACTTACAATCTTTGACTTCCTTAATAGGCCATTTCTTGTAATCAAATCTCACGTCTTCGAAGTTATGCCCACCATAATGTAACATATACCTAATATACTCCGCGATTCCGCCTATGCTAAAATATAGTAATTTTTTCGACATTTTGCTAAGACCGTTGGTGGCGGCACAGAGACTATTATCTTATGACGCGAAATCGTGTCTTTTATAAGTTCTTATACTCAGCGATAGGGTATCTGCGGAAATGCAAATTCAAGTTACTCAGATTTTGTTTTCTTTTAATATTTGAATACGCTTACCCGTAATTTATTTTACAAATTATTAATGCCCAGTTGCATATACACTGTTTGGATAAAAATTTTGGTGTCTGCCTGAGCCTGAACGACTGAATAGTAATTTGTGGCCAAAACCCAAATCGAATTATTGGCCTATTATATTAATTAGAAAAAAAAACATTGTTTTTTTTTTAATTTGAAATATTGATGAAAAGAAAGAAACTTATTTTTCGAAATCGAGGCCGAAACTATGACCGAACATATTACCGTAACAAAAGCCGAATATTCGGTCGGGCACTAAAAAATAAATATAAATTATGTAATAATATGTTTTACAAATTATTAATGCTTAGTTGCATATACACTGTTTAAATTAAAATTTAGGTGTCTGCCTGAACGACTAAATAGTAATTTGTGGCCAAAACCCAAATCGAATTATTCGCCTATTATATTAATTAGTAAAAAAACACATTGTTTTTTTTTAATTTGAAATATTGATGAAAAGAAAGAAACTTATTTCGTCGAAATCGAAGCCGATATTATGACCAAATATATTTCCGTAACAGCAGCCGAATATTCGGACACTAAAAAATAAGTATAATATGTAAAAGTATATGTGAAACATTTTTAACACATTTTTATAATCATCAAAGAAATGATCAGAAAAATATCATTTTCCATCTTGACCTAATCGGGGATCGAACCCGAGATCTTCGATAAGGCAAGACTAAAGTCATTTTTGCCGGAAGATATAAAATATCACTGGCCTTGTACCGCCTCACTAGAATATGAGCATAACAGTGACTTGCACAACGCATGTACTTCACCTCGCAATATGAATGCTGGTCATCGTGACATATTGACATAATATTATTGCACCATCTATTGAATTACAGGAATATATTATGTAATAATAATGTATGAATTATTAAAATCATGTTGGCTGTAAATAGTCAAGAAGTGAATATTGTCAAGTATTTGCGAGACAATGGTCTGACAATTACAGTAGTAAAGACTTTAGGCTCCGACGCTCTATGACGAAAGAAGAAACCGGTCGGTTCGTTCGTCTCAACGTTCAGATCAGAGAGATAAAACAAAATGTGGCATGGAATAGAAACACAAACAAGCATTTATTTCACAATTATTTTCCAGCTCTTCTATAAGGCCAGCTATACGAGGAGGTTGACCGCAAGCTGACTCAGTCTATCGCCATCGGCCGCTACATCGCCAGCCAGACCGAACTTCTGCCCGACCTCTGGGAACAGGCTGTATTGGACGCTGCTGTGTTGAACGTAAACTACTTTCGGGTAAGTGAGTAATAAAAGAATCTGACGATGATAAATTAAGGGTGCCAACGACTATACCGAGCGGAGACGAAAAAGTTGGAACGCGAACCCTGGGCTCCGACGCTTCAAACTTTAGGAAGAAACCCAGAAAACGCTCTGGTAAGATAAATTAATACGAGAGAAGACCCAGAAAACGCTGTGATAAGGTAAAGAATACTGCGCTTACTACATTTATTTACAAACAAATGTGGCAACCTCAGAACTATATACTACTATGATACATCATAGGTGACGAAAAATCACCATGTGACATCAAAATCAGCAACGGCGTTTCGTCATAATTTTGATGAACCATCATTTTGACCATTAAAATTTTTGTCGTAGTCATCATGATCTGCAATTTCAATGTTACTAGACCTATATAGACATTGAAATAGCTGATATTAATTAAAGCACTAGTTTAACTGAAATAATTAGTATTAATTAAAGCACTAGTTTAACTGAAATAATTAGTATTTCTTATTCTTACTTAACTCAGATAGTGAATTTATGTATTTTCTGAGACATGATCTTACATAGTGCAGCCAGATCCAGTCACGAAAGAACATTTGAAAAGAATTTCTCACAGAGAAACTGAAAAAACAGGCTGCATTAATAGCTGTATCAGCACTTGAAACCCTTAATAATTTTTTTGTATGCTTTTTGACCATGTAGGTATTCTATGTACCTTGTTATGCCATTCGAGAGAAGAAAATGTATACTGATAAGCCCTCCTGGATCAACACTATTTCTTTCGGCATTTCTTCTCAGCAGCGTCATTCCGAAATTACTATATGACATAAAATTTGACGTGAAAAAGTACTGTGAAGGTATAATTTCTGAATAAATGATTTGATTTCATTGATATGGAAGATAAAATTCTATGAATTAAAAACCAATTTTATTTTTCTTATTTTTTATTGTGCGGGAAAAACATAAGGTTTCCTTTTTGCGATGTATTCCTTGACTCCAGGCAGCGTTCGGATTTTGTTCATGAGCGCAGTTATTGTAGGGTAATTCTTCTCCACTTCAGCGCTCAACACAAGGTTGACGGTCTCCAGGATTCCTACTACGTAGAAATCAGCCCACGATAACTGAAATACATATTTTAAATCCATATAACCTGTAGTACTAACCGAGTTACAAATAACTGTATTTTCTTCTTGTTGTGTTATTGTTAACACTGCTCTCTCTGTCTCATCTACCGAGTTGTTGACATCAGCGTAAACAATAACCTTAAACTTCGAACATTCGGCTATAATTTCACAACCGGCCTGACGTTAATCCTATTTGGGAATGCTATCGTACCACGATATCATTCCCAATCCCCATTCACGATATCAGTTGCCTAGGCTCTGTATCCCTTAGTTATCTCGTACCATATTCACGGGAGATGTAGTGGTCCTATTCTAGGGTAGAACCACACATGATGAAAGCAGATAGACGTTTATGATGGTATGGGGAAGTGTAGTTCAGGGTCGATCTCGTTTTTCGATCTCATTGTAATATCTGTGATAAACGTTAAAGTGAGTTTGTATGTTCCTCTACAAGCTTCTATTCTAATGTAATCGACAGTCGTGAAATGTTGCAAGAAATGATAGACCTTTAATTTCTGAAAATATACTATCTCAGTGGAAAATTGATGCGGGCGAAGCTACGGGCAAAACCTAGTTTGAGATATATCTCAAACTAGGTTTTGCCCGTCTGTGTTTGACCTTGGGTTACTAACTATAGTTATACCACTAACTATACATATATATAGTTACTAACTATAGTTATAACAGATCATAATAGGAGCTACTTTGCGATTTACTTTGAAATGTCCATAATATACGTATATGTGGCGGTACGTGTATATTGTTTGCAACTTTGCGCATACGCATTCGGTCTGCGCTGGAATTTAGCATTAGCCTATTGGATGGAATTTAACTGCGCCGCGGAGTTCTTGTAATCCACTCTGATAAATAGATAGATGAAGTTTTTTTATAACCTTTCCTCCAAAGAATCCCTTGTTATCTTTGAGCTCCTTTTCCATTCGTGATAGGTAGTATTCAACAGTCTCTGTCAGAAATTCTGTTTTCAGTTGCGTTTTCCTCGCTTCATCTTTCTCCAGTAAAATGGGATACATTTCTGAAAAGTTAAAAAGTAAAAAACAATTATACTGAAGACATAAGAAGAGCAAAACAGAAGATAAGAAAACCGGTTTTTCTAACCCATTACTTTAAAAAAAGGAGCAAAGAAATGCTGGATTGATGTCGCCCAAAATGCGTGTGTAATCGAAATGTTGAAAGAATGACCAGAATTTGCTATAGACCGCAACGGGTGGAAAAGTGGGTTGATCAAGAATCGGGACACGTCACCAACAGGTTAAATACAAAGTCGTGACAATTGATTCGCCAGTCACAGTAGCCGAAAACGACCAGGGATGTATATATATAAAAAAAAAAACAACACTCTAGATTAGAGATTTCCCTATGTTACTCACTTAGTCTAAAGTCTGTAATATTCAATGCTACAGAATCTAATACAGCCTGTTCCCAAGGGTCGGAGGGCAGGAGTCCGGTCTGGCTGGCGATGTAGCGGCTGATGGCGATAGACTGGTTCAGCTTGCGGTCACCCTCCTCGTATAGTGGTAGCTGGCCGTATGGAAGAGCTGGAAAAGTTTATTAATTATTACAAATTGTTATTGTATAAGTATCTGTTTTATTTCCGTAAAATAACCGCTTCCTGTATAGACCATCATGAGTAAAGATTTTCATATTAGCCATGCTATTTATTTGTTTGTATTTAGTAACTAAAATTGTATGTAGTAACTAAAGTCGATGCTTTAGGTCACCTGAATGATATCTTAAATCATCATAATCATTTTAGTAATAACACACACATAAAGAAAAAATATATTATTTACGTCATTTTCATAAAATAGCGCTTGGAAAATTAACACAAAGCCAATAAGTGGAACAAAACACACCCAAAGACTTTCACGACGAATGAAGTGGTTCACTACACACAATTACAGTTTGGTTATCAACTGAGAGTGCAGATTTCCTAACGAAGTCTACCTTCACCGGAAGCAAGTGATGGCAGATATACTTAACATTATTCAGATTATTTTACAAACGCACGTGGCACAACTAAGATTCGAACCCGGAATCTCTCGGTTCATAGGCGTGGACCACCACCGCATCATGAAAGTGTTAAAGCGATGTATAAAATAGTACATATCTATAATAAACATTACATAACACTCACATTTTTTCAAAGTAGGTAAATCTTTGTATTCGACTCTAATGTCTTCAAATTTTTCGCCACCATAATGTAGCATATACCTAATGGCCTCCCCGAGACCGTTCACATCAAAATAGTGTAATTTTTTCGACATTTTGCTAACTCTGCTTAACAAAAACTGATCTATTGTAGCGAACGTAACGGCTGTTATATATTTTTACCTTTGAATCACCTTATTTTATCAATAAAAATCTGTTTGATATATTGATTGTGGTACAAATATACAACTAATACACCTTATCATATCTGTAATATTTGGTGATATTATCACCTATCTGTAATATTTGGTTATATTATCACCAAATATTACAGATAAGGTAAAGTGTTATATATATTATAAACAGTAAAAAGATTTGCTTTGTAAAATTTATGTAAGTCTTTCTTTAAAATAAAATTCTTCCAACCTTATAAATTGTTGGAAACATTTTGTGCTAATTCAATTTTTTTCTCTTGTTGCTTTATTCTAATTCTGTAGGGAAAATTTTTAAGGACCATATTAAATATTTTATTATAGTTCATCTAAATATCATTTTTTAACTTTTCGATGATGATATGAATATATCAACCGCTGATGTTGATATATTCATATCATCATCGAAAATCGTTCTAAATCGTTGAAGTTGTCGCCATGACCCAAATCATGAATAGGCATAAATGAAATTAATTTTGTATTCCGATCTCTCTCTCTGGCTTACTCCCCTCTCTCTCTCATCTGAGCAAGTACCCGGTTTCTTCCCAGCCGTTGAGCGTCGGTGCCCAGGGTTCGCTATTTTAGATTGTCGTCGCCATCCCTGGTTGTCAGACCTGGTCAAGGAGCATATCATCCGTGCACGCATATCATCCTTGACGATCTCAAGCAACATTTGTGTTAGACTATCATTGTGATTAACAATACCTAAAAATAATACAATTTCAACGAAAACGATAAAACATTTAGGTCATAAAGATGACTTTGCAGTTTTTGTTACTATGTCGTGTTACTGTATTTTTATTTCTTTTCTATTTAATATCCTGATTGATTCATCAGTCATTATTAACGCTGATTTGCATTTTCCATACTTATTTTACCCCACGTGGTGAGTAATCGTATTCAATGAATGACCTTGATGATATTCTGGCGCAAGGTCACCATAGTCATTATTATTTTAGTGTAGTAGGTATGTGACATCAAGGCAAACTTTATTTTATTATATGATCATAGATTTTGTGAACTTTGTCTTCATCTATAATCTCTCGTAATTAACTGATTTTATTACCAACAATAGTAATTACTTCATTTAATACCAAATATAGCTAGTTATGGATATAGTGGAGATGGCTTTTAACTTTTCAATCATATGATAAAATGAAAAGTTTCATCACAAATCTTATTCATTGAAAACTCGAGTCGATAAAACATTACAGTCGTAATAAATTTCTACTCTCAAATTACACAAGTAAACCTCATAATATGGAAACGATGATTTCAATAGGTAAATTTTTAAAAAATTCTTTATTAGATAACCTACATATAATTAGTTAATTATTAAGTATATAGTTTTCTTGTGGAAATGTATTCCCTAATATGCGGCTGATCTGATATGGTTCTTGAGAGCGATTATGGTGGAGTAATTCTTCTCAATTTCTTCTTCGAGGTATTCCTCGACCTATTGGTCCTATTGGTCCAGTATCTCAACGACACCCATTATAATGAAGTCACCTCAGAAAAGCTGAAAATCATTGTTTCAATGTTTTGTTAATAAAAGTCCGTCCTGAAATATTAGTTCTGAGATGGAAGAATGCGATATAAGAAATATAGTAAAAAAAGGAAATATCGAAAAGGCAACAAAAGAACAACAGAAGGTTTCGATCGTGTAAGAGACGTCTCTGAAATAATACACACAGTGTTCATTACACCATGATTCTGACCACTTTGGAAACAAGCTTCAAGCTATATATATATATATTATCTCGTGCCTTTGAGTTTCGTTATTATACGATTTCAGGAATATCCATTATTTAAAATTTAAATTTCATACATTTATTTACCTTTCCCCCAAAGAACCCGTTGTTAGCTTTTAAATCCTTGACATATAAAAGTCAGCTGTCTCGTTCAGAAACACTTGTCTCGCTTCCTCTTTCTTCACTGGGTCTGTTTCTAGTCTGAATGTTCCAAATCCAGAAGATTTATTATAAAAATAATATACTAGGAAACATCATCATCAATACATGTAATAAAATTGAAGAAAGGCCAAATTTGTACATTGGATATATATTTTTTAATTCTTCATGGAATATACTTAGTTACTGATATAGATGACGAAAATATAGTTTTGGAAATTTTTGTCTGTCTGCTGTGTGTGTGTCTGAACGCGCATCACTCGAAATCTGCTGGACCGATTTGCTTGAAATTTGGTATGTAGGTACCTTATATACCGGGTTAACATCTTAGATATCATCCCGGTAAATAGTCAGGTTCCCGTAGGATAATTGAAAAATTAATTATGAATCAAAATCTTATAGACATTTAATTCCGGAAAATGAGGGGGAAAATTAAAATAACAATCCACGGAGCCGATTTACTTTAAATTTTTGTAGAAATGTGTAAACAGAATATAAACAAATTGTTTTTATCGATTAAAGTCTGATATAGATATAATGGGCCCAGTATGTATCAATATATCAGTATAAAACTCTTGACTGACTGACTGACTGACAGGCAACGTACACCCGAAACTGATGGGCGGGAAGCTGAAATTTGGCATGTAGGTGAGTGTAGGTGAGCACTAAGAGAGTATTCTTGGAAATTCTACTCCGAAGGGGGTGAAAGGGGTGAAAACTGTAAATATGAAAGTTCTACACCGTTGAAGTTACCGTAGTAGTTTTTCACTTCATTTGAAGTCAGAAGTTTTGTACCTCAAAGGTTCGATGACAGACGGACGGTTGAGAAGGGTCAGTTTGCGAAACGTGCCGACCAAAACAAAGGTTTCTGTTAAGGAACCGTCAACTTTGTATTATATTGACCGTTATATTAAATAAAAGTGCAATAAATTGTTGATAGACTAGTTGTGAGCCGCGTACTAAGCCCTCGCGAACACAATATTTTTTTTACAAAATTGTGAATATTTAAAACTTAACCGAATGCCCTACGAATTTAACCAACAAATCTTTTAAATTTCATCAAAATCAGACCAACGGTTCGAAAGTTATCGCGTTACAAACATACCTACATACATAAAAAAAGGATTTGTAGACATCGCTCGCATCGCTCTCTCTCTGTCAATGAAAATCAACTCACGCTTTTAGATAATTGGAAATTAAGTAATTACTTAACTTATACTAGCAACCCGTCCCGGCTTCGCTTGAGTAAAAACATAATAAATAATACGCCCAAACCTTCCTCAGGGATCACACTATTAGGTGAAAATCGCATGGAAATCTATGCAATAATAATACGAGTAGTTTTTGAGTTTATCGCGAATAGACAGACAAACACGGCAGAGGATGCAATATGGCATCTCAAAAATGCGAAATTATATGGCGAAATGTTA
The DNA here is from genome assembly GCF_027563975.2 of Plodia interpunctella. NCBI lineage: Eukaryota > Metazoa > Arthropoda > Insecta > Lepidoptera > Pyralidae > Plodia > Plodia interpunctella. The sequence goes on from NC_071302.1 coordinate 2,846,540, forward strand.
CAAGAAGCTATCATTAACTATAACAAAGTCGACATTGTGAGATATTTTATACGCATCTTAACAATCCCTACCGAGATCATCGTGTTTGTTTCAACTTTGTGCATATTATTATCCGCTAGTTCATAACTTTCAGACGGATTTTAAGGGCTTAATTCAAATTTTGTGTACCAAAAAGACTTATTAATATACAATTTCACATAACTTTTAACCGTATATGCAACGGAATAGAGTTGATTTTGCATTAAGTTTGCGATTTTGTTAATAAATGTTATGGGCTTATGAAAACAAAACTTAAATGGGGTCCTTTTGGTCATATCAGTTATGGTGGTTTTAAAAATTATAACAAAATTTGTATTATTCATACATAACTATACGTTTTTTTTTGCAACAATAAATTTTTAAATTTTTAATAACATTTCATATAAATACGTAAATCGTACCACTATTTATCCAATTTCAATTTGTTTTTCACCGTCATTGACGATTTTTGGGTATTTATTTATTACCTAACTGCAAAAGAAGGGTATTGGTTTTAAAATAATGTAAGTACTGTAAACAATATTCAATCATAACAAGAAACTTCAAAAAATAAAAAAACTAAGTTCAAAAAAGATTTCTTTCAATTAATATTTGAAAGTTATTGTATAGTTTACAATGGATATAATAACCGAGCCATCACTATGTACATATGATCCGAATCTCATCGGCTGAGGAAGAAACCGTGAAAACGCTCAGATGAAAGAGATAGAGTGATACCTATGGTTCTATTTACATCCAAAAGTAGAACGTGCCACAAACAATAATTTAGCAGAATATGTGGGCAAATACATCTTTACGAAAAACAAGAGGGTATCTATAAAAGGCGCCTTTTCACGTCCTCGACCGTCCCACAGATCTATAGAACCGCACTAGGCCGAACGATTTTTACCGCCAAAACACACCGCAGATAAAATAAATAAACAATTTTTTTTGCAAAAAAATACGAATAGGTACATAAAAATTGGTGTTAAAAAAAAACTTCAACCTGCACGATTTACCGGTATGCAAAAATAAATAAAAAAACTGAGAGAATTTGTAATCATTCTGATGATATCTCAATCAATATACTTAAATATAAAAATTCTCCGCTGACTGACAGATAAACTAAGATTACTAGACGTAAAAAACTGAAATTTGGTGTATAGATTCTTTGAGAAGTGCTAACAAGTAAGCACTAACAAAATCTTTCCCTACGCAAATCATTCAATGACCATAGAGCGGCTTCCAGCCTGCTCAAAAAAACCGCTCGTGTAATCGCACCCCTACAAGCACGACATAGCCACGACGTGCCCCCTAATTCTATCATCCCCTATGAGGGGTTGGCAAACTGTCAGTGGCATTAATACTTGTCTTTGAAACTGTCGAAAATGATTTCCAAATGCGGATTACGTGCACTAAAATAATAAATATCTAACTTTTCATAAGCGTGGTCTTTTTTAACCCCCGACGCAAAAAGAGCGGTGTTATAATTTAACGTGTCTGTATGTGTATCTGTCTGTGGCATCGTAGCTCCCAAACGGGCGAACTGATTTTCGTTTAGTTCTCTTTGTGTCATAGATAATTTTATCCCGAGTGTTCTTAGCCATGTTTCCTAAAAACAGGTTAAATCGTTCAAAAGTTGTAGCGAAATGAATATTGAAAGACGGGGGTTTTTTAATTTGTCTAATAAATAAACGTGTATGTAACATTTATTTATATATCTAAGGCTGTATGTTTTCAAATAAAATAAATATTTTTTTTTTGTTTTACAAAATATTACTTATGCGTATAAATAATACAAATTTAGAAGAACATTGTTAAAAACCACAAAGGTTTATCTACAATGATGACGTCAGTTAAACTATAAGTATATTAATTTCATTTATTATATTTATTTTTATAAATTTGGAAAATATGTTTGCTAATTTCTCTGAAGTTTGTATTAGCGAAGTACCTATAAGTTAATTACGAATTTATGCTCTGATACACGACTGCAAGGAAATGATATTTAATGCTCATATCTTGTATATAATAATACTTTTTTACCGTTTAAACGCCTGAAATAATTTATTAGCAATCTATTTCCGGGTTGAAATTGGATTTCATTGAATATGTATTTTAGTTTTTACATCAAAATTCCATTTACTAAAACTTCGAACCTTTGAAACTTTCACATCCCATGTTTTAGGATATCTGTGTTTCAGTTTTATGCCTTTCCTATTCAATTAACCATGTTCTCAATTATAAATAAATATATATATACGGACAAATCACACAGATTGAGTTAACCCCAAAGTAAGTTCGAGACTTGTGTTATGGGTTATTAACTCAACGATACTATATTCTATAACGTAGGTATATACATATACGAGTAGATAAACATCCAAGACCCATGTTAATCTGAAAAATATTATTTTCCATGTTCCCCTGACCGGGGATCGAACCCGGGACCTCCGGTGTAGCAGTCCGGCGTGATGACCATTAGACCACGGAGGTCGTCCAAAATTGTCATAATAATAAAATTAAACCGGCCAAGTGCTTGTTGTACTCGCTACAAATGGTTCAGTACTAATTAACTATTAAGATGGAAAAAAATCACATTTACTGTATAGCCTCCGTGAATATGCATTTTATTCTATTTATTTTAGTATTTATTATTACAGCAGCAACAGAAATATCATCTTATAGATGTTGCCCGGGGCTTCGCTCGTTTCTAATGGTGAAAGAATTTTTTAAATCGGTAGTTTCGGAGATTGCCTCAAACATACAAACTCTTATAATAAGATGATAGTTCAGACAGATGATAGATGACAGATGATAGTTTCTACTGTCAACTATCACGGCTCATAAGATATAGCTTGGTGACAGACGGACGACTGGCGGCGGCTTAGTACCTAATAAGATCTCGTTTTACGGAAACTTATATACTAATAATTTTTGACATGAAATAGATGAATCAGAAAAAATACCGGATTGCACTCCGGGAGTGCCGGCAGAAGTGAAAACTCGAATACGTTGTGCATTTTAAACATCTTACGAATTCTCGATCGAGGGTCACGTGTCCTGACGCGAGTTTATAATTTTTTACCCATCGCACAGTGTGCACAACGCCGCTAAAGAAGTTTTCACTTCAAAAAACGAGAAAGCACATTGAACAATTGCTATCATCTGAGCCGAAAACTTTTACAAATTTATAAATTTCCCAAAATTTACTTTAATTCATTGGAATACAGTACCATGTAAGTATGTTTGTTTTTCTCTTCTTACGAACAATTGAATCAATACACTTGAATATATAATGTTGATACAATGCTTGGTTGATATAATGTAAGGAATGCAAAATTTCTACACAAATGGAAAATAATATAATCATTTGTAAATTTTATCTTTTTTACTACTACTAACGCAAACAGGAAAGTTAATATACATTTTTTGTTTAAATTTTATCTTGTACTTTATATCTAATGCCACTATTGGTTCATAATATTTTCTAACAGACTAAATAATAAACAAGAGCTATTATGATTGGTCTACACCAATATGATTCGCTAAGTCGACATGCTTTTGAATATATTTTTGCAAAACCTATGTCATAGCAATGGAACCACGCAAATCTTTCACGTAATCTTTTTGTCAAAAATATTTAGTGCCAGTTTCACACTGTCGTCGAACAGTTTGCCAAACTTTGCGATTCGGTCGAACACATTGCTGGTTTTTCATTGCGGCAAATAAAAGCGTTCGTACTAACAACGCAATGTTCGCGCATTCGCGTCGGCATGTGTGCGATTTCGGCGACATAATAATTTCTTTATGTCAATGGCAGCGTCTGTTCACGGCATATAAATCAGGATCCCAATCACGTCGGGCACCCCTTTACTGAGAACGTGTTGATACAGAACAATATAGATTAATTTTGGACAGCGTACATGTGCCGCCCTGGGTTCATTCCAAGAACTCTGAAGCTTAGTTAGCGATACAAATAGAGCAATTAGAATTTTACTTTGTTAATCACAATTTTAAATAAAAATTTTAGCATACTGTTTACGCTTCGACAGCTTGTCTAGTAATGATTGAGATAAATAATAAACAATACTGATGTTTAGATTCTTTCTGAGCTTGTTGTAAACTAAAAAGTGCATTTATATGATTATTAACCAAAAGTCGCTCATTCTTGAAGAGTCAAGTCAAGAGAGAAAAGTCTTGCTCAATTAGTAATATTATATTTCATAGAACATTAAAAAAAAAAAAGAATTAATTTAAAACCCTACGTACATAATTAGGTACTATTATTAATTATGTCAGGATTAATAGCCGCTGTACTAATAAACTTACAACACCAACACACCTACTAACAAACCTTATTGTGAAAGCAAGGAATAAATGAATTGAATTAAAACAAACAATAAAAGACTTTCACATTACTTTAATTTATTAAATCAATCATGTTCTTTAGGAACGTCGTATCCCCGACCAAGTACATACTTATTATACATGTCCTTAAACTCTGCATATGTGTCATGATGGCCTTCTACCCCTGTAGCGTGACTGTGTGTCTCAGTGTGTCCACAATAGCACACGTGGTCTTTACCGCAAAACGCTGGTTTCCCTTGCTCCATACACTTGTATATACATTTCCTGGCTAGACTCAGATTGGAACAGAAATGAGCTATCTGATGACGTCGTTCCAATTGCGAGTCATCCTTTCTTTCTTTGCTATAACTCTTTATTTCTTTCTTCGCTGTAAATTAAATATATTACTGGTTGTTATAAAAGGAAAGACATAAGTGATGTAATTAGTGATGTGCCGTTCCCGAAATGGATGATAACATTGAACGTTTCCGGGAAAGTCTGGGAATGGAACATCACTAGATACAACATACAGTATGATATGTACGTATATATAGGAAGATGTGCACTCGGTGGAGGTAAAGTTAACGTCAAGTTGACTAGTTGAAAACCAGTTGGTATAATAATAACACTAAGACAGTTTTTCTGAAATTCACAGGATAACGAAGAATCTTTACGAGCATACAAGTTTCTAGTAAAGCAAAGCTTAGTTAATTAAGAAACAATAATCTTACTGAAATCAATTTCATCTTCATCTTCACTTTCGTAATCTGAAACTTCACCTGAATCTTCTTTATCTGTTTCTGTTTTTGCTCCTCTTATGAGCATTTTTTCTGAAATGAAGAATATACTCCTTGGTCTATCAATTTTTTATGTCAAAATCTTTCAACTTCATCGAAATAAAAATTTAAGAGTAGTTGAAAGATGTTTATTCTATTCTATAGATTTGTACGTGGTTTCACTCTCTCTTATCTGAGTGTTTTCCCCGTTTCCCAGTTTCTTCCTCAGCCACAAAGCGTCGGAGCCCTGAGTCCGCTGTAGTTTCACTACTAAGCTTCACTGTCGACTAGAAGGCTCATCTTCGTGTATTCTTGGAGGCTCAACTCATTCTTAGGGTGAATTATTATTTGCAACTCAATAAACTTTGACGTTAACTTTAATCTAGAAAAACGCAAAGTACGCCATTTTATCTAAACGATTGAGGTTAAAGTTAACGTCAAAGTTGACTGGTGCAATCCACTCTTAGTGTGGAAGATTCAGCTGCGATTGGCTCATTTTGATAACATTATTGTTGCGACTGGCAACACTAAGTTTAATTTTAATACTGGCAACATTGTATGTATCATTTTTTCTCTCTTCCTGCGTGTGCCAAAATAAAAGCATCGACTAACTAAAGCCTGCAATTTTTAATTCTCCTCAACGACGAACCTAAGCCAGCACCACAAAATACAGTCCACAAACAAAAGGAACAATTATAGCTGTCTATTCTCTTACAATGCCACGATTGGTTTTAGCATTGTGATTGTTAGCAAGTTTGTTATGTTAGGTAATGTAAAGATAATACGTATCTACCTATTTTATCACTTTATTGAATATCGTTTATCAGCGAACTTTTTTTTGTTGAACTCTAATTTTCGCGTGTTAACAGTTACATTCGGAGGTGTGAGCTGGGAGCCGTATAAAATTTACCATTATATTTTGAAGATTTGTCTATTATTCTTTGTCGTTTCGTACAAAATCCACAAGAAGATATGGAGTAGTCTTAATCTAGGGCGCCTAAAGCCGTATTATTAATAAAGTAGACGAATGTACATACGTATATTTAGTATTTGAAAGTTTATTTGCGTTATGTACCGCGTCGTAAAATGAACAGCTTTGCGAAGCTCATCCTGCTGGGGTCGTTTTCCTGGACGTCGACGATTTTATTTTATTTGGAAAGCCAACAGCCATACTTACGTTATAGATACAAAATTAGCAACATTCTACATGCAACAAAGTCCATCTGGCGTTAAAAAAGGCACTAGATCGTATTGCGTGAAAGGCGCTAGTCAAGAGAGCTACAGCTACTAGTGGTCACGACCCTTAGTAAATAATTATATTAGGACTAATCACACAGACTGAGCTAGCCCCAAAGTAAATTCGAGACTTCTGTTTATGGGATACTAACTCAATGATACTATGTTTTATATCAAATATAACCGGGTCTTGGATTTTTACCTATATATGTATATAGGTAAAAATCCAAGACCCGGCCGAATCAGAAAAAGATCATTTTCCATAATGACCCGACCCTTGGATCGAACCCGGGACCTTTCGGTTGAGAAGCAAGTACTTTACCACTACGCCACTGACGTCGTCGAAACCCATAGCCGTGGATAGGATATGATTATGATGATGATTTACTATAAGCGCTTATTCGCGCTTAAAATTTCGGTGTACACTGGCCTTAATAGTCAATGAATACTCACTGGTAGTCAAAGCAGTGAGACAATAACACTTTCCGTCCATACAAATATGGTCGCCGCCACATTTCATATGGCAAAGTATTTGGAACTCGGAGTTTTTACACGGATTGGGGTTCTCCCGTGTTCGCAGCACCCCCACGCCGAAGTAATAGTCCGCAGATATTCGATCATTGCTTTGACCTTAAACAATAATGAGTTGGTATAAAACATCAGGCAATTTTTTTTTATGCTCTGATATAGAAAACGGTTACTTTAAAAAATTTATGGTGCATTGAGATTTTTTTTGAGTAATATTCAATACATGATTTTTTATTGTAAACACAGTTAATCGTCGAAAAAGACGAACTAGTGTGAGAAACTTAAACTAAGTAATCTTACCCGTTGTCGATTTAAATATGAACACAATAAAAAGTACAAACAAATCAGCTTGGATTTTCATAGTGGCCAGTAACATATTCTGATGTGAAACAATGCGAGTCGACAAATGAGGTTTTTAATTGATTACTCAGTCCGCGACTGGAGCGCATTTAAATGAACTTTTTAATTAAAAATTTCATTCAATGATGTACGTCTTAATTTCAAACCATCATTATTAGACCACGTTAAGTTGTGTTTCATTGTCTTCACTCGTGTCAAATCGACGACAGTTCTACTTATGCACTCGTTATGTTCAGCTCAGTCTCATTTTCTTTTAATATTTACAGATCAAATTTAATGTAACTATATTTTATTTTTATAAAGAAAGAAAGAAAATATTTATTTGCCAAAAACATGAGTACAAATATACAAATTGATGTCAAAATGAATTAAACCTACATGTTTTACCGAATATAGGTGTGCAAATATAAATAAATAAAGAGGCGCATGCTATCCACTACAAATAACAAAAAAAATAATTATTATGTATACTAGCACTAAATTCTATCCGAGTCTATCATTAAAGAAATCATTTAAAGTATAATAACATTTATCAGTTAATAAAGACTTGAGGTGCTTTTTAAATAGATTTAAACTTAAGCTTTTATATTGATTTGGAATTTTGTTGTAAATTTTCGGTGCCATATATACTATACTATTACCGAGTAAAGCAGTTTTTGATGGGTGCATGCATAATCGATAGATATCTCGATGATTCCTCAATACAATATCAGCTAGACGAGGGAATAAATGAGCATTGGTTTTCACAAATTAATTTGTATCTAATCATAATTTTATTTACTTACTATTTAATTATATTAATATAATGAGAATTATTTTTTAATTCGCTTGTACATTAAATGCAGAAAAACAGAGTTGACTTTTTTACTTTTTCTTCGCTATGATTCACAGTTCTCAACATTTTTATTTATCGAGCTGTTGTATGTATTTTATTGACAACATCAAGCCAGCACTTTTTGGTTTGCTCCTTCCGCCAGGACCCGAAGCGGAAGCGTCATACCCATACAATATATTCCCTACGTACCTATTTTATGAGTAACCTAAAACTTACTACTTATTAACAAAAGAAGTGAATTCTATAAGTCATTTATTTAAAAAAAACTCGTTTGAATACATAAAAGTGCTTACAAAAAATTCGTTACCAAACAGGCGATATGTGTGTGTGTTTGCATCAAAGTGACTCGTTAACAGACTGTTATGTTAGCAGCTAATTTCGTTCCACCTGCAGCGACGTTTTGCTCTGACACATTGAATAGGCAAGTTCATAAGTCATGACTCATTGAAAAATGTAAATTGAATTTTCTGCTTTGAATTTTGACACACATTTCTCATGACACTTCATTTGGTTACGTTTTCATACCTACTTTTAACTCTCGACGCAAATAGAGACATTGATTTCTATATTGAACAGTTTATGTACATAGTTGTATGTACGAGAATGAAATATACGTTATATAGGAAAGTAAGTACAAAGGTGCTGCATATTTCAAATGAATTTTCTTACATCAAACCCAAGAGAGAGGGGTGTTTAAAATATTAGGCTTAGATTAAGCTGTATATATAAGAATCTATGTATATGTTTGTTTCATCGTAGTTCCCATGAATTGATATAGAAAGACTTTTTACTTAGAATGTTATTTTTCAAGAGTGTTCTTAGATTTGAATTAGGGTGAGTTGCACCAATCAACTTTGACATTCAGTTTGAACTGCGCGCCGCTGATGTTTAGACAAAATGGCGTACTTCAAAGTTTGATGGTGGCCATTTTTGACTAAGGTGACTGAAAATATCAGATTGTGTTGACATACAAAGCTTCGTTTATATGCTTTAAATAGCTGATATAAAATCTATTTTTATACTCTAAATCTTCTAGTGAAGTAAGATTCTAGTTAATTAATGTTCACAACATAACAAAGTAAATATAAAACGTACAAAGAGGAAACTAAGTACGAAGGTACTACTCATTTTTATTTTAAAAAATATACCAGTTTGTAATAGTATTAAGAAAATAATAATTTCGAATCAAATTATCAGAATTTCTATATTTAAAAATCCAAGCAACATTTGCAAGAAATTCTGTGTTTTTAATTATTCGGGACACTTCACAAAATACCTCCATTCATTCATTTATGTTACTACAGTCCCGAGTAGTTGCATCGTGTTCGTATTTTACTGCAGTTGGAATTGGCTCCATTTGTTTCGGATCAAGAAGAAGAGTAACACTTATTTTAACGGAAGAATCGATCTTATTAGAAAACATTGGTACGTTGAATTTGCTCTTTTTACTAAAAGTTTTTATTAAGTATCCTTAAAAGGAAGATTCATTCATTAATTTTTAGCTTATTTCAACCCCCTGCTGGGTATAGGCTTCCTTTTTTCATGCCACTTTTTTCTGTCTTGTGTCAGTCACATTAATCGCTTTCCCGCTGTAAAAGGATATATAATTTTGATTTATTACAAAATTGTGTTATGTACAAATATAACGTATAAAATGGTGGACCATATTTTCAACCAATAAACCAATCAGATGTCTTCAATACGTTTGCAATATTTTTTTTCGTATTATTCTGTACTTAAAAACGACTAGGTACTCTTCGTGTAAGAATATAGATTTGTTTTATCATTTTCAAGTAATTAACTAAATACAGATATTTAAGAAGTAAAGCCAGGATTCATGCAATGTTTCTTTAACTCCATGAATGAATCATACGAGTTGACTCTCAATTATAGCAACTTTAGCATCTTAAATCTGCAAACAAACTGTCGCAACCAAGAAGAGTGCTTCAAACAGCCGTCAAACAATGCCGAGTTAGTCCAATTACTGCAAAGTCCAAACGAGTCCCGAGTGGTAGAACTTCATTTCCTTACTTATAGAAAGTGAAGTATTTCTTCTGCGCTTTCGTTGATAAGTCAAGAGCGACGAGCGAGACACTGAATTGTACTATACTTCCTCTTGTTGGATTAAAACTACAGACCAGTAATTTATCTAAGGACGTATACATATGAGTTACTCATATTTTAAAATTATAATACTTTTTCTATATTATTCATAGTTCGACTTTTGTTAGTGGCATTGTTTGTTGAGTATTTAATATATTCGCAAATGTTTTCTTGGCAAAATCAAAACATTATTATATTTTAAAATAATATCTAATTTCCATTAAATATTTTTAAAATCCTTGTAATATACGTTGCTACTTACTTTTTAAGCGAATGCTGTTACAAAATTCCGTTCCGTTTATCCTGCAAAAGAAGTCAGTATTTCTATAAACAGGTGAAACAGTGTTTACCAAACATCCATAAGTCTTTAACTTATACCACAGAGCAAAGTAACGACGTTCTTAATGAACTCTCCCTGTAAACTGTTCCAGAAGTTCCCAACTAGTCCGTGGGAGTCGGGCATTAACATTCCTCGAATATTTTTACGTATCCCAAAAGCGGATAAAAAGTTTCAACTTTTCAACTCTGAAATAGTTTTTGGTTTTATTTGTGAAAGGATTGGAGGGTTGTATTTTTAAATACTAGTTTTTTGTTGGGATTTCGCTTGCATCTAGGGAGAAAATATTTTTTTAAATAAACGTTAGGTATCTAAATTAAGTGACAGCATTTGTCTTTTCGAAAATAGCGTTTTATTTTCATGAATTGCGTTTTGTGAGCAAGGATAGCTGGCATCAATTTCTTGTACTATTATAAATGTAAAAGTTTGTATATGTGAAAATGTTTCTTAGTCGATCACGCAAAACCTACTAGATGGATTTGATCAAAATTTGGTACACGGCTAGAATATAACCTGCAATCATCCATAGTGTACTTTTTATTCCAATATTTTAACCAGAGATAGAGACAAACCCCAGGGTGCAGCTAGCTAAATATTATATTTCCTTTTTAAATAAACTGTGTTTTATATATACTATAGTATCACGTAAAATCACCCATAATGCACGTTATATACATCATAAATATACATGACTATGCCACCAGAGTTGAACACACCTGTTGATAATCTCAGGGGGTGAAATATTACATCCCTTATATAATCTGTACTTTTAATAAGAACAGCACTAAGGGCAGGTTATTCACGTAATATTCTGATATTTTTAAAACTTTCTTTTCGCTTTTGTTAAAATCATTTTCTTTACACATTATGACATTCTTCACATCGTTACAATAGCGTACAAATCCATCTAGATATTTCACAATAAAATAAATGAAAGATGAATCACAAAAGTAACATGAGATACCAAATTCATATTCTTCTTTGTAAATCAAACAAACGCTTTCATTCAATCAAAAAATTTATGAACGTGGTTAGATTAGATGTCGATAGAATATTTTCCATTCTATGTTTCCTGCCATACATTTTAACTCCCTACACGACACGGCTTTATACAGCGTTTATTTTTATCAGCGATGTAGTTTGTATGGTCCAGGTATATCTTAAAGTGATGGCATCAATAATATATGTGTGTTAATGATTATTATAATGGCGATTATAAACCGAAGACTGACCAAGAAAAAGTAGAAAATTTGAGATGCGGCCATTTATAAGTCCCGTATTTGTTAATAGACATCCGTGGAGAAATTCCTGCGGTGAAGTCTGTCATGTCACCTGTGCTATTGAATACATATTTATTGATCAGTTTTATGTTTATTTCACAAACAAAACAAATACAACGGAAACAATAAAAAAGAGACGCCTACTAAAGCAGACTTATCCCAGAAAGGGATTTATTTCAGTCAACCAAGTATTTGTAAGAGAACAATTTAAAGCGCACAGTAACTTTGCTTAAGTTGACCGTGCAATGTAAAGAGAAACAACTTATGTATTAGTTAAATGTATTTATTTTAACGCCGGCTAGGTACATTCTAATTAATTTCTTGGCAACTCAATGAATACGTTTACCAAGAGCGTTAATCTCATTTTTATTTCCATAATCCCATCCATTCCAGCCACCCGTGAATTTTCCCCAATTTTCGGGAACCTTTATGAAACTCCCCAAGTTGGAAAGTAATTAGAACAAAACTAATTTCAAGTCTTCAAGCTCGTCGCCAACAACGAGTGATGTTTGTACGAACTTTCTAATGGTAATGAGATGCCGATGAATATTTTAGGTGTATAGAAAAGTTAACACTTAAATGTCAAAGTAGAGGAAATAAGAGTAAGTAACACAGCAACTCAATAATCATAGGATTGTCACTGTCAGGCTATATGAACGTCGTGACGCATGCGTCACTACTCCAGTTGATAATTTGTGGGTAAGAAACTGGTCTGAAAAATGGAAACATAAAAATTAATTTTATTCAACAGTATGTATAATTACAATAGCTGTTCTTTTGGTTGCTTTTATCTAGTTTGATCTGAATACCAACTGTTGCAAATACATACTGAGATAATAGGAAAAATTATGTAAACGAATTGGATGATATTGCAATTTTGCCACAGGTGTATCATGTGTCATAGCTAGATTAAATGTATTTTTTTATTATATTCATCCTTATCAATACAATACAATTTCGACATGGCTAATGCTAATCCTCCACTGGATTTGGTAGATGAATGTATGATGAAAACCACGTAAAATCCGAGCAGTACTTTTGGTTTCACGCGAACAGACAGATGCGGCAGTGAATTGTTTTATGATATTTAAGGATATAAGGATTATGCATATGACTAAAGAAGTTACATTTTTGGTAAAGGTATAGGAAAATTCATATCATGAAAATAAAATATAAAAATATATTTAATTAATAAAAAAGGAAAGGAATACTGTTTACTCTCAACTAAAATGACGGAATAGAAATTGTATGAAATTAATACTGAAGCTAAGAGAAGCGGTTATGACCAAGTTTAAGTGTAGGCCGACCCTAACGGTGACTTGCAGATCATATATTTACTTTACCCCACGCAACGAATGCCGGTCATCGTAACATGTTACATTGCTCAAAATTATATATTGTGTAATAACTGACTATATAATTTTAAATATATTTATCATTTATCATAAGTTTTTTTTTTCAAAATCTTTTGAAGCCTGAGTCGTACGGAATTTCTAAATTTGTCGAATAATTTTAAAAGTATTCTATATATAAAAAAAAAATCACGCCATGTTACATACACGTACAGTCAGCAAAAAGTGTGAGGAATTGACTCTGTAAATAAGGGATTTATAATCAAATAATAACAATGAAATTAACACTTATCAAATGAACTTAAAGTACAAATAGAATAATAGTCTCACATTTGAAAGAAAAAAGAAACGCCTACAAAAAATATAGCATTGCTTAAAACAACTATTACTCACTCGTAGTACGTATACAAAACTTTGTTTTAAATAAAACGCGATACCAGCGTGTACTTAATTTACATTGCCGACTGTACTTTTTTATCAGTAAACAGACCTACTGATGATCTAATGATATGTGATATAAGATAAGAGGAAAAAGTCACTATATTTGGAATGCGGTAACAGTGCTCACGTCAAAATGGCGAAAAAGTTATACTATTTTGAATTTAACGGGTTAGCAGAGTCCATCAGATACATGTTACACTATAGTGGTCAAAAATTTGAAGATATAAGATATGAACGCAAAACGTGGCCTATTACAGAAATTAAAGACTGTAAGTAATATTTTTTATATCACAACAAAATATTATACTTTAAGGGATCAACAATAAGGTGCAGGAAATTTTTTAATAAACGCATAATTTTATTGTCGTCGTCGAAAATCCCAGGGTAGTAACAAGATAGTTGACATGACAGACAGACAGTAATGTGATCAAATTTTGCAAGTTACATTGCACCCACTTTCGCCTGGCCTACAAAGTTGAAATTTTCCACGTCGTCGCTTCAGTTTTCATGACAATGATAAACATGATATGATGGTGCCCCTAATACCAGCTTCCACAGGGAACTCCTCAACGGTTTACTGCCCGGATATGATTTTTGATTGCGGTATGATTCAGAAATTAGACCTTGACAGTACTTTTTCAAATCAAATTTTAATAGCTGGTGTCAAAAACCATTTATTTTATATCAACAAAAATATGTCCACTGATTTTATGGTTACTGTTGTGAACATTTATTTTAAAAAAAGAATTTAATTTTATATTCTTCTAATTAATCGTGGATTTATTTTTTTATTCCAGCTCTTCCATATGGCCAGCTACCCGTGTACGAGGAAGGAGACCGCAAGCTGAACCAGTCTATCGCCATCGCTCGTTACATCGCCAGCCAGACTGGTCTTTTGCCCTCCGACCCCTGGGAACAGGCTGTCTTGGACGCTGCAGTTTTCAACATTAAAGACTTTCAAACAAGTGAGTATACGAAATTTGATCAGTCTTCAAATTGTATGCAACGTCACAAGCTCGGTATATGGATCACATTAATATATAACGGGCCACTCACGTGTGCTGCCTCTGCATGACCCGAGTAAGGCAAAACCAAGAAGTGTTAGCTTGTCACCAAAGATGATAATAAAATGCGTGCAACTAGATGAAAAAGTAGGAAAGCGGACCCTGGGCTCCGACACTCAACACGGCTGTGGAATAGTTAGCTATAGTTTCAGTGTAGTAATACCTTTTTCAAAACAAATCGACCAATGCTTATTTCTCACATTACTTTTAATCACACTATATTAGTTAATGTGTTTACTGTGCAGAATCAAAATAAAATAATTTATTCAGAAACTAGGCCTTCACAGGCACTTTTTACGTCATATTCTAAATTAAATGATATTTACCAAAGCTACAAACTACTAGCATTTCGTAACAACCACTGCTGAGAAGAAATGCCGAAAGAAACTCATTCAAACAGTGTTGGTCCCTATTATGCCAGAAGGGGCTTACCATTTTTTAAATATAAAATGTATAATTTTTATCAGTAATATAACAATGTAAGTACATGGTCAAAAGGTATACAGAAACATATTATGATTGTGATCAAGTCCTGATGAAAGTAAATAAAAATATATATAAATATAATTAACCAAACAAAAAAACTTTTAATAAAAGAGTACTTAATTATGTCTATTATGGGGTACAATCAACAGCTCAAGCTACCTAATTTGCAAATTCGTGGCTATTACCACAGCGCAGACATCCATGAAGGATAAAATGACGTTCGGTTGGCTGTACCATGCCTATTCGCTATCTTGCCTATAAAGTGCGTGGCCAATTATTTGTAAAAATAAAATGTGTCTTGTCTTCAGTTCCAGATTTGTTAAGCTCATTTCTCATATTTTCACCTGAGCCGTGGCACAAGCTAACTTCTCATTCATATTATTAAACTTTCAGAAGCACGATCTTACGTATCGGAGACAGATCCAGTCAAAAGAGAACAGTTAAAAACAGAGTTTTTCACGGAGACACTGGACTATTACCTTTCAAGATTCGAAAAGGAACTAAAAACAAGCAATGGATATTTCGGAGGAACGGTAACTCATTACGTTATTAACGTTTACTAATCAGAAAATGGATAGTGAAAGGTGATTCATGCATGAGCTTTCCAACACATTATCTCTGAACATTTCTGGCTTATACAAACGAAAGAGTGAACATCAAGGGAGAAGAAGTACCTACTCTGAAAGGAAAAAAATGTCAATTGTTAGTTGTAAAAAATAAAATAACTTCTGGGGACGAAGGAGTTTCATCAGTTAAGATTTTGATTTCCAATTTTTTCATTTTCTGTATATATTTTTCAGTTGTCCTGGGCAGATTTCTACCTAATGGGGATCTTAGAGACCATCAATACTTATGCGGGTGTAGAAATCGAAAAGAACTATCCCACTATAGTAGCTCTGTTCAAGACTATTCGCTCGCTATCCGGCGTGAAGGAGTATATTGCTTCTAGGAAATCTTATGTTGTTTAAATGTCTACTTTTAAAGCTAAACTATAATTTCTATGTAAGGCAATATTTCGTTAATAAAAAATATAAAAGAAATTTGTCATTATACCCTGTCTCTCTCATTTAAACGTTTCCCGGTTACATCTGCTGCCGAAGAACGTCAAAGCCAAGGGCCAGGGATTGTATTCGTTAAATTATTATAGTGTGTAATCTATTTCATTTTTTAATTTTAATTTTGAATAATAAGTATACACTAGTAATTATTGAGGTATGACATTGAGCGCACCTTTTAGAATGGCACCATTACCAATCATATCTACTAAATATGTTTTGGTGTTACTCGAGGAATAATTAAAATGTGTTCTTATAAACAGAATACTCAGATCAGTTTTGCCCTCATTGGGCCATGGCGTGGCGTGACGTGGCTGAGCGTCAGCCAACATCATGGATTTGTAATATAACAGACATTGTATCTGTATCATAATTTTTCATCTACCTAGACCTGGCAGTAGGGACAAGAACTGCAGGCTTGATGTCGTCAAGGACGATATGTACGCCAGTGTTATAAGCATCATCATCGTTTCAGATATGAAGATAAGAAGATATGCTAAGCTTCTGTATTGTGTTCTTCTGTCGTCCACATGTAATGTTGACAGCAGTACTCTGAGGTTGTGGATTAAGCTCCCTGTCATGGTTTTCTATAGAGACTACAACAAAGAGTTATTCAAAAGGGGCGTGATAATAAGTTTTTTTATTTTTATTAATTGATAAGACACCCTTGGCGTTGTCGACGGCTACTTCCATTCATGTGCCCATCTGAATGCAGAAAATCATGCCTGTTTTCTTTCTCAGTAGCCTAAAAAATTGTTTAAAAACATTATTCTTATGTTCACTTTAAAAACTGTAATAATTGAGGAAGTAACACATGTTACGGTATTAACTTTTGTAGGAAGCACTAATGCGAAGAAAAGTAAAACAAGAACTGAAAAATATTTTTTTAATCAACCTTAAGCAGGAAAAACGTAAGGGCCCCTTTTGGCGACATATTCCTTGACACCAGGCAGCGATGGTATTTCCTTCATGAGAGCGGTAATTGATGGGTAATTCTTCTCCAATTGGACATTCATCGCAAGGTTGATGCCCTCGAGCATTCCGACTAAGTAGAAATCAGCCCACGATAACTGAAACAATTTGAAAATTATTTTTGGTACAGTCAACAGCACTTCGAACTAACCATATTTATTACTTTTGTTGTTGTTATGATTAGCCCGGAATAAAACCACTCCATATCGTCCCATACGAGGCTACTAAGGAAGAAAACGCTTTGATACCTATTAGGCAACTATTAGGCAATAAGATCTCCTGATAATAAACAAATGTAAGAACTGTGTATTTAAGTAATAAATTGTTTTTGAAACTAATCGTAACGAACCGATTCTATAGGAGAGTTTCATACAGTAAGAAAAAGTATGTGGACAAATAACACAGATTGCGTCAGCACCAAAGTAAGTTGAAGGTTTGTGCTATGGGATATTAAATCAACAATACTATTTTTATAACATGTACAATTGTACATATGTTACCACTGATAATGATGATGATGTATGAACCTACCTTTCCTCCAAAATGTCCATTGTTGTCTTTGAGCTCCTTCTCAAACCGTGACAGGAAGAAGTCCACAGAGTCTGTTAGAAATTCTTTTTTTATTTGCTCTTTTTTCGTTTCGTCTTTCTCTATAAAATAGGAATAACTTTCTGAAATAATAAAAAAATTAAAAAAGTTAGTAACTTAAATTCAAAATGTGTATATATGTATAATATAACTGAATCGGTACAGATTTTGCTTCATAGTTGTATTCCTCGTTGCTGAGTGTCGTAGTCATTATGTGGAATGAATCACACACAATTTTTTGACACTATTTTTGGAGTTGTTTACCATTTCACACACAAATTGATAATCGAGCAGAGCACAAGTTTCCTAATGATGTTTTCCTTTAGCGGAAGAAAGTGATAGTCGATGAAAACTACACGAATCAGATTGGTATACAAACTCATGTGGCACGAGTAGGATTCGAACCTGGGACCTTTCAGTTCACAGTCAGACGTATTTAATTATAATATATAGCAAGATGACCATACGCGGACAAAGAAATTATAACTTTATTATATAAAAAATTTGTAACACTGCACAAATTTTACGGGCAAATTTTGGGATTATGAAACTTAGTTGGTAGGTATATTAAAACTTTACAATATTCTTTTGTTCTGAAAATAATAATGAGATGAAACAATTCTGGAGTCTGGAAAAAGCATGTGTGACATAACAAGTCCATGCATCCAAAAGTATTTATCTTTTGTGTGTTCTTCCATACTAACTGGCTTCCATACTGACGAGCAGATCAGAATAAGTACTTATTCTGAAAGCCGAAATTTTAAGTTCTTTCACTGTTAACTGTTAGTTTTTTAGCATATTTTGTAAATAGAGTGTTCAAATAATAATTTTAGTTACTCACTTAGTCTGAAGTCATTTACATTTAAGACAGCAGCGTCTAAAATAGCCTGTTCCCAGGGGTCGGAGGGTAAGAGTCCGGTCTGGCTGGCGATGTAGCGGCTGATGGCGATAGACTGGTTCAGCTTGCGGTCACCCTCCTCGTATAGTGGTAGCTGGCCGTATGGAAGAGCTGGAAAAACAAATATATTCACACTACAAAAATATACTCAATTATCCTTCCTTATCCTTACATATTATAAAGTCCTCTACCGTGTTTGTCCGTATGTCTTTCTATTCACATAAACTCAAAAACTTTTGCACGTATTTTCGAGCACCAATGGACAGCGTGATTCCTGAAGGTTTGGGTGTATAATTTAATAATGTTTTCCCCCGAGCGAGTTGATAAATAAATACAAATATTAAGTACCAAAATATTTGTGTCGAAAATAGGTAAAAATATTTATTGGTAAGTTAGTTTTATCCGCCCCGGCAAATAATGAGTTTTGAAGTATTTTTTACAACGATTAAAACGATATTATGAAATAAAGGCTTAAAACAATAGGTACTTACAATCTTTGACTTCCTTAATAGGCCATTTCTTGTAATCAAATCTCACGTCTTCGAAGTTATGCCCACCATAATGTAACATATACCTAATATACTCCGCGATTCCGCCTATGCTAAAATATAGTAATTTTTTCGACATTTTGCTAAGACCGTTGGTGGCGGCACAGAGACTATTATCTTATGACGCGAAATCGTGTCTTTTATAAGTTCTTATACTCAGCGATAGGGTATCTGCGGAAATGCAAATTCAAGTTACTCAGATTTTGTTTTCTTTTAATATTTGAATACGCTTACCCGTAATTTATTTTACAAATTATTAATGCCCAGTTGCATATACACTGTTTGGATAAAAATTTTGGTGTCTGCCTGAGCCTGAACGACTGAATAGTAATTTGTGGCCAAAACCCAAATCGAATTATTGGCCTATTATATTAATTAGAAAAAAAAACATTGTTTTTTTTTTAATTTGAAATATTGATGAAAAGAAAGAAACTTATTTTTCGAAATCGAGGCCGAAACTATGACCGAACATATTACCGTAACAAAAGCCGAATATTCGGTCGGGCACTAAAAAATAAATATAAATTATGTAATAATATGTTTTACAAATTATTAATGCTTAGTTGCATATACACTGTTTAAATTAAAATTTAGGTGTCTGCCTGAACGACTAAATAGTAATTTGTGGCCAAAACCCAAATCGAATTATTCGCCTATTATATTAATTAGTAAAAAAACACATTGTTTTTTTTTAATTTGAAATATTGATGAAAAGAAAGAAACTTATTTCGTCGAAATCGAAGCCGATATTATGACCAAATATATTTCCGTAACAGCAGCCGAATATTCGGACACTAAAAAATAAGTATAATATGTAAAAGTATATGTGAAACATTTTTAACACATTTTTATAATCATCAAAGAAATGATCAGAAAAATATCATTTTCCATCTTGACCTAATCGGGGATCGAACCCGAGATCTTCGATAAGGCAAGACTAAAGTCATTTTTGCCGGAAGATATAAAATATCACTGGCCTTGTACCGCCTCACTAGAATATGAGCATAACAGTGACTTGCACAACGCATGTACTTCACCTCGCAATATGAATGCTGGTCATCGTGACATATTGACATAATATTATTGCACCATCTATTGAATTACAGGAATATATTATGTAATAATAATGTATGAATTATTAAAATCATGTTGGCTGTAAATAGTCAAGAAGTGAATATTGTCAAGTATTTGCGAGACAATGGTCTGACAATTACAGTAGTAAAGACTTTAGGCTCCGACGCTCTATGACGAAAGAAGAAACCGGTCGGTTCGTTCGTCTCAACGTTCAGATCAGAGAGATAAAACAAAATGTGGCATGGAATAGAAACACAAACAAGCATTTATTTCACAATTATTTTCCAGCTCTTCTATAAGGCCAGCTATACGAGGAGGTTGACCGCAAGCTGACTCAGTCTATCGCCATCGGCCGCTACATCGCCAGCCAGACCGAACTTCTGCCCGACCTCTGGGAACAGGCTGTATTGGACGCTGCTGTGTTGAACGTAAACTACTTTCGGGTAAGTGAGTAATAAAAGAATCTGACGATGATAAATTAAGGGTGCCAACGACTATACCGAGCGGAGACGAAAAAGTTGGAACGCGAACCCTGGGCTCCGACGCTTCAAACTTTAGGAAGAAACCCAGAAAACGCTCTGGTAAGATAAATTAATACGAGAGAAGACCCAGAAAACGCTGTGATAAGGTAAAGAATACTGCGCTTACTACATTTATTTACAAACAAATGTGGCAACCTCAGAACTATATACTACTATGATACATCATAGGTGACGAAAAATCACCATGTGACATCAAAATCAGCAACGGCGTTTCGTCATAATTTTGATGAACCATCATTTTGACCATTAAAATTTTTGTCGTAGTCATCATGATCTGCAATTTCAATGTTACTAGACCTATATAGACATTGAAATAGCTGATATTAATTAAAGCACTAGTTTAACTGAAATAATTAGTATTAATTAAAGCACTAGTTTAACTGAAATAATTAGTATTTCTTATTCTTACTTAACTCAGATAGTGAATTTATGTATTTTCTGAGACATGATCTTACATAGTGCAGCCAGATCCAGTCACGAAAGAACATTTGAAAAGAATTTCTCACAGAGAAACTGAAAAAACAGGCTGCATTAATAGCTGTATCAGCACTTGAAACCCTTAATAATTTTTTTGTATGCTTTTTGACCATGTAGGTATTCTATGTACCTTGTTATGCCATTCGAGAGAAGAAAATGTATACTGATAAGCCCTCCTGGATCAACACTATTTCTTTCGGCATTTCTTCTCAGCAGCGTCATTCCGAAATTACTATATGACATAAAATTTGACGTGAAAAAGTACTGTGAAGGTATAATTTCTGAATAAATGATTTGATTTCATTGATATGGAAGATAAAATTCTATGAATTAAAAACCAATTTTATTTTTCTTATTTTTTATTGTGCGGGAAAAACATAAGGTTTCCTTTTTGCGATGTATTCCTTGACTCCAGGCAGCGTTCGGATTTTGTTCATGAGCGCAGTTATTGTAGGGTAATTCTTCTCCACTTCAGCGCTCAACACAAGGTTGACGGTCTCCAGGATTCCTACTACGTAGAAATCAGCCCACGATAACTGAAATACATATTTTAAATCCATATAACCTGTAGTACTAACCGAGTTACAAATAACTGTATTTTCTTCTTGTTGTGTTATTGTTAACACTGCTCTCTCTGTCTCATCTACCGAGTTGTTGACATCAGCGTAAACAATAACCTTAAACTTCGAACATTCGGCTATAATTTCACAACCGGCCTGACGTTAATCCTATTTGGGAATGCTATCGTACCACGATATCATTCCCAATCCCCATTCACGATATCAGTTGCCTAGGCTCTGTATCCCTTAGTTATCTCGTACCATATTCACGGGAGATGTAGTGGTCCTATTCTAGGGTAGAACCACACATGATGAAAGCAGATAGACGTTTATGATGGTATGGGGAAGTGTAGTTCAGGGTCGATCTCGTTTTTCGATCTCATTGTAATATCTGTGATAAACGTTAAAGTGAGTTTGTATGTTCCTCTACAAGCTTCTATTCTAATGTAATCGACAGTCGTGAAATGTTGCAAGAAATGATAGACCTTTAATTTCTGAAAATATACTATCTCAGTGGAAAATTGATGCGGGCGAAGCTACGGGCAAAACCTAGTTTGAGATATATCTCAAACTAGGTTTTGCCCGTCTGTGTTTGACCTTGGGTTACTAACTATAGTTATACCACTAACTATACATATATATAGTTACTAACTATAGTTATAACAGATCATAATAGGAGCTACTTTGCGATTTACTTTGAAATGTCCATAATATACGTATATGTGGCGGTACGTGTATATTGTTTGCAACTTTGCGCATACGCATTCGGTCTGCGCTGGAATTTAGCATTAGCCTATTGGATGGAATTTAACTGCGCCGCGGAGTTCTTGTAATCCACTCTGATAAATAGATAGATGAAGTTTTTTTATAACCTTTCCTCCAAAGAATCCCTTGTTATCTTTGAGCTCCTTTTCCATTCGTGATAGGTAGTATTCAACAGTCTCTGTCAGAAATTCTGTTTTCAGTTGCGTTTTCCTCGCTTCATCTTTCTCCAGTAAAATGGGATACATTTCTGAAAAGTTAAAAAGTAAAAAACAATTATACTGAAGACATAAGAAGAGCAAAACAGAAGATAAGAAAACCGGTTTTTCTAACCCATTACTTTAAAAAAAGGAGCAAAGAAGTGCTGGATTGATGTCGCCCAAAATGCGTGTGTAATCGAAATGTTGAAAGAATGACCAGAATTTGCTATAGACCGCAACGGGTGGAAAAGTGGGTTGATCAAGAATCGGGACACGTCACCAACAGGTTAAATACAAAGTCGTGACAATTGATTCGCCAGTCACAGTAGCCGAAAACGACCAGGGATGTATATATATAAAAAAAAAAACAACACTCTAGATTAGAGATTTCCCTATGTTACTCACTTAGTCTAAAGTCTGTAATATTCAATGCTACAGAATCTAATACAGCCTGTTCCCAAGGGTCGGAGGGCAGGAGTCCGGTCTGGCTGGCGATGTAGCGGCTGATGGCGATAGACTGGTTCAGCTTGCGGTCACCCTCCTCGTATAGTGGTAGCTGGCCGTATGGAAGAGCTGGAAAAGTTTATTAATTATTACAAATTGTTATTGTATAAGTATCTGTTTTATTTCCGTAAAATAACCGCTTCCTGTATAGACCATCATGAGTAAAGATTTTCATATTAGCCATGCTATTTATTTGTTTGTATTTAGTAACTAAAATTGTATGTAGTAACTAAAGTCGATGCTTTAGGTCACCTGAATGATATCTTAAATCATCATAATCATTTTAGTAATAACACACACATAAAGAAAAAATATATTATTTACGTCATTTTCATAAAATAGCGCTTGGAAAATTAACACAAAGCCAATAAGTGGAACAAAACACACCCAAAGACTTTCACGACGAATGAAGTGGTTCACTACACACAATTACAGTTTGGTTATCAACTGAGAGTGCAGATTTCCTAACGAAGTCTACCTTCACCGGAAGCAAGTGATGGCAGATATACTTAACATTATTCAGATTATTTTACAAACGCACGTGGCACAACTAAGATTCGAACCCGGAATCTCTCGGTTCATAGGCGTGGACCACCACCGCATCATGAAAGTGTTAAAGCGATGTATAAAATAGTACATATCTATAATAAACATTACATAACACTCACATTTTTTCAAAGTAGGTAAATCTTTGTATTCGACTCTAATGTCTTCAAATTTTTCGCCACCATAATGTAGCATATACCTAATGGCCTCCCCGAGACCGTTCACATCAAAATAGTGTAATTTTTTCGACATTTTGCTAACTCTGCTTAACAAAAACTGATCTATTGTAGCGAACGTAACGGCTGTTATATATTTTTACCTTTGAATCACCTTATTTTATCAATAAAAATCTGTTTGATATATTGATTGTGGTACAAATATACAACTAATACACCTTATCATATCTGTAATATTTGGTGATATTATCACCTATCTGTAATATTTGGTTATATTATCACCAAATATTACAGATAAGGTAAAGTGTTATATATATTATAAACAGTAAAAAGATTTGCTTTGTAAAATTTATGTAAGTCTTTCTTTAAAATAAAATTCTTCCAACCTTATAAATTGTTGGAAACATTTTGTGCTAATTCAATTTTTTTCTCTTGTTGCTTTATTCTAATTCTGTAGGGAAAATTTTTAAGGACCATATTAAATATTTTATTATAGTTCATCTAAATATCATTTTTTAACTTTTCGATGATGATATGAATATATCAACCGCTGATGTTGATATATTCATATCATCATCGAAAATCGTTCTAAATCGTTGAAGTTGTCGCCATGACCCAAATCATGAATAGGCATAAATGAAATTAATTTTGTATTCCGATCTCTCTCTCTGGCTTACTCCCCTCTCTCTCTCATCTGAGCAAGTACCCGGTTTCTTCCCAGCCGTTGAGCGTCGGTGCCCAGGGTTCGCTATTTTAGATTGTCGTCGCCATCCCTGGTTGTCAGACCTGGTCAAGGAGCATATCATCCGTGCACGCATATCATCCTTGACGATCTCAAGCAACATTTGTGTTAGACTATCATTGTGATTAACAATACCTAAAAATAATACAATTTCAACGAAAACGATAAAACATTTAGGTCATAAAGATGACTTTGCAGTTTTTGTTACTATGTCGTGTTACTGTATTTTTATTTCTTTTCTATTTAATATCCTGATTGATTCATCAGTCATTATTAACGCTGATTTGCATTTTCCATACTTATTTTACCCCACGTGGTGAGTAATCGTATTCAATGAATGACCTTGATGATATTCTGGCGCAAGGTCACCATAGTCATTATTATTTTAGTGTAGTAGGTATGTGACATCAAGGCAAACTTTATTTTATTATATGATCATAGATTTTGTGAACTTTGTCTTCATCTATAATCTCTCGTAATTAACTGATTTTATTACCAACAATAGTAATTACTTCATTTAATACCAAATATAGCTAGTTATGGATATAGTGGAGATGGCTTTTAACTTTTCAATCATATGATAAAATGAAAAGTTTCATCACAAATCTTATTCATTGAAAACTCGAGTCGATAAAACATTACAGTCGTAATAAATTTCTACTCTCAAATTACACAAGTAAACCTCATAATATGGAAACGATGATTTCAATAGGTAAATTTTTAAAAAATTCTTTATTAGATAACCTACATATAATTAGTTAATTATTAAGTATATAGTTTTCTTGTGGAAATGTATTCCCTAATATGCGGCTGATCTGATATGGTTCTTGAGAGCGATTATGGTGGAGTAATTCTTCTCAATTTCTTCTTCGAGGTATTCCTCGACCTATTGGTCCTATTGGTCCAGTATCTCAACGACACCCATTATAATGAAGTCACCTCAGAAAAGCTGAAAATCATTGTTTCAATGTTTTGTTAATAAAAGTCCGTCCTGAAATATTAGTTCTGAGATGGAAGAATGCGATATAAGAAATATAGTAAAAAAAGGAAATATCGAAAAGGCAACAAAAGAACAACAGAAGGTTTCGATCGTGTAAGAGACGTCTCTGAAATAATACACACAGTGTTCATTACACCATGATTCTGACCACTTTGGAAACAAGCTTCAAGCTATATATATATATATTATCTCGTGCCTTTGAGTTTCGTTATTATACGATTTCAGGAATATCCATTATTTAAAATTTAAATTTCATACATTTATTTACCTTTCCCCCAAAGAACCCGTTGTTAGCTTTTAAATCCTTGACATATAAAAGTCAGCTGTCTCGTTCAGAAACACTTGTCTCGCTTCCTCTTTCTTCACTGGGTCTGTTTCTAGTCTGAATGTTCCAAATCCAGAAGATTTATTATAAAAATAATATACTAGGAAACATCATCATCAATACATGTAATAAAATTGAAGAAAGGCCAAATTTGTACATTGGATATATATTTTTTAATTCTTCATGGAATATACTTAGTTACTGATATAGATGACGAAAATATAGTTTTGGAAATTTTTGTCTGTCTGCTGTGTGTGTGTCTGAACGCGCATCACTCGAAATCTGCTGGACCGATTTGCTTGAAATTTGGTATGTAGGTACCTTATATACCGGGTTAACATCTTAGATATCATCCCGGTAAATAGTCAGGTTCCCGTAGGATAATTGAAAAATTAATTATGAATCAAAATCTTATAGACATTTAATTCCGGAAAATGAGGGGGAAAATTAAAATAACAATCCACGGAGCCGATTTACTTTAAATTTTTGTAGAAATGTGTAAACAGAATATAAACAAATTGTTTTTATCGATTAAAGTCTGATATAGATATAATGGGCCCAGTATGTATCAATATATCAGTATAAAACTCTTGACTGACTGACTGACTGACAGGCAACGTACACCCGAAACTGATGGGCGGGAAGCTGAAATTTGGCATGTAGGTGAGTGTAGGTGAGCACTAAGAGAGTATTCTTGGAAATTCTACTCCGAAGGGGGTGAAAGGGGTGAAAACTGTAAATATGAAAGTTCTACACCGTTGAAGTTAGTGACTTCAAAATTTGGATTTTTAGATTTTGACAACAAAGTAATGAATACGTTTTTCAGATTTTTCTGAAAATTAACCCTGAACCCCTTTATAAGGGGGGTGAAAGATTGTGTGGGAATTAATACAATTTTCAAGATAAAAAGCTGAAAATTGGCACACTTACTTTTTGTAGTAAATAACAGTAATAGTAAATACAAAAAATGTTTAATTTACGTTTGTGGTTATTATAAAACCGGAACGTAAAACGTCATGGAAAAACGGGACACATTGCAAAAAACATGATGGCACAATATGTACGAAACGGTGCGGGATATCTACTTTACATTACATAGCAGGAAACGGAATTGGACAAGTTTACGGGACAAGACAAGCGGGAAACAGAAAATTGAACTAAAGATGAGAAAAAATGCGAATTTGAATCATATATGTTTACCAGTCTTACAGAGTATGCGATAAAAAAATTACTGAGATTTTGTTATGAAATTCACGCGGGCGAAGCCGCGAGCAAAAGCTAGTTTGAAAGTAGTCTCTTTTTAAAAAAACTTTAACATTGTTGATGGATGATTATACTATAGTTAATTATTATCAAAAATGCAAAATGTATATATTTTTCTTCATATCTTCCGGACTATTTGATCCATAATTTATATTTGTCTGGGCTCAAAAAATTACATTCAAAAAAAATATCTATTACCAAAAGAATGTCTTTCGGCGTTAGTTTGAAGATATGTCAACCTGATCTACTACCCACTTATCAACATATAGTATACCTTCAAGGCAGCAGCATCCAACTCGGCCTGACTCCAGGGGTCGGAAGGCATCAGATCAGTCAGACTGGCGATGTAACAAGCAATGGCTATATACTGATTCAGCTTGCAGTCTCCCTCTTAATACAACTGCATTCCTCCATACGGGAGAGCTATTGTCAAAATGTTATTGTTACTCCATAATCTGAATATGTTTCAAATAATGTATTCGGCTCAAAAAATAGAATTTCTGCTACAATGTTATCACCGACATCTTCTAGAAATGAACTAATTTCCTAAACCATTTAACCTAATCCTGAACATTTTACCTACTGCTGAACATGTGACGACCTCGGTGGCGCAGTGGTAAAGTGCTTGCCTCTGAACCGAGAGGTCCCGGGTTCGATCCCCGGTCGGGTCATGATGGAAAATGATCTTTTTCTGATTGGCCCGGGTCTTGGATGTTTATCTATATATGTATATGTTATAAAATATAGTATCGTTGAGTTAGTATCCCATAACACAAGTCTAGAACTTTGAGGCTAGCTCAATCTGTGTAATTTGTCCTAATATATTTATTTATAAAAAAAAAACATAAGTCATATAACACGGGTCACAAAAGGAAGTATGTACTTGTTAAGTAGGTTATTTAGAAAGAACCTACTTAACTGATACAAATGTTTTACATTTATTAGAAATTTGAGTACGAGTTACATGGTTTGGCCTCAATCTAGCCTGATGGGGCTCAGAGTGTTTGATTCAAATGTCCATTCATGTGTAGTATATATAAATTATAATGTAACTACAAATATATATATATATATATATATATATATATATATATATATATATATATATATATATATATAATTTATATATATATTTGTAGTTACATTATAATTTATATATTGTCTCATTATTTTGTAATAAATCATTAGCAGCTTTATAGCTAGATGAATGTCAATTTCATCAAAGAACTTTCCTTATTTCCCAAGTTTTTGATCGTTTTTGATCGATCGATCGGCCAACTGCTTCTATCATATCTAATATCTTCAAATTTTATCCCTTTAGTAACAACATATACCTATGGACTCTGCAAGTCCATTCATTCCAAAATAATACCGCTTTCTGTTCATTTAAACAATGACACGAGAATTAAAACAATCCCGTTTTTATATGATATTTCGTGAATGAGATAGGAAATAATTTGGACCTGTTCAAAATATTATGTTTGTTGATAAAGTACAAACAGATATTATGTTGTATTAGGATTTTGTTGTTTTGACAACCTCGGTGGCGCAGTGGTAAGGTTCTTGCCACTGAACCGAGAGGTCCCGGGTTCGATCCCCGGTCGGGTCATAATGGAAAATGATCTTTTTCTGATTGGCCCGGGTCTTGGATGTTTATTTATATATGTATTTATTATATAATATAGTATCGTTGAGTTAGTATCCCATAATACAAGTCTCGAACTTACTTTGGGGCTAGCTCAATCTGTGTGATTCGTCTCAATATATTTATTTATTTATATTTATTTATTTATATTTAGGATGACTTGATAGAATTGAGTGAACTTTTATCATGTTGCCACGTATCTGTTATTGTTGTTGATTACGCGTCGCGGACGTTAATAGGATGAGATCATTCTACTTTTTGCCAGCCTCAAGTTTCTTTGTGTGAAGGTTATTACTTATTGGACTAGTGTGATTTTTATTATTCCATTTTGACGCTCAAAATTCGAAAATCCATTTATATTAGGTCCTTACATATGAAATTGGCGTTTGGTATAAGAGGAACAAAAAGTCGAATATTTTTTAATATAATATATTTATTTAATCAAAATAAGAACCATTATTATCTATGCACTTTTGCCAATCTCATAGGTAATCCATTAATCCCTTTACTAAAAAAAAAACACAAATACATGTGTAAATAGCTGTATAAATTTGAATTTGGAATTCCTAACCAAAGAGGAGAAATTTGTGATTAAAGTGGCCAGTACCACAAAACGTTAATTTCATATACAAGGACCTAATATAAATTGAATTTTTAATATATTATATTTTATATAATATAATATATTATATATTATAGAAATGAATAATAGTACCTATTGTAATCATTCTGACTATATACAACTATAGAATTGTATTGACTAAACTCTAATCTTATTTTTTTAAAAGAAATAATCATTTTATTGTCAATTTTGAGATTACGATGAATAAAACTGACTGAAAGAGAATTATGACTAAAATCAATACGAAATATTTGATCGAACACTATAATAGCTATACCTAGTAAATATTAAAATTAAATTTAAATTTTATCATGCCATTAGGTTAACTTTTAAAAACTACTAAGTTTAGGTTTAGTCATAAATAGTAGAGACCATGTGATGGTAATATCTAATGCTACTGTTTAAAAATAAATGAATAAACTGTATTACATTTACTTGTAAAACATATACGTGATTTGTGATCTTCAAGTGTCTGAAAGTAACATAGGTATCTATTATGTTAGATTATGGAGATCGAGTATGTCATGCACACTCAAATGGTCAAACCGGTGGCGGCGTCGTGGATCGGGTCGGGAGGTTCCCTCTATTGTGGTTGAGCTTCGCGATGGCTGACTCACGCGTCAACTCGTGAACGGGTGCTGCCGGGGGTAACTGGTCAGCTCGATCTTTTATTAAAAGTTTTTTTTGTTTGGTTAATTATACATATATATAGGTATATATATTTTCCTTTCATCAGCACTTGATCACAATCATAATATGTTTCAGTATACCTTTTGACCATGTACATTATTGTGTACTTACATTGTTATATTACTGACAAAAAATTATACATACATTTATATATAAAAATTGGTAAGCCCTTCTGGCATAATAGGGACCAACACTGTTTGAATGAGTTTCTTTCAGCATTTCTTCTCAGCAGTGGTCGTTCCGAAATGCTAGTAGTTTGTAGCTTTGGTAAACATCATTTAATTTAGAATATGACGTGAAAAAGTGCCTGTGAAAGCCTAATTTCTGAATAAATGATTTGATTTTGATTTATTTAAAAAATATTTATTATCAACGCCTGTGGTCTAAAGACTATAATTAAAATATGGCTTCCTGGCAGCAATATATTCCTTCACACCAGACAAAGATCTGATGTGCTTCACAAGAGTATCAATAGTTGGGTATTCCTTCTCAATCTCTGCTTCGAGGAACAGGTTGGCACACTCGATGATTCCTGTCAAAACGAAGTCTGCCCATGTAAGCTGAAAAACAAAATTAACCTTTTATCCTAATCATTTTTCATCATCATCAATAGCCAGTTAGACTTAGTCTTCAATGTTGGAGTATATGCCTTCCTTACGGATGGATGAGGAATATGGGCCATTACCCACTTCGCAGGCCCATTGCATTGATGTGAATAAGAAGAAGAATTCAACAAAGTCGAGAATATCGATTGTGTTATTGACTTGAGTTACTTACACATTCTAAGGGAAATTCCCCTGGTGAAACTGCGGGAAAAGCGTGAACTGAATACATTTTTTTTTTCTAAAAGTATCTACAATATACAGGGTTACTGATATCTAACGCATAACCTTCCAAAGGTGCATAAGGTACACAGCGAGTAAGATTTTGTTCTATGACTTTTGTCTAAACGTAAAAAAATACAAAATAAAACATTTTTTCAGTTGTAATGTCATTTCTATAAAACGTTAACTCTATATTCGATTCCGCTACGTAACGCTACTGAACTGTCTCGTGTCGCTTAGCTATTACATAGAGTTAAGATGTGTAGAATCGCAAATTAAATTGTATTTTTTTTAAGAAAAATAAAAGTATACATATATTTTTTTATAAGAAAAATAAAAGTATATACGAATCACGAAAAGTCGTTGAATAAAAGTTGCTTGTTTTGGTGTACCCAAGTAGTCTTTAGGAGGTTTAGCGTGTGATACCAGTAACCCAGTATAATTTAATGGTTATGGTAAGTAATATATCATCAGTATCATGAATGTTCCGAATTCTGGTTACTACTACATGCCCTTTACATATGCCTTTCTTTCTTGTGTATATACCTGTCCAGATCATATACAACATATACATGTATGCTTACAATACAACAATACGTCAAAATATTTAACACTTAGGCATAGGATAAAGTAATTGTACTTTATCGAAGAAAGTTTTAAAATTATATTTTATTTTTAAATTAATAATTTGACATAATAGGCGAACCTTCCCGCCAAAGAATCCATTGTTAGCTTTGAGTTCCTCCTCAAATCTTGATAAGTAGTAATCTCTTGCCCCTGTCAGAAATTCTTCTTTCGCCTGATGCTTCTTCTCTGGTCCATTTGCCGTAATAAATGCAGCCAATTCTGTAAATTTATGACGTTGCTCAAAGAACTTGACATATTTTATGCCCTTATTCACAAGAAATTATTAAATAATTATTTGTATCTAATTTTAAACCAAAATTTAATAAACCAGCGGTCTATACCGCTTCGTTTGGCTTAAACACATATTTCTCTTGAAACACAATCTATTAAAAGAACCCGCATCAAAATCCGCGTAATTTTGAAGATCTAACTACATAGGTACATAGGGTGAGACAGCAGAAAGCGGCTTTGTATTTTTCCTATGTAGTGATATTACAAAGTGATTGTCCTGAGAGGAACTATCCGCCCATCTAATGCAGACTCCATTCTAATGAAATGCTCAAATAGACTAAGAACATGTTAAGAATCTTAGATTATGGAGGTATAACTAGCTAGCTAGATTTGCCGCCATAATTTTCCGACATGAAAGGTATGTCCTTCTCCATACTTCAAACTACAATTCCATACTTTCAACACGGTTGGTTGTACATAAATCATGAAGAAGTAACAAACAAACAAATTTACTTTCGCATTTGTAATATTAGTTAGGATTAGGAATAGGATACCTAATATTATTAATGTAACTACTCACTAGGAATTAACTCGTAAACATTCAGAACTGCAGCGTCCAATACAGCCTGCTCCCAGGGGTCTGTGGGCAGTAGGTCTGTCTGGCTGGCGATGTAGCGGGCAATAGCCAGGGATTGTGTCAATTTGCGATCACCCTCTTCGTAAACTGGTAATCTGCCATATGGAAGGGCTGTTAATATAATCAAAGTTAAAACATAAAAACAAATAATTTATTTAACAGAACTTAAAACCATAGTCACAACAAATTAAAAAAACAAACGAATATCGAGGAACAAATTCAGAGCAAGCATTTTACCAATCTTGGAAAGACCGAAAAGAATGTTTGCACAAGTTGTGGAAATTGTATGCACGTTCGTGCTATTTATATAACAATTTATATAATAAATTTATGTCAAATAGGTACGTTGAAGTCTTAACAAAATGTTGTGTAGACTTACCGTCTTTAATTTCCTTGATAGGCCAACTTGCTCTCTCTAATCTTATGTCTTGGAATTCCAGTCCCGCATAATGCAACATATATCTGATTGATTCTGCATATCCATTTAAATGAAAATAAGTCAGTTTTCTGTCCATATTGCTACACTAAGCTCTTCTTTATGAGTATTGCGATAGAATACTAAAAGCATATTATATATCTGTCCCATGATTCACAATCAGATAAAAAATCTATGCTATCATGCGATAATATTAGAATTCACAATTCAGCTCTTTGCTGATCATTATAATCTCGAACCACGGTAATTAATACGCTTATTACATAAAAAACTTTGCAATAAAAACTCTAGATGGCGCTGTGTGTATTTTAAATGTAAAAGTTTTAAACAAGTTTGTGTTGTTGATAGTTACTCGTATCATATTCAATACTCTTATTGGGCAATTTTGCTTGATAAGATAACTTTACGCAGTTTTATACAAATAATAAATTTATCATTAAATAATATTTATCAGTCGGTTTCATTTCTAAGTACAAATAGCATATTCGTGACCTACTCAAAATCAAATATTCTTAAATAAATAAATATAAATATTCGAGCAAAAATATCTATTTATAATTATGTTTGCCAACGTTTGTGTATTAGGCGTTTAAATAAATCTGGATAATTTCCATCAAAAAGTTTTAATTTTTCGATGATATTCATTAAACTAGCTTTTCAATTATAATAGTATTGTATTTGTTCTTTACCCGTTTATACTGTGTGTGATGCCTCAAATAAACTCAGAATTTTTTTAAATGTGGCTTTGATTTTAAGATGACGTCAATACCTACTCTTACAGATTGTAATTTTTGCTAACAGTTCTAAAAACATTATATCCCTAAGGCGGAAACCACACGGTACAAAAATAAAACAAACAAAAACTTAAAATAAGATTTTACTGTGATATCTTAAGATCTTCAAATAAATTTATTTTAACCTAGACAGAGTATGGCTTTCTGGTGGCG
Organism: Plodia interpunctella; assembly: GCF_027563975.2. Classification (NCBI taxonomy): domain Eukaryota; kingdom Metazoa; phylum Arthropoda; class Insecta; order Lepidoptera; family Pyralidae; genus Plodia; species Plodia interpunctella. Next base: position 2,880,597 of record NC_071302.1, read on the forward strand.
ATATATTCTTTGACTCCGGGAAGAGAGCGAATGTGGTTGATGAGGGCGACGATCGAAGGGTACTTCTTCTCAACCTGAGCATTGAGGAACAAGTTGGCAGTCTCAATAATTCCGACTAGCACGAAGTCGGCCCAGGTCAACTGGAAAACAAAAGTAAATTTAGATTCTTAGCTTAACGAGTTTATTTGTTAGACTAATTAAAAAACCCCTGAATTTCAGTATTTATTTCGCTACAAATTAAAAAAACAAACGAATATCGAGGAACAAATTCAGAGCAAGCATTTTACCAATCTTGGAAAGACCGAAAAGAATGTTTGCACAAGTTTTGGAAATTGTATGCATGTTCGTGCTATTTATATAACAATTTATATAATAAATTTATGTCAAATAGGTAGGTTGAAGTCTTAACAAAATGTTGTGTAGACTTACCGTCTTTAATTTCCTTGATAGGCCAACTTGCTCTCTCTAATCTTATGTCTTGGAATTCCAGTCCCGCATAATGCAACATATATCTGATTGATTCTGCATATCCATTTAAATGAAAATAAGTCAGTTTTCTGTCCATATTGCTACACTAAGCTCTTCTTTCTGAGTATTACGATAGAATACTAAAGGCATATTATATATCTGTCCCATGATTCACAATCAGATAAAAAATCTATGCTATCATGCGATAATATTAGAATTCACAATTTAGCTCTTTGCTGATCATTATAATCTTGAACCACGGTAATACGCTTATTACATAATCGATAAGATTTTTAGGTTAGTTTATTGCAACCAGGTAATAAATTTACCTCTTCACGCGTTGTCTATATACTCAACCATCTTCTTGAAATGTCGCATATATATAATTAAGAGCATGGAAAAGGACATAAGGTACCATTCATCTGGGAAAAAACTATTGTTCCCGTGGGATTTGTAAAAACCCTGTACCTATCCTATTATAGGTGGCGCTTAATGCTAATAAAAAAAACTTTGCAATAAAAACTCTAGATGGCGCTGTGTGTATTTTAAATGTAAAAATTTTAAAACAAGTTTGTGTTGTTGATAGTACCACTCGTATCATATTCAATACTCTTATTAGGCAATTTTGCTTGATAAGATAACTTTACGCAGTTTTATACAAATAATAAATTTATCATTAAATAATATTTATCAGTCGGTTTCATTTCTAAGTACAAATAGCATATTCGTGACCTACTCAAAATCAAATATTCTTAAATAAATAAATATAAATATTCGAGCAAAAATATCTATTTATAATTATGTTTGCCAACGTTTGTGTATTAGGCGTTTAAATAAATCTGGATAATTTCCGTCAAAAAGATTTAATTTTTCGATGATATTCATTAAACTAGCTTTTCAATTGTAATAGTATTATATTTGTTCTTTACCCGCTTATCCCATGTGTGATGCCTCAAATAAACTCAGATTTTTTTTAAATGTGGCTTTGATTTTAAGATGACGTCAATACCTACTCTTACAGATTGTAATTTTTGCTAACAGTTCTAAAAACATTATATCCCTAAGGCGGAAACCACACGGTACAAAAATAAAACAAACAAAAACTTAAAATAAGATTTTACTGTGATATCTTAAGATCTTCAAATAAATTTATTTTAACCTAGACAGAGTATGGCTTTCTGGTGGCGATATATTCTTTGACTCCGGGAAGGGAGCGAATGTGGTTGATGAGGGCGATGATCGAAGGGTACTTCTTCTCAACCTGAGCATTGAGGAACAAGTTGGCAGTCTCAATAATTCCGACTAGCACGAAGTCGGCCCAGGTCAACTGGAAAACAGAAGTACATTGAGATTCTTAGCTTAACGAGTTTATTTGTTAGACTAATTAAAAAACCCCTGACTTTCAGTATTTATTTCGCTACAACTTTTGAACGGTTGAACCGATTTTCATGAAACATGGCTAAGAACACTCGAGATAAAATTATCTACAACACAAAAAAAACTAAATGAAAATCGGTTCATCCGTTTGGGAGCTACGATACCACAGATAAATACACAGACAGACACGTTAAACTTATAACACCCCTCTTTTGCGTCGGAGGTTAAAAATGATGGTGAGTTGCAAAAATGTTATCTTCTTTGTTAAAGGGTCAGTTGCACCGGTCAACTTTGACGTTACACAAAATGGCGTACTTTGTGTTTTTCTAGACAGCAGAAAGTTAACACCAACGTTGACTGGTGCAACCCACTTAAGCGTGATTAACTTGAACGGCAAATTTAAATTAAAAGTTTTGATATAGAAAAAAACGGACTAATAAGTCTCAGGACTAAATCTTTATTTAATACTTCAAACATTTTTTTTTTGTCGGCAGTCCTAAAAATGTGTTGAAAAAGTCAGCGGATCTGAACGGAAAATAAAATAATTAATTTAAAAAATATATCTGATCCTTTATGAACAGAACCGAAATAACTTTTCTAAAACACTTTAGTTATAAGTACAAAAGTGCCAACAGTTGACGAGCGACCACAATGGACTCCGTTGCATGATAATGATAACGCACTCTGTCTGTCTCAGTTTGTGTACATACATTAATCAAAATCTAAAGACTCATACACATCGAATATGATCGCCCATTCTATGAGAGTTATTCACGATATAGGTACCCATAATTATCACATTCGATGGACCTAAGCAGTTTAGTTTAATTCTAGGCCCAAATGATTGGAAAAATGGTACCTTTCCACCAAAGAATCCCTTGTTAGCCTTCAGCTGCTTCTCGAACCTGGACAGATAGTAATCAGCAGTCTCTGTTAGAAGCTCCTTCTTAACCTGTTCCTTCTTCACTGGGTCTGTCTCCTTGATGTACACGCCCACCTCTGGAAATTGAGAGTGTTGTAACTTTATCTATTTACATTTTTTTTTATTTGGGAAACCAACAGTTATATAGAAAAACAATTCAATGTAACTATTACAAAAACCAATCAAGTTTCCACTAATTACTATTACGATTTTATCGAACAGACTCTAAAATGTTAGTTATTGATACAAATAACAATACAAACATTTAAACTATTCTTCAATAACGTGACCTAATTTCCTTTCTAAATGTACAAATTGATAATGTAAATAAATATCGTTATAATAATTATTGTCATTTTGGCAGGCGCGATATAAATATGTATTTTATATGTCACAATTGTTTTTCTTTGTTTTATGAAAATGGAGTCGGAATTGTTTATCTATATCAATCCCTATCCATCTACTAACTATATAATTTATGAAATAATACAAATTCTGTGTGGATATGAGAGCAGTAGCTTCATATTTTTGAGGTCATTATCATCCAGTGATAAGAATGACATAACATGGTGACCTTATGGTCGCCATATCATAATACGTGTAACGTGTTATCAGTGGATTTATTACAGGATTGACACCACATATTGGACGATTACATTCCAGATTTAAATTAATGCTAAAATTTATACAGATAAAATCACGGAAATTAATTCCGGCCAGTACATAACAAGTCTTATTAAATACTTCAAAATTAGAACAAATTATTAAAATGTTCTTTGTTTTATAATTAAATCTAAGCCATGGGAGGGATGATGTCATACTCACTCGCAAAAAAGTCGTTTACGTTCAAGGCAGCGGAGTCCAACACAGCCTGTTCCCAGGGGTCGGAGGGGAGGAGACCAGTCTGGCTGGCGATGTAACGGGCGATGGCTAAGGACTGATTCAGCTTTCGGTTGCCTTCCTCATACAGAGGGAGTTGACCAAATGGAAGAGCTGGAAATAAAACCTAACTGTTAATCAGGCAAAGCATTTTATATTCACTCATATTCAGCACTCGATCACATTCATAATATGTTTCAGTATACCTTTTGACCAAGTACTTTGTTGGGTACTTGCATTATTATATTACCGACTAGCTGATGCCCGCAACTTCGTTCTCGTGGCCGAACAATTTTTGGTAAGGAGTCAAAATTATAAGAGAAATTTAACTGTTCAGGAAAAGCGTAACGAAGAAGATGCTCATACGACGAAAATACGAGTATATATTTCCTATTGTTGTTTATATTACTGATAAGAATTTATATTTAAAAAATGGTAAGCCCTTTTGGCATTATGGGACCAACACGAAAGATTTTTTGAAATCGGTTCGGTAGTTTCGGAGATTAACCGCCTCATACATACTCTATCCTCACAAACGCTTACCTCATTATAATAATAGTATAGATGTAAGTATATTATAAAAAAAATACATACCATCTTTGACTTCCTTGATAGGCCAGCTGGCTAGCTCGTATCTTACGTCTTCGAACTTATGTCCTGTGTAATGTAAGATGTATCTGATAGACTCGGCTAATCCGTTCAAATGGAAGTATTGCAGTTTTTTCGCCATTTTAACTGATATCACAGCTGCCCGTTAACTGAAGGTTATGGCCAAAATGTACCGTTATATATTACTTCGGTAAATGTTTTATTATTTGATAACAAACTGATATATTGCGCAATAATGACTGGATAAAATTTAAATATATCGAGAAAAAACTCGGTTACGTATAAGTATCACGCATTTTATTAGCTGTTGCTCGCGACTTCTCTCTCTTATCTGAGCGCACTTTCGGTTAAATTTACGACTGTGCCCCGAAACCAATCCGGTCCACTTTTAAACGTACATAATATACAATTAATTAGATTTTACAATGATTTTACAGTCGATTCCCTGACGTCAGTCCCCTTTGGGAATGCTGTTGTTGCCTATATCACCGTTAACTATATCAGCTGTGACGGCGATTCAAACAAATGTAGAACTCTGCTGTATTGCGATGCGCTCCATCAGCGGATCAACGCAACTGCAAATTGTTGTTGCAACGGAGCAGTGAAACCGCGGTCCTATTCGCTCTATAATTCCACCGTAATTTTTTTTTATAATAATAATAGGGGAGACCGGGGATGGTTGACTATAGGGGTAGGTAGACTAATCGTCGAAAACACTCCGGCATCACGTGTTTCGTGACCTTCAATCAGGCGCAAGGAACGAGCCCTGTGCCCCGCTCATTCGTACGAAGTGCCGTGTAACCGACGCGCGTCGTTTTTGTTTGGTGCGGAGATAACGAATTTTGACCTACGTAAGTATTATTTTCCTACTATACACTTTTTGTTGTCACGTGTATAAATACGTTGTGAAGTTTATTGTTCCTATTTCACAGATAGTTTTAAGGATATCTCTTTTCGATACATAGATTTATTTTCTGTTAAGCATGTTTGTTTAGAATATATATGCGATCAAAATCTAAAATGGCGTCTGGGGCTGATTGACTAGTTTTCTTTGGGGCTGGTAGACTAATAAGTCAAACAACCCCTATATACCTAACAGATAACAAATTCATTATGTGTTGATTTTGTATGTTTTATTTTGTTACAGAAAATGAGAACATATAAGAGAAAAACAACGAGATCCGATGTACCCCAAAATATAGTGGAAAGAGCTTGCCATAATGTGTGTCCAAAGTAAAACAAAACCAAGAAAGCTCTGCCTGCTACTATGGTATGGCAGGTATATCACCACTCAATGAAAACATATTTCCCGAATCGGAGTTTAGTGGAGCTTATGTGATGGATAGGCCAGTGCCAGTATCACAAGATGTTGCTGGTTCTTCGACGGCTAGGATGAACATAAATCCGAACGTAAATGCTATACCATCAGTGCCAGAATAGAATATCGACAGTGCAGGGTCTTCCAGAGCTGAACATTTGATCACCCTTCCAAATTCTGCTGTATATATATTCAATAATATGGTTATCATTGTCAACACTTCTGATCATCATAATGAAATTACTGCAGAAGAACCAATTGTTTCAAGTGAATCGACTACTGCTTTGCCATTACGCTCAAGATCTGCTAGTACTAATTGCGAATCACCTTCAATTCTTGAACAGCATGAGTCAGGAGAAGAGCTCAGTATACAAACAGCCGAAAGTGAATATCAATTGGAAAAACACCAAAGAGTGACTCCACCGCCTTCAACTTCTGATACCCCTTTTACTTCTTTTATTCATCCAACAGACATAATGCCCTTTCCGAAAGCTCTAACTTGTTTAGAAAATCGAAGAAATATAAGCAAACGTAAAAGAAAAACTTATGGAATTAAAACAGAAACAATCGTGTACAGAATATTTGAAGAAGAAAAAAACTGCAAAACTTACATCTAAAAGTCAGGAAAAGGGGAAAGGAAAATGTAAAGGGAAGGTTAAGGTTAAGGGAAAAGGTAAGAACGGTATCAGAGGAGCTAAAAATAAAGATAATGATGCAGCAGCTTATTCAGATGAAAGTGATGATGATGACACGATTTGTATAGAATGCACTGATTCTGTTAGTCCGTGTTTCTGTTAGCCTGTTAGTCTGTTAGTGCAAAAATAGATGATAAGTTTAAATAAATTTATGTTCTTAATTGTTGTAAAAAATAAGAAGTATTCGTCTTTATTAAAGAGGGATAATATGATTATTAATTTTGTTATTTTATTTTCTTTTCTAAATTAGATTTCTTTAATTTGTTTTGATAAATCATCATCGTCAGCACCATAGGTCAACTTACCCCTTTAATGTGGTCAACATACCCCGTGTTTGGGGTAGATAGACTAAAGGTAAGGGCTCTTAAAAAATCTATAAATTTACAATTAAATAATAATATATGTTAATGAAATAAACTTTTTTAGTTAGAAGAATATATAATTAGTCATGTGAGTCAATATTTTGGTATGTTTATCTTAAAACTCCAAAGTTATTAAGGTTCAAACATAAAACTAGTCAACCATCCCCGGTCTCCCCTAATAACTTTATTCACCAAAGAAAAAAGTATAAAGTTTATAATAAAAACTAATGGTGTGGTTAGAAAAAAACTAGCGACTTGAGTAAGAAGATAATTTGAAATTGGACATTTTTAAAGACAGGAAATCTAATGATGTAAAAATAACGTGTTCGGAAAGTGTGGCAAATTCCTATGGCCGATAACCTTTTTAACCATAACCACGTTACGAGTAGAAGGTTATCGGTGTGGTGACCATAAAACATACTAGTCAATCTGTCAAGTCAAATACATATTGCTGCAGGGACACGCAGACGAAGTTTGATATACTTATAAATTTATATTTATATATTAAACTTCGTCATCACACACGGTCATCACTTGGCCACATTTACTACGGCTTTGGACCTGGGATCAATAAAGCATATTTAGTATGCGATTCAGTACAGTGTGCAAAATAAGCAATGACAATAACTCGACATGAAACGACAATGGAACTGCTAACGGTACTGAAACCTAACGCAACGGGACGTGTGCGAGGTGTAACGGGAACGAGAGGGGTCACATTTCTCCGCGGTCAAGAATTAATGTTGATCTAATACAAGTGTTATATCATCATTGCTAAAGATAGACTATGGTACAAAAGTCATGGATATCTCATTCTCATCTATAGGTACTATTATAATAAAGAGGTAAGCGTATGTGAGTTTGTATGTTTGAGGTAGGTAATCTCCGAAACTACCGAACCAATTGTCCAAAATTCTTTCTCCATTAGAAAGGTGCATTATCCAAATTTGTTATAGGCTATATTTTATCTCAAAATTCCCACTGGAGCGAAGCCTCGGGCAATATTTTGTATTACTACATTTTAGCCATCAAACAAACAGTGCTTACATTGTTAGAAAGGTCAGAGAGGCAATGTAATTACAAGGTAACGTGACAAAAGACTGGGCCACAAAGTCGGCAATGCGCGTGCGTCACTTCTAGTTTTGCAGGCGTCCATAGGCTATGCTATGGTGTCCACTTACCACCAGGTGGGCCGCATGTCTCTTTTGCTACTTATTATATAAAAGGTAGCCAGTTATATAATAAATATACAATTTATTTCGTCTGCATCGCACTTTCTACGACAGAATAAGAATCTGTAATTGGCGGTACGTACGATAAGAGGATATGATTAGCTATAGTTTTAAAAGTACTGTTGAAAAGTATGACAAATAAATAAATAAAAACTCTTAATTGTCAGAACATTTGGCTGTTGAACCATTGACTAACCGCAAGCCAGCACTTTTAGGGTTTGACCCTCATGCCAGGCATTATTACCCTACGTAATTTTATCGGTTTTCGCTGAAGGGGTGGTGGTGTAATGGTTAAGACGCGCCTGTGGATGGAAAGGTCTTAGGTTCGTATCCTACTCGTGCCATATGAGTTTGTATACCAATCTGATTCATATATAGTAGTTTTTAATAGATCACCACTTGCTTCCGGAAAACATCGTGAGGAAACCTGTCACTGCTTGACAGTTAAGTTCCCTAGTGTGTATGCAACACGTCACTAGATGCAGGTAAGTTGTCATAAAAGTCATGTCAGATGCCTTTAGGTGACTTGAATAAAATCTGACACCAGTGTCAGAGCAATAACACCCTCGATATTATGATGATGATGATCGGTTTTCGCAAGACGTGGCCGTACCAGCGGAGGCGGTACTCCTGGAGTTTATTCTGTGGTGGGGTAGTTATTGATTACATCCATATTAGTTAAATATTACTTCTTAGTACAGTTAATTTAGTGTATGCAGGTGAATAATAAGATAAAAGGGGTTACTAAGGGTCAGACTATCTCGGTAAAAACAAATAATTCCGTATCATTTGTTTTCATTTTGTTTTTTATTCCCGACACAAAAATAGAGGTAAGGACCTTTTAGCTAATGGAACATAAACGCTATCATTCCCAAAGGTTTTTTTTTAAACCAAATGAAATCGACGTATCAGATTCACACATCTAGAAACAAATGTATGTTATCTAAAATATATATATTAATATCTAAATAATAATTCAAAAGAGTGACCAAAAAGGAGAGTGCTATTTTCTTAATTATTTTGTATTACTTTAAGTATGTATTTATTTAACAAAAGTCGATAGAACGTACCCCAAATTGCATTGGAAAGTACTATAATTAAATTGAATAAACAACAGATAATCTCATTTGAAAACAAAATGCAAAAACAGAGATAAGGACGTAGAAAGGTATATAAACCGTTCAATTTCTTTCTTGTTGACACTTGCATATTTAAATTAATAAAAATGGCGCCGATCTACAAATTGAAGTTCTTCGACTATATGGGGGTGGCCGAGCCCATTAGATACCTGTTCGCTTATGGTGGAATCAAATATGAAAATATCATCATCAAGAAGAATGTAGACTGGCCAAGAATTCAAAACAGTAAGTAAATCTATATAATAGAATATTATATCATACTCTAGAAATCAGGAATATCTTACCTACACAACGACTCAATTACATTTCCAAGACAGATGTTTAAATAATGTTGAATTCCTACCGAATACAATCTTTAGCCATGAGAAGATATTACTATAAGAAGAGGAATAGACACAACATACGACACAAATGGAAATACTTGCTGTGCTGCTCCTTCGTCCTGGCATTGGCAGAAGGGGTAAACCCAAGAAGTGCTGGCTTGATGTTCTCAAGCTTGATGTTGATATACGTGCAAATGCTCTGACACTCTATACCGACGACAGGAACCAGGAAACATTCAGATGAGATATATATTCATATATAATTAATATAAAAACATTATTTCAGCTGTACCATTCGGCAAGCTGCCTGTTCTCGAAGTGGACAATAAAGTACTGCATCAGTCCACGGCCATCTGCCGCTACTTGGGCAAACTGGTGGGACTGCTGCCTTCCGACGACCTGGTGGCTGCTGAGCTGGACGCCCTTGTAGCCAGCACCTTTGATTTTGGCGCAAGTGAGTATTTTCATCAAAAAATTAACTTGTGGCACTCTCCAGCTTTCCAACTATCTGTTTAACTGTCTACACCAATCCATCTCAGTCAAATCAGCTCAATCCATCGCTTCATTTTAACTTAAAAAAGGGACAAACAAATACAATACTTCACCATTTATAATGGTAGTAAGTAAAGGAATGCAATACTTACACGTATATCAGAGCAAAATAGACGAGAAGTTACGCTTTTATGCGCTTATATGTTTTGTCTCCTATCTTATGCCACATTATACAAGGTTTTGCGACCTGCTGGGTAGGCGTATTGAATAAGCTCTGCCTCATGTGATTACGCTAATCCGTTTTCTATAGTTTTGTTGTGTGTTTATTTTTATAGATGTCTCGAACCCAAGTCCTAAACTATTTAGTAGTAAACGTAGGTATTGTTACGATAGTGTATCCATTGTCAGCATTTATTTATAACTTCATATCTCCAGGGGTCCACCAGTGGTACCATGAGGAGGATGTCTCGTGCAAGCACCAAGATGAAAAGGAATTGGAAACTGTGGTGTTCCCGAGATACCTGAATGAATTCGAGGATATCATCCATCAAAAAGGAGGATACCTGGGTGGAAAGGTGAGTAAATTTTATGAAACTAGTTATATCCCAAGGTTCCGCTCGAGTGAATTATTCACAGGTCAGTAATTTTTCCGGGATGAAAGTTCCCCATCTGGCATAATAGAGACCAGCAATGTTTCAATGAGTTTTTCAGGATTTCTTCTGTGGTCGTAACAAAATGTCAGTAGTTTTTTTTTCTTTAAAAAATTCCTACTAATATTATACATGCAAAAGTTGTGAGGATGTATGTGTGTATGTATGCGTTTATATTTGTTACTCTTTTACGCAAAATCTACTGGAGGTATTGTTATGAAATTTGTTATACAGCTAGAATATAACCTATAGGGTACCTTTTATCCCGAAATTCCCACGGGAGCGAATTTTAATTGCGTTACTTTAACTATGTCGTCTCTTTTAGCAACTAACCTGGGCCGACTTCTATTTCGTGGGTATCCTGGAGTCCGTGCAAGGAATGTGGAGCAAGGACTTCCTGCAGCAGTACCCCTACATCACGCAACTTTTCAAGAACGTCCACGCCCTGCCCACCATCAAGAGCTACATCGCTACTCGCCCTAACTACAAATATTGATTACTGAATAAATTGCTTTAATTTTATTTTTCTTTAAATCTCAAAGATATAGGTACCTGAATAATTATAAAAAATCCAATTACAATATTGAGATTGGATTTTTTTTTTATTATCAACTCTGTAGCCGAACGTCATATGCCGCATAATTACATTATGTATATTAAAAAAAACAACGCAATCAAAAGGATTATATTTCCCTACATCCTAACAAACTTGGAAAACTAATTAAAATGTGTGTGTTAATTTAATACAAAACATCCTAAACATTTGCTACTAAGTCCATTTTAGATTACGAACTCCAACAAAAGGCCCCGTAAAATTTAATTTACCTCCACATAAATTTAATTTCAACAGATTTTAAACACACGTATTTCCACACTGAAAAATATCCCGCGAACAATTTACAGTGCAATGTTGTATTAAATAAACTACCACATTTAGTGTTAGCCTGAAACTCGACCAGTGCTCTGCTATGCTGTGCTAACCGAAGCTATGCTTCGAACAATATAGAATTTCATTTGACAAAAATAACAAAATTCTCTCGACTTAGATCGCGAAGTGCGATCCAGATGGGTATTGAACGACCAATAGAAACAAATGACGAAATTATATTAGCCTTAATGATTATACTTAGCTTCAGATAGCACAACATAGCAGAGCACTGGTCGAGTTTCAACCGTAGTAGGTACTGTTTTCTGGGAACAGCCCGGTTGCTAGTATAATAAAGTGTTTCTTTAGGCACACGGAACTACGGAACCGTAAATTACTAGGGGTTCAGTTGTCGTCACTACTTTTGCGTGTGGTCGCAGTGTAAGCGGTAATGAAAAAAGGAGATTTCATCTCATTTTTTCACTTTTTGCCTTCGTTCACAATCATTACTAAACGAAGACACAATTGGAAAATTGAAAAATATTTGTATAAGATTACATTATTTTAAATTACGGGGCATTCGCGGAAGACCAGCGTCGTGGCCCGCACCATGGTCCGCGACATAATGCTGAGTGTAAATTTTATGTAATTTTAATTATGATATCAATGTTGCCAAATCTTTTCGTTCTTTTCTTTATTTTTCTTTATATGTTGAAAGCCGTTTTAATTTATATTCCGTGCATAAAAGTAACACAAAATATGTAGAATTGTATACCATTATTAAAATTTGGAGATTCGACGTTAGTTGACACACGACAATGTCAAAATCTAGTATCTAAAAAAAATAACCACCATGGATTTAGTAAGTACTTCGTAATGAGCGTGCGGCCGCGGCGGTCGAAACGCTACGGAGGTACCTAATCATTTCATTACCATGAAATGTGTCCCTCAAAATTGTCCATATTTTGTTGACGATGGATTTGGATGCTGTTGCACGGTCTTTTGGGTTGAAGGAGAAACCTGATATGGATGTCCGTAAGTAAACAAATAATAATAAATAAATAAATATATTAGGACAAATCACACAGATTGAGCCAGCCCCAAACCTAACCACTAGCTACGACCCATAGATTTAGAAGGACGCCTACGACCAAACAAAGCAATGAAGTCGGACTCATCGCACCGTTCTTGGTATTCGCTGTCACTCGCACCACACACAAGCTTTTGCGACCGCAGCCCTTAAGTGGCGAACCAGTAAAAGGATCGGTTTATATGCCTTCCTCAGTAGTGGGATGTATCTAATGCGGTCCCTAAGTAATTATTCCCGGAATACTGACCCTAACACCTGTGGGTCCTGTAATGGAGGTACTAAATTATACGACCTCTGTTTGCTTTTCTAATAAGTGTTCATTTAAAAAAATACATAGGTATATTCGTACTAATATTATAAATGCGATAGTATGTTTGTTTGTTACCTCTTCACGCTCTATCTACTCAACCAATCTTCTTGAAATTTTGCATACATGTAGTTTGAAGTATGGAGAAGGACATAGGGTACCTTTCATCCCGGAAAATGAACAACGCTAGCGAAGCCGCGGTCAAAAGCTAGTATATATATTCAATACACAAAAAATAATTCACAATACTTAATTAGCATACCGGATTTACTTAATTAGCATTCGGCTTTAAAGTGCGATCCTTTTAAGTCTCAGTATCTTCGCCTAGGGGCTCAGAGCTTCAATTCCGAGCTAACAGTAAAACAGCTCTTTCTCCAGGTTGTAGTCAATCAACAGCATTCACGATTTCCCTACTCCCCTCAACCCATGCTTAGATAGGCTCCGGATTTTATCACTACCGCTCAAACGGAATTTATCAAAAGATTCCTGTACTATCTTGGCCCATTTCTTTATAAAAAAATTAACTCCATAATATCCATCTATAACCTCAATAAATTTAAATGTAAAAAAGTCCTAACTCAGTGGTTGCAACATTGACATACGATGAATCCGAGGAAACGTTTGTTGTGGTGTCTTAATCATTGCTGTTTTTAATAAGTAGACTGTATTGTAAGAAATGAAGAATGTATTGTATAAGTTTTATTATTAGTTTCATATCACACTCCACTATGGATTAACAATAGGCTATTTTACTGGATCCAAAATAAAATGCGTAATGGTGTCTAAGTAGTAAAACACTTTAATGTCACATTAATTGATCAAAATGATATTCGATTTAATATTTTTAAGTTCTTATCAAATAACAAGAAGTTATACTATCCGACGTTACTGTCAGACTTGTTGTAAAATAGCATAGTACAATTTCTTGCAAAGTGAACTTACTCATGGGCGAGACCTGGTGACCCGTAATACAGGTTCTTCGGAACCTAGCATGGGCACCAGTTCTCCACAATTTACTATATCTTAAGTTTGCATGCACCTGACTGATCTAGTGTTATTTTTAAGCTGTTTTTGTGGAGAAAAATAAAGAAATATTATTATTATATATAATTTCTCACAACACTACACCGTTTAGTCCTCCGGCATCTTCCGCTAGCCCTTCTGGCATGGGACCAACACTGTTTGAATGAGTTTCTTTCGGCATTTCTTTTCAGCAGTGGTCGTTCCGAAATGCTAGTAGTTTGTAACTTTGGTAAATATCATTTAATTTATAATATGACGTGAAAAAGTGCCTGTGAAGGCCAAATTTCTGAATAAATGATTTGATTTCGATTCCGAAAGCAACGCCATTGCTCAAAGGAGTAACAACAAAAATTCGTTTCCACAAATTCCTCTCCGGAAAATTGTGCCTGTCTCCCTTATTTATTAAGGTCATTAGTTGGACGATGTTGGCCGGTCCAATTGATTATATGATTGTTTATATACTTGTTATTACGACCTGCAACCGATTGGCCCTAATGTGTTAATGGAAACCCGGGAAATATGTTTGGACTTGCCAAATTAATCCAAAGAGAACTTTATAAACGGTGATATGAAATTATTTTATGGTTTCCGCTTCTTGCGGCACGATTGATAGTGAAAAGGTTTAAAAAATAAACTGTATCTATTCAGTTTATGGCATTTGGTATAAATTACCCAAATAACTATATAGACTATAGTGACAATTAGTGTTAGGAAACATCACTTAAACCCAGGGCTAAGTGAAACAAACTTGTTTACTCTATCAACAGTGTTAAGCTTAGTTAACTGTTATAATGTGAGAGAGACAATCCTAAAATAATGAGTAGGATTAACATATTAATATCATCAATAATTAAAAATAAATTAATAATGTTAAAATGTAGTTAAATATATTAAATTGATCTCTTTATTCAAGTTACAAAACTATCGAGCGAAATAATAAGCACAATATTTCAACAAAGTTAGATAGATAACAAACTATATTGACCACCATTTTGTAGGTACATGTAAGTAAACACGATACATAGTATGGTTGACAAAAAATTGCAAAACGATGCGCTGTTTAGTGATATCGTAGATTAACTTAAGAACAATAAAAGTACAAATACAAAATATGATTTGTTAGTGATTCTTGGCCGGTAACGCACTAGGTACGACAGGCATGGATTTCTAAACTGCAATATTTGAAACAAGCTTACTTACTAAGGAAAGTAATCATTTATCATATCCCTAGATCGTTGCAAAGGCAATCTAACGCTGGATTGCTTCAAAACGACTACAATAGCAGTGTGTTCACACCACGAATATCACTTTCATCAGAAACGATCAAATATGCACCATAAGATCCACTATCTTACACCATCTATATCACTTCTACCACAAAATAATCCCGTGTATATGGTAAGGATTTGTTGCAAATCCATTGCTGAATTGCTCCTGTTTACAATTTCAACTGGTGTGTTAAAACCGTAATGTAAAGCGAACATAATGGAATATACGAATGGTTGGGTTTTGTTGGTTAATGTTGCTCCATGATGTTATCGACATTGTGTTCTTTCTGCTACATTCAAGGGCGGTTTTTTGTTGTAAGCCTGATAATGTCTAAGGAAAAACGTTTGTTTGGACATACGACCCGCATTTCAAAGGGGTGGCTTATGCTGCATCATGGAATTGTGTGGAAAACTAAAAAAAAAAAAACAATGCATTTTTTTAAATACAACAGCCATGAAAATATTTTGCGAATGTATTTCTAATTGTTTTCACGCAAAAACAACTAAACGAAATTCGATCAAATTCGCTCGAAAAATAAATATAAAATAACTAGAAATTTATTCTGGAACGTAGCTAATATTGTTATGTTGACAAACAGTAACAAGTAAACAAGTCATAATATTACTTGCAACTGTTTACTTGTCGTATGTTAAAATTTACATAAATAGTTATACAATTACCTATTTCAATTTATTATTGTCACTAGTAGCTGAGAAAATAAAATATTAATGGTCGAACAACTAGAGATGGCGAGGTCCATGCGGAGTGGAGAAAAAAAATAGGAACGCGTACCCTGGGTTCCGACACTTAACATCTAAGTATGAAACCGAGAAAACGCTCAAATTAGATACCTATAAATATACAAATATATATGTTTAGAGTAAATTTTCAACAGATTAAAACACGACATTTCAGCTGTATTTCATTTTAATTTTATCGTGGAACAGTTCATTTAGAATTAGCTGAAAATAAATGGAGGGGAGAGTTAATTGCAGCATATTACAGGGTGCAAATGAGGTTAATAGTTCATTTGAATATTAAGTAGGTATTAATAATTTGGTAATGGTTAAACAAACATTTGAGTAAATTTAATTTTTTAGTCTATAATATTAATATACCCCGAGATGTTGATAGCCTCATCACCTAACCGTAAACCTTACCATAACCTGAAAGGCAACAACAGAAATGCCAAGGAGTGTTGACTTCAGGTAGACGGCCGGTTGTAAAATCACAGTCGAATTTTCCAAATTTTATGTTTTATTTTTACGCGGAAAACTTTTGTGGGATAGAAAAAGAAAGATTTTAAGGAGATAGAATTGTCAGCTTTATGAGTAATTGACACGTCTTGATGATTGATTATATTCAAGTCCAGGAATTGAGAAACAAAATTATTTGAGAGACAATTTGCGCACCAGATACAAGTTAAAAGCTAAAATCCGTATAAGGCTTGTTTAATGTTGCCATTAAAATAATTCGGACCGTATTTAGCGAAAGTTGAGAATGAGCGCAGCTGCGCTGGTCAGTCAGAAACCACAGCTATTTATTTTGGAAAATGTTTTGGTTCACTTGTAAATCTTCATTAAATATGCATTTGAGGACCCTGAGAATAGTTAGGGTTAAGGTTGTTTAGTTGAAATTGTGTAGTTTGTCACTAACCTATTGTACATCGGTAGCTTAAGTGAGATATTTTCTTTTATCTTCAAATCACTCAATAATTTGCATAATTTTAAAATTACAAGCGTAGCTAGGTACTTTATACACAAGATGGATTAGATAGCAGATCTCAAATTCGATTTACATTTAGTAGCAGCTCACAAATCCCCTATAACGGACCAAACGAATCCTATTTCGAATAAAAAATGAAACAATACGATACAAACAATGGCACACCCAAAAACGCCTTAAAACGATTTCCATCTAAAGCAGATTTATGGCAAATTGCCTTCACCTACCTCCAGGCGCTTTTATTTCTGAAGAGGAAATTCGTTTTCATAATATGTGCCCATTGTGTCGCGGTAGCTCGTATTTTTCGAGGCACTTATTATGCTAACCTTCTGTTTAAGGGGTTCATATGCATGGTTACGGCACTATAATGCTGAAAAAAGGTAAATAATAAATAAGTACCTACATAAGTAGCCACCTATTTGAATTAAGTAGGTACCTACATACATTTTTATAAATTACTAGCGACCCGCGCAGACTTCACACGGTTGCAATATTATGCGTGTTATATGTATACATATCAATTTTCATCTTGAATTATTTACCTATTTGAAAAACCCGCATCAAAATCTGTTAGGTAGATTTAACTAAGCTCTCCCAATGTACTTATGTACATAGGGACTGACAGGACTATGGATATTGAAATTATCATAAGATCAATATTTTTACTTACGTAGATAACTTATTTGTAAGTACATAGTTTATCGCCAATTTGAATTTAACAATAGGTTTAACTAAGAATGTAGCTGTTAACATAGGTGTTAATTTCAAAGAACCTAGATACTAAAATTACCTTTTATGTACACTTTTAAAGACCTATCTACTAATTTAAACAAAATCCGATATCAGTAGATAACACTTAACAATAATATCCGAACCCGAGTGACATCTTGAAAATTCCTGAAAATTTCACGAGCATTCACCCATTATACCCTAAAGTTATGGACATCGGCAATGGGGGATGATAATAATAAAAAAAGTTTATGAGTTCAGGAGTGTTCCCTTACTGGGTGCAATAAAACCCAAGACGTAGGCATTTCATAAATCATCGCGCTTCCTTCTATACTTAAATGAAAAAGGGAATTCGGCATATTGGACCTTGGTATAAGTCATAGACCACGCCGTTTTGGGGCGACCAGCGGAATTGGACGGCCCAAATGGACCAATACAGCATGATATGCCCTATGCTATGCGGTGCTAAATTTCGAACAACCGATAGAATTTGGTTTGCCAAAAATTCGACAACCCCGGTGGCGCAGTGGTAAAGCTCTTGCCACTGAACCGAGAGGTCCCGGGTTCGATCCCCGGTCGGGTCATGATGGAAAATGATATTTTTTTTTTATTGAACAAGTATTGTATTTGAATTTAAAAGAAGAACTTCAAATTTCTAGTTTCTGAAGTCTGAATTGCTGAGACCATTGTATATCAATATTATATTTTATAATATGAACAAAAAGATTATCATCTTGACATAGATTTCTTTGGAGACAAATTCAGCTTTGCTCACAAAATTTGTGCCATTTAAAAATATATCTTGTGTACTAGGCTTGGCTACTAGTGCATTTTTTTCTTGTACTGCGGGCACTATTTGAAATGGAGTATTTTGGATCGTCACGCGTCACGCCACAGAACAAACGGCAAGTGGCAAGACGCATATCGTCAATATGCGACTGCATATTGACGATATGCGTCTTGCCACATCTACCGACTGCCATTTGGCCATGGACAAAACCTTCGTGGTATACTTACCTCAAGTGATATTCTTTCAGGTCAGTATAAATTTTTTGAGAGAGACGTTTTTATTTTGCTGTAAGTATAAATAATTTGTTGTTATCGACTCCCTCGACAGCTTATGACCTATACTCTAGTCTAGAATTAGGGTCAATGGGCTACATCAGCAGTAGAGCAGGTAATTTGACATAAATCCAGTGAGAACCATCGACACGCCCCGTTCCTCAAATACAGTCACTATTGATGGTGTTTCTACTTTGTTTTCATTCCTTTGAGGAATATTTTAAACTGACTTCAAAATGGAGTTTCAAATATGAATTTAGCC
Organism: Plodia interpunctella; assembly: GCF_027563975.2. Taxonomy (NCBI): domain Eukaryota; kingdom Metazoa; phylum Arthropoda; class Insecta; order Lepidoptera; family Pyralidae; genus Plodia; species Plodia interpunctella. The sequence goes on from NC_071302.1 coordinate 2,899,395, forward strand.
GATATATATACTATTACTACAAATTAATTAATTATAATATTAATATTTGAATTATAATTAGATTTATATTATATTATTAGATTTATATTTTATTTTAATTATAATTAGATATATGCTATTACTACAAAATAATTGTATGTTTGAGGCGGGTAGGTAATTTAAGAAACTACTGAAACGATTTCAAAAATTCTTTCATAATTAGAAAGGTATATTATTATATATTTTATTATATATTTTATCTCAAAATTCACACGGGAGCGAAGCCCCAGGCAGGTATTTCGAGTACTCGATTACTACTACAATTACAAAATGTATTTTCATTTCTAAATTTGATTATTATGTTTATACTCAAGTATGTACTTACATATGGACGGCCAACTGAAATTGGATTTAAGCATGGAATAAAATATTCGTATGTTTTATTCCATGCCAAGAAGTAATTCAAATAATTAGTGACCAGTAAGTTTAATTGGCTAGACAAATACGCGTCTACGTAAACATATACTAGAATACCGTATTGTTTAATTAAAATATGATTGTGTTAAAAATAGACAATAATGTATAACTCAATTATAAAATAAGGTTTGACCGCGAATCTCGATGTACCTATGTATCAACAAATTTTGTTTCGTAATTTTATTTGGCTGAAATATAAATTTCCCGGACCGACCATAAAGTCAGTGCAAGGTTTCAGAGTTATTGAATGTCAAATGAATTAACATTTATACTAAAATAAACACTTTGATGCATACAAAATTAAACTCAGTTCATAAGCACTGATATATAAAAAGCCTTTTCTTATAAATACGTGAGTATTTTTGCGATTACCCAGACGTTCATTGACCTCACTGTAAGTTCAGAAAGTACAAATAAATGTTGAAATATCTAAGAATTATAAATTAACTTGAAGACTAATGCAATAATAATTCGAAGTCCCAAGTTCGAATTCTAATCGTTCGTGACACATGAGTTTGTATACCAACTGGCTCATTATGTCACACACCCTTGCTTTCGGCGAAGGAAAAAACATCATGAGGAACCTGCACACTAGTTGACAGTTTAAGTTCACTAGTGAGCGCGACTACTCACTACGTTTAGGTCGTCGTAGGTAGTTGGAAAAGTCATATCAGATGCTATTAGGCGACTTGAATAAAATCTGACACCAGTGTTAGCAATAGTATATTTATTATTATTATTTATTTTGACATTTACTTGTAAAACATATACGTTATTTGTGATCTTCAAGTGTCTGAAAGTAACATATAACTCCATGATCTAACATAATAGGTACTCGTATCTATTATGTTAGATCATGGAGATCGAGTATGTCATGCACACTCAAATGGTCAAACCGGTGGCGGCGTCGTGGATCGGGTCGGGAGGTTCCCTCTATTGTGGTTGAGCTTCGCGATGGCTGACTTACGCGTCAACTCGATCTTTAATTAAAAGTTTTTTTTTGTTTGGTTAATTATACATACATACATATATATATATATATATATATATATATATATATATATATATATATATATATATATATATATATATATATATATATATATATATATATATATATATATATATATATATATATATAGGTATATAATATATATATATTTTCCTTTCATCAGCACTTGATCACAATCATAATATGTTTCAGTATACCTTTTGACCATGTACTTTATTGTGAACTTACATTTTTATATTAGTGATAAAAAAATATACATAAATTTATATTTAAAAAATGGTAAGCCCTTCTGGCATAATAGGGACCAACACTGTTTGAATGAGTTTCTTTCGGCATTTCTTCTTAGCAGTGGTCGTTCCGGAATGCTAGTAGTTTGTAGCTATGGCAAACATCATTTAATTTAGAATATGATGTGAAAAAATGCCTGTGAAGGCCTAATTTCTAGAATAAATTATTTCAATTTGATTTTGATTTTGAATAAATTCGAAAAGACGAAGACTTTGTTATGACCGCTTTTACCGCATGTGACACTAATATACCGATAGCCACATTGTTAACATTAACACACATAAGATGCCTATTCACTAACGGTGGTTGCAACTTGCAATGTTATGACTGCAAGTTCAGCAAAAACGACCTAACGGTAGGCACAGCGGTGTCTCGTCATGGTTTACTTGTATGAGCCACAACGTGTCGTGTACTTTTTATACAGGTGGTATCATAAACCCCGTGCACATACGAAACGGGGATACCTTGGATACTCTACGCCAAGTTTCAACTAAATATTAACATTTCAAATTTTTTTATATTAACATAGTAAATAAATAGACACTACAACAATAAAACAAACAAAACCACGAAGTAAAATTACACTAAAACAAGATAAGATCTTTCATCTTATGCGACAAGCATGCCTCAATTTTTCATAATTAAATGAAATATTTACCATTTACTTTGTATAGTATATTTCCAGCGGCTTGTCCCGACTTCACTCGGGTAAAAACAATAAATTATACTTCTAAATCTTCCTCAGAAATCACACTATCTATTGGCGAAACCGCATGAAAATCCGTGCAGTAATTTTTGTGTCTTTCGCGACCTGACATACAGATGCGGCAGATGACTCTGTTTTATAATATATTATAAAACAGAGTTATACAAAGGATACGTTAGTACAACATTAGAGGTGTGATGGATTTAAATTAGGTAGTTATTGTTTATAACTATAAAAACTCTATAGCTAAACGATGCTGTAGCGGCCATAGAGCATCTATTAGGTAGCCATAACGTGTAGCGTCTTCTCGGTTTCTTCCAGAAAGACGCTCAGATGAATAAATCAATAAAATAAGAATTTAATAGCACTCCTCTATATCCAGAGTGGTTTGCAAGGGTCAAATTGCTGTAACGTTGACACTCGGAAACATTTAATTAGAAAATTATGGGATCTAAACGATTTGGGCGTGGTCGCACGCCCGCCGAAGATTGGTCTGCTATTATGTACAGCCTGCAAAACAAGCAATCTCGAACAAGTTTTTAAAAAGGATTCCATTTTTGACAAGATATTCTCAAGATCTTGTTCTGATTGTAATGAAGCCAGGTCGCCCATTTTTGGGAAGACATTTGATTGTCGTTGTCAAATACGATCAACAGGTAGAGAAGAATAAGAACTTGTTGCATTGACGTGACAAAAGACTATCATGATAAAAATACCATACCTGTGATAAATAATCAAGAAAATTACAATACAATCATCATCTCAGCCTAATGAAGTCCATTGCTGGACACAGACCTCTCCTAAAGGTTTTTACAAAGACTGATTGAAGTTGAAAGTAGCTCTCGTCCAACGTCTTTTAAGAAAATAATCATGATTGAAAGTAATCATTATTGTAATCTGAATACCGCTTATCAATGTAAGTAACTAAAATAGACTATAAAAAACGGGTTGCACTTCCAGGATGGCGGCAAAAATGACGATGTGCATTTTTGACGTCTTACGAATTTTCGATCAGTGTGCGTAATGCGAATCTTAAAATTAAAACCGAGTTGTTAAATTGGTCCTACATCACCACTGAAGCTTTCATAAAAAGTATTTTGTAAATATTATTTTTCTCGTAAATTTGTATTGCATGCTATTTTAAATATGCCAAACTTGTCATCATGTTCGTTTTAGTCCGCATTAACTCTTGTTGTGAATTCTAATTATAAGGTTATCCACGAGAAAGGCTAAGCCTAGTGTGGGAACCTTTGTTAATAACAATCGGATTTGCATGTTCTCTTTCTTGTTTAGATTATTTCGTGTTAGTTTCGATACAAATAATCTGTAACATGTAATCTTTTACGGTAATAAACATTTTTATTATTATTTATTTTTTGTTTCTTTTTCTCAGCATGAGCTGGTATTATCATATCATTTACGGGCGTAAACCAAGTAAATGATAAGATTTTATCTATTTTATGATCCTGATAGGTCAGTCTGTCCATTTTCGTCCATTTGGAGAAACTTTCGGACAATACGACATGTATTTAAGATGGCGGCTTTTTGCATCGGTATGTAAGTAGAGGGTCTCAGATCAAGAAGTTGGAGGCTATGGTGTAAATACTTAGGAATGATTCCAGTAGTTGACAGCACAATGGGGACGACATAAACTTTATTCTGTTTCCAGATTCTGGTGACTTCATCCTGCAGGTCAGTATATTTATGAATTTTTTCGGATATTGTTTTCTGTAGGTTGTGTGTGGCACTGCAATATCGATTAGGTAAGTATTATTATTTTATTATTATTAATTCAGAAGTGAGATACAGCGAACCAATCATATTTTGGTTCGCTGCGTCTCAACTCGAATCGACTTGACAGTAAGTAGTGAAATGCAAACCCTCAGGCCACGTGTCCTGACGCGAGTTTAACACTCCCGCTGCGGGATTTTTATCCATCAGAAAAAGAGCACAACGCTGATAAAGAAGTTTTCACTTCAAAAAATTAAAAGTACAAAGAAAACCAGTATGCTACCATGCGATCCTGTAACAATAAATGCATCTACAATTTCGTAGTCTCGTAATAATATTAATTGCACCAATCTTTCCATCTAGATTACAGTGGAGAGAGCGTACAAAATTCTACATACAATTTCTCATATAACTAATCGTGGCGGCAGGTGTATGCGGTTTGGGTCGAACTAGTGCTGGGCCAAACTCGAGTCGAGAAGTTCTTAACACGGCTCAACTCGAATTTCAATGTTTAATTAAGCTCATGAGTCTTCGGAATGTGTAGTTATTTATCCGCTGAGGGATTTTGACTGCAATAAATAACGTTTATTTTAAACTATAAGTTTATTTTAAAAATATAGTTATATATATTATATAACTATATTTGCGTAATGAAAATTGAGAAATAAAACTACCACATCCATCCATCATATTTCTGAAAAATCTTATAAGTACTAACATTTATTTATGTTAGTACTATTTTCAGAAAGTGTAACCAAGGTATTCATCGCTGCTGATAAACCTTCATACTTACTATATACTATTATATACAAAAATATATACTAAATAATTATTTTTGTTTGTAACGATTATACTCAAAAACGATTTAACTGATTTTAATGAAATTTACTACAGAGTTAGACTAGGCCTTATGGTAAGGCCTAGTCACATTGCGATCGAACTGATCTTCATAGCAAATACATATCACCGACTTTAAATTGTTAGCATAAATGCGATTCGTTTTAGGTTTCTAAACTGAACTGAGTTGCGTTGGAATCGTTCCGTACCTGCAGTAGTAACATAGGCTAGGATGAATCGCGTATTAAACGCAAACCACCTCTTTTTTCCATGTTGACCTGACCTGGGGATCGAACCCGAGACTGACAGTGTCCAGTCCGGCATGATGACCGTACTGACCGTGGCCCCTGAGGTCGTCAACCTAAACATGATTGTCTTAGGTGTCTTGGAGTTTCGCATATCTCGACTGTGTCCACCCAATAAGGAATAAAGATGTGATAGTACTGTATAAATCTACTTTTTTTCTGTTGTTTGCTCATTCCTCATTTTGCAAACCAACAAAAACAAACTATTAAAAAAGAAGGATATTTGTTAGATGTGTTTCTATTATTTTTAATTTATTTTCTTTTAGTTGTAGTATAATGTAAAAAAAAAATATTATAGACAATATATTAAAATTAGTTCAATGATTAACGACTGAAATACGTAACTTCACTATTAGCAATGTTGTCTGTCTTCTGCGGACAAGCGTAAACGAATTTGTCTGTGAAAATAAATTGAAATTTCTACATGAATGAATTTAACACGAGTCGATTTATTTACGTTCTTGGTACCAGGTCCTTTTCATATAATTATTTTCATCTCAACTTTAAAAGCAAAATACCCTAAAGCCAAAAGCCTAAACTATTACAACGAATTTACGAATTGTAAACATATCACTCTGGCATAGGTAAGTAAACAATCTGACTCATGTATAGTATTCACAGATTACCACTTGCTTCCGGTGAATGTTAGATGCCTTTAGGCGTCTTGAATAAAATTTGCCACCAGTGATAGTAAAAACACTCAAAAAGAAAAGAAGAACTTATGTTCGGCTAGACTTAGATGAACTTCGGGTTTAAGTTTTATTTATTAGTCCTATTAATATTCTAATTTCGAAAGTTTGTGAGGATGTATGTGTGTATAATTGTTAATCTTTCAGGTAAAATCTACTGGACGGATTGTCATTAAATTTAGTGTACGGGTAGAATATAACCTAAAACTTGAATCACACATAGGGTACTTAATATCCCGAAATTCCCACTGGAGCGAGAGTGTTGAGTGATCACTTAGTTTAGTACGTTGTAAGTACTAAATCCGGTGAAGGAAAACATCGTGAGGAAACCTGCACACTGGTTGATTATTATTACCTAGGAGAAGGCAATGGCAAACCACTGAAACCACACCATTAATAATGCCAAGATAGTTGTTGTGTGTGTTTAATTCCACGTAATGACCACGCCATCCTCACGCCATGAGGAATACGACTATGAAGAAGAAGTACTAATTAGAAGTTGATTGTGTACTGTTAATTATTAAGGCGGAATATAGATAATATTGCACACTGCATTATACAATATACAAGATAACCTACCTAGACACCGTAATAGATAATCGATGGAATAATCTATTGGCTGCAGTTATGTTGAAATTAAGGAATGTTGAATACCACATTGAAGCGATGGTGGTGTAATTAAGACACCTGCCTAAGGATCGAAAGGTCTCAGGTTCGAATCCTACTCGTGCCACATGAGTTTGTATACCAATCTAACTCATGTATAATAGTTTTCATCGACCACCACTTGCTTCCGGTGAAGGAAAACATCATGAGGAAACCTGCATACTGGATGATTATTAATTTGTGTGTGAAATTAAGAAGGCAATGGCAAACCACTCCATTAATAGTACTAAGAAGGTTGTTGTGTGTGTTTCACTCCACCTAATGACCATGTATCTCAGCCACGACGACATTAGTCATAAAATTATGCTAGGATAACTTTCTAACTGTAAAATAGTGATTTTCAGAATCTATTTGTTAATCGTGTGTCAGTTTACCGCATTGCCTTCAAAAAGCATAGATAGTGATTTCAATATGATGTCACTGTCATAGAAAATCCATACAACAAAAAAATGTTAAGCGCTTTTTCTTAACTTAACCAATTTATGTTTGCAATACATGTAGTTAAAGTACAGAGAAGGTCATAGGGTAGGTACCACTGATTCCGGAAAAAAGCACCTATACCCGTGGGAAATTCACGTGGATGGAGGCGCGGGCAATGCGAGCATAGCCAGTTGTTACATTTATAATCTGAACTTATCCCCAAATGTACCGAAAACGTTGAGTCAAAATATTTTTCCACGAAGACTAGCCAAAATGTAAGTTAATTTTTTTTATATTTAGCGGAATTGTAAATGAGAGATTCTGCTCTTTTCATTTATATTTACTTTTCTTTTTGTCGTGGCAAAACCACGACAAAAAGAAAAGTAAATATATATGTGCTTTGTAGGTCTTTTGATTTCACCCTATCTTTTTTTAGAGCAAAGTAGGATCGAACAATATTTTGACGAAGCATATTGCGGATTCTTCTAATGTGCAATTTTAAGAAGCTTGTGTACACAAGCGGTGGTGGTGTAATGGTTAAGACGCCAGCTTGTGAACCGAAAGGTCCCAGGTTCGAATCCTACTCGTACCACACGAGTTTGTATACAAATCTGACTCATGTGTAGTAGTTTTCATCGACCACCACTTGCTTCCGATGAAGGAAAACATTGTGAGAAAACCTGCAAATGATTGTTTATCAACTTTTGTGTGAAATAGAGAAGGCAATGGCAAACCACTCCATTAATAGTAATGAATTAATAGTGCCAAGACAATCGTTATCGATTGTCTTGGCACTATTAATTCATTACGTGGAATGAAACACATATAAATGTGTTTCATTCCACGTAATGACCACGACCCTCAGCAATGAGGAATACGACTATGAAGAATAGTATACATTATTTACTACAAAATTTTGATGGAAATTGTTGCATTACATTTTTGTAAACATGTTCACGAACGACGCTTGTTACTAATGGTAAGATGTGAACCGTCTTTCCTTCAAATTAAATAGATATAATAAATCCAAAATTAAAAGAAACGATGAAATAACCAATCAATTGGTCAATTATTGAATTGAATATATATATATATATATACATTTAGCTTTTTATTGTATATATATATATATATATATATATATATATATATATATATATATATATATATATATATATATATATATATAAATAAAAAGCTAAATGTACAAAACGTACGTAATAATGTCATAAATCAATTACATATGTTATGAGGATACTGCACCATGCTTAGGCCAGACATTATTGTCGTTCACATAATCATCAGACTTGTAATATGCCTTTTTACAAAGTACTTCTTTTATATAATTTCTAAATTTTTTGTCCGGCAAATCAAGAATCCATTTAGGCAATTTGTTATAAAAACGGAGAATATAGAGAATATAATTAAAACTACAGCCTTGAAACAGATATGAGTGCTAATTATAAGTCTTATTAGTCGATATTATGGAAATATGATCTGAAATAGAAAGAAAATTATTATGAAGTAGGTATCTACAAATAATATGCAACATGTGCTTAGTAGTAATGTTAGTGATTCATAACAAACATTCTCCAGTTACAATAATAATATATAGTACTCAACTCAAAAGCAAGATATATTCAAATTGTGGTGTTGACTTAAAATACTGGGTATCTCTTAGACAGCACGCGGCACAAATGTGCCTATAAAGCTTTGCATTCGGACCTGTCTTCACTACGATATGTATCTCTGGTATGGTTATTCTCATGATCTTTGACTATCATTCTTTGCCTGGGAAGCCCTAGTCAAGAGAGCCATGAAGACGACTATGATGATAATATATAATAAAGTTAAAAAAAAATATATTCCAGAATTATGTTTCATCTAATATCTACTCGTAACTAACGGAAGCCTTCCGTATGTCTGAAACGGTTTTCCGACAATTGCTCCGTCTACGAACGTTTCGTCGACAGAATGTTTCGACATCGGGCGTTTGAACGACAGAACCCTTCATCTACGAACGATTCGCCGACAGAATGTCTCTATTTTGACGAAACATTCGTAGACGAAGCAATTGTCGGAGATACGTTTCAGACTCCTTCTGTATTATTATAAATTTACATTTCATTAAAAAAAATATATCAATTTTTTTATTTAGTACGTGGTATAGAATACGTTTATTTAATGTAGTTCTATAAAATAAGAAGGCGCCAAACAAATGGGAACAAATGGGATCTTTGTTATCACAGCAGTGGTTGATACAACACGCGTCCAAATTAACACTTGAAATGCAAATGAGCCGAGGTTTAAGATAAGCCAGCTCAAACATGCGGCGCTGGGTTTAGAGTAATTAGCCCCATGGGTCAGACATCTTAAAATCAACTCCATGGAATTTTAAAAAAATATATAATCTTTTTTAAAATTGATTTTAGCTGACTTTGATGTAAAATTTTGTAAATCGTGTATCATTATCATCGATTGTATTGCTACATAGCGATATAAATCTTGGACTAGTATTGATACATCTGAATTTTGTTCAGAAAATTGTGTTTTATTATTTCATATCGATTCTGAATAGTATACTGTATATTTGTACAGTCGACAGCATGTCATGCAATCTGCCCAAAACGGCGTTATTAAGTATTTAATAACGCCTAAATCCCTTGCAGATTTACTATACGACCGACACCAAAATATGTATCGCTTCGAACCCCTGATAAGCTATCCTAGTAGTCCTAAATATTATTATTTAACTAGGCAAATGTTTGCTAAATTTGACAAAACATATAATTTAAACGATAACAGTTTAACATCACAGTTCCAAAACTAAAATTTGCGCCAGTTGCTAAGCATTTCGCCTTAAACCACAATATTTCAAATCTGTTACAAGAAGTAAGTCAAAGCAATAACTCACGGAGCCAAATGTTTCCTTCGCCGCAAACTTCGACTCGCACTTGACCAGATTTTTATTAAAACTCCACCTCACGATTTACTGGCAAAGTTTTTCGAGTGCCGCCCGACTTTTAACACAGTTTCCTATTCTGGTTACTGAGAATTCTTTTTGAAACAAAACCTGGGTCAAGAAATGATTTTTTTAGGTCAGGTATTCTTCATAGTAGGTATTCCTCATGGCTGACGTAATGAAACACACACGACAACTTTCTTGGCACTGTTAATGAAGTGGTCCAATTGCCTTCTCCATTTCACACACAAGTTAATAATCAACCAGTGTGCAGGTTTCCTCACGATGTTTTCCTTCACCAGAAGCAAGTGGTCGATGAAAACTATACATGAGTCAGATTGGTATACAAACCTCTTAAACATTACCACCACCACCGATTTAGGTTAGATATTAGAGAATTTTAAAAAAAGCTTACTATGGTTTTTTTCTGTCTTTGGTCTCTTTAGTCAAGCTTCATACTGTTATTAGGCATATCCGGAAGTATGACGGTCAAAAAACGAAGACAAATGTCGTGCCGTTTCCCATAATATTGTTACATAATTTCATGCCTTTTTATGAAATCGTCATCATCATGAACTCTCTCTCTCTCCCTCCTTCATCTTCGTTCCCGTATTCCCGATTGCGTTCGGGGCTGTGACGCTGCGAAGCCCGGTACAAAAAACTAAAAAAATACTTTAATTTTATTTAAACCAAGGTTGCCCAAGGTCATCAACCATCCATGGGAATAATCATCATCATGTACTCTGAATACTGTACGATAAATACGTGATTCTCTCTCTCTGTATCTGTTAACACATGATATGACATTAACAGTATCATAAAATTGACTTTACTTCACTAAGTATCAGAATAAAGGCGAAACTTGGTGTAACTCCGATGGTCTCATCTTGCGGTGGTGACACCAGTAAGCCTTCCGAGCTCATTATCTTAATTGAAATTTAGATTTTTAATTTAGATTTGGTTTTTGATTTATTTATTTAATTTTTTTTTTACCTTAATATCATCTCAGCCACGTAATATTCTTTATTTGACGTCATTAAGTAGGTACTGCCGGATTTTCGTTTTCATTTTTGTTGATCTATGACGTAATTGAAGACATAAATTTAAATATATAAAATCATTAATTTTGATGCTTTTTAGGGTGCGTTGCACCTTTGACGTTATCTTTACGTCAACGGCGCGCATATTAAAGTTAAATTACAAGCTAGTTCTGTTAAACATATAAAATTAATCAATATTATGACTCTTTTCGAAAATTGCTAAAAATTACTTACTTGGTGATATAACTTAAATGACATAATATCTCAATAATATATTTTCATTAAAATTTCATTCCATAATCGATAACAATGTATATAGTTGAAAGTGTATTTTAAATCAGAGTCGAGTGAAAGAAAATTTCTATACTTACAAACTTGATAAAATAAATTTACATATTTTTCTGCTAGTCATGCTTTGGTAACGTGTTGTTCACACGTGTTTACTTACTTTCTTCAATTACATTACATATTACAAGACATTGCGTTAAAATGACTAACATTTATTAAATGTTTTAGTACCAGAGACAATCATGATGAGTGTTCGATTTTTAAATTAAATTTACACTTTCACTTTTTTTTTTAACGTTAAATTTTATTTTGTAATTTCGCATTTCTTTTGGGTAACACATTGACCTAAATCTCAAAATCACTGTAATTTTTATTTGTACAATTACTTGTTACAAATAGACAAGCAATGTATATAGCTGTGATTTGTAATACGAGTATGTGGTATATTCTGAAGACTTTCTCAAGATACGGAATATGCTTTTATTTAAAAAAAAAAACAAATGCTTTAAAGGACAATGAGCTTTGGTTTTTTTTTTTTTTTTGTAAAATGTTTTTAGTAATCATTTTGAAATATTAATTGAATTAGCAGTCATACATTATACTCGTGATCAAGATATTACGCTGCAATGGGCACTAAATATGGTCTGCTAACCTGCTTCCTATGGCTTCCTCTGAAGAGATTGTCATTAATTGCATTAGTAGACACACGTATATGCAAGCCATATAAGCACAACACATAACTGGTAATGTTATATTTCTAATTTCTACATTTGTTTACGTCTTCTTATGCCCTTTTATGAAAATATTTTTGTTATTTTTTTAAAATACAGTTTATTTTTATTTTTAATTATATCTTTGCGCCGAAACACGGCATGTTGGTGGCTATATGGCGTCGATTTTAATTTAAGTTCTTTTTATTATTTTATGATTTACTAGCGACCAGGCCCAGGTTCGCACGAGGTCTATAATCCTTCGGGAATAAATTTACTATATAACAGTGAAAGCTGCAACAATTTCATTATCCGTTGCGTGAATTTAAAGCTAAGAAACAAACAGACGCGGAGGGCGGTTTTTGTTTTATACTATGTAAGTAATAAAAATAACATAAAATTAATAATAACAAATTCTTAATTTCAGACGATAACAAACATCACTGTCACTCTGGGGAGTGATAGTGATGTTTCTGAAAATATCGACTGATCTGAAATTAAGAATTTGTTGTTATTAATTTTATGAAATATTTTGTGGTAATGCGTTGAGGGTATGTAGGGTTTTTTTAAAGTTAAAAATTATTGTTCAAACAATGACGGATTGATATTATACACATACCTATTTACAATTTTTTCGCAATATAAGTGACTAAAAAATGATACCAGTACATAGTAAAGAAAAATTAAAGAGATTTAGAAAAATAATCCACCTATCAACTGAAACTCTTAACAAAATATAAATCTGAGTTGAAAATTCTATAATTAAAAATAAAATACTTGAACACTCTGTTCAAAAATACGTTAAAATACTGGCCACTAAAATTCCGGGCCTATTTAAAAAAAGAGATTGTCTTGTTTATTCATTTGTCAGGATTTATTAAGGTTGTGTTTTGGTTGGAATTTGTATCTTATTAATTCACTATTTTTATGGATTTATAATATAGTTTAATATTTCTTACACACTATCCTTGCTTTATTTTAAATCCCGGCAATAGTCTATACGACCTCCTTTTATTAGATTGGTTAAGAACAATTCGCCCTTCAAGTGCACTCAAGCAAAACTGAATGTTATATCATAACACACCCAAACCACCCCTATTTAGGGGTGACATCTACTCAAATACGCGATGAGCTGTCGGGAGAATGTCTATAAATATTCATAATTAATGTAGATGTATGTTAATTGATAAATGGAGGTGTTCATGCATAAAGATGGCATGTATCTGAGCAGATAAATACAATTACTTGAAGGGGAAGATAGGGAACACTTAACAAAAAATGTACCTAGTAAGTATAAGTCCCAAATAACATATATATATCTTCTTAGTCTCGGGTCGAATCTATTAAAAGATAGACCCGTGTGGTAGACCTTCTGTAGTTTATGCTACCTTTGTCAATCTTAGGTAATCGATCCACTTCACAACTCTGTAGTTGTATAAGAGACAGCTCCCTTAACATCATCAGACCAGCGTATCAAGATATGTTCCTGTGGGCATATCATGATATGTTCCTGCCCATGTGATATGGGTTTCGCCTCACGGCCCCTACTCTAGGCTATATTAATATTGAATTAAAAAAAAAATGGATATCGTTTTATTTTTAAACGTAAACTATGCATTTAGTTTTATTGGCTTCAGTTTTTAAAGAGTTTAAGAATTCATCCTACATCTCGGTAACATATATTACTTGTCACAAATATATAAATAAATATATACGGATAAATCACACAGACTGATGTAGCCCCAAAGTAGGTACGTGAGTTATGGGATACTAACTCAACGATACTATATTTTATAACAAATACATATATAGATAAACATCCTAGACCCGGGCCAATAAGAAAAAGATCATTTTCCATCGTGATCCGACCGGGGTTCGGACCCGGGACCTCTCGGTTCAGAGACAATTACTTTACCACTGTGCCACCGAGGTCGTCATACACAAACAATGTAGGTATATACCTGTCATTTACCACCACTGTTAATTGCAACCCGGTCTCCCCTACATTAAAGCTTTTGACAGGTGCGGCGTGATACATGTTATGATTAATATCATAACGTGAGATTTTTGCCATTTTATCTGTTACTGAATATATTACTACATATTTTTTCTTCACAATATACACAACAGCTTAGCAAAAAATTGTGCGTGTCAACGGTTACTAAATATTTGAGATATTATAGTCTAGTTTCAAACAATACATAGGTATAACGTTTTAATTAAGTCTATAAATAAACTGAATGGATTAATTTTCTTATATAATAATACTATTGAACGTAAATTGTCCTCTGATATTGTTTTTTTTTAGTAAATATCTCCTACGTACGAACATAATACAGTAACAGTTTTATTATAAATGTAGCTCTATCTAACGCAACCTTCGATTCGTTCTCTTTGAATGCTCTAAGATCTGAGAAGTTCCTGGGGAACCCAGAGACCATGAGCGAAGCCAGTTGTGAACTGTCGGCAGTGCTCCGCTTCCTGAAGGCGCTGGGATCGACAAAGCAGCAGGACAGAATCCGCTCGCAGAAAGAGCCCAAACAAGAGGCAGAAAATCACTCTCGCACTCGAGGGAAGTAAAATACCTCAGATCTTCTTTCTCGTTCTTCGGTAGCTCCCTCTCTTTCGGTAGCCACCTTGAATGCGATGGAAGACCAATGCCCAGTTTTTGCAGATGTTAATAATAAATTTTTAGCGAACATTGTAAAACTTAAATCATAACATCTTGTTAAGAAAATACTGCAAAAATATTATTTTGGTCTTCTAGTCAACCATGTCCAAATTATCAATCAAGAATCTTATAAAAGGTTGGTATGATAATTGTCTTGTAAAAGTTAATTTTTACTTATTTACAGATAACAATTGAAGCGGAGGCGTTGGTAGACTACCTAATCAAAAATTCCCTATTTCGACCACGTTAGAAGTTAATGACGTACCTACTTAATTAGGTAGGCATTTTGTATAAAAATCGCCAATTTTACTCCAGCAGTAGATAAAAAAATAATAAAAGCGGTGGTGGTGTAATGGTTAAGATGCCCGCCTGTGGATCGAAAGGTTTCCAGTAATCCTCGTGCCACATGAGTTTATATACCAATCTGACTCATGTATATATATATATATAGTAGTTTTCATCGACTACCACTTGCTTCCGGCGAAGGAAAACATCGTGAGGAAACCTGCACACTGGTTGATTATTAACTTGTGTGTGAAATGGAGAAGGCAATGGCAAACCACTCCATTACTAATGCCAAGAAAGTTGTTGTGTGTGTTTCATTCCACGTAATGACCACGACCCTCAGCCATGAGGAATGAAGAAGAAGAAGTAGATAGCATGCTATTTTTTTTCACGACTTTAATAAGTCTTCAAACCGTGTTGAATTTTTATAGAAAAGATAAAAATATATGACCCATCATCGTGCATTTAAGAACATTGTTCAGATTGGTGGAGCAGCATTCATTTACATCTTTCATCTGCCATCTATTGTACCTCCCTATATTTTATATTCCTTTTTATTATAGGACATCACTAATTTTAATATTTTATGTTATTTACTTCATATAATTATCTCTCATTTTTAATTAACACACAATAAGTTAAAATTACAAATTAAAACTAAATTATAAATACTAAATTAATTTAAATAAAAGAAGGCTGGCGACAATTCCTCCTTGTATGGCCAAACTCAAACGTTGGCCAAAATAGTCACCAGCCCTTTATTATATGGCACACAAAAATCACTGTTTCTCGTGTAACATAAATCATATCACTGGTTAACCAGGACACGTGGAATATGCGAACACTCGGAAAACAGCTCGGCAAATCGAATCAGCCGCATGCGAAGATAAAACACAATTAAAGGCAACTCACTGATTAGCGAGAAACCTTGCTGAGTGAACGCCTGTGGTACAAGTCTTGAGCGAATTCCAACTCATGAATTTGATCAATTTTCTTTTCTCCACAAACTTGCATCCCTTTTTACTTAAAATTCGCTGTCCTGTCTGTCTATTTGTCCATCAACCGTGTAAAAGTTACACAGTAGATTTTCACAGTTGCTTTTAGAATAAAAAAAATTATAGATAATTAGAAGGATAAAGTTGATATAGGTAATGGTACGGAACCCTATGGAAAATAGACCAAACGTTTAAAATTTTTTCAGCAACCAGGTGTTGAGACTGAAAGATGTTTAATTATATTTCATTATTAATGCTATAAGATGATAAAAAAAAAACCTAATGTATGTTGACTAAACTATATATTTTTTTTTCAGATTTAACAATTATTGTAAGTACTATGATTTACAAAAAATCGCTACATTTTGAAACTTATACCGCTTACATTATTAAGGCCTTTTACATAGCGATGTCTGATGACATGTTAACACAATGTTAACACAAAGTTTCTTACATGTAAAAGAAAGTTTTCAAGATTCCTCTCAAAAAATTCTAACGACACAAAATTTCACGTAAGTTCACCTTGTGATGACTTGACACTATGAAAGTGCTTATTTGCTTGAATAGTCACAAATTGCCGATTGTTCGTGTTGACATATGGCTACATACTTAATATATCACAAAATAAAGGGTCTTGACTTGACTAGACTTGACAGTAGTGTGAGCATAATAGTTTTTAAAGACCACCACTTGCATCCGGTGAAGGAGAACATCGCGAGGATAACTGCACACTGGTTTACAGTTTAAGTTCGCTAACACTAGCGTATGCGATTACCTACCACTGGATATGTTAGGTAGTCGCAAAAGTCATACCAGATGCCTTTAGACGACTCGAATAAAATCTGACAGTGATAGAAATTAACACACTCGAAAAAAAAGCCATCGTCAGGCATTTTATTGTTTAATATAAAACAAATGAAGCCAAATATTTTGTTAACTTTTCCATTTAATCACGTGGTCGATTACATTAAAATTATGCTGACAAAACATGAGCATTGTTAAAGTACGTTGAAGATTAGTTAAGACGTTTTTAATTAAAAAACTAATTAAAAAGTATAGTTAACAAAAACTGGGTCAAAGGTTAAATTTATAATGTCTTCACTAGTCTATAGGATACGAGCGTGTGAATAAATTTCAAGGTTTCTTTATTTTTATATTTTGTTAGAGGTCAAAAACCTCTGCGTCTATTTTTTTATTGGATGTATTTGATGCCTATGTCTATCTTACGGCTAAACTCCGAAAGTGAATATATATATATATATATATATATATATATATATTTATTACAAATAATTATTTTGACAAATAATAATGTTATTTAATAAATAAAATCTAAAAATGTAAACTGTAAATACAATTTACTGCATGAGAATGATCGATTTATTTATGTTTATGTTTACAAAATATTACTTTACGTCATTATTCATGCATAGTACAGTTTAACTTCTATGATCAAGTACTACCTAATAGGCGTAAATTTTTATTTCAATAATAATAATTGGATATATCCGTAGCAATTAATATGCACTATTAGTTGAAATGCATATAATAAAATGAAGAAAAGTCTCATAAAAGTAATTGCTTACGACGTATAATGATCTATTTTATAGATTATTAAGTAAAAAATAGTTTCTAATGAATTGATTCACGCTACTCGATTCTCGATACTCGCATGTTTTGCATATCGATACATCGCGTGTCAATTGTTCCGCTACAACCGATTAGCGACAGGTATAATTATTACTTCGAGGGGAAAAGTTGAACGCGAACGATGCGGCTTTTTATGACGAGTATGTATTTGAGATCTACCATGTGTAGTCGAACTGAGTGAAATCATCCACTATAAGGTAACACTTGGCACTGATATCGCCAAGTGTTACAAATTTATTTGTTAGACAAAATAAAAAACTCCCGACTTTCAATATTCATTTCATTAATTTCATTTAAAGAATTTGTGTAGTTGTCTTGTATATTGCAACTACATAACGATGAACGTAAACCATTAATATATATTCAGTAGTAATATTTACTTCAGTACTTCGTCATTAGAACGTTATCATTAAATGTCTACTGTTGAAAGACTATAAATAGTATAAACCTACACGAAAATGACACCCAATGTTATAAATGTATATGATATACATTCGAGAACCGAGAGTAAGGGACATTCTCACTGACATATTACTGCGTAAGTGTGATTAACACGAGAAGTCAGGCGGGATAAGCGATACACATTTAAGTTGGTTCAAACTATGGATTGTCGAGGTATTGTGGATTTACTTGTAACAGAGCACGTAAATGTAATCTTATTCTTTTTGCAATATGAAGAATCAGACGTCAAATTTTAGTCTATGACCCAGACTATTCAGATCAGATATTTGACGACCTCTATGGCGCAGTGGTAAAGTGCATGCCTCTGAACCGAGAGGTCCCGGGTTCGGCCCTCGGGATTTTTGACGACCTCTGTGGATTAATGGTCATCATGCCGGACAGCTATACTGGAGGTTCCATGTTCGAATTTTGGTCATATCTAGATATTTGCAAGTCGTAAAGATCAATTAACAATAATGTTGCTTTCTGTTTGTGAAAGAATTTTGGGAATCGTTAGAGTTTTTAGTTTCAGATACATCAAACTTAAAACACTTTCTCATTAGTATAGATTAATATCAATTAGACGTCCAGGCTTCGCTCAGGTAATAATCATATTAAATTATAATTTTATAAATATATTAATTTCTTAGCTAATATTAAAAAATATTTTAACATCATATGGCACATTAGATGAAGTATTAGAAAGTATTATAGTTTTCCATTTTATAATGTTCTCGGACGAAACATTATTTTAATTACTAAATACGCTGGCCCCTGTCCTAAATCACATTTTTCACACACATTTCTACGAAAAACATAGCGATCAATACTGAAATATATATGTATGTTTTACTTTGTCCATTTTTCACGTCAAAATAGAGCATTGGATTGAGAGGATTGGGTGTGGTCATAGTTTGAGTGCTGGAGAATGACACTGGCTACTGTTTTTCCCGGACAACAGTATACATACATAACTATAATATATTTTGCTCATCATGATATGGCGAAGTTTCATTACAAAACCATCTACTTTCGAACATTACCGTTTTAAATCAGAGAAACTGGACTGGATTTAACTTTGTATGATATGCATAAGACCTTTCACTCGGCTAAGTTTTAACATTGTCAATTTAATTACTACAGCTTGTGAGATGTAAATTACTCTTTCCTATGGAGAAATTGAATATAATTTTGTTGAAAAATTTCAGTATGAAAACGATAGTGTTTCTAATTTAATCCTACTAATATTATAATGCGAAAGTCTGTGAGTATGTATGTATAAAAAAATATCAAATACTTGTGAAAATCTTTTTTATACTTTAAACGATTTGAATGAAAATCTGACACATGTGACACTATACAGTACCTACCTAGAACATTGTAAAAGTCATGTAATGAAAATTTATTGTGTAATTAACCATGTTAGGCACGCTGTGAGATATTAAATTAATAAACAATAATTACTTATTTTATATAATGTTACGTTATTTTCCTGTAAATCTCTGTTTAATCAACTTTGAGAAAAAAACGCTGTTGCAATCTAACAATGATGTCATTGCCGCAAACAGCATTCTAATCAGTGTAATCAAGCCACGCCACTCCCCATTTCCTTACTTGCTTACACCACAAAAATAACTCCAAACACTCTCAACAAAGACTATAATAACTCTTGTAACACTTAAACGTTTTGTACTTAACCACGGTGACAAAACGCAACAAGAAACAGTTTAACTCACAAATATTACATATAGTTAAAAACTGTTACGCAAAAATGTGTGACTTGTATTTAGGCAAATGGATTCGGAATTAGTCTAGCTCGATTATCCAGAACATAACTTGCACTTTCGTTACAAATGACCAAGACTACTTTCTCCAAGTATCGTGTTGACGCCTCCATAGATTCTCTGTCTGTTATAGCTACTCCGGGTTTTTTTAATTTCATTTAAAGTGACGTCAAAGCATTGTACACACGTACTTGCTTACAGCTTCGATGGCTCTCGAACTGTGGTCATTTGCGTTCTAACATAAGAAGAACGCGCCCGCGTCTACCGAAAACCATTTCCACGCGCGTTTACGTTTAGTTACCGACTTATATTGACTAAAACATATATGTTAAGGTTTTGTTATCAGTTATCGAATGTTTTTGTGCGTGGTTTGAGTGGGTCCTGGAATATGGAGTGTAATTAGTAAAAGGTGAGTGGGTTTTATGATTATAGTGGTTTGTTTGTGTTGTTGAGTCGGCATCGATGGTCGGATAAACTAAATCCCAGTGACTAATAAAACCGGTGTTGTGTTGCAACGAATAGTATTAGGTAAATAGGTAAAAATCGCACAGATTGAGCCCCAGGTTAAATTCAAGTCTTTTGTAATGGGATATTAACTCAATGGGTCAAAATTTGAAGAATTTGATGGATTAATTTCGGTGATATTTTTTTTGTTGGGAATTTTTTTCAAATCGTCATTTTTGTCATCTGAGTGTCTTCCCGGTTACATCCTCAGCCATTGAGAATCGGTTTCTAACATATACTACTTATAGGTAAATATCCAAGACCAGTTTAATCTAAAAAATATCATTTTACCTTTTAACCTGCCCGGGGATCCAAACCGGGACCTCTGCTCTGACATGAGAGTACGGCATGATAACCATTAAGTCACAGAGACCGTGTAATTTGTTAAAGAGAAGTTTTATTTCTCTTTGACTGTCCCTTTGGTTGTTCAGCTTATTTAGCGAAAGATAATGAAGTTTATAATATCATGTAACTTCGTTGGCTCGGCCACGTGGAGAGGATCATGAAGGAGTGTTAAATTAGCTAAACTGCCCTTTTACTGTAGAACGTAGATAAGGTATAAACCAATAAAATAATAAATATTAAAATATGAGACATTTCGATCTTACTAATATTATAAATGCGAAATTAAGATTGTTTTTTTTTTGTTATCCCTTTACGCTCTATGTACTGAGCCAATTTTCTTGAAATTTTGCAAGACATAATTTTGTAGGACATAAGGTACCTTGCATCCCGGCAAAATTACGTGGGCGGAGCAGCAGGCAAAAACTAGTAAGAAATAAATAATAGCAAATGTATAAATTCTCTATTCTGTATTTTAATGATTGTTCATATTCTATGATACTTAAGGTACAGATAAGTTCAAAAGTTTATGGTATTCTATATTATTTTTGGAATAGGTACATACATAAATTTATGATCTCGCAAAATGTTTCTTTGTATTATATCTAACAATAGCAACAAAAAGACTAGTCAATTTGTAAGTATACTTACAAAAATGGCATCATTTCCTTTTTTAACACATCTTTAGAATTTACACTTACCTATGTATGAATGGACGCGAAAATTTTGTAAAAGTGTTTGTGAAAAGATTTCAATAGATGCTAATTAAAGTACAGCCGACATGACAAGTTTCTTTGCATTGGCCTGTATATTGGTGAGGTTGACGATGAATTTTAAGTTATATGTTGATCAGCATATTTTATTTTAAGGTAAGTAAGTTGGTAGGCGATTTATTTAACGCTCAAACAAGAAATTATTAGAGGATATTACTTTATGCTCTAGAGCTTAAAATCAATTTAATTGAAAAATAACAAACTTTACGAGCATTAGAAGTGAAAAATAATTTTCCTTGGCCAAGACACCGAATTGAAGCCGAAATATTCAAAAATTCTTATAGTTTATTGTATGACTGCGTCAGTCAAAGTTTTTGTACAGATTACAAACCAAACCGGTTTGCCGACAAGAAATTTCAAATTACCGGTCATCATGCCATCTATTGAGGCGACCACTGTACCATCACGTGCAATAGGTATACACTCGGTTCTTATTCTAATGTGATATAGTCTAAAATTGACTGCAGATAGATCAATGCACGTGACTGTACATGAAGGACTATAATTCTGAATATCATATATGTATTTACTTACTAAAAATGTTGTATTGAATCTGTTTACCTTTCATGATACTGAGATGGTTTTAAATGGATCTCATGAACGCGACGACAGCTGATAGGAAACAAGAGCATTTCCATGGAGGATTAACGTCGGGCAAGCGGCCAGTTGTAAAATCACATCCGAATCTTCAATATGAATCTGAGTTTAAAATGATGACGTTATTTTATACGCTGACCTCCGGGCTTCGCGGCCTCACAGCCCGAACGAAACTGTGAACACGAGGCGAAGAGAAATGTATATTGATCCATAAAAATTTACTTTAGTCTGAAAAGTTCATACACACACCGCAGCATACATCATACATCATACACGATATATTATTATCGAAACCAAGAGACATAGTACTTAAGTACAGTCAACCAGCAGATCAACCTAACCAAATTCATTGCAAATTCGCCCCAATCACCATCACAATGAGGTCCATCCAATGATTGAAATTATTGAAATATCATTAACATTCCCATCTCACTGTAATCATAATGCTATAACATCGTAACCTTGAGAACGAGGTGCATTCGGAACATACCAAGCAGTAAAAGCTAACGGTACTTTGTTCCGTTTCGATTAAAATTGAGACAACTACTTACTTAATTCTAGGTTATCTGTATTTACAGATAAATAATAAAAAAAAGATTCATATTTTAAATTTCCGTTTCAGAACTGGCTGGAATAAAAAACAAACTTAATTTAAAAGTAGATAAATTTAAAAAATGTTCCTTTTTATCAGTCACTTTTTCCAGATGATTTTATAATTTAAGTCTAGAAATCAAAGAATTAGAATTACAGATTCTCGTTCAAAGATCCAATCGATGAATGAGTTCACTCTATAGGTGACGTAGTATTAGCTTTATTCATTGCAATGAAGACATAATAAACAGTCTACCTGTATCTTTATGCCTAGACAGAGCCAAGAGTCGCCTGACTCGAAAGCCATGTTTCAGCCAAAAATTCCATAAAAAATAAAAACTGTAAAGTTCGATATAATATTTAAAATTTTGCCGATAATAAAAAAAACAATAGCATGCAAATTGGCGAAAAGTAATTAAGTTTAATAATAATAAATGTGAAGCACGATATATTCGAGAGTAACAATGACTTTCGAGTGATTTAAAGCAAGACTAATTTCGTTCATTCAAAAAATATAAAGGTCATTGCCATAGAACATTTAATTTTATTGCATGCTGTTGATTATGTATTCTATGAAAAAAAAAAAAATTTTGTTATATCTTTAAATTACCTCCATTTTTTTCATAATTCTTAATTTACTTCCCTAATATAGGTAACATTTTCCTTAAATTTTTAATTCAGTTTTCAAACACTTGATTTCATTGTAAAATTTTGCGGTAACCCATCTTCTTTCACAAAGCATCGTAATTGCTTAACTCGATAGGTTGGTAGCGTGAAAGTAGGCTAATTACTGATAGATATTTCATTTGCCTTTATTTTGCCCAAAGATTTATGATCTTAAAGTGTATGAGTTAATGACAGTTCGATTCATCTTTGCATTACGTCTTTATGTATGATTGTATTTCGGAAATTTTGATTAAAGTCGAAAAAAAGCGAGATGTAATTATTTCAACTATTTTTTTTTTGTGTGTGACAAAATCTAAAATTGTATGCTTTTGTTTTTATATCAATGCACGCGACTGTACCTACCTACTTAAAGATCAATGTGCTTCTTTTTAAGATTAAATCTAGGTACATTATTAGCATAAGATAAATGTTTTTTTAAAATGTAACTTTGACCTTTATGTATTCATTCATTCATTCACCTTCGGAGATAATGGATACATAAGGAGGCTAAAAATATTACATTAAATTTGAGTTTTTAGTTAAATAAAAGAGTAAATGAAACGAAAAATATACTATAATAATATACTCTTGACTAAAAAAATACTTTGAATCAATTGCTAAGTTTAAGTAATGATTAATTATCCACAAATGGATTCATATATGTTGCATCCTGATTCTATTCGGATTCACTGATTTTGAAGTAGAAAAAAATTGATTTGCTGCTTAGATACGAAAATATTTATCTTTGGTTAACATATTAAATACATCTACAATAGTGGATGTAATACATTCGATGTGAAGCTTCTCACTTTTATCGCAGACAGGGTGTATGTCAAACCTAACCACTGGGTAATTCAGTCTACAGTGTTCTAACAATTGAGGTTAGTATTTCAAATGCTCAGTATTAACTTGAGGAAAGATCTGATCTAGCACGTTTAAGCTTTGAGAAAAGGTTTCTCTAAAGCAAAAAGGTTTGACCGTCTGACTTTTTGTCTACCGTCTGTGTTTTCTTTGTTATTTATCGGAGAATAACATCTTGAAACCGAATCTGATGATAATTTATTTGTAGGTATAAAAAGTAATGACTAACAAGATATATAATAATCTAAATAAAATACATTTGTTAGAATATACTTTAAAAAACTACTCTCGATTTTTTTAAGATTTAAAAAGTAATAGTTCTTTTAAATGCAGGTACAATCAAATACATAATCACTCATTAAAAACACCTATGCGATGATAATAAATTGCATCCAATTTGTGCGTCTTGATGTGCTGTCCTATAACCTACAATGGTACAGTCGACCACACATTAACCTTGGATAGGTTGATCCAAATTCACTGCAAGTTCGCAAGGTAATTTAATATGCTGTTTACTTTACATAGCTATCTTAACAATGTATTTCCATCCCACTACGAGCGTGCTAGATTAAACGGTACAAGATATAAACTTATCAGTTCGGAAAACAAAAAGAAATTCTAAAAACATCATTAAGAGGTGGTCATAAAATTTTGAGATATTTTTGAGTCATAACCGCCCACTTAACGCCTTATAACCATTGTTCAGATTGGTAGAGTGATCTAGCAGTAACAAGCATGGTAAATGAATAGAGAGAGCATGCATGCTATGGTTTTGTCAACACAGAAAGTTGCCTAAACCTGTTTATAAATTAGTAAATGTATGTATAGATCGATACAATCAAGATATTTTCTCACTCGCCCAATGTAAACGAAGCCACAACAAACATGCAGAGTATTCACCTCAAAATGCCGTTAAAATCTACGATTAGTAACTGGTACAATGATCTTGTCAACTTACTGAGAGAGTGCGCATGCTCATAAGATTTTTTTCTAATCGAGGATCAAGCTTCCACGTTAGGTACTTTATTGACACTTCGTCGGTATGTTGAAACTCTGTTGAATCAAGTATAATAAATAATTTAATTTGCTCGATAGCATAATAATAAGCCCGCAGGGCAGCTTGTGGTGAGCTATTGGGGAGTAGCGACCCCACGGACCTGAGTACTCCCAGGGGAGGCCCCTGTTCCTCACCTCCGCCTTCCTTCCCTAAGGTCGGAGTGGAAACCGAGAGGTAACAGGACCACTACCTCTGGCTTGCCTTCACCGGCCGGCCAGAGTGGAGTCGCGAGAGCTATATGCTCGAAGGGTGGAAGTGTAAAATGTCATAACGCCGGGGGCGTCTGACTGGATCACCATGATTTCGCGCCCCGCAGACTCACCTCTCTACACCCTTAGCCGCCCATGCCAATGTTGCCCCTTTGTCGCCAATCGCGGCGACTGATTTGAGGGGCTCATCCAGTGAGCGGCGAGTCACCACCTGCCACTGAATAGTCAGTTATCATGATTATGGCAGGTGACCGAACTCTTTGCAATAGCCTATTCTCAGTCCATCCAAATTTCATTCGACCAGTACTTCTATCCATTATTCTGCAATAGTTCACACTCCCGCCGAGACCTGCTCATGGGCATATCATTTTATTGGTAAATCCGCGAGCGGGTTTTGGCAGGAGAACTACATAACATCAAAACTCTCCAAAGGGCTCTACGTGTTGGATCCATATCCCCACGCGAGCCTCTCAAAGGACCGGACTTAGTGCCGTGAATTTTTAAAAGGAGATACATAATAATAATAAATCATTTTTATTTCAGGTAATAACATAAGTACAGTATAAAAAACCTAATACAAATGCCAATATTATAACTACCTTACACACTAACATACATATAAATAAAATGTTCTTAAAACTAGGTCACACGTAGTGTCGGCGACGTGTGGCGCACTCCTCGGAACCTCCGAAACACTACTCCCTGCGGCCAGAAGTCCTCTTTCATGAATTTCTCCAGATGATGGGAATTGAAGTTCACTTTGTGGCGAGATGTCAACCGCTCGACCCGGAGAGTGAAGTTGGACTTCTTCAGCACGTAGTCTACGACATCCTCCTCCTTCGTAGACCAGTACAGGCGCGACACATATATAGCTCTATAATATCTATTAAAATTCAGCTAAGGCACTGCAGTGACTATTGTCTGAGTAAAATAAATGGTTGCATTGTCAACTTTGACGTTAACTTTAAGGTGCGCAGAAAAACGTAAAGTAGGTACACCATTTTATCTAAACGTCAGTAGCGCGCCGCGCCGGTTAAAAACAACAAAAACAAATTTGACGGTGCACTCGCAACTCAAATCAAAATTTGACAATATTGTCATTATTCCTAGACCACATAAATAGTTGTACAGTAGTCAACTTTGACGTTAACTTTAACGTGCGCAGAAAAATGTAAAGTGTGTTGTCATATTATTCCTAGAAGACCTACTGATTTAAAAATATGAAAGCCGGCCATTGGATCCTGCCGATAGATTTTGGCTATCTGATTAAATTTATATTGAATTGAATTGAATTTATGCTCTATTTCTTAGTAAAAATGATAAAAATCCGTTTAAGTAACGATAATTTACGAAACACACTTGTAAAATTCAATAGCTCATGTTCTGACAAATATTGTATTTGCACTGATAACTTATCTACTGGTTGTATTTAATGAGCAAATGCAGCCAACCCATAGCTAAGTAAACAATACCATAGTTATAGTTAGTCATTATTACAGAGGTACAACTGTATGGAAAAAGTACACAGTACCTAACTAGGATGGCGAGAAATCGACTATGTATTTAAAAATAAATTAATAAAAAAATAAAAAAAACAGCCAGCATTTTGTCTGAAAGAATAATTTCGTTATATTTCAAAGTAAAAGATCTTGTGATATGTATTTTCAAAATGTTTATGATAACAATTAATTTGATACCCGTGGTTATATTGAAAACAAATGTATTTTTCATCTCACAGCCGCCAAAAGAAAATAATACACAAAATATCACTTACCTATAAATCTAAATGCATGATTTCCGTCTTATTTTAAAATCGATTTCACGGATTTGACCTGAATCGATAATCGTATAAAAACGTCGTATTGAATGAGAATTTTGAAAATTGTAGGTTATGTCCGACTGTCTGTTATCGCATAGTATTACTGAAATTGTTCGTTGTTAGCCTATCACAGATATCTATTGCACAAACAGTTATTCAATTCAATGGTTTATTCAACTTATGATGATTTGAAAACACTTTATCGAAGTCAAAAATTTACATGAAACTAAGAGTACCGCCTTCTCGCTTCTTTCTTTCAAAAATAATAATATTAAAACCCGGACGTACTACATTACCTGGAAGGTATAAAAAACTAGTAAATTGTAAAAATTTCACACTCCCATTACGTAGCTAACCATTTTCTGTACAATTACTCACCTAGAATTTTCTTAGATCTATAAAAATGTAATGAAATTTTCTATCGCTTCTTCTACTATAAGAATAGCGCACGGAATCTTATCCATGGAAATTACAAAAAATGTTCAAGGCAAATATAACCGCCTTCAAAATTTTTGCGCGGCAAAAAATTATGACTTTGATAATCATTATACTTTTTATTATAACACGAGTTTGTTGTTTTGATCGACTGTTATTTGCCAATCCATACTAATATTATAAAGAGAAAAGATTTGTATTTTTGTTTGTAATGAATAAACTCAAAAACCGACCGAGGGACCGATTTTGATTAAATTTGGCATAGAGATAGGCGAAATCTTCAAGAGTGACACAAGCTACTTTTTATTATGGTCTTAGCCGAGTGAAACCGTGGCGGGCGGCTTGTAAAAAATAAAGATAGTTCATATATCATACCAGTTCGCGGCAGTCATTATATCTGTGACATAGCAGACGAACCAGGAGTGTCCCTTGCGCTGGTACGGCCATGTCTTGCGTACACCGGCAAAAAACGTACGGAACAAATGTATATATCACGCCCGCCTGACTCTGACAGAAGAGGCTTCGTGTCTTCAAAGATGATATGCGTGCCAATGAGATCACAACTATAGGGATAGGGATGAGCGACGACCGTGCCATGTGCAGACGAAAAGTAGGAAAATGAACCCTGGGCTCCGACACTCAACGGCTGATGAAGAAACCGGGAAGAGGCTCAGATGAGAGAGAGAAAAAGCTAGAGAATGATATAGTTAAGATCGAAATCATATAGTTAAGTTCCTTTTAGGTCCTTAGTCTAACTTCCAAGTCTTCATATAAAAATACACGATGATGATGATAGTTAATTGTCTAAAAATGCTTAGAACTCTAAGCAGATATAATTATAGATTAAAGGACACACTATCTGCCGTGCGAAATGTGTGCGGAGGCAGAAAATATAGAATCAACAAAACATCACGTTCCAGACACAGATGATCATTGATCACGATTGTGTGCTGTTTGCTTTTGTCATTCGATACTCGATTCTTCAGTAGTTAAGCAGTTAAGCGATAAGTGATCAGAGGTAGTGCGTGTTTGCATTTCACTTCTCACCATCGAATCGATTCGAAGTGACAGACGCAGCGAACCAATCATATTGCGCCATTGTGACGCAACAGCAACCACACTACAATGTGATTGGTTCACTGCACTTCGCCCACAGAGGTAGTGCGGGCTTGCAATTCACTTTTCACTGTCGAATCACAGTGAGAGGCAGCCAATAAAACACATTGCGTTATATGTTGTCGAGTCTCAATAATGCCACACACTAATTGGTTGACTGTGTCCCACTTCGAAAAATGTCTAAATTAAAAAGTGATTTCAAACCCACACACCGCCGTTGACTAATAACCTATGAAGAATATTCAAAATAGAATATGTCACACTAAAGAATAAAAAAATCGGATTTAATTAGAAAGTAAATTAATAAAACATCTAACACCACCGTTTTACCATCGGTTTTTGAAATTGAAAATGCAAATGGCAATTGTATCCAATAGACATATAATATATTACAATATCTGGTTCAGCAAAATTTGCAGTACCCTACTTACCACTTTGTTAGTTTTCACTGATAAATGAAAATGTAATGACGATAAAATTGAAATGGTGGCGCTAGTGTGCTGGTTAACTGCAACTTACTGCATAACCTAGCACTTTGTCTGTTTGACACTCCACCGTGAGGAATTTACGTTTTTTCTTTCAATATTGAGTATTGAGTTATTCTATTTATGCCTGAGAAAGTTTATCGGCCGTCAAATTTGAATTTAGGAGAATGACACACTAAGAGTGTGTTACACCAGTCAACTTTGACGTTAACTTTAAACCTGCGCGCTACCGCCGCCGATAAGACAAAATGGCGTACTTTGCGTTGTTATGCGTTGGTTAAAGTTAACATCAAAATTGACTGGCACCCTTTAACTAGGTACATATTCTATCTTTGGTTAAATTAAATCAAATACTTTTCATAAAAGAAAATATTTTCATTAAGTCGCTAAGTATATTAAAATATACAAAAACGTATCAAGTCAGCTATGAAAATCAAGATAAACAGCAAAAAATACTTAGGAGTAATACCAAAGCGATAAAATGTTAATTATAACAACATTGTATTGAATTGATCAAGAAGAAAATACTAATTATTCTAGAAAAAAATAATAATCGATGTGATCGATTAATTTCTATGTTAATTTAACTTCTGTTTATCGTGATTGCAGACAATCACATATAATGTAAGCACAACATTTTTCACTAATTTCTTATTTAAGAAGACTAATTACTTAAGAAGAATAATATTATTCGAAACTAATATAGCAAACAAGACAATCTATTAGCATTTCGGAATGACCACTGCTGAGAAGCAATGCCGAAAGGAACTCATTTTAAACTGTCTTGGTCTGTCATGTGAGAAGAAATGAAAGTTCTATCTCTCATCTCCACATATTAGGGTTGCATTCGGGGCTGCGACACCGCGAAGCCCAGGCTTATCGCGGTTTTTTTATACGCTGAGTCCAGAGTCAGCGTATAAAATAACCTTACAGTTTTTAAGATACGATATGATTATACAACCGGCCGCCGAGACGTCAACCCTCATTAGGAATATTATTGTTGCCTATCAACCGCCACGGGACAAAATGGAATGGTACTATTCTAAGGCATTGTGGTTCACCGCACACTATATTAGGCTTACAATTAAAGTTATCACTATACAGTTACACTATACACTTACACTTACACAGAATACCTATAAAACAAAGTCGCCTCCCTCTGTCTGTCCCTATGTATGCTTAAATCTTTGAATCTACGCAACAGATCTTGATGCTGGTTTTTTTATTAGATAGCTTGATTACTGATGAAGATTTAGGTATACCTAAACCTTCATCAGTTCACTTCATAATTTATTATGGTTTTACTCAAACGAAGCCGGGCCGAGCTGCTGGTTAAGTAATTAAGAATGTCTAACCTTTACAAATTAAATAATGGCTAGCTGCGCTCCCGTGGAAATTTCATAAAAATTACCCTATGTGTCATTCCAGGTTATATTCTACCCGTGTACCAAATTTCATAACAATCCGTCCAGTAGATTTTGCTACAAAGTAACATACATCCTC
This sequence comes from Plodia interpunctella, assembly GCF_027563975.2. Taxonomy (NCBI): domain Eukaryota; kingdom Metazoa; phylum Arthropoda; class Insecta; order Lepidoptera; family Pyralidae; genus Plodia; species Plodia interpunctella. The sequence continues at coordinate 2,930,289 of NC_071302.1, forward strand.
AAAAACTTATAATATTAGTTGTATTTATAGTTTTAGGGTCTTTTTTCAGTTTCAATATTTTCACTTCGTAATTTAATCCAGATTTCTGTTGTAATAACATACTGTGTCGATTATTCAACCCACGTAATAGACACAATACATAATCGAATTAGCTGGATACCAGGTTTTTTGCTTCCACACACATAAATGGCAAATCCTTCATTGTTCTCTATCACGCGACTGAAAACGAAAGTCGATTTTAAACTGTATTGTATTTGTGTAATAGCTGCAATTGGTTTAAAGTGATACAAAATAGAATAATGCTTTTGTTACTTAATTGTTATTTTTTTGATAAGATATAATTCATAACAACACCACCACGGGCACGTCTACGGGTAGTTAGTCTACTGGAATAGGACCACTCCATTATCCTCCTGGTGGATGTCGTAGGCGAATATGGTACACATAGCCTTAATAGCTGATAGGAAACAACAGCACTCCCAGAGAGAGTTGACGTCAGGCATGTAGCAACGCATAAAATCACAGCCAAATCTTCAAAATTGTAACGTTTATTTTTTACCCTGACCCTGGGCTTCGGGGCCTCACAGCCCCAAAAGGAAACTAGCAATGAGTGATCGAAGACACAGATTAAACATTAAAGTAGATTCTTCAACAGAGGATTAAACAATAAAGTAGATTCTTCAACAAATGTTTAATCTCATATTACTATTAATAGTCGATTCTCAATCAGTTCACACAATGGCTTAACCTAAATTCCATTTAACTAACCAATTCGACTAAACCGCAAATTCGATATAATGCAATTGAATTTCCAATATCGATATTAGTCGAGAGCAAATCTACACATAGTAATCACTAATCGCATTATGATTAGTAATTATAATTACCGAATCAGAGATAGCAATCGAATATAGAACTTAATCGATGCTTTCGCCGGGTATTGGAAAACGATTAAACGAATCGCTATTCGTGATTTGAATCATGAAATGATACTTATGTTTACTATGTTGTGATTAAGTGATTCAGTTATATCGATTTTAACTGGTTTGTTTTGTAGAGACTTAGATCCAAAATCCAATCAGCTATTTTCTTTGAATAAATATGGACCATTCTATATCATCCCGTGGATGTAGAAGTACTAGGTGACTAAGGCTTAAAAAACCCTAAACTGATATTAGGCAACACTAGCCTTACCAAAGAGAAATGACGTCAGGCATGCGCTCGATCGTAAAATCGACGCTAAATCGAAATTGTATGGTTTATTTAAAGGGAATCGTAGTCGAGAATGATACCACATTTCATTGACATTCCCTAAAAACAAAGGAATGTTATGTAGGTAGGTACCTATATAGTAACTCACTATTAATTTTGAACCAAAACTAAATTTTGGATATGATGGCATCTTTAATACATTCCATACATGTTCATTTCCGAAGACCTCACTCCAATGTGTCTTTTAAATTTTTTCAACATATATTTAAAGTCTGTTGGTATATTATATACAAATTTTAAAGATGTCTATTTTTGATTCGCAATAAAGTTATATCTAACAAACAGTTTATAAATCATAACACCGTATTAGAACGTTTTGACACGGTTATTGACAGTTATAAATTTCCCTCTGCAATGCTTTGCATCTATTAAACGTCAGTGATGAATAATGTTCACATGAAATATGCACCGAGAGCCCAGTTAAATGATTATGCCACTACCAGAGTGGACATCGGCCGCCCGCCGAGCCGCAAGGAATTATATCTTTGTCATATGAAACATAAATAATATTATTTATATATTATTTATATATTTCAGTGTGTTAATTACTTATTAGGTACTAACTTTAATTAGTTTCAGATTTTATTCAAATCGCTTAAAAAGCATCTGATATGATCTGAAAATAGAATTGTGAAAAATGGAAATATTTATTTCTTTAGTTTTATACATACATTTTAAACATAACATGATCTTTGTTAACAACTACTAAAATAGTTGCTTGTTTGTAAATTATACCTTGTTATTCAAATGATTATATTACAAAAGGAAATATTCCACAAAATTTCACCTCTCGTATGCGTATTACAAGAAAAAGTTTCGAACCATATGATAGAGTCGAAAGCGAAACGTAACATTTATATTATACTGATTTTGCTTTAAAAAGTGTTCTGTAATTATAGAACAGTACAGTGAGCTATACTATTATCTTTCATCTATGTTACCATGAATATTATGTAGATTAACACCACAGAAAGTCCACTTTCCTGACTACTAGTTTTGTACCTTCACAGAAACTGAATCTTTGTGTATAAAAAAAAAAACAAATTAAGCTATATTTATTGCGTATAGTTTAAAACAAAACTATTACAATTAGATATAGTTACACAAATCGTACCTATTCTTATCATAATAATTGATCAAGAACACGTGCGTGGAAAAGCATTAAATATGATTCTGTGAGTTGTTATGAATCTTGAGCATAGTAATGAGTAAGTGTAGTTACTATTTACATATTAATATGAATAGAAAAAAGACTAAAATATGGTTAGATTTATTATAGTTATTTCAAATCGTCTCCAAAGTTTCTATTAAGTATATTGAATTGATTTGAAACTAATACTAATAATAAACAGACTTCTAATGCCGGATGAAAATAAACAGGAAAACATTGCATATTTCTTTAGAGAGACTTACAAAAAAATTACATGCTTACGGTAAACAATAAATAGTTTAGTAATAATAGTTTTTTTTTTAATTCCTCAAATACTCTCAGAGACATCGACTTAGCAAGCAAGTAGGTCACAAACACAGATGACAATCTGTGAAATAATCTTTGACATTATGTTCACGCCAGCTAGCGCGACTAATTTTGTCATGCGTAGTTATTCAATGGTATATAAGATTTGGATCTTATCTCGTACTTCCAAACTCTCGGGATTTAAAGGTTGACGGTATCTTGTTATTCCGTTTTATTTATGCACGGCTTTCTCTAATTGGAATAGATATTAGACAAACAAAAAAGCAGTATTCGTTTCGGAAATATATTTACAATGATACTTGCGACGTGAACTATAAAGTGAATAACCAAAACAAGTCTTAATTCATTTCATGTTACTGTGTTATTGGCTGCGTCCTGGGGCTCACCTACCGTAGAAATTTCGGGATAAAAAATACCGCAAAAGTACCCTCAAGCTATTTCAGATACTATACCAGGTATTCCACGTTTAAGTTATAATTTATTTGCAAACGTGTACTTACATTTTGTTGTAAGTATATATAATATATAGCAATATAAAATTAACATACATAATTCATATATTAAACAAAATTTTAGACATAAATATAGTTGTATAGTAATAGGATAAAAAACACGTATGTATACCAAACTAAAAAAAAAATGTTTAAGTCTAAAAATAAAGCGACAAAAAATATTCGAAAGCAAGTAAATTTTTTGCGTTACACCTGAACAATCTTTATCTTATCGGCATATGGAATGTCACATTCAATCTGTCAAATACTATACTTATAATGGCCTGTCCCTGCTTATTTCAAGTAACACATAAACCTTCCTCTTGTATCATTCATTCATCATCTATTAAAAAACTCCGTAGCGTGGTTTTAAAGATCTAAGCATACATAAAGACAGAGGGAAACATTTAAGCATTTTCCCAGATTACACATTGTTTGTTCCGCTCAACTATACAACGTTCTACAACACACAAGAAACACTTAGATATTTATGACAACACTTACCCACGAGTGACTGATTATGATATCATGATAACAAAATACAACTCAAGGCAGTTTCTTTATATCTTCCGAACTATACACGGGAGTAGACATCGTTACACCAAGTACTATCAATTAATACATTTTTTATTACCATAGCGTTAATTATAACTGAATTCGTATTTGGTATTTAAATCAAACCATAGTGAAAGTGTAAACGTATAACATAGAATAATTGTGTTTTTTGCGGTTGTTATTGGATAAAAGTGTTTTTATACATTGATTCGTTTGAAAAATTAGTGCAGTTCGAGATTTTCATGGCTGAGTTTGGATATTTTTTAGACACACACGTCTTTATCTTCTACAGAACTGTCAGAGTGATATTTTTATATCCCTTCACGGATACTCATACAAACAGGATGAAACAGAAAGTTTCAGACAATGAGGTCACTTAGTTGGTCACGTGAGCTATACTTAATATAGGCTCATTATATATAGGTATTAAGTTAAGTGGCAACAATTTGCGTACTACATAAAATTGCTCTTTTGTTTTGTGTAATTATCAACACACAGAATTTTCCTTGACACGATAAATTACAATAAAAAAGCGCATAATAATCAATTTAATTAGTAAAACGAAAAAATATCTTCGGAGATTTTGTTACAACTATATAAATGATTTTATAACACAGTATTATAGCTTTCCATTGTACAAAATGTAGTTACAGTTTACGATATGGACTTCAGTGGCCCCATCGATTTCTTTTTAGAAAATTAAGCCCTCTATCTCAAATAGAAAACTATAATATTTCTTATAAATCAATCATTTGATGAAGCATAATCTCTTGTGGTATTTTATTTTATTTTCGCTACTGTAATTTAAAAAAAGTTATAAAACTGTGGTAGTTGCTCTAGTCTAGTATGCAGGTTGACCCAGTCTTAATTGAATGAAGAAAGGCCTTGATTGGGAATCGAAGCCATATCTCTCCCCACAGACCATTTAGCATTAATTTTGCCTCTCCCTAACAAATAAATGATCTTTCTAATTTGCCTGTGAAGGCCTAATTTCTGATTGATTTTGATTTTGAAAAAAAGAATACTTGTACTGTAGTTAAACTATTGATAACTTAAACATAACTAAACCAATAAAAAGTCTATATAATAAAAAAAAATTAAACATTGAATTCAAAGAGTTTCTTTTGGCATTTCTTCTCAGCAGTGGTCGTTCCGAGTTTTGGTAAATATTCTCTAATTTAGAATATGACGTGAAAATAGTACGGAGGTCTAGTTTCTGAAGATTATTTCATACCAAATCACACTTTTTGAATCTAAAGCAACCTTCAAGAATTGATCAAGAGCTGGATAACTTGAACAGTTATTATTTCACAACAATACTGTGAGAAGTTTCGTCCCATTCATCTGTATCATTACCACTGTGCGACCTAGAAAATGATCTCACAGTTATTTATATTATTCGACGACCTCGGTGGCGCAGTGGTAAGATTCTTGCCACGGAACCGAGAGGTCCCGGGTTCGATCCCCGGTCGGGTTATGATGGAAAATGATCTTTTTCTGATTGGCCCGGGTCTTGGATGTTTATTTATATATGTATTTGTTATAAAATATAGTATCGTTGAGTTAGTATCCCATAACACAAGTCTCGAACTTACTTTGGGGCTAGCTCAATCTGTGTGATTTGTCCTAATATATTTATTTTTATTTATATTTTATTTATTATTTATCTGATAACTAAACTTAAAGTATGTCATGAGTACACGGGATTGTTACTGAGATTATATGATTTTAGATATTGTAATGTGGACGTGAACCGTGAAGCGGCGGTGGTGTAATTGTTAAGAGCCTTTTAATCCTGTGGATCGATCGGACCCAGATTCGAATCCTATTCGGGTCACATGATGTATACCCATCTGACTCAGGTATCATTTTCATCGACCACCAATTGCTACCGGTGAAAGAAAACATCGTGAGGAAAACTGGACACTGGTTGATTATTAACTTGTGTGTGAAATGGAAAAGGCAATGTGCATGAGAGAGCGAGAGAGAGAGAGAGAGAGATATAAACAAGTCAATAAAAACTAGACAGGTATTTAAATTCCTTTTTTCTCTGTGCTTACAAATAAAATTTTATTTACATCATTACTAATTTGTAAAAAATATTTTCTAATAAATATGTTTCTCGAAACGTATTTTAATAAAAATAGTAAACTAAATACAATTAACATTTGTTTGATTGTCAACGCCCATAACAAATTATTTGTTAAATTTCTATGCCACATAATTCCCGCGATATACGTAAATTGGAAATATATATTTTATCCAAACTTGTATGTCCAAAACCAAATTCGATTTACGACCGACTGGTAATGTAATAATTTTGCAATCAGAAGCAGAAGTACGGTTCAATATTTGTGAACATTACATTACAAGTTAATTAACTTTATATTCGACGAATGCATTTAAAAATAAAATACTGATACGATATCTATATAACGCGACCGTAAATATATACAATTACTGAATTAATAATGTAAATATCTGTATTGTTAATTATATACTTACCTAATCAGTGATTTCGACGCGAATAACCGATATAAAGTTGATAGTACACTCAGTGTTTTATTTATTTATATTTATTTATTTAGTAGACACTTCGCTGTCGTGAATTTCTCTGACTCACATGGGTGTTAATTTAAAAAAAAACTAGCAATTATTTGAATATGAATTAAGTAGAATTCGCATCTAGAACCTTTCAATCACAGGCGGTCGTCTTTATCATCTAGACATCGGTGATTGATATTCAGAAAAAAATTGTATAAAGGAAGCTATCCTTTATTTTATGATTTTATATTTCTAAGAATTTTAGAATAAATACTAAGAACGGCATTTCTTTACAATTTTTTTTTCCTTTTAAAATTATGTAAGAAAAATCATGTGATTTCGATATTCTAGAAGTCATTCATCGTTCTATCGCATCTCGTTATCAATTTCAAGTGTTTGCGTATTTTGCTAAAATATGGTATGTAATTTAAAATATATATTTTTATTTATCTCGTGGCCTCACAAATTATTTTACAAGTTGATGGATACTTCCGATTGATGGATGTCCCGCTCGATTCCAGATTTTTTTTCATCTCATTATTATTTTCAAAAATAAGTTAAAAAGCATGTGTGACATGTATAACAAATCCATTTTGATAGATAATTATTTTTAGGGTTCCGCGCCCCAACAAGACCCTATTAATAAGACTCCGCAGACAGTATGTCTGTCTGTGCGTCAGTAACCAGGCACCTCATAGACCGTTATAGTAGACAATTTCACAAATGATTTCTGTTGCTGCTATAACAACGAATACTAAAATACAATAAAATAAATATTTAAAGGGGCTTCCATACAACAAAATGTGATATGTTCCGTTTTTATAAATAACGGTACCGAACCCAGAACGTACGGAAAAAATAAAAAAATTATACTTATTTGCAAATTATTACAGAAACATATTAACACGACACCACACTCCATGAAAAAAATGTGTATTTTACATATATGTTATGTGAAAAATATCTTGTTCATGTTTTCTGATTGATTTCAGTCAGATATGCACTTGAGACTCATCATTTTTTAAAACAATAAATGAGATCACGCGAACAAAAACAAATATTGTTTGTTTGTACGGAGAACCGTTACTTTACTCACCATTGTTAACATTTTAAGATAATCAAGTTTCGTAAGAATTTGTCAGACGATCTCATATCTTGAAAGACTCAAATGTTTGATAAAAAATTACTCTAGTATATTTTATCTCTATCGCGCGTATTTGAAAACATAATGATTTTCATTAAATTCAAGCTCGCGCGTGAATTTCTCTGACTTTCACCCCCCATCTTTTGGGGGTTGATTTTTGAAAAAGTTGCTTATATTTGAACTGCATCAAATTTCATCAAAATCTATCCAGCGATTTAGCCGTGAAAGCGGAACAGAAAGACAGCTTTTCGTATTTATAATATTTGTATGGAAGTATGAATTTAACCTCTACAGTGAATTTGGTTGAAAATATAGCTACATTTTGCTTCTTTCATTTACTTATTATCTAACGAATCGGTAAAATTTTCCTTTGTACACACGAAATTCTATTGTTTTGCACCATATAACTAACAGTTTGAAAACAAACATACACATGTGTGATCGTCGATAACCAACTTTCATTAACTTTTATCACTGATTCATAGATATACTTTATTATCAATGTACATAAATATCAAGTTCTCATGGTTAGATTAGATTATTATGTGCTATGCTCTTACTATACAAGTTCGGTGATTTGTTGTGGACAGATATTACAAAGGTAAAAAAGAAAAGAAAAAAATTGCTTTCGATTCGTTTGTATTTATTTTTTCTTTCTGACGTAATAACAGAAGGTAAGTACCTACTCGTATGTAACATCACATCAAGTTACCCCACATGAACCTCTATGGCGCGGTAATAGCGGCGAGTTTGCAATGAATTTGGGTACTTGACGGTTGACGGCATTCCTAATGTTTTAAGCGAGTAAACCTATCTTTTTTAATAAAGCGAAAACAATTTGAAATCCATTTAAGTTCCAATATATACCGTTTTTAGCAAATAATATTTATCATAGGTGGAGCGTAGGTACCATTTATAGATTGGTACCTATTACGTTAGCTATTTTCGTCCTAGTTTTGTTTTTTGACGTAGTACGCGCGTGGTGCCTATTGGAATTTGAGGATAAAGTGTATGTATTCCGATAACGTATCAAAATGAAAATTTAAATTGAAAATATTGTGATTAGTACTTCTACTTATATTTATGTACATCCATATGCGTATTAGTACAGCGTTTATATGGTTTTGAATTATGCCTTGTACGTTAGTGAGGATGTACCTAAATAGTTCTTGTTTACCTAAGAATTTGTTATAGGTACTTATCAAAAAATTTGGTTGATTATGAGCACGGAGTCACTTCACAAGTTGAGTCTTGCCGTCACAAATAAGTGCATTTAATTTTAAAAGACACTTATTATTAATTTACTTAAAAAAACTGATTTGGCATTCGATTTTGTAAATATATTATATTGGCATTTAATTCTGTTATTTACAAAAAAAGTTAGAACATACTCTCAGCTAAAACATATGTATTTTGTCTCTTTCTGTCAATTTCAATTATTATAAAATGCGATAATGACAAAACATATTTTAGCTTAGAGTAGATTTATTTTAACTTTTTATGTGAATAACAGGGTAATTATGGTAAATAATCAAAAAAGATTGATTTTTGCATGTACTGAATACTGACATGATATTCTCAACCCTAATTACAATAATTACAAAACGAACCTTTTTAATTACAAACGATACCAGTTGCGCATTAATGAGTCAGTGATTGCGAATTTTATCTAATTAGGTATGAGTTTACACAGTAAATATTATATAGTATGTATGATTAAAATACCAAATACGAATAGGCATAAGTTTGAGTGAAGTATTTATTCCTTTCAGAGCACCGACTAATTGAACTTGGACTTAGAGCACCAATAAATATACTTCCTTAATTTCTAAAAGGTGATCTAAACGGTATAGGTCCCATTAAAATCTAAGTTATTAAGAGCGCGCATAATGACGGGCATATTTTTAGGTTTCGCTATAAATTAAAATAAAATAATGGATCAAATAAGATTGGATTATTTCGCACACTAGTGTGAAATGATCCAATCTTTGACGACCCCGTTGGCGCAGTGGTAAAGTACCCGACCGGGGACCGAACCCGGGACCTCTCGGTTCAGAGAGGTCCCGGGTTCGGTCCCCGGTCGGGTCATAATGGAAAATGATCTTTTTCTGATTTGCCCGGGTCTTGGATGTTTATCTATATATGTATTTGTTATAAAATATAGTATCGTTGAGTTAGTATCCCATAACACAAGTCTCGAACTTACTTTGGGTCTAGCTCAAACTATGTGATTTGTCCCTATATATTCATTTATTTATTTAATCTTAAATCTGTGCTCTGAAAGGTGTTTGTGAGGAAGAATATCATTCAAAATTAAAACTCAGGTCTAGGTATAAAATGGGTTTTGGATAAAAGTGCTGTGATTTGGAACCATGTCTGACAACCTGAAAGACATCGCGAAGCATTACGAGGGAAATGTTTTTCCTGAACACCCGCAAAGTATTGGTCAGTATGTTTAAATTGGAACCCATTATCACTTTGTTGTTTGTCTGTGACGCTTTTACGCCTAAACCACTGGGCGACCTATTTCCTTGGAATTTGGATTAATGACCCGAGGTAAAACAAAGGCTACCACAGGCGGAGCTATGGGCAACAGCTGGTATAACTTGGAGGTGGTTCAATATAATAAATTCGAACAAATTGGTATATCGAATAATGAGGCCGCAATAACGGTCACATTCGTGCCAGGCTAACACGCGATTCATGATATAACTAATGTCCTAGTTAGCATGCGAATCCGGCAAAATCTTTCTGAAAAATCGCTTTTAGTCAGCGAAACTTAAAAATTTTACTTAGGTACACTAAATTAATTTTTGAGTTTCGCTGACTAAAATCGATCTTTCCAGGACAATCCCGAAGGTCTTGGCCATCGTAGATAGATTGCCTGATAGATACCTAGACCTACCTTACAGATACCTAGGTACATACTTATCTAGTAGGTACCTACGCTTGCGAAATGGCCAAGAAATCCGGGTTTATCCGAGAATTTTTGTTGTCCCGTATTCACTAATTTCACTTTGCTGTCCCGGAATGCACAGAACCTTTTTTCATAAAGTTACTTAGCACTAATGTAAATAAACTAATCTTGGTCTGATAGGCCTTAGTACTTACTACACTGCAGCATGGCATACTACCCAAAGTGGATCCTGTACTCCAACACTAGACGAGGCCATTTCTTTAAGTCTTCTTCCACCAGTTCTTTCTTCGTTTTCAATAATTTCTTCTTCAAAAAGCACGTAAAAAGGCTCGTTCACGAAGAACAACGCGCGTGACAGAGCTGCAGTGTTATATTGACCATTTTGCTTGCTCAATAATTTAGAAAAAAAGCTCAGTGGTTAATACCACTATTCCGGATAGACTGGGTTCAATTACCGCTCGATTCCAAAATTTTTTCGTCTCATTATTATTTTCAATATAGAAAAAAATATTATAAAAAATATATATAATAATTTAATAAATCATAGGTTTATTAATGTTTTTCTTTCCAGGGCTGTTCACAATCCCGGAGTTCCCGGAATTCGAGCAACGCGGCATGTGGTCAGCCGCACTGTCCGCCATCTTCACGACCCTCCGCTACCTCGCGCCCGCGACTCTCCTCACCCTCTTCTGGGGCCAACACAGCTTCTTGTTCAAGTTGCTGAAGCACATCGACTCTGCTTTTAGGGCTAGTAAGTACTCACATCATACAACTACTTAGATCTGTCAAGAGCACATATTTTATCTCTCGCCTTAGCATGTTCTTGGTTGAGTTCGGGGCTGTGACGTCACGAAGCCCGGGCCAGCGTAAAAGATAAACATTTGAAACATTCGACTGAGGTTGTCCAAGCCGCCTGCCCTCAACCCTCCTTGGGAATGCTATTGTTAACTATGCGTACGACGCAACTAAGGGAGTCCCTTAAAGGGACACAGCCTTAGCAGAGAGCCGGTCATAAAATAACACCCGTGAATGAAACCGGTCCGGACATGCGAAGATAAGAGAATTTACTAACATTTTGCAGTTTCAGTAGGTAACCTTCTTTTAAGAGAAAACAGTATATTCCACTCGTTATCTGCCCTTGATCTCCTGAATCACTTACGCTACCCACTTTTCACGAACCCGTTAAATTTCCACGATCCTTATCAAGCATTTATAATGTAGATTCTGTTCTATTTTTTTCCCCCAATTAAAAAAGAACAATGTTTGTAGTTAATGCAGTTTTTACCAGTGCGCAGTTTAGCGATATTGTTTATTGTCCGTGTAACAATAACTCATGTTTTTTAATTTAATTATCGTGAGCCCAATTAATGTCTTGTCCAATTCTCATAACGGTGAATACGCAGTGCAGTTTTAATTCATTGAAACTCGGTGTAAAAAGAATAATTGCCTTTATGTTGTGCGGATCCATGCGGAAAATTTATCTGGGGATATAAATTACTAAATCCTATCCTAATATTATAATGTGAGGATGTATGTGTGTATGCTTTCATGCAAAATCTTCTGAACGGATAGTTACAAAATTTCGTGCACAGGTAGAATATAACCTGGAATAACACATAGAGTACATTTTATCCCGAAATTCCCACGGAAGCGAAGTCCCGGGGCGCAGCTAATAATTTATACTTATATTAAGAACTGAGTGAATGATTGATATAGTTCGAACTCAATCTTATCGACTAAGGTCCCTCAACGTTTAGATTAGAGGATTGTAGGAATAATGATATTAAAATTCAAACAATTTCCTTTCAGTAGTCTTCTCAAGCGAAGAGCAAAAACAAGATGTGCTTCAATGGCTAAACAGCGTTGGGCCTGTCAAAGCCACCCAACTGGACACAGTATGGCGGCACGGGTGGATAGTGTGCGGGGTGTTAGACGCGGCGCTACCCGGCGCATGCGCAGGTCATCCACCCACGAAGCTGTCATTGAAGCACGCGCAGGCCATCGCCGATCATTATCTTGGCGTTGAGCCGGTAACTATTCCTTTCACATATTCTTTAGTTAAAAAGTAAAATTAAACATATAAATTTTGCGGTTAATTCACACGTTGAAGCACATTTAAAAAAATCTTTGCAAAGTGCAATCATTACAAACATTGGTATTGCCAATAAATACTTATTAAACCACAACCTACGCATTCAGGTGTATGATTTATTTAATCTTGAATTATTCGTGTCAAATAACATTTATTTTCCTATATTACAGGTCTTCTCCCGTCAAGAGCTGGAATCGAACGACTCACTAAGCAAGCATCAAGAATGGAAGCTGGCTACTTACTTAGACCGCCTCCGCGAAGCCCTAACCAAAATAACACCACCTGTCTCCAAACCAACATCCCAAAGAACTTCTCCAGAGGCCACGCAATTCACCATAGACTACGTAGCCAAGGGATCTGGTCTTGCAGCGGCGCAGGTCAATAACACAATGTCTTTCAAAATATACCCAACAGCACAGCAATCTTTAGACCCTGGAGAAATAACAATCTTAATACGAGGACCCAAAGACACCTATGGTATGGCAGTGCTACCACCGATTCTAGGCAAAGCGCAATTGATCCGTCAAAAATTATTAGGCCTGCAAACGAAACCTAATTATACAGAAAACGCTCTGCCTATAACCCAAGGGGCCACCTACCTTAGAAATTACGGGAAAAATGATATGAACAAAACATATCACATACCTAAAACAAAATACGACATCGAAATCGAAAACGAAGTGCGATCAGATCATATAAAGATAAGTTACTTTGCTCCATTTGAAGGAAGATATGAAATCTTTATCACAAGTCGAGGACAAAATATCGCTGGATCACCATTTTTAATATCTGCATCAAATAATATTATCAGCTTACTAGAAAAAGAAAATTATTCACTAGAAGATGGCGAAGAAATTGATATTGTAGATGTAAAAACGGATAGAAAAGTCGTTTTAAGAATCGTCGACTTCGTAACTGAGAAAATGTTACTAAGAGAAAATGGATCCTTGGAAAAAATAACCGACGATGAAGCAAAGATATTAATGACAACAGACACTGGTACAACTAAAATGTTAACATCTGAAGCAACCACGAAAAACGTATCGCAAGTACATGAAAAACGTATCGAAAGTACATGTAAAAGTGTTCGATTTAGAAATGTTTTACAAAAAGTCGTCACAATGGTCAGGGTTTGTAGAATTTGGTCTAAAATAGTAGCGGAAAAACGTTCTATTGAAACAGAAAAAAGTATGACTGTTAAATCTAGAAACAACAAATACATTCCCGATATTGTTAATTCGACATTCACAGACTCGAACATAGATCCCTACGTTATGAGGGAGACTCGCGATAAGTTAATAATTCCTGAGAATATTTCTGTGTCTATTCTCACTGAAAAATGTCAGCCTGGCTTTGTTAAAAATAAGCCTATAAGTGAAGCTCGTTTTGAAAATAGTTCTCAAAATTTGACTGATGACACATGTAGCCCCGACAGCATAGAAGAGTACATACAAGTGCAGACCAATATTGAAAATGATTTGTTTAAAATTTCTCAGTCTCCAAATAATAACCCATTCCTAAATGAAACATATGAACAAAATTATAAAATAGAAAAGGAATTGGGATCTTACGTTGCAAATGAATACGAAACAAATAATTCTCAAAACGAAGAAACGCCAGATGCACCAATAAAAATAATTGTTGAAGAAAACGACTTTTTACCGCCTATTAATAGTAATCCATTTATAGATATAAATCTAATAGAAAGACCGAAATCTCCAGTTTTTAAAATAATATCAGGAGAAATAAAGAGTCGTGTTGTATCACCAGTTCCGCTAGATGAGGAAGAAATTGGAAACGAATTTATAAATCCATTTTTCGTTCATCAACATCATCAATCAAGTGAGCTAGATGCTCCTCTACCCATCGCGGATTTTATAATTGGCGCACCAGTGTCGTTACCACCTTTGCTACGAGCTTCATCTCCTGTACCTGAAATGGAATCATTATTGATTAACGAAGTAAATCAAGAAAAGATGCAAAATATTAAAGACGAAGAAAATGAATCTTGTGAATATTCTACTCCTTTACATACAAATCAATCGAAAGCAAAAGATAACATAAATGTAGAAAACAATAATGTATCATCCACATTTCATAGTTTGGATGATGCCAACATTACTGAAAGTACCGTCAGTAATAAGCAATGTCTAGAAACCTATAACGTTAATACTACACACACATGTATAAGCGTGACACCAAAAAGAGAAATATGGGATTCCGCGTATGTAAGTATCGATGATAACAATAGTTCTCCAGATAGTAATAATAATGATAATACACCTTTGTGTGAGGCAATAAATAAACAGAAGTTTTCTCCTAGCGATAACAATTTTGGACTTGCACACGACGAATTTTTAAATATGGGACCAGCCGAAAGAGAAATTTGGCAAACTTGCAATGAACTTAAGGATAATATGGTTTTAAGTCATGATGACGTTAGAATGTCCAAAACTGATATAAAACGACCAATATTTACACCTATTATAGAAGAATGTGATCGAAGCTTATCATCTACTATAAAAGAAAAAAATAAATCAGTTCTGGCTGGGAAAAACAAAGAGTCTGATGCTGTAACGGTGGCATTTGCCGAACTTAATGATATATACCAAGAGTACTTTCCTACTACAAAGAAAGATTATTTTGCCAAAGCAAATGAAGAAGACAAAATTCATTACGCAGACGTGGAAAATGGAAACGACGAAGATGAGAATAGACATGTCAATTCAGCATCTGAAAGCGAAACAGATGTGAAGAGACAAATGAATGAATTAGAAGGAAAGATTTCTGAGGTTCAGGCAAATGCCACTGAATCTGTTTCAGTAAGTCAGACCCTTCATGAAAACCAAACACAAAACAATGTGAAAAGTGTATATAAAAACGAATTACAATTTGGAGATAATAAATCTACTAACATAGTACTTGAAAGAAAAAAATACTGGGATGAAAAAATACGTCAAATAGAAGCTAAATCAGAAGAATCGACTACACTTCAAAAGAAAAGGAGACTTTCATCTAGACATTTGAGAAATAACGATTCTTTAACAAAGCGAAGAGGTAAACATATTGTTAAAAATTTCCTTAATGCCGAACAAGATAAAAGTCACATTAAAGCCAATGCTATTATAAACAGGAGAAGTCCCATACCGCAAGAAGTGTCCACATCAACAAATCAAGACAAAGAACCACATACTGAAGTCAAATTAGTAGATAAATGGAAAAATTACTGGGATAGTAAATTAACAGCAGAAAATAATGAAAAAGAGAATAAAGAAAATTCGTCGTGTTTTAGAACTAAGTCACCAAAATCCCTGAAATCACCAACTTCTTCTAAATCACCCACTTCTACCAAATCATCGAATTCTCACAAATCACTAACTTTACCAACGACACAAGTAGTGAAATCAAATGAAGATACTATAGAAGCCTACAATGAAATCGTATCTGAAACACCCGTACCGGTGAAACATGAACTTCCAGAAGAAGTATTCAAAGCTTTTGAAACAAGTCCAAAAAGATTTTTTGGTACCTCTAGAAAACAAATATTAAACAAAATAGACACTTTTTTAGGAAAACCAAGCACCGTAGATAAATCATCGGCAGATGAGATCTGTGCCAGTCGAGATAGTGGATTAGTTTCTAATCGCATATCAATGTTTCATAAAATATCCAATACTGAAGATGTATCATGGTCTCGAAGAAAATGTCAGAGTCTACATAATATTTCCCATGGGAGTGACAAAAATCTTTTTTCATCGCAGAAGAATTCTGAAATCATTAAGCATAAATATAATGACTCTCAAGTCATACAGCCTACAGGGAACTTGAATACTGATATGGACGATTCTAGAACAGACATAAAAAAGACCCAAAACAAATCAACATTGAAAGACAAAAGAGCTAAAGTCGAGTATAAAACATTTAACAGAAGTTTCGACGAAACAACTTTAAGCCAAGAATTAGATGAACTTCGAAACCAGAACAAATATGTAAAGAGAACGATCAAAGATTTAAATCAACATGACCAAAACCTTGATAAATACAAGAAGTCAAATGAATTACGTAAATCATCTATAAGCAGGTCAGAAATGGATATTTTTAATAAGGCCATAAAGGCAACCGATGATGATCTAGACAAGTACAAATCGTGTGACGAATTGCCTAAAATCAATGTGAAAAATTTCATATCTCTCTACGAAAGTGTCTCGAGTACAACTAAGCCATCGACAGCGGTCGGGAAACTTGGCAAAAACATATTTAGTTCTCAGATGCAGGTGCATAATAACTCGACGCAAGGTACGTGAACATAATATTAACAATTTTCATAAAACTGTATTGATATGATAAATGCCAATAACAAAGCTTTAACAGTTAGTCAAAATAAACTATTCATAAACCGAATTGTAATTGTAGTATAGTATTATTACTTTTTTTTCACAGCCGATATTTTAATAGCCAATAGATTTTAAAACGCCTACAGATTAGTTTTGTGCAAGGTTCTTAGTTCAGTTATTGTGACAAATATTAAATTATGTAATCTAAAAAAATATATATGTATTTCAGGAGCTATAACAAGCAGTGGGCCATCGAGTATAATGCGACCACGGCCTTATTTAACGAGGTCGCGAACTTACACTAGTTCTGAAAATATGAGCATTGACAGCGGTGGTACAAGAACTACCAGTTCCCTTGATATAGAAAATGTTACAGGATTAGATAAAGAAACTACCTACGTAAGCCTCTCTGATATAGAATTGGAGATAGTTGAGAGTCCAGACAAATGTAAAGAATCTACTCCCAAACTACTACAAAAAGACGACACGGACAAAGTAAAGAAAGATTACAAATCACGTTTCAAAATTGCGAAAGAGTTCTTCCAATCGTTAGAAGAAATCGGACCTGTAAAGAAACCTCCAAAAATAAACGAATGCCAAGCGATGCTACAAAGCACGTCCACTGAATCTCTCGAAAGCAAACAAAAAAAGCGACCAAAAAGTAAAGTAGGGAAGTCACATTCAATGCCATCATCAGAATTTGCTAGGATATGGAACGAGATGAAAGACGAAGATTCCAATAAATTGGTCAAGATATCAGAAAAATTCAATGTGGACGATTTATTTACTGATGTCACTGAAGGAAAATTAAGTAGGCAGGGTAGTTTAAGAGGCATTCCTCATAAGAAAGCAGTTCTCGAAGCATTTAGATCTATGGAAAACGTTTCAGATAATACAATTAGTCCTTATGAAATGGCAGTTTCTCAGCAAAATGACATAGCCCAAGATAAGGAGGCCAAAAAAGCGCAGACTTATTTGAGCGAATATCCATACTTACCTACAACATGTCCGTCTATGTACCATTCAAGAATCGATGCCAAGGCATCAGGACTTATTTCATTGAAAGAACTTAAAGATATGAAACGACCTAGAAGAAACAGTGTGCCAGATTTACGATTGAACCCAACATTCACCGCAGACCTTTAAATGTAGAATGAATCAATGTAATAACAGTATTCGCTAGTACCTAAAGTGATTCGATACTCAATTTATATTTTTTTATTTGATGCTTCATCGTCTAATCACTCGACTAGTTTAGTACCATCAATGTCATGTCATAATAATGTAAGAATATTTTGTACAATTGTACAGTTATTGAATCTAAATTTAATTTTAAGTTAATTCTAATTCCAACTATTTATTCTTCAAATAAAAAGTAATCTATAAACATTCGTGTTATTTTTAAGAAAACCTAAACGATAACCAAATAATAAAGAAGGTTGGTATTTTGTACAAAAATCTATTTACCTATTAATTCATTCTTACAATCTCAAGATATTTAATTTATCGATATACTCTTAATTACGCATCAGTGTGCGTAGTGAAACGCAATGCCTGCACTTCACCCTCAGTGTTAAAATTAAGACTAATAAGGCAATAATATAGCCATTTCGTTCTCACATGCTATTTGTTCAGTATTATATTCATACAAGTGACAGAGACAAATCAATACAAGTCATTATCCGTTTTTCAGACTACAATAGAAACAAATATTATCTTAATCAGCTAAACCAATAAGATAATCGTTCAACTTCTAACCTATATATACAATAATAAGTATATACAAAAAAAATGTGATTATTCAGTCAGGCAACAATAAGTATCCTATTTTATGACATTGACGTGGGAGTGACGTCACTATGTCAGAGTCAAAATGCATTATTAGAACTAAAAAAAACATGTAATAATTTACACTGACTATAATAGTAAATTATATATCAACATCATACATCGAAACATTATTACCAAGGCGTTTATATCAAACAATTGTCAAACAATTTTCTTGAGGCAAGAATCATTTCCAAAATCAATCATTCATAAAATTGACATTACCAATTACCACAGCACAGATTAATTATTTTAAAGTCAGATAGCAAAACTAGTTCTTCTTTGTAAAAATTTGAAAAGTTGTAAACACCCGCTAGGGTGGATTACTACTCTGAGGGTGAAATGTCGATTTACTATAGAGGTATACAGGGTTACTGGCGTAAAACGCAAAACTTCCTAAAGACTACTTGGGTAAAACAAACAACTTTTATTCTACGACTACTTTTCGTGATTCGTAGTATTTTTTTCATATAAAGAAAATACAATTTAATTTGCTATTCTACACATTTTAACTCTTGTAATAGCCAAGCAACAGGAGACAGTACAGTGTAGCGGTACGTAGCGGAATCGAACATAGAGTTATCGTTTATAGAAACGACATTAAAACTAAAATTATTATTACGTTTAGACAAAAGTCATAGAACAAAAGATGTCACTCTCTGTGTACCTTATGCGCCTTTGGAAGGTTATGCGTTAGATACCAGTAACCTTGTATTGTATACTCTACTTTTCACTTCAATTGCGGGGAAATTAACAATAGTACATAATATAAATAAGCAATCTAATATTCCTTGATGCAAGCGCCTCTTTGTATTGGCCAATCAACTTGCTGACCACTTGAGTTGAGCTGATTGGGTGTTTCTCCGAGCGTTTCGAACGCTGCGTCTGCGCTGTCATTACCATTTTTCAAATTTTAACAAAGACAACAATTAGTTTTACTATCTGACTTTAAAATCATTATATGTGATGTGGTAATGTTAATTTCATGAATAATTGATTTTGGAAAATGATTCCTTTTTTAAGAAAATTGACAGATGGTAATGACTGCGCGGTCGGAGCGGTCGAAACGCTCGGAGAAACGCCCGATTACATTAAGATTTTACTTTTGCACGAGATTTTATTTTACGCTTTATACAAACAATAAAATCATACTTTATGCAGCAGAGTTTAAAATGTAATTTTAGACGGCTTACACGCAGTTATAATGTACAATTTTACGTGTATTAGAAACGAAAATAATATATTTAATGGTTGTTTTCCACTTGCACGTATCTAAAAAGTATTCGGATGTTATGAATGAAGGATACTATTATTTTGTCTCTTATTGTTCACTTTATATGAAGTTGCACGTAATTCGATGCCGCGTCAGCCTTCCGCCATTGCAACCATGCAGCCACCTGAAATTATACGTTAAATATTAACTCTATCCTAGTAATATTATAAATGCGAAAGTTTGTGAGGATGTATGTTTGTTACTCTTTCACGCAAAATCTACTGGACCGATTGTTAATCTGGAATAACACATAGGGTAAACGAAATTCCTACGGGAGCGAAGCCCAAGGGCGCAGCTAGTTATTCATAAATAGTAAAAAGAGGAGAGGAAAAAAATTACGAAAGCGCGCTCTGAGCTCCGACGTCCTTCGGCGGCGGAAGGAATCGGGTCGACGGTTAGATAAGAGAGTGAGTTTGTTTCATGTAGAATCCTCCCGTCGTACGAGACGAGGAAGGGATACACAGCCTTGTCAGGCCACAATAGCAATCCCAAGGAGGGTTGACATCAGACAAGAAACAAAATTCAACAAATCAACATTTTAAGGTTTCTTTTTCCGGGTTTCATAAAAACACGTAAAAATGAGAGAGAGAGTGAGTATATAATGTATAACCTGAGGATCAGAGCGGTCGCCCCTCGCTTCCAACTGTTGATAATACGCCTCTCGTATTATTCTGAACGCGTCGACACTGCGGTACGGCAATTTTGTTATTGGATCTATGTAGCGAGCTGGACGTCTGTAAAAATTCAATCATATTTAATAATAAAAAAACATCCAAGATCCAAGGTCAATCTGAAAAAGATCATTTTCCATGTTGACCTGACCGGGGATCGAACCCGGGACCTCCAGTGTAACAGTCCGGCATGATGACCGTTAGGCCACGGAGGTCGTCAAAATTTAAGTCCCTATGCATTCATAATAAAATTCTTTTAACTAGCGTGACATAATTTGTCAAGACCAATTTTCTTCTCGCTAAGAAATAAAAGAATATACGGCTCCACACTGTCGCCGAACGCGAAACGCGTGAACATTGCGTAGTTAGTATGAGTGTTTTTATATATCGCAATGAAAAACCTGCAATGTATACCGAATCCACCAAAGTTCGGCAAACTGTTCGACGATAGTGTAGATTGGTAGCATTAACATTACAACAATGAATATTTGTCTACAAATCATATTAGGATTGGTCTGCAACTTCTTTTTTCTTTCTTTTAGATGGGTAAAGTTCCCACCCAAGTAAAAACCCACCAGTGGGACACAACAGCAGACTAGAAGAAAATAAATAAATAAATATGCTATATATTTACAAACAACACAGATTGAGTTAACTCCAAAGTAAGTTCGAGTTGTTATGTGTATAATACTCTATATACTATTATTATAAAGAGGTAAGCGTTTGTGAGTTTGTATGTTTGAGCCGAGTAATCTCCGAAACTACCGAACCGATTTCAAAAATTATTTTAGTATCAGAAAGGTATATTATCCAAGATTGCTATAGGCTATATTTTAATTCAAAATTCCCACGGGAACGACGCCCCGGGCAACATCTAGTTCTATAATAAATGCATTATACAGATAAACAACCAAGACCCAGGTCAATGTGATAAAAAAGTACTTACTTCGTAACAGCACACAGTAGTTCCCTGCGTCGCTTTGGCCGGGATTTCGGGAAGCAGGTGTCGTAAGCCTTATCATTGATATCGTTGACGAACGATAATAGTGTCCTCTCGTGATATTTCACGTTTTTACTCTGTCGTTTAATTTGTTTTTCTTCTTTGCTGAAACGAATGAAGGATTGAACGAATGAAATGTTTCATTCACTTGAAACATAGTGCAAATAGAATTAACTTAGTAAAAATAAGCCACTAAAAGTTCAAGGGTGATTCCTAGAGAGTTTCGATCATAATTTTATGAATCAACATTAGTGGAACACAATTTTTAACGCTATCTGTTTGATACGTTACATTTGATCTATCTAATACTTTATCAGCAAGCTGTGAAACAGGCTCTAAACGGAATAGATATATATTTTTTTATTTATTCCATTTACAGACGATCTTTTTAATACAAAATACTTAAAAGGCTTACGTGTTAATTTTGCCAATGTCTATTATTTCATCGGGCCCGATGACGTCAACATCCATCTTCGTGTCTACGTCCTTGACGTCAGCCTCTTCTGTCTCTGTCTTTGGTTCGGCCATAGACACGTCCGCTGCACTGGCTTCACCAGGTGTCAATAGTACTGAAATAAATAGTTTTATTTCACTTTATTTTATTTGTAAGACCAATAGCTATACTTACGTTATAGATAGAAAATTAGAAACATACCTATTTGATTCATAACAAATTAGAATAATCCTAAACGAATTTATTGTCTTTAACTAACTGAACTATTAGTCCGCGTGATTTCCCACGGGAGCAGTATTTTTTGTACCCTTTTTCTTTCTCTGTACTTTAAACTATATACATATATGCAAAATTTCAAGAAGATTGGTTGAGTAGATAGAGCGTGAAGATGTAACAAACAAACTTACTTTCGCATAGGATTAGGATTTTGACTACTGATAATAAATATTTCACTTGCAATTTGTTAAATTTTCTTTCTTTACTTTTTTGACATTTATGAGATAATTAGACATATATTTTGATACTTGTGATATTTTGATTTTTATTGTTAGTTGTATTTGATTGTAAATACAAATTTAATCGAAATGTAATTCATATAATGTTTAATTTAAATTACATCACAACACCCGCATTTGATTGTAATTATAAATTTAATTGTAATGTAATTTATGTAAGTAAAGAATTGGAATTTAAATTCACACCCGACCAGATTTCATGAACATTGTGCTTGTAATACTTTAAGTGTGTGTGTGTGTGTGTAAAGTTATAAATAAATAAATATTTTTTTAAATGATCTATCACAATCTCTTACCAACTTCACTCTTGATGATTTCGCTAAGTGAAATATCGGCTGGAGCTAAAATTTTATCTTCTGGTGATTCAATTTCCACTGGCACGGAGAAAGAATGATATCTGAAAAGAAGTCATCCACTGTGAGCCAAGCTTTATAGGCACCTGTATTACATCACACCTGTTTTCCTTGGGGGTAGGCAGAGACTAGGACCTGTTTTATCTCTTTCTAATAAACTACCATATTGTTATCTAACAGATAAACTAATTTCTTTGAGACACAATTTTAAACGCTATCTGGTCGATATGTTACATAAAAGCTATCAAAATCATCATCAGGCGTGAAACAGGCACAAAAACATCGCCGGTTTATGAGTGCCTATTCGAATTTTAGTAAGTTATATGTAGGCATAGTTGTAAGTAATATGGTCTAAAAATCAGTGAAAATTTTACAAAGCACTGCTACGCTTCGAGTTATGAATTCACACATTTGTTATACATTTGTGATTTTCATTAAAATACTACTAATATTATTTCATAAAGTATATTTAATAATATGTGGTCGTCCAAATCAAAAGGGACACTATTACGCCATTATTGCCGTTGTTTTGTATTCGAACAACGGCAATAAAGACCTAACTGCCAGCCGCCCTACGACGGCCACATATACTCTCACCTGATTACAGGTCCAGATATAGTTTTCTTTGTGGGTCGAACTTTTTTCCTCTCCATTTCAATTTGTTCAAATCTCTCTGAAATACAAGTTTGATAAATATTTCAAACAACAAAGAAAGTTGCACAGATACCATAGCATAGAGAACTTGTATTCCGAAAATAAACAAAATTCATGTTAAAAACTTAATAATGGGACATACTGCCAATTTTTTTATATAATTGTATGAGTATACACATTTTTATATGAGTACTAGCTGCAACCCGCGGTGTTACTCACAACCTATCATTCAATGTAATTATTAATAAGAAAGCTTTTTCATTTTATGCACATGTTCCATTAACTATCAGAGTTTTTGACCAAATCCTACAAGAATCAAAGAAAGAAACACAAAGATAAAAGTACTGTGTGTTAATCCACTGTATCAGCTCCCTCAATACCAAATTTCATAAAAATTGGCCCAGACGTTTGAGCGTGAGGAAGTATAAAACTTACACATTTTTGCTTTTATTATTCAAATAAATATGTATGAAAAACTATTTCAAAAAAGCTTACCTAAACTCTTCAAATTTTCCTGTTCAGTTATGAGTGCCTCTTCTAACAGTTCTTCTTGTGTGGGCATTTTATCCTCAACTTTCTTTGGCTTTTTCTTCTTGAGCTCCGATCTGATTTTGATCCGTTGCTGTGTTTCTGCTGATTTCAGCGCTGTCGTCTGTCTGATTGACTTTCGTTCTGTAAACATATTCAATTCATGGATAATAATAAAATGTTTGTAATGTTTTTTCTGTTTTAAATCATAATTGTCGAGTACAAGTAATCTGAAAAACATTGAAACAAATGGAAAATGCGTTCCAGTCCGTTTGTTTCATCATTTGCACGCCTGTGTAATAATTCACAATTTGTGCATCGCAATACATAATAATCTACAATAATCATTATAGGTCCCGCAACAATTATTTTTAAGTTATCTGAATAGTGTGAGAGAAATATGGTTTTATACATAAACTGGATAGATTATTCAAATGTGTATCATATAGCATTGCTTGTTGCATGTAATGTTGCCTAGTTTAAATGAGACTTACACATGTTTGGTTCATTTGTAAGTCTACATTACAAGACATTTAATAGACAAATTTATAATACAAAATCATTTATTTATATAATAAATGTAAAGACAATTTTTTATGTACAATACAGTCCATGACGAGCGGCAGGCAAAAAATTATATATAGAAATAATAACAAAATTGTGTTTGTTGTAAGTTTCAAATAATCGTAAAGGGAAAATGTATAACAGTGAAGACATACCAATGGATGTATCAAGAATAACTCTTTCAGTTTTCTCAGATTTTTCAGGATTCTCCTCTTTTGCTACTGGATCTTTTGGCTTTTTCACTACTGGCTTTTTTGTTGCTTTCTTTTTCTTGTTGGGATCCTAAAAGTTAAAATGAGTTAAAATTTAATAGAGATTGGTGATAAGAGTTAATGTAATGTCTGACTAGGTAATTGATGGCATTGCTCTTGTGTCTAACACTTCAGACTCATTTTAGGTGTCAGATAGTAAATAATAAAGAAATACTAAGTATATCTTACTACATTAAATATTTTTAAGTTAACAAGTCTAAAAATTTAATTTAATCAGTCAGCTAGTGTTTTTTCACTACATTTTCTCCAACAGATGCAAATGACGGAAACTACCATATTTAAAATGTAATAATAAAATACACAAATTTAACCTTGTAAGCACCAGAAGATGTTTTCCTTTTTTCTTTTCCTTCAGCTTCCTGATCAGACACCGGTTCGTCATTCTCATCAATGTCAAAGTCTGAATCAACCACATCATCTTGCTCTTTCTCTTGACTGAAAAATAGAAACTACCACTAAATACTGGGCTTGGAGCAGGTGCTAGCTTGGCTACTACAAAACTAGAAATGTGACAAAATTAAATAATCTTTCCCACTCAACTTCAGTGAGTATCTATCATGCCAGTGCATACCAAATGCACAATGCGTAGCGCTGCGCGTTCATTGTATGGAATTGTAACGCATTACGAATTCGATCTGCACTAAGCTTATATTTTACAGACCTAACTGATATGATAGAGAAGTGAAAACTGCAGATCTATATTTGAGTTTTAAATCGCACTATAAATTATGTATTTTACTTACATATAATCGTTGTCTTCAGCTACTTCTTGGAAACCGCCGTAAGTAGTTTTATAAAAATCGTCTTCTTCTTCTTCGTCCAGCAATTTGGCCATACGATTCCCGGCATTTGAACGGCGTTCTCTTTGAGCCATGACGTTCCACGATTGTATGAATACACAAAACAAGGTAAAAATGATCCCACGATTTTCTAAAAGAAATAATTTATAACTAAGAAAACAATAACAAACCAGCGAAATAGATAGCGTTTTTTGGTTATTTTCCCGAATGTGACAGCAATATATTTTGACAAAGCTCATAAAATGTCAAATGAGATGAGGTACTTTTTAAAATCGAAGACAAAGAAATCGATGGAGCCATAACACAAATTTTCGAGCCAGTAAGTAAATGGTCAAAAATATGCTCGGAACACTTTACACCTGACGACATATGAAAATATGGACTTCATACAGGTAAGGTCTTCAGTCAAAATCAAGTTTATTAGTTTATCACCACAGTGACCAAATAATGCAGAACATACATACAATACCTACATGATACAAACCTAAAAGGGTGTTATTATTTTCAGGACCAGTTAATCACACTTCAGTTTTCTTATGGTCTAAAACTGAAGTCTTAAAAGTGTACTCAAAGGCGACAAAGACCTGCTAAACATGAAGCTAAAAATTGTGTCGTCGTTATATGAAGTTAACCCTATAGACGGTTTTTTTGTGTTTATATTTTTGATTTGAATAGTTTTTAGGTGGAAGTGGTGGTGGTGATTATGTTGCAGAAGTGGTGGTCGAAAATAATGTACATATCCCAATCCCACAAATAGTGCAATGTAAAGGCATTGTGTTTTACAATGGACTTTATCATTCAATCATTTAGCAAATAGGTTACGTCTTGTGTTAACACTTTGTGTTCTGAAGCCTATTCATTAATCCACTAAACCCTTCTTTTTTCTTTTAAACTCACACCACGATTGCGAAGAAGGTATTTTAGTTGCAAATCTTGAAAAAAAAATCTTTAAAAATATTGAAAATTTGCGTTTGTAAACCCTAGTTGACCAGTAGCGCCATCTGCGCCTTCGCAATTTTTTTTTCATAGGTATAATGAATATGGCATTCCAACTAAAAACAAAATAAAATAAAAAATAAAATAATAAAAATAAAATAAAACACATTAATATTTTTTGTGCGATTTATTCAATTTTAACAGTTATTGTAATAAGATTTTACTTCAGTCATCTTTAGTTGTTCTTGATAAAACCATTTCCTTTGCAATCTCTTACATTGATATATTCAGACAGATACATTTAGAGAAACGATTGAAACGAGCTGAAATGTACCTTAAAAGGTTAATATATAGTCAGCTTGACTCACTCGTTATCATTTAGAATAGAATTAACAGGTATTCATGGTTATATCTATGGTTTAAGATTCATTCTGTTCCATATGATTTTATATTGAAACGTTTAGGTATATATTTGTCTACTTTTCTGAATATTTCCTATAGTTATAATTATATATTACTAATGTGAGGTGATGCCTGTTTTAACATAAAACCACAGGAGAAATTGTTTACATTCTATAACAGAAAAAAAAAATTAAGATGACCTACTTATCAAATTAATAAATTATAAAATAACTAATGATCACAATATTTTATTAACTTATTATGACTTTCAACAATTAACATTAATAATGCCACAACGTATCTTAAATAATAATAAATTATCTCGGTCTCAAAAAAGAAGGAATGTTTAAAGTTAAATTTGTGATGCTTAATATCATTAAAAATACTCTCAGTTAAAGGTATTATTACATAATTATTACATTATAATGTTAGACTCTTTAACACTCATCCATAAAGCGCGGTACAGGGAAAATAAAAGAAAAACTATTCCAGAACACACATTTGTAAGTACATAATATTTACAATTATTAGAGAATAATAACTTTAACATAAAAAAGTACTTAGCAAAGTAATAAATAAATTTGTTATTTATTGCCAAAAGCTAAAAATCGTAAAAATATATTTGAAAACAATGAAAGAAACTTATTGCATTCCGCTTTTTCAACGCGACATCTAGTTTTAGTTCTTAGTATTTTAATTGTCTAAAATTACATGAACCTTTCCTAAAATTTACCTCTTTCATGCGTCAAAATTAGGTTCCGCAAAAAGTTTGTATGGCAAAACCAAAAAATATAGTTTCAATGAGAAGCCATTATTTCTGAAATATTTTCTCGTCTAGTAAATATTTTCTTTTCTAAATTCTAGAAATATCCATCTATGAACAATCACCGCCTAATATAATTCATAAAATAAATTTAAACGTTATTTTGGAATGAATATCCTAAGTTCAATAAATCCTATGAAATAGCAACAGAACAATCTACAATCATATTGCATTGAAATAATTTGTTATACTTAAATATTTTTTATGTGGCAACATTAATAAAAGTTTTGTAACGAAACAAACAGTGCTACCCGCACTCCATTACACTTCTCACACACATTACCTAATATTAAATTCAATATTGTATAAGTAATATTTATTTAACTACAATCATTCTCTATATTCGTTCAATTTTGAATAAAATGGGTAACTGAAAAATGAATTTTGGAACATACATTTCGGTCATTATTCGCTAGGGGAAGTACATATCTGTTAGCAATACTTTAGGGAAAGGATGTCGAAGCCAAATAGCTGATTTGGCCCCAAGTAATTTGACACAAATCATATGCTCCTTACTATAAAAATAACATGAAAAACAGAGTAACCAACTACATCATACTAATTCTTTTTAATAATGAAAAAAAAATAATTACGAAGTTTAATTGTAAAATAAATATGGATTTGAAAATAAATTTAATTTCTATGACGCAAACGAGTTAATGGTACTTATAAATATTATGGTACACTACATTTTACTTAATAAATAGGTAATTTACAATTGGACAACCAATTGTTCATCAATTAAAAAAAAGTACAATAATATTTCTTACGGTATACTTTATATGAATACACCGTTTTGTTAAAGTTGACATAATGTCATGTTAACCTAATAATTAATAAAAAGTAAAAACAGTGAGTTATAGCGAGAAGTAAAATTTTCCTACTCAATAAAATATATATTATATAGGATATATACAGGAATGTTGTCGTGAATTGATGTAAAATGATCGAGGTATATAATATCGATGGTACTTGATCGAGGCAATATGCAACTTTTACTAACTTTTATGCTTTTATTTCGCAGAAAAAAGTGATAATGTGTAGGTAAAATACTTTATATAGCAAAACTTCAATGTCATTGAGCCCCTTGACATGAAATTATTTGTATCATACTTTTTTTTTTGCTTTAAAATATGTATAAAAGGGAAACTAAATACAGATATGAGGAACACCTAAATCCAGATTGAAGAAAAACGCTATTCTTGCAACCCTGTGATTCTAATCCTGTGATAATAGACCGTTTTCCAACTACCAAATTTTAATGAAAAATTTACAAGGTCCGTAAATTTAAAATCAATATTGTTAAGGGTAATAACATTGTTAAGTAAATATTAATTAGTTTGGCGAATATTATTTCATTTGGATCATAACACTTTTGTCTAATTGAAGTTTATATAATATTAAAATTTTAAATATATTACATTAAAATTAGTGTCAAAGCTTTTAAGTAGTTGGAAAACGACAAGATTCATAAATTACATACGCTAAATAGAATTCCTAAATTCAAATGTCGAAGTGAATATTTGAGCTACGATACACCGCTAGAGAAGTATTTTTCGTTATCATTAATTATCTACTAATGTATATTATGTACATTGTTCCAAAAGTCCCGTGAGTGTGTCATGTGCAAGGTGCCTTAAATCTTAAGTTAATTTTTGCCGAAAAATTCGTACACAAACATTTGGCACATAATGTGATTTGAGCGTAAATGCACCAAACAATATGCAAGCTATACGCGTTTCATGCTGATATCAAAGAAAATGTAGAAAAAAAATATATCACAATATCAATTAAGTAAAATTAAGTAACTATTTTATTAGTTTTAGAGATACCAACAAAACAAATCTAGTACTTATAGATAAGGTACAATGCCACAAACTTTTTTTTACCAAATCCGAATATTTTTATAGGCCCGTTATAGTGGCATCTATACATCTGTCATTTCGTATAACCTGTCGTTATTAACCATGTTATTTTTGACATTAAAAATATCATAAGCGCAACATTATTCCAAAAGGTAAAAAAAGTTTGCAACAGTGTTAATCAATTATTTCTTGAAACAAAAAGAAGTCACAATTATTTTTAATTTGCTAATAATAATAATTTGATTTTTTTTGTTATTTTGTTATTAAATCCTAACTTTTCTGACGGTCATTGATCAGATTAGGTATCTACTTTTAAAGTTCATACCAATGGTATATAAGTTTTTAAAATTAATTCTAAGAGTATTAGGTACAATGAAATACTGTTAATGTAATAAGTAGCTATAAGTGATTGAAAGATTCTTAACGCTGAAATTATCTTAGTAGGAAAATCAAGCCTTATTTATTATCTATGTCTGCTGTCACAGCTTCAAATGATAAAGTGAGTAAACACATTCAATTTGTGCTTTTATAGAATCTAAGTTCGACGAAGATTGAAACTGCCTGAACAAGACTTTATTACATCACTCATAATCCGACATGTAGTTCTTAAAATCGCCACTAGATGGCACCATACCTTTGAAATTCTTACCGGCCTGATACACGTGAAACTTTTCGAATCTTGTTTTTAACTTTAACTATGTTAGATCCAAATTCAAAAATGAATGGCACCAACTAGCAGGTTCATTAGCTGTTGAAACCGCAACCATATTCCATCGTAATAAAGTCCAGATCATTTTACAGATAGTAGTCAGACTGTCAGTATACCCAGGACACAGGCACCCACTGCGGGGTGGAGCGTAGTCTGGCCAATGCGGCTTCGAGTTGGGCGAGAGTGTCGTCTATGTCATTATTGACAATGGTCAGGTCGAAGTAGTGTCCGTATGTGCGCCGCAGGTTCTCGGATTCGCGAACTAGGACCTCCAAGGAACCATCGTACTGGAACAGAACGGATGAATCAATTAAAATGTATTAGTATGTGCTCTGTTGTTTTGCATCTGCCATATTGGATGTATGGACGGTCTATGCGCAGTACGAATTATATATATATATATATATATATATATATTAGTTCATAGATTGGTTTGCTTCACGTATTTACCCATTTATCAAAAAACCAATCGCAAACCCAACTAATACATGAGTTTGCGTCGAACTTTTTTAGTGCGAACTGGAATACTGGGTGTAAATAAATACATCTTAGCATCACAACTTTATGT
Source organism: Plodia interpunctella (assembly GCF_027563975.2). Lineage (NCBI taxonomy): Eukaryota > Metazoa > Arthropoda > Insecta > Lepidoptera > Pyralidae > Plodia > Plodia interpunctella. The sequence goes on from NC_071302.1 coordinate 2,961,329, forward strand.
CTTCATCGAATCCACGAAACAAGCTTAGTGTTCGTAGGCAGTGAGTGTGTTCCACTGTTTTTTATTTATTTATAAATGTAAATGAAACTCACATCAGCAACATTGTTGAGCGGCGGCGCAGCGATGAAAACGACGTACGGCGCGAATTCCGCTGTCCTCAATATCTTCAGCGCTTGCGGCTCCACATCCAAGATGGCGATCCGCCGTTCCGAGTATATGCGCCGTATTGTCTCCAGTTTTGTACCGTACATTGCGTCCTCGTGGGTGCCTGGAATGTTACACGTCTTATATGTTGGATAAGGGAACGGTATTATCCTAAGTGTATAGGCTATACACAACTTCATATATTGTTACCATTTGTTCTAGTTTTCTACTTCAAGTTTCTTGTTTAATCGAATATTAATCGAATTAATGTAATTTTTCAGTGTGGTTTGGTTCAGAATATGCAAGGCTGATATACGAAGATATAATGTATATATTCAGAGCCATTTGCACCCGTGTTTACACTTGTGCTTATTCATCACATCAAGCTATATTCGAACTTACTATATATATGTCGTCGTCCAAATCAAAAGGGACCTTAAGGCGCCCGGTACTTACGCCATTATTGCCGTTGTTTTGTATTGGAACAACGGCAATAAAGACCTAAATGCCAGCCGCCATTTAATTTGGACCACTTGGCTAAACGCCGAAGTGCGGCTACACTTAGATTTAACCGGTTAAACCTAGACGCAGTCCATCTCAGTTGGGTACACCTAGACATTAGCATACACATTTTCTAGGTTTAGTCTTTGTAATTTCGACGAGACTCAATTGCAGCCGGCTTGCGGTGGACTCAATTGCAGGTGCTTATCTTCGGCTATAAAGTATGTTTGTTTATTTGTTCTTCTTTCAAGTCAAAACGGAGTATTGGACCAAGGTGATTTTAGGTGTGGATATAGTTGGAGATCTACTTTATGCAGCAATAGTGTAATTAATATTGTAATGCAGAAAATTAAGCGTACCATACTCCAAATACTCGTTGGCCGCTATATCAGCCATCATGTCCTCGTGAGAAACAAAGTAGTAGCTTCTACCGTTTTCTTCGTCGGGTCTCGGTGGGCGAGTGGTATCTGAAAATTAAAATGTTGTTTGATTTGTCATCATACTAAAGAGTTTTTATCGGGTAATGCACTTTGTTAACCCCTGACCTCCACCGCAGAGGAGTTTTAAGTTCAATAAGTAGCAGCCAAACGGCCGAACCGATTTTGATCTAGTTTTTTTTTTTATAACATATGAATTGGACCACACGCGATGTGGTCAACGTCTAGCGTGCAAGCGTTGATAGAAGGACAGACATATGTATGGAAACTAGGGGCTATGGGATGGTTAAAGCATTACAACTAGAGGTATATTTCAAAGAAGATAAGTATAGGTAAGAAATAGGTATATCTTTTTTTATTTGCATTATAGGCACTGAAACTTGATGTGAAATTCTGACGCATCTATGTGTCTATTTGTGCCTTCTCCGTGTCGATCGGTGTAAATAATTTAATAATTTAAGTATTGAATTCCTTACATATCTCCTGTCATCGGAGAGTTTCTCCGGTTTGCTCCTCAGCCATAGGGGATCAGAGCCAAGGGTCCACTTTCCTACTTATTCAACGTTAGCATGGGTTCCATATTATTATCCATATTATGAAATTGAATAGTATGTGTTTGCCCGCGGTTTCGCCCGCGTAATTTTCACACCCATGGGAGTAGTTATTTTTCCGGGATGAAAGGTACACTATGTCTTTGTCCATATTTCAAACTACATATGTGCTAAATTTCAAAAAGATTGGCCGAGTAGATAGAGCTTAAAGATGTAACAAACAAACTTATTTTCGCATTTATAATATTAGTAAGGATACTGTAATACACTTACGTGGAATCGGATAGGCGTACTGGTCGGGATGCCGCGCTATGAGAGTGTTCTTGATATGGCGTCGACCAACCCCGTGCGCGCCAAGCAGCACTATGGTTTTTCTTTGGAATGCTGAAAAAAATCAAGCCAACAAAGGTTTTAATCTACTGCTTAGTGTAGGTCTATCCTAGTTGAGTTTCTTTTATTTATTTAAAAAAAAAACCTTTAATTTAAATCAATATTGTAAATTATGCGTGTATACACGCGTAGGTCGACCTCGGTGGCAAAGTGCTTGCCTCTGAACCGAGAGGTCTTGTAGGTCCCGGGTCTTGGATTTTAATCTATATATGTACATGTTATAATATACATATATAAATAGTATCGTTGAGTTAGTATTTCATAACACAAGTCTAGAACTTACTTTGGGGCTGGCTCAATCTGTGTGATTTGTCCTAATATCAAATAGACAGATTGTCCACATTTTTTAACGAACTGTTTATTTGATATATTTCGAGAGACTTCTATATTAAGTTACTGTAAATCGTACATAATTATGAACACCTGTTATACATTAAACCTATTGGTTTTTCAATAAAATAAAAATTTCGGATCAAATATACCTATACTAACAAGAACATTGGAAATATGAAATCCTGGAATTTGAAAACAGTTTCAAATATAACAAAAATTGAATGGAGAGCAAGTTTAGTAGAAGCGCGGCTACAATAAAGCTGAAACACTGAATAGTGGCAATCATCTAAAAAGGTTTCTGTATTTTACTTTGTTTGAATACTGAATGGACTCGATATGAAATCCTGGTACCTCGATATTTTCCACGAATCTCAAATCAGTTTTATGGGTTTAGCTCAGCTTAAACAGTTTGTCTAATGAATATTCATTATGTAAAAAGAGCAAAAAGATTAGAATTTTTGACATTAGTACTGGCTGCTAAGGACGTTAGTAAGCCATTGCTGCATCGTACAGCAATGTTGTGACGTCCGTCGATAGATTAACGCAGAAATTGTATGTAGTGTTGATGTACGTCGACGCACGTCAAAGTTAAAATCTATGGATAACAAAAGAGCGGCAACACGCTACGTCGATGCAACGGAGCAATGAAGCCGGGCCTTGACTGATTTTTCAATTATGTTGAAAGAAACGTAACCAAATTACGCTAGGTAGCTATAATGCTGTTTACTGTCGCTGAACAGTTTGTCAAATTTTGGCGGATTTGGCATAAATTTCTGGTTTTTGATTACGGTAAAGAAAAGCCTTATACAAACTACGCTATGTTTTGTCATTCGCGTCGGCATTTGTCTAAAGTGTGAGTCTGCCGATAGTATGTTAACCTTAAGGTTCATGCCCCATTGCTCAGTCGCGCTCCGTTGCGACGACGCCGCACGTTGTAGTTCCGTCGTGCTCCGTTGTTTTCTATACGTTATGACACAGACGTGCGTTGATGTACGTCGAAACTCTATTAAATGTCTACGTTGTTCTATGTCAACGGACGTCAACGTAACGGTGGACGACTAAACAATTGGGCATGACTCTAAGTAATACTAACATGGCAACTTGACGACCTCTTCGTAAGTGACGACGTCCAGCTGATCAAAGATGGCGTTGTGTTTGGCCAGGTACTTGTCTTTAGATTGCTTCTTCTTGCTACGGCCGAATATGGAACAATTCACTGGAACAAAACAATTATATAATGAAAAAAAAGTAAACATTGCAGTCAAAAAGTTTAAATTTGTATGTTAGAGAAATTTAGGATTTGAAGGCTGGATTTACATTAAGCTAGTGTTTTGTCTGGCCATGGCCTGTGGTCAGAATAAATATACAAATGGTGACCAGAATAAATGTGTCACTGGCAAGAGAAAATTATTGTAGTATTCTTTATTCAAATATTTTTCACTTTGACAGTCAAGAAAATTCCCACCGGTTCCGTAACATGTAAAAGTAATAATTTTATTGTATTTAACCAAAGTAATTATGATAATTTCATTTACATCTACACAATAGTTTTATTTATTGCTGACCACAGAAATTGGTCAGATGGACAGCCAGAGTTTTGATACAATGCCAATTCGCTAGTTTAAATCAGCCTTCAATTGCAAAAAAAAACATTAACAATATAAGCAAAACATGCATCACAGATGCGGCGAAAAATTTAGAATCTTAGATTATTTCCTATAACGTCGTACTGATCAGTATCAGAAAAATTATACTTTCTTACACTCTAATGATCTATCATTGGAGTGTAAGAAAGTATTTTTTAAATATACTTTCCAACTTACTACTTACTTAAAGTAATCATCATTGGAGTATATTCTGATATTTCAGGTATTTGACCAAACCAAAACTGGTTTGGTCATACTTTGCTTGTAACTCTTTATTGCACAAAGAAAAGCAGTAAAAAAAAAGAGACGCATACAAAAGCGGACTTATCCCACAACGGGATGTGTCCAGTCAACCAAGTATTTGAAAGGAAAGAAATTAAATTTATTATGTTTCTAATAAAAATAATAAATTATTGATATATTAGCATTGTGATATTTCTTGAAAAATATTTCTTTTAACCCTTTTGCATATCGCATCATTATTATAACTATAAAATTGCCTTTGCCGCGGGACAACGCTCTTCGTTCTCTGTATAATAACTTATAATGATTTTTAATGTAGTTTACCTCACTAAGTACATACTTCATACGTAATACATTTATATCTTCGAATTCATAGGGTTACCCGCTGCCTCCTACATAATCATGAATTATTTCAAATTAATTTCATCTGATGTCTCAGTAGGTACCAAAGGTGAATATCAAATTTAGTCTTCTCATTTCTCATTCATTTACGCATTAAACAGACCCGTATGTCGTCGTAATGGTGACAGTTGCACAATCAGAATACTCTAAAACATTCTAAATTCAGATACCTACATAGGAATATTATTTAAAAATCCATACCTTCCTTACATATTATATAGAAAAGTTTTCTGTCGCGTCTGACTGTTCGCGATAAACTCAAAAACTGCTGCACGGATTTTTATGCGGTTTTCACTATTAGATAGTGTGATTCCTGAGGAAGGTTAGGTGTGTAATTTATCATATTTTCAGACGAGCGAAGCCGGGACTGGCCGCTAGTAAGTATTAAGTCAAATTACTTGGCTAAAGGTAATTACATTATTATGAAATTAAAAAAGGTTTATGATTCAAGCTCATTCAAAATAATGGGAAAAGTCTTATCAAATATTAATATAGCAGTGTCTGGAAAGTTTGTCATAATTTAATGACACTGCTAATTTTGTAGCAGGTTAAGTTGTAGCTTAAACGTATACGTTACTATGGTGACTAGTGACACAATTTAAATAAAGACAAAGCAAAGCTAAATCTTAATTTAGAAATGGAAGAGAGCGAACATCTTCACAAATTTTTGGTAACTTAAAGTAGTTAAAATATTTCCCCCGCTAAAATTATGAAATCGTATTTATTATTTGGCCGAAGCTTAACCTTTGGCACCAAAGTAATATTTTTTAGAAATAAACAAAATTCTTAGACCTCTAAGCGCTATCATGGCTAAGGTTTGACAAGTTTCAAATTGTAATAACGTGTCAAAATCCCACAAACATATTTAGGTTTTACAAACAAATGTGTTTTCTATGTACAAAAATACCAATACTCGTCAAACCGTAATTCAAAAACTTAATTCTACTCTATAATGTTTCTAAAAAGTTATTTTTTTCTTAAATATATATATAGTCACAAGTATTATTCCGTATAAAGGTTGGTATATACTGGTGTCTAATTAATGTCTGATTATTTTACCTGTATTTTCACATCCATCGGTGTGTGAGACGCACCCTTCGGCTCCTAGCGGCACAACATTATAACACGGATCATGCAAACACAATGGAATGGTGTCCACTATTATTGAATCGGGGTACACGCAAGGTATGACAAGGCATGTATTGGAAAAGTTCTTTTGAGATACTGTTTTTGTAATAGGTTTATTTTGAGTTTTACCACTTTCAAACTCTAAAATTTGTTCGGATCGAACAATTTTATGAAGTAAGTCATCATATACTTTGAGAATTATTGTTTGTAAATAATTTCCAAGGAAAAAACGAGATATTAATTTATGTTTTTTAAAGAAAATGTAAACAATCGTTTATTTTGCCGGTAAAAGAAATTTTCCCATAAAATTAAGACACAAAATTGGGGTTACACAAACTCCCTTCAAATTTGTTGCAACATTCATAATTAGGTATTTTATATCTAGTAAGGATCAACATTGGTGATTATATAATGGGGGCAGTTACACGATTTTTGGATCTTTTCAAATATATAAGACTATGCTTTAGGTACAATCCAAGGTTTTTACATTGGGAGCTTGTATTACTCAAAGTACACACAAAAAGCCGGATTACATACCAACTGCAGGACCATCCAATATGTTTATGTTTGAAAGCAAAACAGGATATGTTAATGACATGGTAATGTAAAATAAATACGCTGATAATATCACTCACATAAATGTTCAATCAAATGATGATTGATCATTTGAAACATAAACAGTTGACAATGACAAGGATAGCAGACATACAATGCTACTGGTAAATAATGCTTTCTTTTAAACTATACATTATTAGTTTTCAATAAAACCAAACGATAATAATATTAAAATTGATGACAAAAACCAACTTTAATCAATAACATTTAAGAACAACATCAAGTACCTACGACCTAAACACCAACTAAGCTACAGAAAATAAAAAAGAACTTAAATGATAAAGATTCAAATACATCAAATTCAAACACTTTACTGATTTCGATCCTATTTCACTAATTGATAACAACATTAAAATACATAATAATCTAACTGCCTTAAGAATTCGCCCGGATATTGTTAACAAAATTTAAAAGTACCATTAATTAATATTCTAAAAACAGAAACAAGTTTAAAACGATGATTTTTGTTAATAAGAATAAAGAAAAGATAGTAACCAAATGTTAACACAAATTTGTGCACGACGCGATATTTTAATCGACAAGAGCTATAAAAATATCGCGCCTTGCACAAATTTGTATAAATGTAGTACACAACAATTACAAAATTTCTATGATTCCCTCTTTGAGATTCTAAGTCAACGGTTATGTCAAAAGGATTATTTCTTCTTTCAATTGGCTGTAAGGAATTTTATTTACCTTGATCGGTGGTAGATTTTTCTGCTGCGACGCATGCAGCCCTCCATTCCTGGAGTTCTGGGCTTGGTATAAGACCAGCTGAACCTCCAGAAGCATCCTTACGGGCTTGCCACCAGTGAGAGTCATCTTTGCTTATGATCTACGACAATAAGAATCAACAATATTTGAGAAACAATTAGATTAATATAAAGGTATAAATAGTAAATAATGATGATTAATGATCATAATAACTAAAAACTAAATAATACAAATAAGGGACTAAAATTTAAACAGAAATTAAAGCAAAATAAGACATTAAATACCTGAAGAATATCTCCTATGTTGAAAGCGATGCCAGCTTGAGCGCACGGTATTAGCTCATCTTCCAATGGATCGTAGTCAAATTGAGCTCTTACAAATATCTGCAAATAAAGCATATTTTATTGAATTGAAGAATATTAGATAAATATAAACTATAAAAGAGGACGCTGATAGCAAGGAAAATGAAAATAGTCTAAATAATATGAGACTGATGATCCGACACCACATTTAAGATTTTTTCTTTTCAGAAAATAAAATTCAGTGTATACCAGCAAACCATTAAATAGGCTCGTATTTTTTAAATCTTGCAATTGATAAACAAATAGTATTGATTGGTGTCAAATTTTGACACCATCAATCCTCTCGTAGTATAATTTATACTTCGAGAGGATTGATGAATGTGTAGATGTTAGAAGTGAATGATAGAAAGGAGATTGATATGATGATGAAGTATGATGAAGATGAAGTGTGAGATGAAGCAGTGGTAAAGAACAACAAGCGCACAGAAACGGAATTATCGGGGTCGCGCAGCCATGCCCGGATGAACATAATCGAATACCACAATTGCGGTGGCACAGAAGGGGGCAATTATAAAAATATATATGCCAAATAAATATTAATATTTTCTCTCCGTTGATATAAAAATAATTTGTAAAAAATTCTATTGAAATTGAACTGTAGAGATTTGTCGTACAAAAGTACGAAATTAAATTGTTGACCCCACAACAATCTTTTGATCGTTGTGGGGTCAACAATTTAATTTTCGACATACATCACAAGATAGAATGAACAATACTTTAAAGCAAGCATTTCCAATTTTAAGAGACCCTCAAGTTTAAATTAGTGCCACCGTAAATCCGGTTTTGAACAAAACACAACATAAACTTAACAAACATAACAACATAAAGTAGCAACGGGTTTGGTCTCGCTACTTACTAGCACGGGCGAAGGCTTTATCCGGAAAAGCTAGTTAGAACAAAAATATAGTTTAATTTCCAATTTAACACCAATTTATGCTTAAGACAAGCATTAGTGTAAAATTTATGTGCGCTTGTCGACTCTTGTTTATTTATCACTCGGTTTTTAGTAAAGTGTAATTAATTAAAAAGCAAGCGTTCGCATTATTTTTTCATAGAAAATTAATCAGTTGTCACAAAATAGGTTATTGATTGAAGTTCACGTATGCTTTTCTAATCTAACGGTTCATATGGATTAACTAAGAACTACACACACTTTGAGTCACAAACTACGACGAACACATGGATTTAGTCAAAGGTTTCCTACAGTTGTCGATAGTTCTAGAAATTTGAAAACACACAAAACATTACCTCGCAGGGCGGTGGTGCTGAGCGATAGGATGGTACAATCTTGAATGTCACTGATCCTCGAGCGTCACGCTAGGGAACATAATAAAAACTAATTAATATTGGCAATAGAGATACAACATTTACATGGATAATCTCTTCATTGATTACATAGTTCAATTAGACGAATGTATTTGTCAAATAGGGAGGTATAATTAGAAAAAGGGACTATTCCAAAAATAAGTTGTTATATCCAACAGACAGTGTGAAGCTGCTGATATACCACATTAACTTTGTGTTGTTAGTTACAAATCGAAAAATTCAAAAAGATAATATTTTTTGGTATTAAGAATATACAAACTAATACGAATGTACGCATTGGGAATTACATTATATTTAGTAAATACACCAAATGTGTTGGAAAGTTTCCGAGAGTGTAATTACGTTACTCTGTGGACCTTAGGGATTATGTATGTATGTCACGAAACAACGGAATTAAGACAATCCAAACAAGATTAACACATTTGGGATAGGATACTTTACGACTGTTATTATACAGTAATTAAGAAAACATGTCGTAATATTATTTCTCTGGTTTTTTGGCTCGGTTAATTACTGTGAAGCTGGGATGTACCTAATTATAATATGCAAATTTTCTTGCCGCCAAAACACAGGGAAAAATTGTAGAATAGAAATTTACAAAATGAGCTTAATCTGAATCGTGAAAATCTCTAGTTAAGATTCCTTTTAAGTGTAGAAGCTAGATTTTGCGTTTTATTTAAAGACTTATTTTCATCAAAAATGTAGTATGCAAATACTTGTTTGGCAAACATCCAAAACCAATATGCATATCTTAAGCCGCAGACATACATTTTGATGACATTTTCAAAATAATATGACAAAGATTCACTTCTTGTTAAAGGTTGAGCTACAAATAGTAATAAAATCTTCATACCAGCATTCTCTGGAGTTGCGCAACAGACTGGTTGGCGACGGGTGTACCATTGATCTCTCTGATCTCATCGCCGACGTGCAGCGTTGCCTGTCGATGGATCATCCCGCCGTGCATGATACGGGCCACGATACAGCGCCCGTCGTCAGCCAGTTTCAGTGTTATGCCCTGAAATAATGGTGTAGGTTTTATATTCACATCCATCTCTTTTAGCATTTTGTCCTTTAAACTGTCTTATTTATTCATATTATTAACTAACAACATTGAGCCATAGAAATGTGCAAAAAGCCTGACTAGATTTGATCATTGCAATCTAGATTAATTTAAATAATTTGCCATAATAAGCAATAATAGGTAGTACACATATTTCCCAGCCTGGGATACGCTTTTTAAATCAGTAAATTAAATATCAGAAACGTTTAAATTCTCATTACATGAGCAAATCAAACAAAAACCTATTACAAAATTTACCCAAATTTGGAGGGCACTTATTTAAACAAAGAAAATGGGGAAGTCGTTGGGATATTAGATCAGGGTGGGATGAATAATAACCTTAGAAATGATCTCATGAATTTAATGTATTATTCATTATTTACTGGCGATACGATACACGCCTAACACAATATTTTGCGATTGAAGGGAATCCAATATCTAAACTCAATATACATATTGCCTGTTATTCGTTGATTTATTATCAAGGCAAACATACAAACTATACAAGGCGGGATTTCTGTGTCATCTTATCTTCATCCTCTGGTGGAGGCAGTATTCTTCTGGAACTGCACGAGGCGGATCCTTGTTACCCTTTCGAACTCCAGTATAGTGTTGTATTCCTTTGGATGGGGCGCTATGGTACGATCTTTGCCTATTTAGTCATAGTTAGTTAGACATCACTAAAAGCTATCCACATACCATTGGCTCATCAGTGTTCTTCTGGAACTGCACGAGGCGGACCCTGGTCACGTTCTCGAACTCCGGTTCAGTGTCGTCTTCGTCCTCCGGTGGGGGCGCTGTGGTGCGCCCATTGACTGGTGGGGGGGACGCGCGCAGTGACTCCTCGCCGTACACCTCTCGAGCGACCACATCGTGAGCCTGGAGTAGGGCCTGGAACAAAAAGATATTTGAAATTAGTTTTTTTTTCTCTACTTATTATAATGGAGAGTAATCACGTCAGATTTATACATTTTTTTTATTTTCTGATTATGCGAATCGGAATTACTGGAATAACATTATTTACATAGTAAATGACCGAATAGCCACCTAAGTCATTTTATTGGCCAATTTCCGAAGCAGTCACATAAGCCTTTTTTTTTTGAGATTATTTATATGTAGGTGAAGATTATCAGCATATATAATAAATGTGTTTTTATTTCAAAAGATATTGAAGAAACTATTAAAAAGTATATTTATTATTAAAAAGTTAAGTCATAAATGGAAACCTTTTTTACAGTCGGAAGTTTTATGTGAAGAAAATAAGGTGAAATTGTGTTTGTTCTAATTAAATAGTATGATCATTTGAGAAAAAAAAACAGAATTTACATAAAATCTGTTTTAATAAAGGCCATAAAGAAACTAGAAACTCTAGAACATCATTGAATAGCACAATCTAGGAAATTTTCTTCATAAAAGTAAAACTCATCAGATATTACGGTCGCAGTTTTAATCGCTCTCTCTGTACCATAAAATTTTACTTCCCCGCATTTCCGCTATTATTTAATTTCCATCAGTTGATAATGAAGTAGAAAATTAAAGTTTTCAGGAGATATAAATGAATAAAATTGTATGGCTTAATTGTCAACTTAAAGTATAATAAAAAAGTTTACTAAAGTTAGATTATTGCGAAATATGAAAATTATTATTATATATGCTACATAAACTAAGATAGTTCATTGTATAATAACGTAATATCATTGTCCCATTTGTACAAATAAATGGTAGGAGTAGGTACTATGATAAAAATACATAGGACATTTTTATAGTGTACTTACACAATATATATATACATGACTTCTTCTTCATGTTGGCAAATAATGTATTATAAAGAAAACAATTGATAATGAAAGTGCTTGCCTCTGAACCGAGAGGATTCCGGTTCGATCTCCTGTCGGGTCACGATGGAAAATGATATTTTTCTTAGGATGTTTATCTATATGTATTTGTTATAAAATATAGTATCGTTGAATTATTATCCCATAACACAAGTCTCGAACTTAATTTGGGGCTAGCTCAATCTGTGTGATTTGCCCTAATATATTTATTTATTTACCATTTAATAATAATATTACGCATCCTCCGTTCTTTGATCAAGTGAGAACTCTAATCAAAGACCTAATTGATATTCGGGACTCTCAAAATAATCGATAAATATCACTGTCATCTATTATCTCCAAGCAAAAGAAAGAGTCCCTTAGAAATTTTTAACATTATTTGAATTTATCAGATACAGCATTTGCAAAAGGGTACGGCATTTCATTGGTATCGAATGTCATGCAAAAACATCCATTGTACGCTTTAACAAAAGGCGCCCAGACGACGAAAACAAGTGATTTATTGTAAAATAAAAAGGAAACCTTACATGTTACGAATAATAAATACAGTTAAATAGGGCACTGCTAACATAATCGTAATAGAAATATTAATAAAACCTTAGTGTTTTATTTAAGAATGGTGATTCCTATATAATAATCCATGGAAGTGTTGATAGGATGATGGTATATGGATATGGTTTTCGTTTAAGTGGTTTAGACCCGGTGGGTGGTACCCGGATAAAAAAAACTGAAACACGCGTTCAGTTTACAGATCACGAAGAGACTAGATACCAGTCATTTTGAAATATTTCCTCGGCCAATTTCCTGCGATCCCCTTTCATTTTTCGCCCGAGTGGTTTTGGCATACGGCCGCGAGCAGAGCCGGATAACTATCGGGTCTGCTGCCAATACTGCTCAGATCCAGTAATCCACGAAATGTAACCAACCATTGTGACGAATGATGAAGATTTCAATTTGGCTCTGAACAAAATATCAGATTTCAATCAAGCTTTACCGAATAGCACCGAGAGACGAATTTTCAATGATTTAGAAAGTTATACCAGAAGAAAAGAGGCAAAAGTCTAAAAGGTACTAAAAACATCATGATATTAGTGTTCTAGAATAAAATGTCTTCAAAATAATACTCAAAATCCAGCTAAGCTCCTATGAGAATAAGACTCAATATAGAATTTAATTAAGTATCTAATTGAAACTTGCTCGACTTATCTTTTGGGAATAAGGAAGTTCTGAACCAAGTGAAGCAGTAGTGGTGTAATGGTTAAGAATGGGTGTATGTTCGGGTGGAATCCTGCAGCTGAATTTTGAAGCAGAGAACATCAACTGATTAAGCTGAAGTTTGTACGCACATTTAGTTCTAATGATGCACCCAGAAACGGCTCCCAACGTAGGAACTTCTGTACGTACATTATTTATTGTCACGCATTGAACGCAATAAGATCTCTCTGACGCCAATAAAAGCTTGTGTCAAAAAGCTTGTGTTCTTTTTCCACAGAATACTACATTTACTACAAGTTAATTATTCCATTCCATACTGATTAATGAATTTTCGGGTTGACAACTTCGGGTATATGGCATTCAGTTTGCGGTTACATTGATATGTTTGAAGTTTCGGCTAATTACTGCATTTGTATGCGATCGATCATGACCCTAACTAGAAATCTATTATATTGTATTCTCGCCATGTAAGTCAATAAATAAATGGAAGCGATAAAATTACCTAACAATAATTAAAATAGGAAAATTCCTTACTATTTTCTCACAGATGCTTGGTAGGTAACAGTAAAATTTAAACGTATTAAAATACATATACATAGAAACAATTGTTAGTAGTTGAAACTTCTATGGTATAGATAAATCAACTGATGACAATAGCAACACAGATCATCAAGTATATAACGCAAATATCAGTATGACCCTAAGGTATACTCGTAAGATTATTATCTTACAGCATTAAGTCATTCTATAATGAGTTTATATATTTCTGTTGATATAAAGTTTAAATAAAAATCCTATCAAATTAAAATAGGCCTATGTGGTATAGTAAAATTACCAGTTCCAGATAGCAATGTCCAATTTTGCTTTTAATTCAAAATCTAACAGGACCATTTAAACTATCGAATATTACCAATGGTACATAAGAGGATTATTTGATACTGGTGGACATGCCAACTGAAACCCATAAAGGCAACGGCCCGAGGTAAATCCAATGGGGGATGCGTTGGACTATGTTGACGAGAACCGTACTATTGTTGAACAAATTAGTTTAGTTTTAATAGTCGATGGTCTGATAACTAGGGACAACTATCGTGCGCAGTGGACACGAAATAGTAGGAAAGCGGGCCCTGAGCTCTGACGCTCAATGGCTGAGGAATAAACCGGGCAAACGCTCACATGAGAGTGTCCATCAATTTGTAAAGGATGTTTGCTATTTTAGGTTCATTGGATTCGGATTAGTAGGTGTAATGTCTGCGTGCAAATAAGAAATTAGAGTTTCTTAACTTGGATATCAACTCATGTGTTCCAACAAAATGTTGGTTCCGCAAAAACTGGACAACTACAACTAAAACCTTTGCCCAGCAGTAGCAGTGGGACACCTGATGGCTTCAAGTATATACATTAAACTTAGCTCTAACACAACACTTAATGCATCCAGGGAAGCAATCAGGTGAGACTTGGGATCGAAAGCAGTATTCCTTAGTGAAGTTCCTAACTTTAATTTCTCATTTGTAGTTACGTACATAAACCTACTGATTTTATGGTCCTATTATGTGACCATAGATTTACACGTGTATTTTATTTAGAAATGACTTCATATAATGAGCGTTCTATATAACAACAGCTCTATATCTGGCACACAATCTATGTTGCGGCCTGCAGGTGACAAATACTGAGACGGGTTCCTTAACCCGTTACGACCAGGTCCATTGTTGTTAAATAATTTGTTTCGCCTTTTCCCTTTAAGGGTTTTGTTTCCTCTCTACAATTGATTGTATCTTGGACGTGAAACAACATTTTATCCTGTTTCGGAAATGGTTTTTACCACATTCAATTTGCTTTTACATTTACAATATGACCAACGCAAAGTTTCGGTCACACAAATGAATCGAAACCAGCATCGAGAACTAGAGTTTATTTTTTAAGAACTCGGTTTCCAATAAAAAAAATACATTTATAATTTGAATGAAATTCGATACTTCATCCCATTAAAACGTTTGTTTGATATTATCCTTCCATCTAGCATAATGTATAGTCACACGAATTAAAACTCTTTTAGTTCTTAATCTTGTGGATCACATGCATTATACATTTTTTGAATTATAAAATTGCGCCGTACAATCCGTTTTTCCAAAAAATTAGATAATAACACAATGAAGGTGACAGGAACTAGTTCTAAATTAGTAAATTGTATGAAGGCTACTAAATCACTTCATGATTTGGCCTGAACAAACATATTAGTAATTGCAAACGTACAGTCAAAAACTAACCCACTGCTTAACCCAAGTGGACCCAGCTTATTGTCCCTCGACCATAAAGATCATAGCCAATCGTTTCCAATGCACTACGTTACGTTACCAACAAAATCGACTGTGATAATGATGCGAACACTGTTATTTATGATGTTATAAAGTTTTAATTAAAATTTAATTGACGACCTCGGTGGCGCAGTGGTAAAGAGCTTGCCTCAGAACCAAGAGGTCGGGTTCGATCCCCGGTCGGGTCATGATGAAAATTGATCTTTTTCTGATAGTCCCGGGTCTTAGATGTTTATCTATATATGTATTTATTATAAAATATATCGTTGAGTTAGTATCCTATAACACAAGTCTCGAACTTACTTTGGGGCTAGCTCAATCTGTGTGATTTGTCCTTTTTATTTAATTAATAAATAAAGAATTACAAAGTCGTCAAAACAAATGAGCACCTATTTTGGAGACTTGACATAATGAAATTCAAAATACAATGTCACGCGAACGTTATATAACCTCAAATTTTTGATGATAGATTATATAATACTTTCAGTATGATTTACTATTTCAATGCAACAAAATATCAAAACACAGAGGTAAAATGTGCATCGAACAAACGTCAAAACTGTAAGCCAGTTTCATAATGAAATGCATAAAACAAACGTTGTATTCAGAACTGGATATAACCGGATATATCCAGCTTCCTGTGAATTATTGGGACATGGCTAATCCAGAGTTAGTTGATAATGCTGTGGTATTTAACACGTGACAAAAGCTAGGAAATAATGAACCACACAAATGTATAGATATTTACAGAAATAGATTCAGAAAGTTATCTAGTTTAGAATGGAATATTTTTATGCTAAACCCTTTCACACACGCGATTTCTTTTTCAGCCATAAAGGATAAGAGCCCAGTGTTAGCTTTCATACTTATTCTACTATCTTCATTATCTTTACTACAATATGATCCTCGGCATCCTCAACAATCAAGCCATTACTAAATAAAATAACTATGTACTTGTTAGAATAGTTAATAAATTAAATATAAACTTAATTAATGAATTATGTACATAATACTAAGACATTGTAGAAATTAGAGGGAAATCCAGTTCAAGAACCAACACACCAAATCAGACACACATGACAATGAATCGAACGAGACGAGAATTCTCTTACAGTCTATTAGGATAGATAATCTGGGAAAACATACCACATAGGGGAGACCGGGGAGCTCATTGGGACGAAGTAATGATAATCAAAGCCAACTGGCAACATCACGTGACATATTTATCTCGAAATTCGCATTGGTGTATAGTTATATATTTTCATGATCGATTGACGTCAACCGGCACAAGAGTGATGCTTTTATTATCAATACTTTTAAAAATACATGTTTCAAATGTATTGATAATAAAAGTGACAAAAAAACTTTGTAAGAAACCGCCTTCCGAAGAGGTTGGATAATTTCATCTCCTAAAATAGGGCTCATGATTTTCAAACGGCTGAACGCACATTTTCAAATATAGCTAAGAATTATTTCGATTTAATTTTTACTTTCAAATAAACAAAACTAGATCAAAATCGGTTCACCCATTTAGCTGCTACGATGCCATGACACACTGATACACAGACACGTTAAATTTATCCTTCTGTACCGTCGGGGGTTAAAAATAAACTTTAACTGGTGATAAATAAATACCTCAGAAAAATAAAAAAACACGTCATAATCAGAAAAAAAACACGTCCTATTTTTAATTAAAATCAAAAACCATAAAGTCAATTATGGTGATAGTAAAATTTTAAAACATCAAATATTTAAAAATCAGCGAAACATGGAAACCACGAACCCGTGAACATTGAAAGCCAATTTGTTGAATGCACTGACCCGGTATTTTATTCAAAACTTGATTACACATGGTTATCGAGCCTACATGTGTACAGTAGTGTACATAATGCTACATACTATTGACGAACTCAGACGGACGGAACAACGTTCATTTGCTTAGTTTATATTATGTGAACTTTGTATCAATGCAAGGAAAATCCAGCAATGTACATCAAATCACCACCGACACGGCGAAGGTTCGAATTGGTTTGCCTTGAATGAGTGCCCGCTCCTTAGGTCTCCACTCCGGGCGCCCTTATTATAGCATAATATAAGGAGTACCTCTTATGGTTGAAGGTAGTTTAGTTCGACGTCACAATCTAACAAACAAATATGCATGACAGCACTTCTAACTCTAGAGACCCTATGCACACTAATCACCAAGTGTGCCTGCACACAGACAGTCCTGATTTTGATGTGATACCTTTTAAATTGTCAATATTAACATTTGGTTTTGTTTTGTAACACTTAATGGCTATTTCTAGCCATATGTCTTCACTAATAGGGCACTGACCTTCCTTGTGGACGGATAAGAAAGATACCGTATGGCCTTGGGTTATGACCCACTGGGCGGCCTGCAAATAGACCATGAAGCACAAAGGAGCTCGATATCCAGACTCAATGCTAATATTATAAAGATTTTAGCTACCTTTTATTATGGTAACCAAGCGAAGTTGGGATGGGCGCTAGTAATATATATATATATATCCCTATATATATATATATATATATATATATATATATATATATATATATATTTACGCCCACCTACTTTTATATATATATATATATATATATATATATATATATATATATATATATATATATATATATATAGGGCGCAAATATAATACCTACTTAAAATGAAATATATATATATAATTTCATTTTAAGTAGGTATTATATTTGTCTATAAAAACGGCATGTAGATCAACAAAGTGAAATAGGTATGCTAAGCGCGTGGCTCGAAGACAATAACCTCTTCGACAAATGTGCATATATTTTTAAGGGAATCGTGCCGCTGTTTCTTATGAGTTGCGAATGGACCAACATTTATATTTTCCCAAGAAAAATTGAGCATGAAATATCGCGTAGAACATTTTTTTAAATCATAATTAAACAGCCTACATCGAATGTAAAATCCAGTTTTCTATTCGATATAGCATTATATAACTAGCTTTTGCCTGCGGCTTCGCCCGCGTTTATTTCGCGCGATAATATATTATTGTCAATATCTCGGATTCTAAGCAACGTATCGCTATGAAACCGATTTTAAGTTGGACCACCCGCTATACAATAGTGAAAACTGAATCAAATTCCATTCGGTAGTTTTTGCGTGATGCGCGAACAGACAGACAAAAATTCTAAAAAAAAATTCTGGCTTTTATTAGTCCAATAAAGATTTTTTTTAAATATCTCCTATGTATAGACATAGGCCACTTATAGTATAGATTAGAGTCAGTTTTGCACATAGCTCCGGCTGGTGACATTCAATTGCTGAATTAATACAAATCCAATCAACTGGTCTTGAGTAGAACCAGTCGCCCGCTTGTTAATTTGCACATGTTACTGGGGTAACCAACTATATAATATAACTGGGTCATTTGCGGAAGGGACGAATTGGAATTAAATTATCCTGTTCTGACATATCTGCTGTTCTGACTTATTTTTATTTCTGTATTAAAAACTATTGCACAAAATTACAAAAAAAAAATGTACAAATAACGTCTATAATAAATATGGCATTCTTTACCAGTCAACTATAAGATCACATAGAGCGTCAATTAGAGCGACTAAATCACGCTAATAACTTCGGCTAGATCGCAATTGAACTTTGATTGTTTCTTCATTTTTTAATTACAATTTTCTCTCTTTTGATAAGTGTTGGTTATTCAGTTTTGATCCAAGAGCGATTCAGTTGAAGTTATTGGTCATTGACAAATTATCTTATAACGTCAGCTAATTTTATGAACGTTAAATACGTTATAATAAATTATACGTATTCTACATCATGCGACAATTTCTAGTTGGCTTATAATACAGTGAGCATTTGAACACGTCAAAATTTGAATGAAATTCCAATTTTCTGATTTATAATTTCTCCGTTAATGCATTAAATATTTAGACACCCTATGCACACGACATGTTGTAGTATCTGCAGCTATGCAGGCTGGCCGTTTGGTTTATCAAATGCCATGTTCGCACGCCTGAATTTGCAGTTTCACCTCTGTTAGAAAGTAGTTGTATTTTTGTCTGTCTTTATAAACGATATATTCCAAGGTCACAGAATACTCGATGCGTTTGATAAATAAAATTCACACGAACAGGTGTCCCAAAGTCCTCCAAGGGCCGAATTCTTCACACAATCAAAGTTCACTTCATCAGTTTTCTCAATTTTTTTCTGATGGTCTCGTTTCGTCACTGTTTCTTCATTTACAATATAATTCACCATCAAAAAATTCGATCGAATGTATTGATCGATGTAACTTTTTCGTTTGAAAAGTGAACTTCTATTGCAATGAGAATTGGGCCCCTTGTTGAGCTATGTGGCCGTCGTGGGCTTATCGCCGGAATTGAGATCAAACAGTAGTTCAGTTTCTGCGTTGAAATGAATTCTCTTCTCATAAATTTCTGTGCAAATAATATTGAGGTTTAAAATACGTAAACGATTGATTGTGAAACGCAATAAAAGTTATCGAACGGACTTATCCTCTGAGTGATTAATTAATTGAGTAATTTACTTATTAGATTTACTTATCGATGGTAAACAAAAATCCAATTTCTAGTAAATATCAACAAAATCTTAGCCCCGATAAAACTGTGAGATTCCCTCGTAACCAAATAACGAAGGTTCGAGTAAAGCATGAGGCCGAATTAAAACTGGCATAAAGAATAATTTTAAACAATTACACGTGACAAAGGAAATTTCGAAAACTTTTAAAGACCGAAAGGTTTAGAAAATTTGTTTTCAAAAGGTGGACCAATTTAACGATGAAAAGTTTTCAAACAATCTTTAAAAAAATATTAAAAATGTACTCGTATTAAAATTGTACCAAGAGCACGCTATAAAACTTCGTATTACTTTTACGTCTTATAAAATGAACAAAACGTCCATAAAGGCGAATTAAAAACCTACTTTATATTACTAACTTATTGCTCTCTCTCTCATCTGACTTTATATTACCAACTTGCTCTCTCTCTGTACATGACAGACTGTACATGAGTCATATGTAGATAGGGTAAGTTTATACTACACCGAGGTAATAATTTTAATAGACTACTTGCTCTCGGTGAAGAAAGTCATCGTGAGGAAACTTGCACTCTAGTTAACGATTTATCATCTTGTGTGAAACGGTGCGGTCAATGGCAAACCACTAATTTTTCCACTTGACAAAGGAAATTTCGAATTAAAACATTGGTTTAATACATACCATATAATGGCCACGACCCTATGCCATAAGGAATACGACAATAATAAGTAAACTCGTCTACATTAAACCCAGGAGCTGTCCATAATAACAATATGAATATGACGCTAATATTAGGCGGATGTACATCGGATGATCTCCCCGAAACGCAATATTACTAAACTGCAACCGTAGCTCTGATATCTGCCTTTATTGACGTCCAGCTTCCAGTGCAATAACAGATTTTATATCAGAAATGTACGCATGGAAGCACTACTAGATTGGAAAGACACATGCTAGATATGAGTATATTAAATCGTAGATGTTTCATATTTATTAGACAGACTGTGCGATGGTTTTATAGTATTATAAGATATAAAAAACAAATAATTTATCAACTGATATGGTGAGTCTAGTCATGCATTAGGAGCCTCTATAATAGTGTGAATAGAATTCCTTGTGCTATTTGACAAGTATTATTACAAGCTACCTACTTTGAGAATGTTGATTACATTCTCAAAGTAGTATAGAAATACTACTTTGAGAATGTAATGTAATTAAAGGCTGAAAAATAATCACATAATAACATCGTATGTAGATTTTGAAGTTATGATCTTTGATAAAATACTTATCATCGCAAATTGCGTAATGTGGGCGCAAAATGTAAATTCCTCCTTTCCAAAAATGTTAACTGCGACCTTTACCATTGAGAAGAATGACAGAACGGGTAAATAAGGCGATGGTTTTCGAATCCTACTCGTGCCACGTGAGTTTGTATATCAATCTGACTGATGTTGAATTATAGTTTTAATAGACCACTACTTGCTTCTGATGAAGGAAAAGATCGTGAGGAAACTTGCGATTCATAATGGCGATTGTCAGATGCCTATGAACGATTTAAATAAAATCGCGAGTATTAGCAATAATACTCGATAAGAACGAGTAAAATAATCAAAATTTAAATTTCACCATAAAACTCTCAACAAATTAAATGTGATGAGTGTCAACTCGGAATAAGTACCAAACAACAAAGCCAAAATTATTAGTTCGAGTTAGGGACAGTTTGACGCCAGGGATTTTCTGTTATTAAACTAACTTTCGGTCAAAACGAGATAATACTGACTCTCGAACCATTCACAAGAAGATACGTTGGTAAATTAAGTTGTTTTCAATATAAATAACCTGGACGAGTCCGAAAAAGCAATTGAAGAAGCCCTTTTTAAAACAGATGCGGTGGAGTGTGATGTAACAAATTGTATCCAATATTTAAAAGGTGATTTCGAAAGAAATCTTCGAATAGGGTTGCCATCTGTCAGACTGTGGATCGTTTTTGTGGGTCGTGGCTTCCGAAATACGATGTTCTACACTTTAACTCCGTGGCTGCCAATTTAAGTAAGTGGAGTGATTTCATGCTAAAATTTAGCTAGCTAAGGACTTCACAATCATATCAAGCTTTTCTGGTGTATTATCAGAATCAACTGTTTCTAAAACAAATTGGTGCGCTAATAAAAATAAACTGAGTCACCGCTGAGTCAGTCGCTCGGTGACCATGGTCATTTCCATTACATGGAAACCTGAAACACCTGAAACGTCCGAAATATAAAAAGAACGTGCGCGTGAAATACCAATTAAGCAAACAATAATGAAAAGCGAAAGTTTAAAATTTGTTACAAACCATTTGGCTCGAAACAAGCAACATGATTTGATGATGATATAATAATGATGATTCGATGATGATACAGAAGTTTTTATGATGCTTCACGTAAGCGTTATAACAAAATGTCCGATAAGTATACCAAAATTTAACAACTTGCAAACCTCGATGACTGCTAAATTTTGACGTTTGGCAAAATTCGAGAACGAGATTCACGCCAAATCTTAATAAAAAGTTGAGCAAGACGTTAAACCAAGCTTATTTGAACTTTATTGCACAACATACAATTTGTAAATGTGCAAAAGGTGGACTTAATGATAAAATCATTATCTAACAGTCAACCATTGGGTCAAACAGAGAATGTTATGTGTGCAAAAAATAAAATAATATGTCCTAAAGTCGAGTTTACTTTTAATATCGAGATTTAACATAGTATAGTGCTGCAAGTGGCACTAAATGTCGAGTATATTTATTTTAGAAGATGGCAACCCTAGCCCGGGAAGATGTCGGAGGTCAACCGGATGGAATTATTTCTGAATACACTTTTTCAGGTTAAACGACTCGTAAAGATCAATTTGAGATTACACAATCTCGGATATTGCGAAGCGTTTCTGAGACGATTCGATTGCGTTTTTTGAATTTTAACTGTCTCATCACAGTGTTTACGTTTGTTGAAGTCGCACCAGCTATGTACATAAAGTGTAAAATAAACATCATATTTAATCCATTGTCAATGAAGTAATGGTAAGCCCTTCTGGCATGATAGGGACCAACACTGTTCAAATGAGTTTCTTTCGGCATTTCTTTTCAGCAGTGGTCGTTCCGAAATGCCAGTAGTTTGTAGCTTGTAAGAAATAACTAAAAATTGACGAGAAAAAGTGCCTGCGAAGATCTAATTTCTGAATAAATGATTTGAATTTGAAAATATTACAACAGTAGATAACAGGCATGTTTGTAAAAATATGAGGGCTTCACCACTTTCTGATAAAGTATCATATTGCAATCTGACAAATGAACTAGATGTTAGTTGATTTGCCTGAAGTGTTTGGACAGTTAACCTAATCAAACATTTGTAAAACACATTTTTTTACGCTATCTGTACGATATGTTATATAGGACTATCTAAAGATATTGTTATATAGATCAGCAAGCGGTGAAACGGGCCCTTAGTGTTCTAAAATATGGGCTAACTTGTATACTAGCGCGATAAAGTGAAAACCATAAATAAGATTGTTTGCTCACATCACACACACATCTACACATCTGTGTCTACATGATATTTAATATCAAGACCACAAGAGAATTAACTCACAAACAAAAACAAGTATGGAATTACAGTAAGTAATCATTTATTTTAACCAATCTTATTTTAGAACTGTTTACAAATTTCGTTGAACCATACTTATTTTAGGGCTGGTAATTTTAATTATATTTTATTCGTTTATTGTACTATAGAAAAGTGTATTATCATGTAAATTTTGTAAGTAAAAACCTACAAAATTTTATTTAAAAAATACTGCCAACCGTAATTTTGTGCTCTTAACTCTACTCATGGAAAACAACCTCCTCTTGTTTTGAAGTCGGTTGAAAATAACATTTTCAGAACTGAATTTGGGATTGTTATATGACACACTTTATACAAGCAGTTTTGAAAAGTAACAGCAAATACTATAGTTATCACGCAAAAATTGGTATATTTTATACTTATACAACTTTTATAGATATTCGGTCACAATGAAACCGAACTATTTACTGTGCCTGTGCAAGCGGTAGATTCAAACTTTCACAAAGACCAAAACGGCGTCTTTATAAACGTTAAATTTTCTCCGTACTATAAACTTTGAAATTTCAAAAGTATTGTTTTGGACGTTCGAGAAGAGGCAAACAACACAACTAAACATACTTTCGCATTTGTATATAATATTAGTTCTCTGTGTGTGGCGTGTGGTCCCTACATTAGGTACATTTGCACATACTCTTCATATCTCCCTCATAGCTGATAGACAACAATAGCATTCCCAAACAGGGTTAACGTCAGACAGGAGGCCGCTTATTAAATCACAGCTAAAGTTTTAAAACATATATTTTTTGCGAACCCGGCTGGGACCTCGAACATAATCTGGAACACGTGAGAATATGAGAGAAAGAATTGTGATTTTGTGATAAGTTTCCGATTGTGAGAAGTTTCCGCGCGTTAGTGTACAACTTAATCCTGCAGTATAATAAACCGAC
Source organism: Plodia interpunctella (assembly GCF_027563975.2). Classification (NCBI taxonomy): domain Eukaryota; kingdom Metazoa; phylum Arthropoda; class Insecta; order Lepidoptera; family Pyralidae; genus Plodia; species Plodia interpunctella. The sequence continues at coordinate 2,985,666 of NC_071302.1, forward strand.
AAGGATAAACAATGCTCACAATGCAAGACAATGCACTGTCAACCCGTCGACTACAAACAGTGCAATGCAACACGGCTCGAACAAAAGCGGAAGTGTGCTAATAACTGTCAGTCTGTCAGTTTAAAAAGTAATGTTTTGTGGCTTCACGTGATATTTATTGTTTGAGTACGGGCAACTTTGAACAAATTTGGACGTGACATAAGGTTTGCGCGCTTGAATTCTGAGAAGAAAACACGACTGGATTTTTTTTTCTGTACTAAAATATAACTTTAAATTGAGTGAAACAAAAATATATAAATATATATTACGACAAATCATACAGATTGAGCTAGCCCTAAAGTAAATTTTACACTTGTGTTATGGGATACTAGCACAACGATACTATATTTTATAACATATACATACATATATAGATAAACATCCAAGACCCGGGCCAATCAAAAAAACAGAAAGATAATTTTACATCATGACCCGACCGGGGATCGAATCCGGGACCTCTCGGTTCAGAGGCAAGCACTTTACCACTGCGCCACCGAGGTCAACATATTGAAAATGAAGAGTTACGTGAGGCAATAGAAAGAGAAGGCAGGTTGTGCGTACGTTTCTGAATATGACTTCACTTTTCTATTCCGTATTTTACATTTTAAGCAAACAATTATACTTTAGAATTAAATTATAATTAAAACATACCTCTTAGAGATTAATTAAAATGTTTAATTATTATGAAAGTGAATTTAAATCATTCTACAAATTACACATGGAATCCTTATAAGGGTAATTATAATACTTCAAGAAATTGTTCAGACGTGCTCGCTTATTTGGGAGATTTAATTAAATGATAAAACCAGCGATTGCATTCCGTTCACGTAAGAAATTTACGTGCGATTTCGAAATCTAGTGCCGAAAATTAACTTCAAATATACTCCATTACTTTACAGCGAGAAATTAGGTGTAAAACTGTACAGGTGTAAAAGAATATCTATAGATCTATACTTTTGAACTTAATTTTATTTATGACTAGATTTTTCCCGCGGATTCGGCTGCTTTTATTTCGTATTCCTATTCTTGTCTATATCTCGGGTTCTAAGCCACGTCTCGCGACGTAACCTATACCAGATTTTAAGTTAGACCATTCTCTACACAACCATGAAATTTCATGATGTAGTTTAAGCGTGATACGCGAACAAACGTCGCGAATGAATGAACAGTTGCGTAGTTTGTATGAGAGATTTTATTTACCGCAAAGAAAAACATGCAATGTATGCCGAATCCGCGACTGTTTGGCGAACTGTTTGCCGATAGTGTATATCCGGAATAATCTGTAAATATACATGGTTGTGTAAATAATTGATTCTTTGTTACATCGTTAGGACTACGTTCTCTCATTTACAATTCAAAGTCTATTGATGTATGACAAATTCATTTATTTGTATCGTGGGAATTTAAGATTCTCTATTACGAAAATGTCAATTTTGACAGAAGCTTTATTGTTGTCAGAGATCTTATTGTCAAAATCATCAATCATGTGCAGTATATAGTTGAGAAGTCCCATGTCTGGAGCCGTTCTTGGGTGCAGCATCAGCTTACCTTAATAATGCATTGTCATTCAAACTAAACGTGTGTACAAAATTTTTTAGCTTTTAGATTTAGCTCATTCGGTGCTTCAAAATTGAGTTGCAAGATTCAAAAAATCGGAAGAATCTTCACACAACGAATATGCAAAAATCTCTAATATTAGATTGTGTTTTTTTTTTATTTTTAGTTTAGGAATGTATTTAATTAATCAATTCAATCAATCAAATATATTCAAGTTTTTTTATTATTATTGATTTTTAGTATAACCCGCAACATGGTTAGTGTTTGCATTACCTCTGTATTCTGCAGAATTGTCAACCTATGAGCGAATTTTGCGAAAGTTGAAATAGGTGAACATCGCGCGGGACGCGCAAACCAAGGACATGATAAATTAATAGCGTACCTAGAAGCAAGCGAAAATTCAATGTAACACGAATATAATTACACAATTAGTCAAAACTAAAATTGCTGCACGAATTTTAAAATGTTATACGCCATTTTCGTGGTAAAAACGTGACTGAAATGCACTTAGCTCGCGGTGTCGGACTATAAATTTCCAGAATATTCGAGATAAGTTCTCAACATGCGAGATGTGAACATGTGATTTGTTCTTTGCTGCTCTTATTTAATGCAAACCAGTCTCTAAATATACGGCTTATTTTGCAGTCTTGTGTTTGCTCATGTGTATACTTTGCGATTTAATTTGCCGTTTGTAGCGACAAACGGCAAATTAAATCGCAAAGTATATGTTTTAACATGCATTATCAAAGGAAATCCTTACTTCTATTTCGTTCATATACCTGCAGCCCATATTTATAGAAAAACATTTCTTTATTTTTGATTTTATATTGAAAAAAAAAAATAGAAATCGTTTGCAGGCTCCCCAGAGCCGAAATGATCCAAGTTCAGTTTTTTGCCGAGCACTCTAGTATTTTGTTCGATGACAGCTATGACATGACACCAGGGAAACTCATTACTATTTATGTAGATAAAAAATAGGAATGTTAAACCACACCATTATTCTCTACCTCCTACGAAGTTAATGTTTTTTTTTTTACAATATGAAAACGACACAGTGGGAACATTACAAAATTGTGACATTCGCAACTTTTTTCACAACAAATAGGGGTGTTATGTTGTTTACGCAGTTTTATGACAGATATCAGTGATACGAGTATGTAACGTGTAGTAGCTCGTATGTACATACATGGAAATGTGGCTGATTTACGAACACGCAGGGCTGGAGTTGAGGAACATTAGCTAGATACTAGCTGCACCGCGCAGTGTTACCCGCAGTTTATTATTCGTCGTTATTATTTCAAAAGTACTTACGTTTTTATTTTTGTGCACAGTAGCGCCATCTACTTCATAAAGCCCATTGACTATCGGACTTTTTGAGCAAATATGCTAAGGGGGAATCGCGGACCTTTGGTAAATGTGTTAATCCAAGCATCAGCTACCATGAAAGAAGGATAAGGAAACACTTTCAGACAATTAATATTGTTATCTAGATATATTTAAAAACAATTACGGTTTATGGCGTATTGTTTTTGGTTGTAACCACCAGACAAAAATTATTTATTTCACAGTAGTAAGCGGCAATAAAAAGTAAATGCATTATACTGATAAATATTGCATTAATTATACTAATACTTTTTTATTTTTTTTCCTAATATTGAGAAAAACATTTTTTTAGAAAATAGAATTATTTGAGTCAACCCTATGTGGTTGTTTATGAGCCGTCTGCTGTCGGAGAATTTTTCGTGTTATTACGTTAGAAGTAAGAATGATACTATAAGTTATCTTGCAAAACATACTTCTAAAGTGTTTTTACTTACTTACTTACTAAATTTACTCACGTGCCTTGAAAACATCGCTATTAAAAGTACAGTCAACTGAACAAGTGCTAGTTTAAGTTTTCTTGCGAACTGGATATTATACGGTACGGAAACTGCAAAGCATTTGGGTACAGTTGGTATGGCTAAACCAGGAAATACGGCTACACCCAGGTTTGGCCGGCTAGACCTATCAGTTGACTACATCTAGATATAGACTGGTTACGATGGGTTAGACCCAGGCTTAGCCTCAACAGAGTCATTTGCTGTCGACTACTATCTAATACGTGCGTCGTAAGTTAAAGGTGTATGTTTTCAAGATTTCATCAAAATATGAGCCTATTTGTAAATTTCAACGATGACAGATGGTTTAACTATTTTAATCAGTTTGTTAAAATATTGTTAATGTAGAATGTGGTAACGTGACGGCATCCAGCGCACCTTGGCAGAATGGCGGGAAATAGAATTGGATTGAGAATTATGGAAACAGAAAGGGGAGGCCTCTGCCCATCAATGGAACAAAAAATAGATTTGGAAATAAGTAAACACTATGATTGCTGAAAACATACTCTGCATGTTTTAGTTTTAAATAAAAATATTTAACACAAGTGAGAAAAGCCTAGGTGGGTTTGATTGAAATTGCAAGTAAAATAAAAGCTTTTAAAAGAGGTGGGTTTGATCCAAACGACCTTGATAATATTCCCCAGAGTCGCCAAATGTCAAAATCAGCAAAAATAATGTTTTTCCTCAATTAAACTCACAAGGAGGAAATTACACCTCTAACTGCAAAAGTGATCTATAAACTTTTGAAACATTAAAAGACATTTTTTTTTATTTTTGTACATTGACATTTACTCCAGTTATTTAAAATGCTTTCTTTATTTATTTTACATGTTTTCTTTTCGAAATTACATATATAAATGAAAAAAAAATGGTATAGGTACTTTTTATACCCCGACCATAGGATACCTGTGAACATTAGTGAAAAATAATTAAAATAGTTTATAATTATAAAACTCTCGCATAATATTATAGAACACTATAAAAATTTTCTCATGAAAAATATTTAAATTTTATTAGTTTCTTACTAGAATTGAATAAAACTTCCCCTATAAATTCCAAACATGTTAAAATATTAACAGACAAAATTAGATAATACAAAATGCAATTAACATCAGATACATTTTTTACATAACATCAGAATATATCATTGTAATACAGACAAAATAAATGACCAAAGTTGTCACTTATCTTACAAGCGAATAATTCGAATCAACATGACCCTACTCATAGAAATCCGACAAAAACAAGATATCAGGGCAGATAAGGCTACAGAGAATTAATGGAGCTTCAACTGAAACCCAATTGGAGAAATTTATTAATGTGTTTGCGAGCTGTGACAAAGGAATGGGTGAGTTTCATGTTGTCTTAGCAAAAACATAAATAGCAGAAGAGAACAATGCGCCGAATAAAGTTCAAACGAACCGTATGACAAATAAGCCAGTCTGCGGTAAACCTTGGAGATTAACAACTATTTGGTAAAATTAAATTATCACGAACATTTGTATAAAAGCAAACAATTGAAAATTGCATATGACATATTGACATTTGAAATTATATCTGTCTCTCTCACTGAGCATTTTCCCGGTTTCTTCCACAGTCGTTTAGCCTTGAATGCCAGAGTCAATTTTCCTACTTTTTCGTCTCCACTTCGCACGGTCGTCGGTATCCCTAGTTGTCAAACCATTGGCACGCATACAATTTGCTTACAAAATAATAAAATCATCATTTTAAATGGCGTGGTATCGATATCTGCCCAACAAAAATCTGAAATATTTATCAAATTTTTGACAAAAAAAGTTTTTGACAAAAACATTTGAAAAATGTCAGGCGACTGAACCTTAACAAACTAGGACGAAGTAAAATCTCATTCTACTTCACAAATGAGAATAAGGTCTAGAGTAAGTGGTTTTATCGAACCACTTTGGACAAGATCCAATAAGGGTTAGGTTAGAAGCTGTACTTTATTCTTTTTCTTGTTTTCAATTCCAACATTCTCTTTGCTTCGTTCAAACACCGGCCAATGAAGGAACTGTCCAACACAGTTGATTGCACACAGCAAATCTGTTGGGAAATTACGAGGAAAATCTAGTAAGTTTGTTGCCTTTTACTTACTTACTTTGTATTTAAAATAATTTGTAAAGGAATATTTTAATGTTTAAAGTAAAATGTTCTTGTTTTACTCCTATTCAGGAGGAGTTAATGGAAAAGGCGCGTCCAGATTCTCAAAACTTAGACATTAGTTATGATTCTGAGCTAGGTTCAAATTAAAAAAGAGAAACATATAAATCTATATACTACGTTCTGGAGGGCCTCGGTTTGATTCCCAGAGAAGTTAAATATTTGTCTGCAGTTCGAAATGCATTTGTGCCCATCTGACCCGCGATATAAGCTTAGTGCTTAGTGTGGGTTGGGTGTTGTCAATTGACACGTTACTAAAGTATTTTAGACTTGAATAGTTTATCAAACAAAGTTTTTTCATCGCAATGTCTATGAGAAGAACCAAAATAAGTCGTCAATGAAACCGTTCAATGAATTTTGTTGACGGTATATTTATTATCAAGTAAATATCATTATAAAACTTTCAGAATTAGAGCAAGTAAAGGATGTTTTTATTATTTTAATTGAATGTCATTATACTAAAATAAAAAAATAAAAACAATTAGTTACACTCAAAATTAATCTAAATCAAGTCTAACGACACAACCAGCGGAAAGTTCTTGATATTATCTTTAGAGCACAACTTTGAGCCGCGAACTTCCACAAAGATAAAGTTGATAATTAACTAACATTAGCAGAATACGAGAAAGCCCAAAAAGAGATACTTAAAAGTAAAACACCGGTTCAAGAAGTGACACAATTTGAACTCATCAAAGTTAAGATTAATTACTTTGAAACTGGATTTTCATTATAAATTATTTGAGCAAGCAGTAAAATTGGGGAATTAACTCATAGATGGCACTAATTTGATGTCGGAATAAAGGATGGCGATCATAAAGCATTTGCAATGACAGTCCATATAAGTATAAAGTAGAGGCAATCAACCAGAATGGTGCGATTTGCAGTTGGATATATCACTGTTTGAGGTGAGCCGTTAACCTGACTTTATAAAAAACATTAATAAAAATTAAAAAAAATTTCAAGGTTATTTAAACAAAGCATAATCAAGTTACTAAAATTCAATGGATCGTATTTTTCGCTGATGAAACGCAAAAGACTTGTAATTAATTTATGTAAATTATCGTACGTATCTGCTTACAAGTTGGGGCGGCTGAAAAGGGCAAACTTGGAATATACTTTTTAAATCTAAATGTTTTAAAAATATACACATAGACTTATATGACGTAACTCAATCGCGCTTATTTTATCTCGTTATTGTATCGTGTGATTTTTGAAGCTGTCTAGAAATCATAGTAGAAGAAAATATTAAGCATGAATAAATGAAATTTACAACAGAAAAAGGAGACTTCTTCTCAGTAGAGAGATAGCTACATTAAAAAAATCAAGATACAAAATCAACTGGCATTAGTCGTCGCTAGAAAATGTTCTTGGTGAACATAATTTTCCTATTAGGTTTCTCTTTAATTTGTGTACTTATTTGTGGAATAAAAGTGTTTTATTTATTTAACTTAAAACTTGTATTATGAAGTAGTTATTTAAGTACTTTACACAGCGATACATAAACATCAATTAACAGCGAGCAAAACAAAAAACTTCAAACAAATTTTAGAAAAAAAAAACCATTTTGACCTCTTTTCTCAAGACACGAAGTGACCGAAAGTACTAAAAATAAACTGGAATCGTATCGATATCGTAGACCAGCTTATAACATTCGTTTAACTTGATGGTTAAAGTACCTAATGGTAATCCTGAACCATCGAATGGCTTTCAAGCTCTTAAGTGTAAGAATAAAATCTTCCTATCTCTCGATTTCAATCTGGATGGTAGAATTGCACTTAGATCTCATCAAAGATTTCGTATATTGCTCTTGTTTCAACCGGATTCTAAATTCGCTAGGTAGCTGACAATGTATAATGTAAGTGCCTCATTATATGCATATTGTGCTCAGAATCTTCAATATCCATGCTTAATATTGAAATATACAGAAATTATAACAGCTGGAAGCAGCGGAACAACGGAAGATGATTTGGACCAAATCAAAGTATCCATAAGAGATTCTAACCGAAGCCTTATTTTCCCAATGAATAAGACAGACGTGCAGAACCACTGGACACAAGCACAAGCAGCTAAATCTAATTAATGGAGATTTACGATAATCCCCGGCACACCAATAACAATTTTATGCGGAACTTTAGCAATGAGAGATGTCGGAACTGAGCGCATAACTCATGCAAATTTAGACGTCCGCATAAACGACGTTGTTCAAACTTCGCGGATAGTTTCATTAGTTCCCTAGGCATTTGTTTTCCTTGGCCAGAAGTGAATGGTACTGAAGAAGTCCAAATTACTATGATAATTACTGTTGATATTAACATGTATGTACAAGAGTGTGGTAGCATGTCTGTTTGCTTGCATGCGAGTACATGAAAAATATGTAAAGTTACATCATCACCAATCATTTATGGGAATGCTGTGGTTGCCTATCAGCTGTCGAGATCTCCTATTACTTTCAAAATAAAGAACTAAGTTTTTGATGATGTACTGTGAGTGAGATGTTTATACTGGGTTCGTTACGTCTTATTGGTGCTTAAACCTTCCAAGTAGCCATAAGTACAGTTATTTAAGCAAAGTAACCAAAACACCTATTCTTAGCTCAAATATCTAACACAAAACAACTAGAGTACAGACATAAGACTGTCTGATTGGGAAATTAGTGCCTTAACTTGAAAACTTATAGATACAGGACAGTCTAGCTGGCGATGGAAAAGAAAAAGTAGGAAAGTGGAATCTGGGCTCCGACGTATAAATACTGAGGAAGAAATCTTAAGTGAAACAGAGAAAGACAGGCCATAGACGTCCAGTTGTGGACTACTTGTGGCTGAAATTATTAAGCTAACAATTCTTAGTAACTATTTTCCCGTAACAATAAATATAATACAGTTACCATACATAAGGTTACATTTACTAGTAAATATACAAATACCATTAGTACCTATTTTAAGTATTATGAAAGATGTATCAAATATTAATAAGACAGTATTTCCCAAAACACAAGAGTTATAAAACTTATTTGCCAACTTCACAACATACAGAATGATTTGTACTCGTCTTTCTATTCTTACGGGTATATTATAGTGGCCAATATAAGTTGAAATTTTGCTGTCGAAGTACATTACAAGCCTTTATTTCTGTCTCTTCAACTATTTACACCCCCCATTTGTTTTTAGGCTTTCGTTGTCAAAGGGCGGGAAACAATAGGCGCACTTCAGGCTCGGTTGGTGGTGGCCACAAGATTTGGTACAAGATCGTACAGATAACTTGAATGAACAAACCTTTTCAGTGTTAATTTACCATCGCTTTCTGATTCTTTTTGCATTTGAGTCGGTAAAAAACTCCTTTTATTTTTATCTGATCTTTGCCCTTTTCAATGTCGTTTTTCATCCATCTTTGATACGGTCTTCTCATTTCAGTATCCATCACAACATTTAAAAAACTCAAGATACTATCTGCCTCTTAAATTATCCAGATTTACATTTGAGTACACATATACTGAAAGACCGTGGCCTTTTGTTACAGGTGAATTTGGTGATTAAAATGTCACAATATCAATTTTCATTTCATATTTTTTTTCTCTCGTCTGAGCGTGTTACCGGCTCGCAAGGGTCCGCTACCCTATAGTCGGCAGCATTCCTAGTTCTCAGGTCATTTGTACGTATTTGATATATATTGACGACGTTTCATGCCCATGGTTTACCTAGTCAACTAGTTTATATAATTCTTAAAGGTTAATCTGTCAATATTTTAAAATTATCTCTTCGCTTTAACCTGGTTCCCGGCTGAAGCTGCGTATGTTTTGGCTGGCGCGACTGCATAAATAAAGGTTATTCCTTATTTATATCTCCACTGTGAATACACTAAAATAGCGTGAGTAGTCTCGTACTTTGTATCTCGCGGTTGTGGTCTAGTCGTTAAGAGACCTGCCTTCGATCGAAAAGTCCCAAGTTAGAAAGCTACAATTGAGCTACAACAGTTTGTACTGTAATCTGACTCGAATATGGTTTCATCCAACTGCAATCGAGGAGGAACATGAGTAAACCTAAATCTACGTACTAACGGAGCTATTAGACAATTTGGTCTTCGATATACATGAGAAGAAAAGGGACATTGCTATAAATGATTGCATCGTGTGCCCAGATTTACAACGCCTAGGGAATTGCAGATCACCACAACTTGGGTTTCCGAAGGCCGCAGGCGTCGAGGTAGACCAAGAACAAGATGGCGGAACGATTCAGATAAGTTTCAGAGTAGTAGGCAACAAACGGCTCAATATAAAGACCATTGGAAGCCAAAAGGGGAGGCCTTTGCCCAGCAATGGGATACATAACACAGGCTATAAAAAAGGCAATCGAACCCTATGTCTTTGTAAGAAATATATAAAAGAAACTTGTATTTCGTGGCCACGTACACTTAGCTCGGGCGTGAGCCGAGAATAGCGAAATTGCTTGCGGTCTCATATGGCACTTATAACGTAGTCTTCAAGAATGGCCCGATGAACAAACTTGCAAGCACTCCCTTCTCTTATGTTCCGAAGTAAGATTAGTTTGTTAACAACGGCGTAGTTAAATTAAAATTAAACTGTTTGTTCAGGATCGTCAGTAAAATAGTTTTTAGTTTGGATAATAAAATGTTTTGAATTCTGAATGTCAATTTAAATAGTAAACGTAGTCTCCTTCTCCTCGCGTCGTTTTCCACAATGCTGTGGGTCGTGACTACTACGAAGTAGTAACTTTTCCACTCCAGTTGTTCTGGTCCAATGCGACGTAACGAGCTTCATGCATCTTGGTATCCAGAACAGCGTTTTTTAAACATAGTTACATAATACTAATACCACAGCCGAATCTCTTTCCGGCTTCGGGGCATCACAGTAGAGAAAGACTTGGGAAGACGCTTACATGAGACTTGTAACGTAAGTGTAAAAATTTATCTCGTGGATTCCATTACAACGTTAAGCGATGTTTAACACACATAGTACATCCGTTTTACTGCCATCCATCCTGGCAAATTGCTGCTCGCGCGGTTATTGTGATATAAATTACGTTTTGAACAGTAAGTTGAAGCAAATGCCTCGAGGTACATGTACTTTTATATAGTAATACTTATCACGATTATACAATTACCTTTATTTCATAGTCGAGAAATAATGAAGGGGTAATAACAATCCTTGTTTGTGAATTTTAAAGAAACTTGACGTCTGTTCCTCAAGGAAACAAAATTGTCCACGTCCGCATTTTCTTAAAAGTCGTCACTAATTCTCTCCAATGTTTTAAAGAAATTCACAATTACACAATCTAGTCGGTCGATAGATTTGGCCAACCTGTTTTATTTGTGAATTTCCGCATATTGAAGAAACTATAAAAAAAAACTCGAGTCCGTCATTTCGAGACGCTAGATTGAACATAGGTTGTATTTTAATGACAATTTGTTTTTTGAATTATTTGAACAATATATTAGACACAACATATTTAACATCTATAATAATAATAAATAAATATATTAGGACAAATATATTTATTTATAATTCAATCTGTGTGGATTAAGCTAGCCCCAAAGTAAGTTCGAGACTTGTGTAATGGGATACTAACTCAACGATACATCCAAGACCCGGGCTAATCAGAAAAAGATTATTTTCCATCATGACCCGACCGGGAATCGAACCTGGAACCCCTCGGTTCAGAGGCAAGCACTTTACCACTGCGTCACCGAGGTCGTCTGAGATCTATTATTACAACACTTAAAAAAGATCTAAAATGAATGCTTCTAAAATCTTTGCATTGGTGCACTAAGTAAGGTCCCAAATGCATACTGGCGAATACATTCGGAAGTACCAAGTACTATAAAATCAGATAAACTTAGCTAAGTTCATGGCAAATTCTCCTTTATCACCATAGCATAGAGGTGATGCAAGAAGGTTTCACATGTAGCTGGACTGCACAACTAGATTTGTTTGGAAGTCGGCCAACCCTTGATTATGCTAATACGCATTCCTGGTTATTTAATTTTATGATTTCATAATTTTAATGTAAGTGAACATATATTATCATAAGTAAATCTTCAGCATCAGATTGTAGTCAATGGTACAACTGGTTTGGGTGATTCAGTACGACCGAAATTTGTCATAAATAAGAACATCACTCATTTTAAAGTCCACTTCTGGGGCCCTTTCTTAATACAACTAAAAAAAGTACACCGATAATAAATTAAGGGATGATCTACTGCTTAGTGAGTCGGTGCCAAGTTCAGGAATAATAGTTTTTTATCAATATGTTTAAAACTACTGAGTCAATATTAATGCGCAATTTATATGGAACCACTTCCCGAGCATGCTCTTTCAAACAAAATTTTGGAAATCGGTCCACAAACGACGGAGAAATCGGTGAACATACATAAAAAAATAAACTGATTCGAACATAAAACCTCTCCCTTTTTAGGAAGTCGGTTCAAAATTGTATACCATGTTTACTACCAAAAAATATATTCACTAGACTATTAGTCTAATCAATATAATTTTCAATTATATCATAAAATATTACGTTCAAACATATCATGTAAAACAAAGTGGCAAAGTAATGCGTGAAACTTATAACGCAGACAACTCGGGGGTTAAAATTAAAATTTTCGACATAAACTATAATAAACGTCAAGTAGTGCAAAGTCTCACTGCCACTTTGTTGCAGTTACACAAAGATCTTGTTCAAAGTTCGGGTTAATATTAACCCTAGTTTTATCGTCGTAAGAGTGCACGCGCGTATGCATAAATATTGCAAGTTTGTTCGGTCAACTGAGTGGGGCTTTACGGTGTTGGTCATAACGGCGAGATTGCAATGAGTTTGAGTGGGTTGATATGCTGTGTGCAACCGACACATAGTTTGGACGGATTCCAATTTCTAGACGTGGTAAATGGTAAGCTGGATACGGGCTACAGTACTTGGGACGTGGGAATTGTACTAATTTTAGCACAAATGTTACATGCGTTTCGGTAATAAAATATAGGACATATTATATTTTTCAATAAATTCGTGTTTTTCTTTCGAGACCGCGCCGATTGCTGATCTCCTTTGTAAGAAAGACATTAGGAGCCATAACCGGAGAGCATACCAGGCAGAGATAATTTGTACCTACTTACATTATTTTGAGAAAGGAACAATAAAAGTCATGTTCACATGAGGGTGAAGTTTTAACAGTTATTATTTATATAATATTCGACATAATTAAATTATCGAATTATGAAACAGCAAAAAAAGATAAATATAAAATAAATTTCGTTTATAAAATAATTACAAATGGTAACAGTCACAGTGAAAGCTTAAAGCTTTAAGTATTCTGCAAAATGATGGCGAAATTAAAAACTTTGCACCATTTTTTTACAAGGAAACTCAATTGAAAATCCGCATACGTCCAATAATTCCGTAATAAGCCTACTGTCAATCCCGCACTGGCTGCTAGCGATAAACCATTTAGACGCGACGAAAAACGAAAAAATCCCGAAAATCTCAATATTACTGAAAAAGACAAAGACTGCAAAAAACGACAGGACGAAAATTGTGCGTCACACTTCAGTAAAACGATCCGTGATTCGTTCAGGACCAAAGAAAACTTTTTTACTGTAAAGAACTGGCCGGAAATGATTTCTGCTGGTTTGAGATTTAATGGCACAAATTTATTTTTCTTTCATAATTTTGTGAAAAATTATCGCATATTATGTCGTGTTAAAGTATAGTAATATTTTTTTTTCCCAACTGTTATTAGTTACGTAATAACTTGATATGAGCTAATATTTGAAGAGTACGTTCATAAAAAGCAAAAACAGTACATGGAAACTTTATTTTGCAGATGCTTTCGTGCATTCTTTCGATTGTGGAAAGAAAAAAAGAAACTACTAACTGCATTTAAAACTTTCGAGATCTTTGCTTTAACTTGTTTATAAATTATGACTTGCAAAGCTGGGAATATTAAAATCTCTCTGCAAGTTATTTCGTAAATGAAATCTTCAAGTTTTGATTTATTACTCTTTGTATTAAAGTTGGATTTTGAAGAAATGTTTTGTACCGTGTTGACGTTACGTGATATGCTAAAGAAAAGTTTATACAGGTACAGCATCACGTACTTATCTCTAATGGGGACAGGGCCAAAAGTCGCGAAACTTGAAGGCCACGTATAGCTAAATAATGGGGTAGGTAACTTGGTGGAATTGAGATTCAGAAATAACAATGACAGTTAGCCAATCTCCATTGCCAGTAGTTTGTAGCTTTCTGAGAAATACTACATAATAAAAGTTTGTCGTGAAAAGGTGCCTGTGGGGATCCACTTCTTGAAGAATCTAATCTCCAATTAAAGCTTCTTTCTCTCAATTGACTTTCAGAATATGCGTGGGAAGAGAAGCCGTGGCTACATTCATATTTTAATATTAAAAACTTCCAAACATTATTAAATTCGCACACACAAAAGAGACATTTAGTATAACATCTCGAATATATACTACTAGCTAGATACGACCATATTCTCGTCCACTTTTTCAACCAGACATTTGTCTTCAACATACCAGACTAGGTACCACACAAACTCACATCACCCTATTCCCGCTGCAACATTGTGATTTATCTTAAACTTGATAAATATCCCGAGATTGTAATCCATATTTTTTAAGTTTCCAAACTTTTTGCGGGCAGATTCGAAATTTCACATTGTTGAAGAACATTAAATCTCTCACTTCATTTACACAGGTACATTCGGCAACTGTCCCCTCAGGCGATCTACTAAACCATAAACCAAAAATAAATAAATAATAAAATGTTATTATCTAATTAGCCCTGGAGTATCTATGTTCGTTCATAGATATCACATACAGAAAATTATAGTGATAGGTATATTTTTTATCAATATGCGATAACACTTCTATCTAACTCTTATAAATTAACAATTGCAAAATCCCTTGCGTTACCTACTCGATATTATATAATATAATGTGATGTCATTACAAAATATATATTAGTGCCACTGAGATAAGCTTATATTTCGTTCGAATTTTGTTCCTAAATGGACTTTCTGGACCGAAGATTCTGTGGTTAGGAGGTTACAAGAATACCCAAGTTAATTTACTTGTTCACGGAAACAAAAACATTGTTGAATATTTTAATATTCGTAAACCCCTGTGAGAAGAACACAACGAGATTAAATTATGTCTCCTCTTACATTTTGGCCTTTTTTATGTTGCGTTTAAATCTTATATTGTTATTATAATGAATAAATTAATGTCATCATATATTAACAATTGTTTGAATTATTTAATCTCAACCGCTTAGCGGATTACATCAAACGCGTATCGTGCACGTGTATAGCAAAATTGTATAAAATTTTAACGCACCTACACGCGCGTATACACTTATGCGTTACAATTACATACAACCGTATAGCAAAAGTGCAGTTCAGGAAACCGGACACTTTTTCTACTAAAAATATGACGTGTGACAATATGACTTTACTTTACTCCTTCCGTGGATGTATTATTATGAGGCGATTATGAGACATATAGCCGGCAGCAGATAAGGAACCAGGCATCCCCAAGGAGGGTTGACATCAAGCTTGTTGCGTACTATCCGGAAATCCTATTACACACTTCAGTAACATTTCACAAGATCATTCAAAAATGTTGTAAAGATGATGTTACACGTTAAAATTAAGCGCAAACAAATTTAAACAAAAAACCATGGCTGCTTCAGTATAAATTATTGTGCCGAGACAGACGGCTGACAGCAGCGCAGCTGAACCGCTTCAGACTAATTACGAACGAATTCGAATAAATACTACCCAGGACATGTAAGACAATTTACAGTTTTATTTATGCAAATACATAATAGGCTTCGATGTTCACGTTATGAGAAGGGAGGAAAATAACATTGTAAGAAAGGTTATGGATTTTAAATTGAATGGGGAAAGAAATAGGGGCAGGCCGAAGAAGAGGTGGATTGAGTGCATTACGCAGGATATGACTAAAAAGCAAGTAACAGATCGGTTAATATCAGACAGGGAGAAGTGGAGGAGACTGACATGCTGTACCGACCACACATAGAGTGGGATAAGAGTAGGCTGATGATGATTATACAAATACATAAATTACAAACACAGTAGCATGTTTTAACGCATGTGTAGTACCCTTATAATACGACTCTCATCCACGATATATCGATATCAGGCTCCACACTATCCGCGAACATCGCGGATACCTGAACACCGCGAGCCGCATTCTCATTGCGGTAAATAAAAGCACTAATAAAAATTACGCAATGTTCATGCATTCGCGTCGGCATCTATCCGAGTTCGGTGGCAGTGTTGAGGCTGCGCTGTAATAAGAGAGTCTTGTAGACTATCTATGTAGCTACACGAGCGCCACGGCACAGTATAATAACGAGTAATAGGGACACATATTTTAGACATTATACTCTAGTTCGCATTATGTCATATCATCGCTAGAAATGATGACACGACCTACATTCGAAAGATTTAGAACAATTCTTTGTTAATGCAATGCGTCGTTATATATAGAGATCAGGCAAGCATTATAATAAAGCTATAAAGTTTATTTTCGCCTGAAGTGACCAAAGGCCATATGCAGCATCAAAACCGGTTGAATATCAAACTTCTATAGTTTTTATGACAGTCATAGGAACTTGTGTCACAGTCATATTTTTATACCAACCCCACGAACCGACTGTTGTGTAACTGCAAGTCCATTGTTACACCTGATGTAAATTTAAAAAGTTTGTAAGTTAACAACCCATTACGTAAATAAAATAGATATATTGAACAATTTCGTGTAATGAAAGCAACCGAGCTTTTCGGCGTTATCATTAATTACATCGGAGCGAATTTTTATGTTCAACAAGCTGTGTGTGCCATCATAACCATAACAATGACTACTCTTCATTAAAGTATTGTTATTAAACCAGGTTAATTTCAACAGTATTTTGATCACAGTAGAGTGCTGAAGTAAAATCACAATGTGAATATATTTTTCAAAAATGATGGGCCTTACGCTTGTAATGTTCGCTTTCTTTATTGTATGCTACTTGTTTGTGTTTCTATGTCTCTATGCATCGTGTTTTGTGTTGTCGTCTTTACAAATAAACGTTTATCGGAAACCTGTCAAAGACCGATATTTATATAGAAAAATATTGCATGTTGAAACTAAAACATGTTGCCTATAGGTATTTTGAAACTGTAATAATTAAGAAATATGTATATATGTGAAAAATGCGCTACAGCATATCGGAAACATCCCGCTCCTTCACAATACATTGAAAACATGCACGGAATACAAATACGAGGAACGATGCTTCAGTCGATGTCACTTTCGCATACTTATAAGCGTATCTAAATGTTTTTATGTTACAAGAGATAAAAGCGTGTGTCTACATATTTTTGTGTCTATGTTCGTTGTTTTTGTTCTATTATTGCCGAATACATGTGAAAATCGAAAACGTGACGAGGCCGATATATGATCGCCATATTTGGAGCGCGAGGTAAATTGGTTTCGAATACGATTTTATTATTTTATTTATATTGTTTCACTAGACACCACGCGCGTCGTCCGCGACAAAAAATAGCTTCATTCCTAAACGATTTATTCGCTATAAACGAAAATACAAATCTTTCCTCTTTATAACACAGGTTTTTGGTTGATTTTTGACCAATTGAATATTATATTAATCGAGTTAAGAATGTTAAAATTATCCAAATGTATTTATTTATATCCAATCTATATCGTACGCGACTCCGCCTGCGGCAAAAAGTAGACTGTCACTCTGGCCATTACCTCTACAGATCACATCTATTCATTGATCCAATCTAACATGAAGGAGAGACAAACAAACACACTTTCACATTTATACTATTAGTAATTCACGAATTCATTATTTTTTGCTACCCGATCCTACTGAAATCAATCTCTATCCAATCTACTAAAGTAAAAAAAAAAATCAGCCTCAAATTTCAAAGAAATATGAATCTTTCCTGTCCATGCGACACCCGAGTGTCAAAAAAGATAATTTTCAGTTTCATCAATCAAAATTATTAAAGAATAACTTTTCCCGCCTTTTCTTCCTTCCGGATTTTGTTGAACTAAGACTGATCATTTCACCTAGTCAATTCATCCGTTCATCTAAAACAGTACATACTTTGTTGTTATGACTAAATTTTCGTGTGGTGAGCACGAAACTTACTATCACATTCATAACATGTATTCTTTCATGCAAAATTATTGATCAGATTTCAATGATTTATAGTGCACGGGTAGCATAATCTGAAATAACATTAAGACGTGTCTATCCCGAAATTTCTCCGGCTGGCATCGCTAGTTCAACTTTCGTGCTATACTAGCTGCGCCCTGTAAAATCAACATACGTAAATTGGGAAGTTTAATTTACGCAACCATTGCAGATTTTACGTTCTAATTACTTTAAGGTTGACTAGTTTACAAAGCTTTAAGTTCAGTTATAACAAATCAGACTAATACAATTTTGTATTTAAATTAGAACTGTATTGATATTGTATAAGATTTTATGATTTCAGATTCATACAAACCCATAGTCCACTCAAAAGTACGGGTACTCACCTGAAAAAAAGAAAGACACAAATTATTGTGTGCCAACTGCTAAAGAAGCAAAACATCAAATCCCACTTCTGATATTGTTAGTGCATAACATTCTATTAGTTTCATTCCTTTTATACCTTCATTCCTAACATTCTTCTTTATTTTTTTTCTTCCTTTTCTTCTTTGTCTTTATTTTTATAGTATGGGTAAACGAGCATGCAGGTCGCTTGATAGTAAGCAAACACTGCAGCCCATGGACACCGGCAACCGGCAACCGATACGGGTGACAAGTGCCTTTATTGTATACGTCACATTTATGTTTATCATTTTTTGTCACGTGCGTCTTTTCCCATCACAAATTATACTATAAATAAATAAATATATAGGGACAAATCACACAGATTGATTTACTCTCAAAGTAAGTTCGAAACTTGTGTTATGGGATACTAACTCAACGATACTATATTGTATAATATATACATAAATAGATAAACATCCAAGACCGGATCAATCTGAAAAATATCATTTTCCATGTTGACCTGACCGGGGATCGAATCCGGGACCTCCAGTGTAGCAGTCAGACGCGATGACCACGTAGATCATGATGATAGGCCACGGAGGTCGTCAAAAATAACCGAAACTATATTACTAATAATTTAATTATATACACTAAAATACTAATATATAAATATGAATAGATTTGATCGAATTTGTATGGATGAAACAACGCACTAACAAATTGAACGAATGGATCTCTCATTCAAATTGATTGAATGGAATAAACTGCGAAATATAGAACTGAAACCGGAATTTAGGGATTATATATATTTTTTCACCAGATTGAACCGAATAAAATGCTAGCTAACTTATTTTTTCGATGTAATTTTATGGAGTTTATTGCTCGTAATAAGGCTTAACGTAAGTGTCATTTAAAGTGGAATGGTAGCAAGACTGTTACAAGCACCCAGGGGCGATATAAAAACTCAATTTAACAAAAATTGGCAACGAACTATTACTTTTTCTTGGAAGAAGTTGAAACAACTTTCATATGAAGCCGTAGGAATTCGAAGCAATGTTTCATTTTGTCGGAAACTTAAAAGCACTTAAGTAAAGGAAAGCATTAAAGTGCCAAGAACAGTAAAACTAAATTACTGGCGTCAACTACGATCGTAACAGTTTCACGCGAATGAAACCGCGGTTACGGCTAGTATAAGATTCACTTTAGAACCTTAGCGTATATAGTTGCGCGTTGGCAGTAAATTTGGTAAATGCAAGATACCCACTGTTAGTCGTAGTGGATTGCACCACAGTAAGTTTTGACGTTAATTTTAACCTGTGCGCCGTCGTTTAGATAAAATCGCGTACTTTGCGTTTTTCTGCGCAGGTGAAGATAACGTCAAAGTTGACTGGTGCAATTCACCCTAATTCATAAATGGGTAAAATACATATATTATTTCTATCCACAGTTCTATAGAATAACGAGGACAGAGAAACAAAGATTCTTTAAATATATTATTTTGCTATAGTTAAATCCAAACAAATTATTACAATATTAAAACAATATGACAATATTAAAACACGTGCTTTCGTTTTCGAATGAGTACAAAAAATTTCTCCATAGAAAGTGGTTACGAAAAAAGTTGAAATTTTTTTTAATCGCATCTGAAAAAAGATGTTTGTTCTCACTAGTTCGATTCATTAGTTCCGATAGTTTAGACGGCGGCTGAAGGAGTTTTATTATAACTAAAGCTATAAACACTGTTGTACTTGCATTGCATGCAGCTAAACTTTTGAAGATTATATGCTTAGCATGTATAGCGATATTTATATAGATAAAGCAAATGACATCATGTACGTGCCGAGACTTTGTAAATCTATGTTATTACTAACTAGCGAGCCGACCCTGCTTCGCGCGAGTGCTATAAACCTTCGAAGTAGAATTGTCTAAATAGCACTTTAATAAATCTTAGAAATACACAGGGCGATATACAGAAGGTCGACTTTGTTTTATATATATAGTGAGGTATTGTATTTTATTGAAGTTTATATTTTTGGGATAAATTTAACGGTTAGGCGGGCGGTTGTTCAACGACGAAATTAAGGTTAGCCAAGCGTCGAATGCGATGATCGATTTGGGTTAGTAACGACCTTATGTATTTACTATTTACATAGACGATATTTTGTATCCATCTAACACAGAAAATTCATATTTAGGAAGATAATTATAAGTACCTATTACTCAATTTCAATAATCACACTATACATAGGATTAATTTTTTATAACTAGCTTTTGCCATCGGCTTCGCCCGCGTTAATTTCACGGAATGAAAGGTACCCTATGTACTTCCCCAAACTTCAAACTACATGTATGCAAAATTTCAAGAAAATTGGCTGAGTAGATAGATCGTGAAGAAGTATCAAACAAACAAACATACTTTCGCATTTATAATATTAGTTAAGATAACATTATTTAAAAAACGTGTCGTTCCGCCCTGGAACAGGACAAGTCCATATTCGTGTCGTTCGTTCATGTCGTACGAAGCGACTAAGGAACACATTGTTTTATAGCGTAAGGCAACAATCGCATTACCAAGGAGTGTTGACGTCAGGCACGCGGTAGGTTGTAAAATAACAACCTACTGCATCCTAAGTCTAATCTTTTAAAAACAAGGTTTATTTTTCACGCAGACCCCAGGCTTCGTGGCATCACAGTCCCGGATGAAACCGGGAACACACAAAGCTGAGAGATTTTATAAAAAAAAATAAAATTCAAAAAATGCATTCACGGCATTTTCACATATAATATAGCAAATTTATAGAAGAAAACTGGTAGTTCAGAAAGCCCTCTTTTCAGGGTTTCAATCTAAACGTCATAATAATAGAAAAATGTATAATAACATAAAAAAATATTACGTTTCATCACAAATGTAAATTACGTTAGTTTCACAAAGAAGTTGCTTTACTTTTCCAATTATCTTTCGGGGATGGAGAATTGTTTTCCGCGGTACAAAGGTAGAAAAAAATAATAATGTGTTTAGTGTCTTTGGAGGACCATTTATTTGTGTAACGCAAATGGAACAGGCACTCAAACATTTTTACCTCTTTTTCTGAGAGAAAACTTCATCAAATCCGTTTCGAAATGCGAATTTATATATTTACGGAGGGTGAAAGATTAAAGAGAAGCGTGGTAAATATGGAAATACTAGTTCAACACGGAAAATATTCATATTGATTGAAAATGGTTGATTGTTGTTATATGCTGCCTTTTGTGTGCTGTTTTGTACCATGTGTTTGTAAGTATGCACCTGTTAACCTGTTAAAAGTTTGGAAAAAAGGAATAAATTTAAAAGATAAAGAAACGTGGCCGCCATTTTGTGTCAAAATCAAAATGGCGGTTAAAATTGAATGAGTCTCGGAAAAATCACATCAGGAGATACAATTATTATTATTAATATTATTTATTTGTGCTTTATTGCACAAAAATATAATTTGTAAAAGTACAATGCCGACTGAATGCATTATTTAGTACAGAATAAGGAACAGAATACATATTCAAATGCAAATATCTTTATTTAACACCATCCCTTATTGCTCAAAACTAAGCTGTATTAATAATGTTGGTAAAGTAATAATAATTTTGTAAACAACTAAGATAACAGGATACCACAACTATTTACGTCAGAGAATTAGATTCCACGTGTGTCATTCAGTAGAGACACGTGCACAAAATGCTTAGAGCGACCCGGTTATTCCCTTTACGCAACATGAACTATATCTGACACGACTATTCACTCGCTCCAGGGCATCTCACAAGATAAATGGCACTCCCTTAGCAATTTTTCGCCGATTGAGGCTGTATCATTTATTTTTCATAGCCTGTAATTAAAACGTCGGGTAATTTATTTTATTTCACAAGAAAAATAAAATTATTAAAAAAGCCCATTCGGATGCATGTAATGTATGCAATAAAACTGAACATTTGCTTCATGTTTTGTTGGAATGTGACCAGTACTCAAGCTTAAGAAATAAACTCCTGCGTGATCTCTGTTTGGGCAATGGTGAGATCAACATTACGTTGAACAAACCGTTGTCTCGGGAGGCCAGATGTATTTATACATTCTGAAGGGGGTGATGACGCAAAGGCAGACATAATACCAAATAAAATTTCCCCATGAGGCTGGCATAGTCGCACCAAGCAACTGAAGCCTCGACAAAAAATATATTAAAAAAAAAAGAAAAATAAAGTAATTTTAATAATATTTTTTATTATTGAGGATTTTATTTATTTTTGTGATTATATTGCTTTGGATGGATCGCGAGTTTTGATCATAAAAATAAATAACACAGTCAAATTACAATTAACACTTTTTGACGAACAAATTTTTCAGATTAATTTCAAACTCTCTGTCATCTTCGCATGACAGCGGAAAAAATTACCTTTATTTTTAGAAGATTTTGCTGTTATTTTACAAACGCCTGTCGTCTATCAACTGCTAGGCTATGGTGCTCATATGACATCTACGAGAGGATATGGAGTAGTTTTAGTTTAGGGCGGAAACACACGCCACTAATTTTTCTAGATTAAATTATGTACCCAAATAGGTCGGCGCAAAAATTATAACCAATCAAGAAATTACTTCATAATTGACAACTGAATTACTAGAAAAGGGTTTGATTGAGACATGCCCAATAACATTTACTCTCGTGGGAGTAATCCCTAGATTGAGATAAGTATGTCTACAATAAGTATCTCATAAAATTGGCTTCCTTGGCAATAACATATTTCTTCCGGAAACAATTATTTATAGCCCTTTCAGATGTTTTACTGCTCACATATAATTGATCTCTTTGTGTAGGCAATAAATTTACTTTTGCTATTATTTTTGGTAAGCGATAGGTATGAAAATCGTCATTTTACAATGATTAGAAGAGCAATCTCCAGTGGCTCGGTTCTGGTTAGAAATGATTAGAGTAGGAGAGTAGGCATAGGAAGTGGTGTAGCGATTTCGGCTTTGTCATTGACATGCAAAATGATGATCACAATTATAATTCAAATCGAGGTACTTTTCAAATTCAGTCTTTTATGTAATTTTTCATACTCATACAATTAATGTCACATTTTTACATGAGATACAATTGCATAAATTCAAATGAGACCGGATCTATAACACTTTAGTTAAAATTACAACAAGTTTAACAATAGTCTGGAATTTCACCCGCAGCTGACGTGGTGGACAAACAAGCGGGACAGCGCTGTCTGCAGCGCTGTGCAGCGCTTGATTAATGTGCACTAGATGAGAGGAGTCGCTGAAACAACGATTTATTGCGGCTGACTTGTCCTGCAGCTTAGCTGCTTTTGTGTTTGAAATTTGTTTTTAAATGCATTCAGAATTGTTCCGAATTTGAATCGATCGCGTTAAGAAGTAGCCATGTTTGTAACAGGCCAAATAGAATATATAATTATATAGAATTGCCTACTATATCAAATCAATTATTCAAATTAAAGAAAAAATAATAGAAGTCAGTTTTATCGTTTTTAAGTGGCGCGAAAAAATAAAGGCCTTTATCAAGCCGTGGGTTGATGTAGGTTGCCGGAGGCTAAAAATGATGATGATCGTTTGAATCAAGCTAGCTAAACATACCACATCACTAGACGAGAAACCTTACGAAATTTAGAACTATAGCCATTGGTCCCACCAGTTAGCTATATTAAATAAATATATTAGGATAAATTTACACAGATTGAGCTAGCCCCAAAGTAAGTTCTAGACTTGTGTTATGGGATACTAACTCAACGATACTATATTTTATAACATACATACATATATAGATAAACATCCAAGACCCGACCGGGGATCGAACCTCTCGGTTCAGAGGCAAGCACTTTACCACTGCGCCACCGAGGTCGTATATACGTAGGTCGTCGTACGCACAACTTCAAAATACATCATCAATATAAACTACAAACGGATGACATCTGGAAATGATTTAATAGCAGCAAGACGCGGAAACTAGTCGCCGCAAACAAGCGCGGGAAGCCGTCCAAAGGATTGACAAATGGCCACCGGTTGAAAGAAGATCTTCCTAAGAAAGAGACCAACAGATTATTGTACGGTTTAGATTTCTTTGTTATTTATTGCTTCCTAACTGTGCACATTTTTGAAAATTGTTTGTTTTTTATGGTTAAAGAAAACAAAGACCAAAAACATTAAGAAGCTGTTCAAAAAGTCTTTTTAGGTAACTATCTAATACATAAATCTGAAATCCGATCCCAAAAAAGAACTGTTCCTTTGGGAAATTTACACGAATAGAGCCACACGGGACAAAAATAGTTGCTAGAAAACGTTTTTGGTGGTCAATAATATGTAAACTCAAATTCAGTCGACGAAACGAACGACAAATGAAAATATGTTGAAGTTTCTACTTGAACACAATTTTTATTATCGCTGTCTCCTTGAGAATTATTTCTTTAAATTTTGAATAAACGTTCAACCGGTATATTTTCTAGTTTGGAGTATACCTAGACGAGATCCATCCAAGTCAATAGACTATCCTAATAAGATCGGGCCGTATCTCCTATGAGCAAATACCCAGGGTCTTAGAGCCTATTTGATTTATTGAAAGATTCGAAAAGGGGACCTCTATTCTATCGCCGCTTTCAGCTTATTTATAAGCGGTTTCGCATTACCATGATGGATGGGCGTTTACATTTAACGGATGTTTTTGGTTACTCAACTAAAAGCTGTAACTGATAGGGAATTTGATACTGTTTATGTTAATTAATGAACGGCAAACAAAACAAGCTTTTGTGTAAGAAGTTTCTTGTTTTCCGCGTAATGATACCTCCTGCAGATTTATAAGTATTAGTGGATGTATTAAATGGAGAGATAAATAAATATAATATTACGGATTATTATGTAAGGACAGATATTTATCATTATTGAACAGGCACAGAAATATGCGAACATTTGCCATGTTGTCGCGCGCCTGTTGTAAAAATGTCAAATTCCATCATTACTTGGTCTAGTGTTCTGTTATAGAAAGCATCTCAAATGGTCGCATAATAATACTAATCATCAGTTGCCAAAGTTAAATGCCCCTTAGTCACCTCGTACGACATCGACGGGACGGTATGGAGTAGTCAATTCTAGAGCACACAAATCATAAGAAATCCATATGGCGTTAAGTTCACCACTGAAGGTTTTGTAATTATATGCAATAAAGTTTCTAAATAAAATGAAAATGTTTATACATGTCAGAAAAGTCTTTGTAAAATCCCAATGAGAGCGCAATCACCACATACACACATTTCATCCACCATTTAGTTTTATTTTAATAGTATTTTTTGCAAATCAGACTTCTAAAGATAATCTGACATGACGACAATAGTGCGCAGTAAAGATAACAGGGGTTACCGTTAACTTTACGATCAGTCTTAATAGGAACCCGCAATTATAGTACGCAACATTGCGACTTTTTCATCAAACTTGTCCACTTCTTTTTATTGGGGCCACCTAATAAACTGGATGGCTGGGTTAATTACTCCGTTTCTGGTTACGTGTGTATTTGCGCCACGTAATTAGAGGAACAGTAAAAAGCAGATTTGTGTTCGATGTAGGTATAGTAAAATTTAGATAAAACGAAAGGGTCGATTCGTTTTTACGTGAGAAAACCAGATCGTTTCTTCGTGCATGTTATAATTTTTGTATAGTAACAGGGACTGTTCGCTTTATGATAATTAAGTATGTAAATTTTTAATATAGGTGAATCATAATGTATTTATTTCATATAGCAAAGCGTATATTATTTATATTCTTTAGTAGGTATTCCAAATACCATTTTGCATTATACCATAGCTCCTTCTACTTTCTACTCTCGGATGAAATAAATCTTATATCTTTTTGGAGGAATGTTTTTTGGCACATTATCAGGTAAAATTAAAAGACTTTTACCAAATTTGAAAAACACTCTGCACTATATTCAGTTACATTTAATACTTTGTTGTTGAACATATAATACTGACGATCCGCCCCTGCTTCGCACCGGTGCAATATTATGCATGTTACATATATATATAAACCTTCCTCTGGAATCACTATATTTAAAAAACCAACAACAAAATCCATTGCGTAGTTTTAAAGATCTAAAAGCATACATAGGGACAGACAGGGGCAAGCGGCTTAGTTTTTTTACTATGTTGTGATAACAAAAAAGCTCTTAACATAATTAAATAAGCCGTATAGCCAATCATATGCCACTATAATACGACCAAATACAATACCACTAAAGAAGATAATCGGGAGTTCTGTCCGGGCGGTATTTGGAGCTCATTTATCACATCAAAATCAGAATCAATTGTAATTGGCAGGTTTGTATCTGGCTCGCAAACAAAAAATAATCGTTTTCGGTATTTTTTATTGTAGGTATAAAGATAACGATTCAAGAAATAATATATAAGAATACCCAAACTTATATAAGTAATTTATACATTTGTACAACTTCTGTTGGATCTATTTACCCTTTTTATTTTTTTAATTTTACTCTGGTACAACGTAGAACATAAACCTATTTCATCAATACTTCAAGATTAAAATTTACAATTTAAACTTAAACATTTTAAATAATATTTTTTCTCTTCTTTATGATTGATTCTCATTTTTCTTCATATATTATCTCGATATTTTTTCCATACACTTGAATGCACTCCAAAAACTTGCGCGTCATCATCCACTTTTCACACGGCCATTGTGAATATACCTATTGTCCAAAAATGCCTAAAATGTAACGATACCCTTTTACAGGCCCCACACATTAATTTATTTCGTAATACAGATAAGTAAGAAATATGACAACAGTTTGCTTGTTTGGGTAGCAAGTTTCCACTGTCCCTTCCGAAGAAAATACAGCAAATTTATTCAAGGGCCCGAAGTCATTCATAATAAGGCCACACACAAGACGAATAATTCCATGACAAAATGAAACAACGCAGTCTTTGAAAGATAGTATTATAATATACTTAAACTTTTCATCAACCTATCTCCACTTTATGAAGTGTCATAATAAGCGTAAAAAATACGGTATAATTTAATAAGAGGAAAAGTAAGGGCGAAAATATATCCATTGTACAGTTTGCAGAAGATTCGTAGCCTACAGTGGAACAAATGACGATCTGGCCACAGAAAAATGACGGTTTCACGGCTTTGTACTTCCCCCTTGGGACTCTATTAGCGAATTGAGGAGATATAAAGGAAATGCTCGGATTGCGCTGTGAGAAATTACATTCATTTCGATTATTAACACCACTGCCCGAAGAAGGAGCGTTAAGTTTTTAGGGTATGTATGTATGATAATAATATAACATTCCAATTGTCCGACAACTAAGGATGTTGAAAACCGTGCGAAGTGGAGAAAAAAAAGTAGGAAAGCTGAGGAAGAACCGGGAAAACACTCTTTATCTATTTTATGTATGTGGGTTGTATGAAGTTGAGAAACAAAAAATATATACAAATCTATGCTAAAAATAAAGCTATATATACGTATATATTTATTCGGCTATATTTGAAAAAATCACGTGCACGTACACGACATTAATTTTGGCCAAAACTTTTCCATGCGAACTCTAGAATGCATAGACAACATTTTATTTATGGTTCTTCGTTAAAAGTTAGCTGGGTTCGAGGCTCGAGTATTTATGGTATAAATTTTCAATAAATGAGGTAATTTCAGAATAGGTCAAAATTAATTTGACCTATGTAACCACAATTTTAATCCTTATATATAATGTTAAAACATCTACTGAGTTGATATTATTTATGTTGTGTATTACAATGTGTCTATAAAGAACAAAAAATAAATAAGCGTTCTATTTGCTCTTGGCTGGCGACCGACACTGGTAGCCTATCAACCAATCTTGACCATTCGATTTGGTGCAATGATATTGCAATGATAGATTTTTTACACAAACCCGCGATTCGTGACGTCACAGAATCGAATGTAACCAGTAATATTGCAATGACAAAAAATGTAGTTATAAATAAACTTTATACTATTCTTTATAGATAGACTACAATCCATACAATAAATTCTAAATTTCAGATATATGAATGCACACCAATAGACTAAAGGATGCTAATTGTATTGAACGAAAAGTTGTTTTTCCCGTTTTATACGTTTTTTATCAAGCAAAGCGAACACGCTGTGTTTATTCTATGGACTGAACAAACGTTGCTCGTTCAGAACGAAAAGTGCTCTGATAAACAAACCTCAGACACAGACGGTCGAAATCGTCACTTCAATTCACCGTGTAAAGTAAACAACACTTTGTTTTAAAGTTGTCGTTTACAATCACGGCTGTGGTTCCTCGAGTCCAGGGTCCACTTCAAACTGTAAATTTTTGAAGACTCGGCTGTGTATCCTTTTAAATCTATCTCATCTTCGTGTCTCCCAGTTGTACTCGACGCTGTGCCTTTCGAGCACAGATCAGCTTTCAGCTGTGATTTTACAACCAGCTCCGACCTGAAGTCAACCTTCACAGGGAATTATATATATAAGCAAATATATAATTCCCTGTGAAGGTTGACTTCAGGTCGGGCCGGTTACCACGGCTATCGATATCCATAGGAGGATATGGCATGGCACTCTTCGAGAAAATGTGGATTTAAAACGTTGAAAGCCGGATCAAAACAATCAGTCATACATAAGCGACAATTAACCGTTGAGAGTTCTGTTTTTTTCGGAATTATCTCAATGAAACCGGATTATTTTCGAGGTCAAAAATAAATATAATACTTTTCTGCTTCCTTTATCTCCGCTACCATGACCACAAGAACTATATTGTGTGTTATTATGAGTATGCCATTAAACCCTTTTTTATCTTAGAATAAATGTCGGCTTTTTAGCTGGATTTGCATAAAGAAATAACGGAATAAACAAATTGCCTTATTTTTGTAACACATTACTATTTTACAAAAATATATAGCATACTTATAGCCTTTCTTCTATTTATAGTACCTTTTATGAGTAATTTTCAAATTGACGTGCGTTGATGTACGTCGGTCGTCCACACAATTTCTGCGTTGTTCCGTCAACGCGATGGAGGGCGACGGAGCAATGGGGCATAGCTCTAACATTTATCTTCCCGTGTGATTTTGTGAATTGAAACAATATAGTGATCTTTTTGTGCTTGAATTTATAAAATTGGTATGAATGAGAATAGTAAAATAGGCTCCAATAACGTTAAAGGTACAAGAAATTAAAAAAAAACTTAGATATGTACTATAACGTGCAGCAAGTTAAATATATACAAGTAACAGCGTATATGGAAAATGTACCTCTATACTATATGTAGAGAGCAAGGAAGCAACATAGTTCAATTAAATCTAGATTTAACTGAACTTTGAAGCACTTGGACTATACTGGGACTGCTGAGGGGGTAGGGGGTTGTGGTGGGGTACTACTGAAACAATCATAGGGACAACTCCAAGACTATTTAGAGAAAATTAGACACTCGCTTACTGGTGATACGGGAGAAATCAAAATAATAAGTTTAAGTTTACAAACAGTGAGATAATTTTAATGCGAATTTTTACAAGCTTTTATTTAATTTGCAATACATAAATTGCAAGCATTAAATACATTGCAATGTATCTTGTAACTCATTTTGAGAGCAGATATCTTCAACCGATTCAATTAAAATACACATGTTTAGTTTAGAAAACGATACAATATTACAAGCATGACCTGATGGTGTACTCAGGAACGGCTCCCGACGAGGGAACTCCTCAGCGGTTTTATTTTTTTTGTCACGCATAAGATCTTTCTGACAACAATGAAAACTTATGTTAAAAATGTATTTCTTTTAAAAAATTTTGCTTTTATGTGAATAATTTTTTTGGTAATCTTGTCTTACGTACCTAATTATTTATTACCTATCTCCAGTTAGGATCATGAAATATACTTCAGAAAATTTTGATAGATTATATACCACTTGTGTCCTTAGAGGTCTTCATATTGATTTACATGGTTATTTATAGATAAGCAAATTAATTAAACTAACCCAAATTTTCAGGTATCAGGTAATCCCACGCATGAATTTCACTAATAGTCCACATCATAAATAGACATTCTATAGATAACTAGATAATTTTATCGAATATTCCAGAATTTTTTTAACATAGTTCAAATAAATCTACCAACTCTTAGTATTTATTAACGCCCAATCGCACTTTTTGCTTTTAAAGCGCAATTATTTTTTTTGTTTGCGAGTCCTTATCTCTTGGACAAATGGACACTGTTTCTCTGCTTACTTAAAGGCATCTTGAAGTCAGTTAAGTTCAAAGTCCCTACTTAGAGCGCAGTGTAATGATAAATAAATAAACATATAGGGACAAATCACACAGGTGCTCGCATACAACAAACTTGATTTTTAATACCTTAATATTAATTTCATTCTGTTTATTAGTATTTGTTTTTATAGCGACAACATAAATACATAATTTGTAAAAATTTCACTATCATGGTTCGGTTCGGAACGGTACGGAACTCTAATTTAAATTCATCATGTCCATTGCCATTCATATTATAAAATAAATATAGGTATTAGGACAAATCACACAGATTGAGCTAGCCCCAAAGTTCGAGACTTGTGTTATGGGGATACTAACTCAACGATACTATATTTTATGACAATACATATATAGATAAACATCCAAGACCCGGGCCAGTCAGAAAAAGATCAATTTCCATCACCCAACCGAGGATCGAATCCGGGACCTCTCGATTCAGAGGCACGGACTTTACCACTGCGCCACCGAGGTCGTCAAATACGGGTATTATACATGAGTTCTCTAGCAGTAGGCATACTGTTTATTGGTACAACATGAACCCTGTTGAGTATGTGCGAATTAAGAGATGGGACGGCCGGCGGATTCAATTATAAAAGTTAATTACATAACTTGACGTAACGTTGCGCAAAAAATCGCTAATAATGAAACCCCCTTTGGGTTTCATTATTAGCTTATATATATATATATATAGATTTTTTAGCGCAACGGATGCTACAAACAAGTTCAATCTGACAAACAAAGTACGCCAGTGTATATCAATATTGCGGCCGAGTGAGCGAGCATCGTAAATAACTGTTAGTACCTAAATTAATCAAATAACAACAGTTATTGTGCCGTGCGCATGTCGTGATTGCTTAATACAATAATCCTTTTAGGACTGTACACATCTGACACGCGTTGTAACTCTTATTTATTGTTAATGCATAATCTTCGGTTATGGGTGCTCCTATTACCTCCTTCATAATAGGAGAATTCATAACCGAAGAGCATTGTATGAAGAGAGTGATGAGTATTTAAATGAGAAACCGAGTGAGATTTAAATGGATTTGTTATACTGTCACACATGCTTTTAAACTTATTTTTGAAAATAATAATGAGATGAAAAAAATCTGGAATCGAGCGGGATTTGTCCATGTGAGATTTGTCAGAATCGTGGCACCTGAAAATATTTAGTCTCCGTCTATGCATGGGAAAGAGGCGTAACAATATGTATGTTTGTAATCGCTTTGAGATTTGAAAATGAGATGAAGAAATTCAGTAACATGCTGAACCGATATGGTTTCGAAAGATCAGTGGTTAAGAACACAACCGGGAAGTTAGGCAAGAGCGTGGATTCGATTCTCGCTCAAGTCCTGAATTTTATCATCAAATTATTTAAATTTAGATTAGATTTAGAGGATTTAAAAATAATGTGACATGTGACTAATATCAAAATTAATCGCTTTTGCGAAAATAAACACGTAGTCAAAACAGACTATCGAGATCTTTGTGAATTTATTTCACTCTAGTGATAAAAAATTAACGATGATAATGTACAAAAATGTCCCCCTTTGATTATGAATAACAATGGCGAATTGTTATTGGATTAAGTATTTTTAATCTGACCATACCTTTCGTATGCGAGAGATGAACCCTTCGTATTATCATAATATTGTTCGTCTATCTGTCATGCGTCCTTAGGAAATGCCCAAGTGTGTTGATAAGTTAAAAATAAAATCAAACATGTATTTGTGACCCATCCACATCTAAATCATTGGAAACAAATATTTCAAGTTTGATAATTTTCTATGTATTTATTCATAATTTATCTGACAAAACCCCAGGAGACAATATAAATAACTGATTCATGCCATTCGTCTGATGACTATCAATATGTTATTGAATAGCGGGTTCACACACAAACCAATCCTAACCTTGTGTAGCCCCAATCACAGTGTCCTGCAAACCCTATTTGTCTCCGGAATCGAACCCGCAGCCTATTTGCAAAGCACTCGTAACAAAACTGGCGATAAATTCAAACTGTAAGCTGAGGAATGGTTCAAATGAGCCGGGCACAGCGAGGACGGGGAATGTAATCTGGTCTTTTACAAAGCGTCCAGTTTTAATCCAAAGGATTTTAAAACGGTTTATATATTTTATCTGTGGATCTAAAGGTCACAGGTTCGGATCCTGCTCAGTAGTTAGTATAGTAGTTTTCATCGACCACCACTTGCTTCCGGTGAAGGAAAACATCGTGAGGAAACCTACACACCGGTTGATTACTAACTTGTGTGTGAAATGGAGAAGGCAAACCACTCCATTTTCTAATGCAAAGAAAGTTGTTGTGTGTGTTTAATTCCAAGTAATGACCATCCATGAGGAATACGACTAATGACTATGATGATGATTAGATAATATGTTTGCTATTTTTTTATAGAATGAGCAAACGAGCATGCCGGTTGCCTGATAGTAAGCAAACACTACAGCCCATGGACACCGGCAACTTTTCTTCTCATTGTAATTTCACACAGTTTTTTTACATTACTAACGGCGCGTTCTCATTCCTCAGTCGCGCTCCGTGGCGACGACGCACCACGTAGCTCCGAAACTTCATACAATTTCTATGGTCTTCTCAGTAGATCCGTCGACGGATGTCAACATGACGGAGGGTGTAGCAGCGCAACTGAGCAATGGGAACTCGCACTGAGAAGGCAAAAAGATATGCAACCCACTAGATGGTGGTCACCGCAGCCTGTAGGCGCTTGCAACACCAGGGGAGTCACACACGCATTGTCGACCTTTTAGTTAATCTTTTCATGCCCCATTTCGAAGAATTTATTTCATATAAGTGTAGTACTTTATAGGGAATACCGTGGCAGTGAACTAATGCCATAACCTCAGAGTACAGTCAACAGCACATCAACCTACCCAAATATATTGCAAACTCCCCGCTATTACCGCGCCCCATGGAGTTTCATACAGGGTAACTTAATGTGCTGTTGACTGCAATTACTTTTGAAGCACACTGTAAGAAACATTCAATTTTATTGGGCGTTTTGAAAACGGCCCCGTTTTGGTCAGCATTTTCTCAAAGAACGTAGTGCTAGTAAACTCGGATTGTTAAATTCGATTAATCTTTGTTTACGTTGGACAAGACTGTCGTTCGTTCCGATGTCTGGATTTAAGTTTAAAGAGAAATAGTGTTCCTGTTCCAGATCTTAGACTATCTATTACCTACGTTTTGTTACTGAGTAACATTGTCACAGTCGGGATATATTTCTTGTATATAAGCATACAAGTATCAAGAACATCATTAAATTCTATTCGTTATATTAAAAGGATTCATAAATTTGTCATCAATTTACCGATCTGACCGGTTTTCAGATTTTTGAGAAAACTGATAACTTTTCCAAAACACTAACGCGATTAATTGAATTACTTTTTAAGTTGGTTAAAATGACAAATGCAGGTGCAAAATGTCTTTGCACCTGCTACGAGCTTCCGTAGTTCACCGTAGCTAGCAAGTTACGGCGCCTACTACGAAAGTCTACGATCACCAAGTTTTTCAAACTGTTATAAAGTCAGTTTTCAAGTGCGAACGTTAGCAATATTGAGATTCCCAACATTTTATTAGTTGAGTGGGAATGTGACAGCGACTCGTTGGCTGCAAGTGAGCGTGACGTATGTAAATGCAAGAATTTACTGCTCAGTGAGAGGGCATTGTGCATGTAATAAACTTTGTTCGCATGTGAAGTCGGGCGCAGTGGGAAATTAAATAAAAAGTCCATGAATTTGGCAAGTGAAACTGGACATGAAATAAAATGGATGACACTCAACAGCCTATACCCCTAAGCTCGTAATGTGACGTGTGTCTCATGGACACATCCTGTATGACACAGTTCTCTTTTATACAAAATCGTTGGATGGGCTTAGTACATGGATAGAATAGAACCTAGAAGAACATCACATGGGCAAAAATTCTCTTCTAGATAAAACAAGTTTGTTGTCGAACTTATATTATCTCATATAAAATTATATTATCTCAGTAAAATTAAAACAAAACAATGGTTTAAATTTCCCCACGTCATATCCGGTGATACCCTCATTATTCACATTTATCCCGAAAAGTGATTATGCGAAATTTATATACAAAAATATTGGATATTTATAGCCAAATTTGTTTCTAACGCACTCTCCAACATCGACTACCTACTCGTAACATGTTTACAATCATTGCTCGCGACTTCGTACGAGCGAAAAATCAGTTTATTTTGTTAACTTGCTAATTTCAGTAAATCTTTTATTGTTCTCATACTCCCCTAAAATCCACAACGAACGTCCATCACTACGATTATAATGTATTATATTATAATTATTACAGTATGCATATCAACAATAATGTGCAATATAGGATTATTGTACTGTATTGTAAAATAATACAATTCAAGAAGCATACATTCTATTTCGCTAGAATAAATTATAGTGTACTAAAATATTAATAATCCAATACAAAATGCTTCCGTACACTCATGTTGAGAATATGTTAATAACACAAACATGTTAAAATTATGGAAGCACAGCAGTGTCGCGGCCAAGTTCAGTAAAAATAATGCTTATAAATCAGATTAAATCAGTATAATATTTTCTATAGTTGCACTAATTTGGTACATAGATTATTAATTTTAGGGAATTGTCTTGAGCTTAAGTTTACAAATGGTTAGTCTTGATGTGACCTCAATCAACACGAGACACAGGCCAGCTACAGTTTTACTCTATGTACAGATAAATAAAAAGTTGCTATATGATTTAGTTATTACATTTACGAATGGCACGTATTTTTACAATAATGCAGAAAGTATAATTTTGAGCCGAACTTGGACTTGGTTTTCGACATTAATTTAAATTCTCTAAGAGCATATTATATATTATGTTCCATATTAATCTGTTACTAAGAATCACTTAGCAAGAAAGCTTCAATTAATCTCCAATTTTCATTTCAATCTTCAAAGAAAGGTAATTAATAGTGTTGCTACAATGTTGTGCAAGTTAGATCTTCTTGGCTTAAGTAGCCTTTCGCTCATGGAAGTAATTATTTTGTACCTGTCGAATAAGCGTCCTACTAAAGAAAACTGATTTTGACTTTCAGTTCATAATCATCATCGTATGGCGTGTATTTTCTGCGAATTAAAACTTTATATCAGATTCCATGATCCAAGTTTTTGGCTGTCAGTATTCCACTTTCTACATAAAACTTTTTATATGGTACTCAAATTTTAAAAACTCTCTTTCGTTGGAGAGGTTTAAGAGCTTTCAAGTATAAAACTCACTTGGAAAAGTTTGCAACGATAAATAATAAAAAATATTTTCAGGAAAGTAAATAACCATACCACAATGAAAAATTTGCTGAGGTTATTAAAATTTCATATTTTTGTAAACATAATAAAATGTAATTTTATGAAACAATAAAATTCTTTAAAGAAAAAATTAAATTTCCATAAAGGTGCTTTTATTCCCTTTTCCATAAATATACAATCCCTTTAACCTTTTAGTAAAATGCGAAGGTAATATAACCAATGCGAATTATGCTAAATGTCCATTCTGATTCAGAATGGCTGTCTTTATATATCTGTACAAAACTTCAAAGGTTTTATGGCCCTCATATTGTTTTTATAATTTACATGTAAATGTTATCACGATGATTTTAATTTTGTAATATTTTGTAATATCCTCTATTAAGTAATGATATTTTGTAATATCCTCTACAACTGGTTCCTATGGATGTCCATAGAGTCGGTTAAGGGTTATGAAGTGGCAGCTTCTAGACAACAACAGCATTTTCCTCGTAGCGGAAGTTTATTTTTTTTTTAAATAAAGTTTAATAAATTTAAATTTAATTTATTCCATTTTATTACAAAAAATATGATGGCAATGTATTAGCATTTTAGTATTAAATTCGCCATTTATTTTTATACAGATATAATAAAGTTTAATAAACAAATAATATTAAGCCTGCAAAGGCGCATATCGTCAACTTTGATAACAAGTACTTGCGGTTTTCAATTGACAAGGGAGATAGAGGCGGTTCCAAATTTAATTTGGACCCACCATCATCCGAAGATGAATTATTCCGTCTAATAAGTGAAAATTAATGGAATCCAATTATTACACCCTGTAATTCATTTTGTGAGAAATATTATTGAATTGTTTTAGTTGTGTGAAGTAAACATTAGTTTTTTTTTTAAAGACGTCATATTGTTCTAATTCGTAATTAATAGTCCTAAATATAATATGAAGACATGGGTGACAATATTTAATATAATTATTTTAACTTTTTTCTCAAGATCAAAATTTGCACATGTATTTGTAAAGTACTTTTCATTTTTATCGTCGCTTATTCGGTACGATAATTTTGTTTTCATGTATAAAACGCGATTTATACTTCTTGGCATTACTTTTAATATCACTTCTGTTTAGTTCATATAATCATAAATAAACTATGTCACATCGAAATACTCACATAACAGAGCATATCTGCAGCATTCAACAGCACATAACATTCACATGTAGACGAGCCTAAAATTATTTGTCTTTGCAACTGCCATTATTGCTTACTTATCGAATTGTAAATACGAAAGTTTAAAAGTCATAACAACACAAGGGACACGTCCGCTCGCCACGCCGTCAAGAGGCACACTGAATGAGTGGAGGCAATCGTCAATCGTGAAATTGGAGAATCGAGTCTCCCGTGAGAATTTTACAGGGTTCGTATGACAATCGAGTGGATTTCAGTAGTGCAATAATTGCTTTTAGGTCTGGTACTTATTGTGTGTTCATTGGAGCGTTGATGGAGCACGTATACGCTTACCGCTTCGCTTTTGGGATATTAATTTCCGAAGTTAATTCGATTGAACACATTTACCGGATAATAGTATCGATGTTAGTTACACGATAACTATAATATTTTATCTTCCAAATTCAGCATTCCAGCAGCATGACTAACGATAACTATTATAAATAATAACGCTGTATACGTATGTAATTCAAAAGTTAAAAAATTGTAATTTTGTCGTATCTAAAAAAATAATATTGATCAATATTCAATCTGTCAATTTGGAAAGTTCCCAGCGCGAACACAG
Organism: Plodia interpunctella; assembly: GCF_027563975.2. Lineage (NCBI taxonomy): Eukaryota > Metazoa > Arthropoda > Insecta > Lepidoptera > Pyralidae > Plodia > Plodia interpunctella. The sequence continues at coordinate 3,023,362 of NC_071302.1, forward strand.
ATCTTAAAAACAAAATCAAGAATATGATTGTTGCATTTAAACACAAATCTTAAAAACAATCATTAAAATTGAGCCACATAATCACTACTAAAAATTTCAGTTATTGTACATTAGGTAAATGTGTTACTGTGTGAGTGTGCAGAATTTTTCCTAGAAATAGCATATATGGGGAATACCGTTAAAACAATCTGGAATTTGTAATCAAGCCAGTAGATAGAAAATTCTAGAGTGTATCCGATTTTTTTAAAAGTTGGAAAATGCAGTCTGTGAAAAATCTAAACCCACGAAATATCTACATATTTTAAACTCCATAGTATTGAATGAGCTTGTAAAATTTCAAACCATTATGAATTCGGAAAGTTAATTGCACAAAATTGCTTTATGGGAAAAAATAATATTGGCAAAAATATGATTGTGCTAGAGTGAGTTGTTCGTTTATTTTATTAGTTAAACAGTATAGTAGTTCTGTAGATATTATTTGCGTTACAATATTTTATTTACAAGCTAGAAGTTTTAAGCATTAAGGGAGACTTTCCATTGTGGGGCAATTAAATGGTATGTAAAAGACTAGCGTCTCGCCCCGGCTTCGCTCGTGTAAAACCATAATAAAAACTAGCCTATGTCACTCCTGAAGGTTTCGATTGTCTTTGTGCCAAATTTCATCAAAATTGGCCGAGTAGTTTTTGAGTTTATTCATTACAAATAAAAATCTTTCCTCTTTATAATATTAGTATGCATTCAGATCCAAGTCCGGATTTACTAAGTATCGGGTGCAACACGCAATTTCATTCTTCTTTTTCTTTTTGTCACGTCGCTCGGAATGGCTACTCAATCGGTTTTCGAACAGTATATCGCCACGCTGATCGCTCTGTCCTTTGCCTCATTAATTCCTCCATAGTATAGGATATGGGGCAGCAGAAAAAAAGAAAAAGAAAAGGACAGCCGTAAGCAGCAATAGATTGTACAGCATCGCAATTACACTAGTTATTGCTAGAGAAACCCCATTCACTTTGTTTTCATGACATATAATTATTATCTATCCGGAGTCTGTTTATTGATTGAATTAATTGATTAAATTTATTCTTAAGTAGAAGTACAGGCAACATTTTACACACATATCTTTTAAATTTACCACACAAAGCGTAGCGAGAAACCCTTCCAGCCTTTCAAAAAAGGGTTGAACTCCCACAATAAAGGACCTAAAGCACTTATGTCTTCCGCAATCCACCAATAAGAATGGCTTCTGATAACTACAAAATGGTATATTTACATTGCCTATTCATTGTGATTTCTCTATTTATCTTTGCGTGTTCCCGGTTGCATACATAGCTTTAGCGTCCGAAACCCGGGCACTAACAATAAAACTTTAGATTTTGAAGATTTAGCTCTGATTTTATGACCGGCCGCTTGTCCGACCTCAATCCACTTTGGGAATGCGGTTGTTGTCAATCATGTGCTAAGGCTCTGTGTTAATTGAATGAATACATTTATTTAAAAGTGTTATGTCACATGATATATTAAGTTAGATTGTTGAGCCCAATATAATGTAAGTTTTTCTTCGTGTTGTGTTCTGGCTCCATCGTTCCTCAAAACAATGATATTGCCAACGTCAAGGTTGAAAATAGCACGATATAGTATATCAAATATATATATATGTATATCAAACGAATCTGATATAGCCGCACCGAAGAGGAATCTACTTAAAACGCGTTCGATCTCTGTCCCTAGTCATAACCCAGCGGAAAACTACAAATAGGTCGTGATTGATTACTATTGGTGGGTGATGTTGCGTTATTCTGCTTTGCACCTTGTATGTATATATTTTTTTTTATTTCGTTCCAAATTGAAAAATTTATGTATTTATTTATATATTTTTATGTTTCTATCTTCTTAGACATTTATACGGAGAATATTAAAAAAATTGCACCTGAAAAATATTGACTTAGCTAGGTGAGAAGTCAGATTCAGATTCAGATTCAGATTCATTTATTGCAATGTCACAAGTGGAAATGTTAGGTGTTACATAGATAATAAGTAAGTACAGGTGACGCCCTGCAAGGGCACAGCAAACATTGGGGCAGCTAGATGCCATTTACTTAAATATTTAACATTGTTAATTGTCATGCATTAAATGATTAAAATTATTAAATTATTAAAAATGATTAAAATTAATAAAATGATTAAAATTAATAAAATAAAGGGGAGTCGAAGGTATCACTGATCGATTTGATCTTCAAAGAACTCTGCGATACTGTAATAGCATTTATCCAAAAGAAAAACCTTGAGATGGTTAGTAAATATGTGTGGTTTTTTAATATTTTTTATTTCATTTGGAATGTGGTTAAATATTTTTATTGCCATATGATGAGGACTAGATCCAATTAATGCCATATTAGTAAGTGGAATTAATAATTTATTTAAATACCGATTGTTTCTTCTGTTGTGATTATCCCTATTAGTATATAATTCACTGTGTTTCCGTACAAATTTGCAGATTTCTAAAATGTAAATAGATGTCAGCGTTAATATTTTATGTTTTTTAAAGTATGGCCGGCAAGATGTCATTTCGTCTATATTTGTAAGAATTCGTATACATTTTTTTTGCAAAACAAATATGTCATTTATGTCACAGCAGTTTCCCCACATGACTATCCCATATGACAATCTTGATTGCGCGTATGCATAGTATGCTGCAAGCGAAGTCTTAAAGTCGGTTACACGTTTTAAGTGGTTTAATGCATATATAAAAGATGATAACTTATTTTTTAATGTTCTTATATGGGGTTTCCAAGTCATATTAGTGTCTAAATCTATTCCTAGTAGTGTAGCTATGTCAACAAATTTTAATTTAGAATTATTAAATTCATATGTCATTTTTAACGCAGTTTTTTGTGAAGGTTTGAATTGTATTATTTTTGTTTTATTTAAATTTACTTCAAGATTATGATTATTTAGCCAATTTGTAATGTCAGTTAGAGTTGTATTCAAATTATTTTCTAGTTCTGCCGTATTTGAACAAGATAGCAAAACAGAGACGTCATCTGCAAAAAGAATACATTCGTTTTTGATGTTTTTAGGGAGGTCGTTTATATAGATTAGAAACAACAAGCAGCCCAGCACACTACCCTGTGGGATAGAGCTTGTAGCTACTTCTCTACCTGATCGGATGTATTCTATTTTCCCTGTAGCAAAGTCGGTATTTTTAATTTCCACGTATTGACATCGGTTTTCTAGATACGATTTAAACCAACTATAAGCGGGCCCTCTGACACCTGACTCGTATAATTTAGATAGTAGGATGTTATGGCTAACTTTGTCATATGCTTTGCTCATATTCAGTAAAAGACCGATGGCGTACTTTTTTCTACCTATTTCAGCGAATATTTTTTGGACAAATTTATAAATTGCTAGTGTTGTAGAATGGTTTTTCCTAAATCCGTTTTGATTTTTATGTAGTAATTTGAATTTTTCATAAAAAATGTATAGGCGGTTGACCATTGCTGTTTCGAATACCTATGCTGAAGTTGGCAAGAAAGATATAGGTCGGTAGTTGTTAATATCAGTGGTTGAACCTTTTTTGTGGATTGGTCTTATTATAGAAACCTTTAAAATATCTGGGAAAACACCTTCTGCAAAAGACTGGTTGATTAACAAAGTGTAGAAGTCTTGAATCCACGTTCAGAGTGGAATATTGCCGTCATAAATTAAAAAAATAGTAATATTAAATGGAAGCTAGTGGACGGATATATGATCCGTGTGCTAAGGAGAAAAATGGACAAATGGAGTAAAATTATAAAAAAGCGGTACGGAATCAAGGTGAGAGGGAAGAGATGGGAAGACGAAATTAAACTGACAGCAGGTTTAAATTGGAAAGTTGGAAAGAGTCGCGAACGACTATACTCTGGAGATGTTTTGTGAATGCAAAAGTTAAAAATAATGAGCAAATCGTGAAAAAATAATGTCAGTGAATAAAAATGTAAAATATTATATAGCGGACTGTAGATTTAGGCTGGTAAAAATTAAAATCCAGGAGCTACGGAGAAACGTGACCGTTTATTGCACAGAACGAACGAACAAGAAAGCATTGACTATAGATAATGTTGCCGTAACCAATAAATAAAATATATATTTTTTAATATTGGTGCTCCAACAGTCATATAGTCATATGCATCTTTTTTCCGTGTGACGAAAAAATACGTTATTCATTCAATGAATTCGGAGAGGGCTTTCGGTAACAAATCTTAACCAATCGACCACTTCCAATTTATTTATAGTTCCCGCTGACAATAAAATAGGAGCGCAGGTGTCATTTGCGCGCCCTTCAACATAAACTAGCATTTTATTTCAGCGATATACAGCTATGGGACGCTAACAAAAAGGATGACCACGATAAAATACAGGATCGGACAAATAAAACAAACAACGCATTTTGCAGAGGTTTTGAGGAAATAAATATATTTAATTAAAGTGGGTGTAAGCAGGATATTTCGGTATCGATTGATTACATGGGTTTATTAATGACTCAAAATGAGAAACTTTTTGAAATTTCCAAATATTCACAAGAAATCGTGTATTTATTAGTATAATATTCCTTCAATTTTTTCCTTCCATGAAATCGTTCTATTTTTTTTTACAGAAACATTGATTTAGACAAAATACATTAAAAGCACACATTTAGATATTCTAAATTTTCATATAAAAAACTGATGAACTAAAGTACTGATAAAACATACTTATTCCAGCTAAAACTCTTACATACCTGGAACACCTAGTTCTGCGTATTGGAGACAGGCATTATGACACAGGGTATGACACAAATCCTAAGCGAAAGTACGAAAGACGAGCGTGGCACGTGTATACGACCTAGTGATCTTAATTCCTTTTTGCCTGAGATTACTAAGGATAATACTCCCGCGCGGGGAATATCACCTTTTACGACTTGATGAACTACTTGTGTACGACGTTGAGTATTGTCAGAAATAGCACGGGATTTTTTTTCTGCTAGTAATTAAAGAGTTCTTTTTCATGGGCATGATTATTATCGTTTATTCATTTCGATCAAATACGAACCTCATGTTGTTCCGGCCATAATTCAGTAGGTACTTAATTCTTCCCACTCAAGTAAATAATATTATGTTCGATGTTTTTGGTAGAGAGTCAATGTTTGTCATTCGAGGGAATAGAAAGAGGATTATTTTAAACAATCAAAATGAGGAGAATAGCAACTATTAGCAATATAATTTATATAACAAAAAGTTAATAATTAAAACAAAATATATTTAATAAATCACGGGTAAATGTTTACTGCCCGCGGAAAGGTTAATGTTTACTCAACGTATTTACTGAACTTTACATTAACCCAATTAGGCAACTGGGCGCAGATCAAAGCTCAAAAACATCACAATTCCACAGCAGTCGAAAAACCGGTCGATTTAACAATAAACCCGTCAGTAGTAAAAAAAAAATTGAGCGCATCGACAAAGTCAACGTTATACTCGTACAAGGAGTTCAAAGTCTTTGTCCGAAGTCGCTAATAATAGAACAATTCGGAGGTCGATCTAACAAAAGCGAGCTATTTAGAGTATTCCATTGATTATGAAAGGGTCTTTACAATTTGCTAACACTGTGTCTTTTGTGTAAGCGTGGGACAGAATAAAATGAAATATCCAACATATATTTAGGATATTAAATTGTAAACTTATGTGTATATGTGTAACTTCCTGCTAAAAACTGGACTGACTGTAATTTTAACAAGAACAAGTGTGTTAATATCAATTTTATGAATGACGACCTCGATGGCGCAGTGGTAAAGTTCTTGCCACTGAACCGAGAGGTCCCGGGTTCTATCCCCGGTCGGGTCATGATGGAAAATATTTTTTTTTCTGATTGGCCCGAGTCTTGGATTATCTATATATGTATATGTTATAAAATATAGTATCGTTGAGTTGTATCCCATAACACAGTCTCGAACTTACTTTGGGGCTAGCTCAATCTGAGTGATTTGTCCTAATATATTTATTTATTTATATTTATGAATAGTTAATTTTGGAAACGATTCTTTGCTCAAGAAAATTGACGCACTTTTTAACGTCTTTTGGTAAATTTTTTCACGAAAACATTATGTGGGATTACCATTTATTAGATTTTCCATTTTTTGGTAAATATGACCTAATCGAGAAAACTATGTGCTAATACGATTTATATTTATGCTAGAAATAAAATTAAAGACCTACTAGAAATAAATAAATAATTTCTATAGTATTTTTTCAAATAACTAGATAGACCAAAACAAATATTGGTCACCAAGCCAATTTAATATCGCTAATCGATGTTTACGATTCTAAATTACAATGAATCAATTTCCAAATTGAATGTTCACAAAACGCATAGCTTGTAAATTGTGCTAGCAATCAATCATATGAAATTAGGGGTTCAATTGGATATATTAATTAGTTCAAGCTCAAAGCAGTGTTGCATAGTTTGCATCGTTTATTTGTTTTTTATATTATTGAACGATATAAAAATTCAACGGACGTAGTTCCCGCCTTATAATAGAACCGCACCTTAACCAGTCGTGGATATCGTACACGGCTATTATGAAAACAGCTGAGAGGCCAAAACAGCATTCCCAAAAAGGGTCGACGTCAGGCAGGGTGTCGGTCGTAAAACCACAGCCGATTGTTATTTTTTAATTTAAATGTTTATTTCTTAATAGTTTTATTTTGAGGCGTCACATCGTCGTTCATACCGAAAAAAAAACTGTTTCCGTGGAAAAATTACGCGTGCGAACCCATGGACAACGGCTATTAAATCATAAATAACCTCGTATAAAGCCGGGTCAGATAGCTAGTAATAAAAATAAAAGACATATTTCTTCTATCTTTGGTGTATGATGGTTGGTAGGAAATTGTTTGACGCACCAATGTGCGTCAAACAATTTCCTATTAAATGTCTGCAAGCAATTTGGGGCGCGTTCATTTGAGAATAACTTAAACGTGCATTGTTATAACGTAGTTTAATTACATTAATCATAGTGATCTTCTTAGACGAGGGTCTCTTGACGCTTATTAGTCAAATTGACTGCAGGTTTATATAGTGTTGCACGATGTAAATACAGAATTAAATTCTGTTTGGGATTATGGGCACAAAAATGCAAGAAACAATAATGGTAAGCATTTCTGGCATGACGGGACCAACACTGTTTAAATGAGTTTCTTTCGGCATTTCTCCTCGGCAGTTTGAAATGTCAAATATATTGTGAGGAGACCTACATACTGCCAACATATTATATCAGGAGGTAGTTGTAAAATTCATGTCAGATGCCTTTAGACGAATTAAACATCTGAAACCAGTGTCAGTAATAACACACTCGAAAAGCAGACGGTAGGAGACAGGGCCAAATGAAATTCTACCATGTTATTCTTTGAATATCAACTGACGTTAATATTTCGGTAATATGCGGTGCTACGAATGCGCGGTACAGGGTGGAAGTCTCAGCATATTGCATTCCCTGTGTGTAGTGAACAAAGCTGTATTATTTGTCATACGGTGCACTGTATCACCCGGCGTCTTAGTTAAGCAACAAATACAGCTTTCGTTCTTTCTTATCGTGTGTGGTTCGTTTGTTTATTCACTCTTTGCCCGAGGTACCTCCTCTCTTATCTATTTCGGCCACCAAACGGCATTGTTGTGTTCCAGTTTGAAGGGTGAGAGGCATTGCAATTACAGGCGATATAGTAGGCAACGGGCGTATGACGCCCTTTTGTTGAAGGCGTTGATAGGCTGTAGTGACGATTTACCATCTGGTAGGCCTTGGTAATATTAGGAAAATTGTACAAATAAAGCAATATAAAAGACGCGTGCAAGGACAGACTTATATCCTTAACACTGATAACACTATTGCTAATGCTGGACAACTGGTGATAAATTTAATTAAAGTCGCCTAAAAGCATCAGACATGACTTTTACGACTACCTCCCACCATCTAAAGGCAATTCGCATACATACTAGTGAACTAAACAGTCAATCAGTGTGTCGGTTTCCTCAAGATATTTTTCTTTGTAGAATAGAAGCAATAGAATTAGTGAAAAGTACTGTACATGAGCCAGATTAAACTCAACTACAAAATTGCGCGAAACTTCAATATCAAATGGGCATAGCTTTGATCAGTTCACTCATACTCGCTTAGGGTCGTCTCAAGTTGTGCTGTATTCTGTAAATAAATACATGTGGTATTTGATAAATGACGCATTGTACCATTACTATATTCATGACAGGTATTAAACGCACACATACCTTTTTTATTTCCCAGACGTTTTTATTTCCCTTGTTACAAAGGTCCGCATAAAAGTAGCATTGCGCCATGTCGCGCAGCCTTGCCACTTTTGTCGTTTACCTAGGGCACCGAGTTAGGTAAGTCCCATCATGGTTTCGATGCAGATGGAATTCGAAACAGTTGATATTGTTCCGGCTATAAACGAAATGTCAGTTTTGTAGTAACAGCTACAAAAATGACACAAGGACAATATGGAAATGGGTTGGTTTAATCTACTCAGCCAATCTTTTTTTTGTGATACTTATATCTTCTGTTTCTATTTACCATAACATTTTAATATTAATAAATAAATAAATAAAATTTTGTATAAATTTAGTTAATGACTAGTACGGAACTTAGTAGAACTAAGGTACCATTCATCCCAGAAAAAAGAACTGTTCCCATAATAAAGAAAAGCTGGAATAAAATAAATATTAAATTATTAAAAATGTATGTATTCAAAAAGGTAAGAACTTCTATTAAAAGTTCCAAAGAAATTGAAAGTGTACTTTGGAGAATTCCAAGCGAAATAAATTATGTGACCGTAATAACTCATTGTCAACTCAGAAAACTAATAAAAAGGACAAGTAAGGTTGTTTCAAATTGAGCATCGGTCAATGTGGACTGGCATAATTAAAAAAGATCGCTTTAAATTAAATGCTTCTTGAATTGAATTTATTTAATTTGTATTACATAATATTTATAAACCCATACGCAAAAAGAGGAGTGTTACAAGTTTGACCGCTAAGTGTCTGTGCTCATTAACGGGTGAACCGATTTGGATGCGTTTTTTTTATTTGATAGCTAATTTTTATGAGGTAGTTCTTAGATTATGCGGGAAAAGGTCAAGAAGCAAAAGAAGAAAGAGACCTGATAAAAATGAGAGAAGATGCGAGCAATACAATGTATTAAAAAGTAAGTATAGTCAACTAAACATTCAGACTATAATAGTAGTAATCGACATTGAACTAATACGCAAAACTAACAATTAATTAAAAAGTAAAAAAAACAGACCACAATGAAGTAGAAATTTTATTCAATTCTGCAATTATAATAGACACATAGTCCAGGCTTCGTGTGGAATTTCTAATTTAGGTACCGAACCACTAGCTGGACAATACAAGGGAATTTAGTTTCTGGGTGTATAAGTTTGGTAATTAATAATTCTATTATACCAGCTCTCATAAATCTAGTGTGGATATTACTTGCTGGTTCACGAAACAATACAGATAGTAGTACTGTTATTAATTAGTATACATTTTTTATGTTAAAGTGAGCTAGCTCCGACTTCGCACGGGTGCAATATTAAGCATTTTATATATTTACATGTAAATCTTCTTAAATCGCTCTATTTAAAGAAAACCGCCCAGAAAAACAAATACGAGTATAACCTATTTGAGATTAACCATATATTGTAGTCTTGTAAATATACATATTTTTATTATATCCTAAAACATAAAGGGCATTATCATACTATTTTGCTCAGGCATAAAAATACTAGACTTTAAATAATTTGAATTAATTTTGAATTAATGTTTCTTTTTATAGCATAGGCTAACTTTGGCACAAAATAATGAGAAGTGGTTTCAATTTGTATGTAGCAGACTTTTATACAAACTTCGAACCTGGACTTGTCAAATATTTAAAAAGAAACATTATTTGGAGAGGTCCTTCGAATTACATTGTCCTAACTTCACGAAAGTTCTGTATATTTTGCGTCTGTTTTAGCGAACCGCTAAATTATATCTACAAAGATAAGGTTTGCCAAGTCGACTGTTGAAATATTACTGAAATGTATAAAACCAACATGGAGTGCTACCTTCATCTCCCGTGATAAAATCTTTTGTTTTCGGACAGGATTTCTTCGAATTCTTTCCCTTACTGCTTTGACCACCTTTTTCGTCCGAACACTACGTGGACGGCCAGATCTTTTTCTATCACAAACAGAGGACGTCTCATTGTACCTATTAATAGCCCGGTACATAAACATTTGAATGTTTGTACCAGTACTAGTATGTGAGTTTTAAAAATTTCAAAAAAAAATTTCTATCGAAATATTACTGAAATATAAAAAATCGTGCTATCTATTCTCTATATTTAAACTATCACGTGATATAATATAGTTTTATTCATATTTATAAAAGAAATATTCTTCGGAAAGGCAAGCCCAAGAAATGCTGGCTAGATATAGTCGTTTACCACTCGTGGTAAGAATAAAAAACAAATTAGAAAAACGAACCCTGGACTCCACAACGCCTAAGGAAGCAAGCGGGTAAACGTTCATATGAAAGAGAAATTCTACAAAGTTTCCATAACTTTATGAAACTTCTCAAATAAAAACAATAATCCAACAAAGTATGGCTCCAATGGAGCCACAAGAATAATAAAGTGTGAAGTGCTCGACCGTTTCATTATGAGGGTATGTCTTTCTCCAAGAATACTTTTAGCAAAAGGAGTAACTTAAAGGAAAAAAACGAAATAAATGTCAAAAGCGGATTAACCTATCAATTCTCGCGCGGCCCGAACTGACGCGATCCTCTTGTTGTTCAATTGTTTTTATTATCTCCAAGATCGAAGGGTTAATCATCAGCATGAGGATTTTTATTACTTCATTCTAACGTGATATTTGATAAATTGAATATATATTTCGACTGCAAAGATTTTGATGATATTAATGATAATGCATTAATTAGAACTTATTATTTTTAGGCGCCATCTTTGTTGATACTATCTATCTGTTCTTCATGCTAGATGAATGAATGAATGTGTCTTTATTGTGTACTGTACAATCATAATAATTATGAACATGGCGGTCTTATCGTTCAAATTGATTTCTTCCAGACAACTGGTTGTCCAAATTAATTTAGATGCGCATTACAAACTTGAAAAATAATTTTCAATCTGGATGTTCTTGTTTTGGGTTCAGTAATTTAAACTATGAATATTGTGTTAGGAGAAGCCTCACCATTCCTGCTGAGTGAAAATAAACAGGGCACAACATTTTCGCGGTAACATTTAGTTTAGTTTTATGCGAGAGTAAACTAACGTGTTTTCGCTCACAACTACTGCGAATTTAACTTTACTGTTAGCATTTGTTCGGGAAAGCAATCTCAATGGATAACTTTAGATAGCAAACAAAATATGCAAATTTCTAATTTAGAACAATACCCCATTTAGGTGCCAAATTGTTAGAAATACTTCAATTGCTACAATATAAAGTTTTGAAATAGATTATTTATTAGTTAAACCTATCTATTCAAAAGGAATCAAACAATATCTGTAGAATATTTTGCAATTCTAAATAACACCAGTAAAACAAATAGAAAATTAATCAAAAGAAAGACAAAAAAGATTACCAAAGCAAAAAAGCACTCAGTCACAGCTCACAAGCCTCGTAGAATGATATCGTCAGCTGCTTCACAAGTTGTCGAAGTGAAATGAAGGGACCACGTTATCCGAGACGTGTTCAAGATGAGTTAAGTTGTAGCTTCAAGTAGTAGATTGTTCGAGGGCTGCTTGCCAAAGGCCATCGATACAGTGTGTTGCTGTTTTTGGATAAGAAAAAAGAGACAACTTGTACGAAATAACATTGAGGAGCTAGGAGTTCATCGTCTAAGGCAGCATTTACTATTTTTCTCGTCTCTTGTAGAACCCCTACTCTATAATTTAGCTTTGCTCCCTAACTTCCTCTACTATCTCTGTTATCTTCTTCTATACGTTACGTAGAATATTCATCATCATCATATCGAGTGTGTTATTGCTAACACTGGTGTCAGATTTTATTGTCGCCTAAAGGCATCTGACATTACTTTTACGACTACCTACCGCCATCTAGGGGCAGGTAGTCGTATACACACTATTTAACTAAACTGTCCAGTAGTGTGCAGGTTTTCTCACGATGTTTTCCTTCACCGGAAGCAAGTGGTGGTCTATGAAAAGTACTATACATGAGTCAGATTGGAATACAAACTCATAATTATGGCACGAGTAGGATAGGTATGAGCCTGAGACCTTTCGATCCACAGGCGGGCGTCTTAACCACCACCGCTGTATAACATTGACCAGGTTATAGACATAGGAGAAACATACAACAAGCAACGACGGTATTTTAATAAAGAAAAAGATATATTCCCCATAATGTTTACCTTATTACAGCAGTGAGTACTTCTGAAAATATTTTCAACCTGATATAACTTCGTAAAACGCGTATTACATCATTTTCTGTGCCTGATAGGTATCTTCACGCCTTTTGGCGAGGTAAGATGCCTTGAAGACATAAAAATGGCTCGTAAACAATATTTCAGCAGTATAGGTATGTTTATTCCATACTTGCGACGGTATTAACATGTGTGAATTTGTAGCTTGGAAAGCGGAACTCGTAAACATGAAAAATTGAATTCGTTATCTTCCCTTGGAGACTTAAAGAGATTTCTATATAAACGAGACAAATATAAATAAACGCGTCATTTTTATGGCACGTTAAAGACGGCAGCTAAGCTAAGCTTTGTTGAGAAAAAAAGTGTCTTTTTGAGCTGGTCTAGTAAAGGAACCAAAATACTACCTAACATTCTGATAGTTTTATAGATATAGCTGAACCTGGTGACAATTTTATTTTTAACAGGCCTATAACTAACTCACTTATGTGCAGATATCAACACGATGTTTCCAGCACAATTTCTGTGACATTAATCTGTTGAAAGAAAAAGGTAATAAACGTGACAAAATATCTAGAGTGGTTTCTGTATTGGCGCAAATAAAACAAGACAGGAGACGACTGCTTTCGACAGTTGTAGATTTGTGGTGTCAGTTGAATAACGAAGTGTGACAGTTTTGTGAGGTTCTTGTTTTATGGGCTTTGTGATGAAATATGATTGCTTGCTTGATATGTTTCTAAAAAGTAAAGTGCACGATCGTTGCTTGTCACACTAACACCACTAACATGAAATATAAGAAATTGCCGCTCAACATGCAAATAAATTGTGCGTATGTGCGGTGTATGCAATGTACCTAATGAGTGAACTATGAGGTGAACTAGGGAAAATCGTATATATAGGTAATATACATACAACTAGTATAAAAATATATGGTAATTTATTATTATAAAGGTAAGGGATAAGTAGTACCCTTTTAACTTCCTATTTGTAAGTTTTATTTATACTGTTATCTTGTGTACATAAATAAAGGCCTGGTCACACACTTACGCATGATGTATTATATAATTTACCCATTTATTACAAGCATAGCAAACAATCCCTAAACCTGATTAATGCTATGCCTGCGCGTGATGAATCACATCAAACATTAGTCGTGGCTTCTGTGCCTAGTGCTTAGCAATAAGGTTGATCATTCGTCAAGTCACATTCTGGCAAAATAGTATTTTTCTTATGGATAAACTTAGTAACTCAAATTGACTAACGTACCATAGTTATGACATTATTTCTTTAAAAATGTTGGTTTCGTTGACGCAATGTAGATTTTAGACCAGTGACGCAAAAGATCAGTCACGTTATTTTAATAGTACCACGAACCAGTATGATTTAGGGTACTACTGACCTAAGTTCGTGTCACTTGAACCTTTCAAGAATGAAGTAATGCGTACGTGATCAATTTAGACATTTCGGGTGGAAATTACATCCAAAGAGTTATTGGTTTGGGGTTTCGACACTTTCATAGTAATAGAAGGAAATAAGCAAAAGACAAGCAAAAGAAACAAAAGAAAGCGAATTTTTAAAGACAATGATGATTGATATCTGACACATCTCATTGGTGATCACATATACTAGTGATCTGTGTTGGTGATAAACAACCGCGAGTGCAACATTTGTGAAAACCAATGCTCATTTTTTCCCTCGTCTAGCTGATCTTGTATTGAGAAATCATCGAGATATCTATCGATTATGCATGTACCCATCCAAAAGCTTTACTCGGTAATAGCATAGTATGTATGGCACCGAAAATTTACAACAAAATTCCAAATCAATATAAAAGCTTAAATTTAAATCTATATAAAAAGCACCTCAAGTCTTTATTAACTGATAAAAGTTATTATAGGTACTTTAAATGATTTCATCAAGCTTTAAGCTTAAAGCTTGTTAAAAAGCTTACCTTAAAGCCTAAAAGTTTTTAAGGTTTATGTATAACATATTTGTAGGCATATCTAAAATAATGTGCAAATTCTACCACGACATCAATCCCACAGACTACAGAAAATCGAGAGAAAATATATTGAACATCGATAAGCTTGTTCAGTCTACAAAAAGGTACATGCTGAAAGTTTATTCTGTTGAAACGACAGTCAATAGAGAAGCAACACGTGCCGAAGTTTCAAGTTCGCCAAGTCACAGAATTTACAACTTTGCCGTTCCCCGCGGCTTTGCCCCTCGACTACAACTTTGACGTTTGTTGTTAGTTTTTTCGATAGTCTTGCCAGCGAGATAATTTGTAGTTCAGCTTGTTTCACTCTTGAGAACTTATCGCTGAAGTTAAATTTTTGTTCGTATAACATATGTATTTTTTGGTTAAAAATAGTGTTTCATATTTAAATAATTAGGTTCTAATGGCTTACAGAAATTAAGCCTTGTTAATATCTTATGTAGTAGTATTTTATTTATTTGTTCAAACTAATAAATAAAAATAGTTTTTCAGAATAACTAACGAATTCAGAATAACTGGTTTAATAGTAAAGTCTAAAGAAGATACGTCTTCGTTTAAGTCACTCATGTCTGAGAAATACGTAAAATTAAAAATACGAAAAGATGTAGATACGATCATTATCTGGACCGAGTTATTGAATAACTAATAGAAAAAAACAATTAATATTTATAAAATCATAAATCCTACAAATTATCGTCGAACTTTGACAGATGCTGACGCGAATGAACCTATATTTGCCTAGTTTGTGCATATTTGAGCTTTTAACCGCAATGAAGAAACCTGCGATGTACCTACATCGAAATCGCCAAAGTTCCGCAAACTGTTTGCCGATAAAATGGAGCTGGTTTGCCGGTAGTTTTTACAACGATTATCGCCCTCTGTGATAAATGACAATGAACAGTAAGAGCTGAGGTTTTCCATGGAAAGTGGGTTCGTATATATATCTGTCTTCAGGAGAAAACTCACATTATCCCTTCGGCAGATGTCGTTGTCGGAGGTTTCCTTCTTCTGACGCTTGGATCATAGAGGGCGCTTTGTTGAAATTTATGTTTCAACACCAAAACTACAGATGGCGCTTTTGGTTGAAAAGAAATTGGTTGAAAACTGATTCTTCCAATGGAGAAAAAATACTTGGGAGTTAATAAATTAAAATATAAGATTTTTTCGTCAATTTTGTAACGTTATTTATAACTTACATTTTCTCAAAAAATACTCACACATATTTAAGTACGTGTATGTTTATCACGGTCTGTATAATTTACCTGAAACAAAAGAATATAATATTGATTAAATTATTATTACACATTCTGAGATAAACGATAAAGCACGTATTCATA
Organism: Plodia interpunctella; assembly: GCF_027563975.2. Taxonomy (NCBI): domain Eukaryota; kingdom Metazoa; phylum Arthropoda; class Insecta; order Lepidoptera; family Pyralidae; genus Plodia; species Plodia interpunctella. The sequence continues at coordinate 3,039,166 of NC_071302.1, forward strand.
ATTTTATCGTCTCAAAATAATAGTCTTCATTTAAATTTATCCTGCATGGGCTACGAATTTATTCTTCATCGACGGAGTCGATTCCGACTATCGTAATAAACGAATAGTCGATTTATTGGTCGTTTAACAAGTTAACAGGTTTCCATACGATAGCCGGTCCAGTGGGGACACCAATAAGTGCATTAACTGCATGCAGAGTAGTTGAAACTTTGGTAACTGGTCGACGGGAATCTAATTACATAGGTATGTTCAATGGTCGTCATAGAATGAAACAAAAAAATACAAATCTTTTCTCTTCATATTAGTATATGTAAGTATGGATATACCAGCTTTACATCTCGGAAACTGATTGCAGAAAATACCAAGACTTGACACCATGGACTAACGGCCTACGACTAATGCAATAAGAGTGATGTTGTAACTGGTTATACAGCTAACCCCGAAAGGGAATTTAATAATCCCCCGATAAACGGATTTGGCGGAGGAATGCAGACATCCTTCCAAACTTAATGGGGACACCTTGATCCTTTATAAATTTTTGGGAATAATAAAACATAGAAATTGTTAAGTGTTGAATTTCACAACAGTGTGAATTGATTGGTCGCAATAATGTTTCATCATACATATAAAACATGTAAGAAAAGGAGAGATTTTGAAGGAGCACTCTTGTACAACAAATTACCCTCTAATATAAAAAACGCGGAGTCCTTTCAATGTTTCAAATCACAGCTACATGATTATATTATTCAAATATAACTGTTGCTATTTATCCTGAATAAAATAAATGTATATCGTTGATAAATACTTGTATAATAATAAACCTACATTGACATAAGGGAATAATAAGATTTTCTATACCTTTTGTTTGCCCATTGTCTAAAATGTTAATGCGGTGACTGCATCCTAGTTTAGTTTAAGTATTGTTAATTCTGTTCTCATGTAAGTGGATTTAATGTAATCTTTTTATGAGAATAAATTCTTTAAACCTAACCTAATCTTAATTGTAGTAGGTATGTATACGCACAAAATTCTTGGTGCTGTCAATAGAAAGACCAATATTTAAATGTTATTTTAGAAAAAAATACAATTCATTTAAATAGGTAAGCTTAATACTAAAAAAAGTGCAGGCGACAACATTTATTTTGGTGACTTATTTACAAATTAAATTATTTTCAAGCGAAATAATAATGACAGTAAAACAAGCAAAATTTAGTTCATAATATTAATTGCCGCCCGAAGTTATTCCAAGAAATCTCATTAAACTTGAGCACAATTTGTTTCTTCTATTAATGGAACATCGTGAAAGGATTAGTCAAAATCGATGCCAAGGAATTTACATTGGCCTTGAGAAACGAAATAAATGAAAAAAAAAGACTGGTATAGAGCTTAAAGAAGACCTTAATTTTAGAGTCTATCTTCAATTTTTACGCGTCTCATAAATACCTTTTTTAAAGTGTCTTTATTGAAATGGGCTAACTTGATAGTCTATCACGCCATTATGATGAATCATATCAGATTTTAAGAGACTTGTAAAATATCTGACATTAGAACTGATAAAGACAAAATATTCAGAAGTTACTCTTACTGTTATGTTGTGTGAATAAATAAAGATTTAAACTCTAATACTTTGAGTTTTAAACTATCGATATCAATTTCAGACGACTGCTCATTATTTCATGTCACACGAAATACAATTCAGTATAACCATTCAAATTAATTAGAACGTTGAGTTGGGCAGAGGAAATTAGTGTGATCGATTACATTGATATACAACAAAATGCATTGCAGAAATTTGTCAATCGACCTATATCGTGAATTCATAATCAACATTTACGACCAACACGATAAGATTCTTGTTAATTTAGACGATGCAAGAAGGAAACATATGAGACAAAATGCCTCCGTAAATTACGGCTAAAGCCATAGAGCATGTCAGAAACGTAATTCTCAATAGAAAATCACTTTAGTTCGGGGGAAATTTATTATGTTATCTAGAGGCCGCAATTAATATCTCGCCACCTTTCAGACCCCGCTAACGAACGCTTTGTGAGCGAACCCATTACATTAATAAAGATAGAAGCTGTACCATGATATGGCGCAACAGACATCTGTTTTAGTTTCATAACACTAGTTGTTACAGGTTACGCTTTATATAAGCCTGTTGTAATCATTTGTATCCAACTTTCAATTTAGAATTGCACATGGATATCTAGTTTTTCATCGTCAATAGTAGCCGTTGGCTGTGTTTACCACAGATTGCCTTTATACGGAACCACAATAGAGCCTTCATCATTTGTTCTGGCGGCATGCGGAGAATAGTGTACCTACAATGCGACTGTGATACGTGAACCTTTGTGGGTAGGCGAAGCATTATCGGAGGTTGGTAATGGAAGTCTGAATATGTATGGTATTGGTAAAGATTATTTTAGTTATTTGTTAGTAGAAGAATACATTAAGACAACCAATATGGAAATACATTATGGAAAGTGGGATAAAGAATTTGTAAGCAAAAATAAGATTAATAAAAATGAAACACTAACGAATATTTTTTGTGAATGCCGTTGTGGCATATAAAAGGTATAAACTCGAAGATACAATTAACTTTGAAGACAATATTGGCGAAATCACGCCAGTGAGAACCGAAGCGAAATAGGGCCATAACAAACCTTTCAAATAAATTGTTAAATAACAGTGACCATTCGAATAAACCAACCGGGAAACAATTTAGCCGAATTTAAAAAAAAGATGATCGAGTATTTTATCTCCGTAGACTTATTGCGAAAGGAAAAAAAAATAGGGCTCCTGTGGACATTCTGTGCCAAACAAAGCCATTTTCGACATGATGATGGATGGAGGCACCAAGGCTCTTTGCTGTTATAATGTATCAAGTGCCAAAAATGGTCGATACAAATTGTGAAATATTGTTTTACAAATTGCTGACAGCCTTTTTTTAAAAGAGGAAAATTGTGCAATCATCATAACAATAACATAAAAGACAGGATGTTTAAGCAATTTCTTAATTTTTATTCATTGTTGTACTAGTTTTTTTTTTTTGGTTGTAATAGTTGTAATTGTTATAACTTATCTTCACAATAACTCAGACTTTATAATTATTAACTATCCTGCAATGGTTATTATTAAGGAATCTTCTTCTTTTTGAGTGTGTTATTACTAATACTGGTGTTAGAATATTTTCAAGTCGCCTCAATGACTTTCACGGCTACCTACCGACATATTAATGGCAAGTAGTCGCATTCTTCGATCGTATCTAGTGAATTCTAACTGTTAACCAGTATGCTGGTATCTTCACGACGTTTTGATAATAAGATATAGTGGAGAAATCCATAATTCGCGAGTAATGTACCATATACATTTCAAATTCAGCTTTTATACAAACCATTACATTCGTAAAAGACATAAAATCTGTAAAAACATTTTAACGAGAAACTGGGTCAGTTTCGGATTGACATTTTACAACAGATTTCCCGAGGGGTGCAAAATGTAAAGTTTACTTCGACATACTAAATATTGTGGGAACAAATAATTTTTACAATAAGATAAGTACATATCCCAGCAATAATATACTAATTGAGATTCTATTTATTTGAATTCTGGACTTAGATATTTGATTATGAAATTTTATAGTTAACGTAAATCATAATGGAGTAACGTCTATGTCTTCCCAATCTGATACATACTGACACTGAATCTGAACACAAAAACTGCTTCTTCTGAAATTAAAAAAGAAAGCTGTAGTTATATTGACGTCAAGTTAAATCCAAAGAAATACTTCTTTGGATTTAAAATCAAGTATCAAGTAGGTAGACGTAGTAAGAAGTAGTTCAGCGTATTCTTGGTCAATATGTACACGAGACGAGGGAAATTGCTCTCAATGTCTTCCAAACTGCATCGAGTGCAGTACACAACGGCCTCTCGGTCACGTCCTCCCTGCAATGCTCCTTCTGGATTCAATCTCGTGAATCCATTCAACGTCTTTGACATGAATTTTTGAAAGTTAGCGTATTCGAGAGTTGGCAACTTAGCGCTGGCTGGAAAGAAAATAAATTTTCTTTTTTTTCTGGATGACTTTAGCAGTTCGGAATAAAGGCCGGTGCACACCGACATGCAAGCGCGTATGCATGCATTGAGTGGAATTGTGATACGTAAAATCCTTATCAGACCCAATGGTCATCTCCACCAGAGGGTTCACGATGACTTTCATTCCAGTAATTAAATCAGTTCTGTGGTTTTGATACACTCAACAATCGAATTTATTTGAAACAGTTCCTAACTTTCCATTTTCATCAACATGTATATCTAACAAACTTTCAACACTCAACTAAATTGTGCTCAAATTATCAATATCAACCATCTGAATCAAGTTGACCGTGAATCCCCAATGTATGAAAGAACAAACAAATGGTCCGGATCGTAGCAGTTAATACACCAAGGGAACGTCCGTGATAAATAACCCACAAATAGGATAAGGGGACGCGAAATAAACAGAGGTTATCGTTGACAGAAATAAAGAAACTGGCAATTCGTAAACAGCTTTTTGGTAGACTTATGAGAGGAGAGCGATTTTATTCACCATCCTAACTATATTGCTTGCAATCGTTGGCAAACACATGAATATAAATCTATTGAAAGAGAATGATGAAAAAGACGAAAATTTTATTCTTCTAGACCCTACGAAGGATAAGGCTTATAAATCCAAATAAAAAAATCAAAAGAAGGAAAATATTAATAATAAATACTATATACTAAAACATTAAAAGTAAAATCTCAATTAGGCCAAAAAATAGAATACGCTTCAGTTTTTAACTCAAATACAACTATGTGTTTAGGGACCGTTGAAGAAAATTACGTAACCAATAAAGGTAATAAGAGAGCATATTTCCAGAGAGGTTAAGTCAACCATTCGGATTTATTAGTGACTTGTTTTAGTCAGGAATCTGTGCCAAAGTGTGAATCGGATCGGCAAATTGACATGTACATTAGACAGCTCTATTAGCAGATTACTGACTGCTTATAAAGCATAACAGTGTACAGATAAAAAAAGGATAAAAATATATTTATTTTCACCAACAGTCAAATATTATAAACGTAAATACCAGGTTGGAGGAGACTGGAGCCTGTAGAAGGCAATGCCTCTGGCACAGATCTCCAGTGCTTTCACTTCTGGATTAAAGTAAGAATAACAAAATATAGTTCTTAATAGCTAAAACTATAAGTCTAAGTAACTATATCTAAAGTATGTGTGTGTATGGACGAATGAAGGGAAGTACGGATGCGAAAAAAGTTAAATTATTATTTATGTGGAAGGAGTAGGTTTTCCGTATCATCATAGTTTAAGGTTTACAGGTATCTTGAAACAGTTGAGTGTATTTTCATGACTGATTCACATAAGCATTTTTGTAAGCTGGGTGCATCTGTTGTTACTTTTACACTTTTATTAGAAACTACGATCCTTATTTTTGGACAGAAAGATATAATTTAAATCAAGGCAATTAAGTAAAAATACAATTGAATAACTCGTATCATGATAACTATAATTCACGAAGCAGTCAACCCAACACTAATTCAATTGGTATTGATTCGAATGAACTAATATATTTAGTCAGAAATGATATTAGTCATGAAATTTAACATTTATTTGAGAAATAAAGTTGTTCTATTCTAAAATTTGGAGATTGTTCATTAATAAAATGTAACTTAACATAATATCAAGATTTTTAGATATAATATTGATATAATTCAGTTTTCTGGCGGCCTTGAGAAAAAGAATTGATATTTGAAATATTTAGTGATGGGAACATAAAGTTAATTTGTGTTCCTACGGCAATATCTTTATTTCCCTCGGGAGAACAACCCCTTTCGCCTAAGGGTAAATAACTGTTGGAACTATGTAAATAATAAAGTGAAATATCAAAAATGTTTGCAACATTTTCTGTATAAGCCTTTATTGGATAGAAACTATATCAGAGGACCAGAAATCTTGTAGGGACAATTCAGACGAACTCTTTTGAGATGGGGTTCTATAACTTAATAAGGAAAAAGAGTTATTAGTTTTTAGGGTTGCGGTTCTATCTAGATCACTTTCGTATCATAAGACTAGAAAAATAAAGCTTAATAAAAACTCCAACATAGTAGGATTTAATAAACACACTACTGAACGATCATTAGATTTGGTGTAGATGATGGTAAACTAGGAAGACATTAATTAGGTGATTCGAAAAATCGGGAACTAATGTAAATAAAAAATAAGAAAATGAGCATGAATGAATCAATAAGCAAAAAAGGGGACTAGTACAAACCAAATCATATTGTTTAACTCAACAGCTACTATACGGAATAAAGAGGTAGTTTGTCCCAGACGCGTACGATAGCGGCAAGTGGTTGCGGTCTCCATATATCTTGTAGGACAGCATTAATTTACTGATAGTATGTTACACGTTACACAACCACGCCAATAAAATGGTTGGCTAGTTGGTCAGTTGGGAAATATGACGGCAGAAATGCGTAAGTGATTTTGAACAATGTTGAATGAACTTGTTTTAGAAATGATTTAATTTGATCTGCAGGTTGCCAGCATCAAAGCTGATTTTCTATTGAGGTTTGATAAATCTAACACATAACATAAATGGTAAAATCAATTGGCCCAATATATCAGACTCAAATTTCTCTCGAATTGGGAAGTATGAAGCATTATTTCTGGTAAAATCCAACTGGAGTACATGATACGACAAATAAGAAGTAAGATGAAAGCAGCTTAAAGAACAAAACACAGAATTAAATAGAAGGGTATGTATGAATAAAGTAACGTTAAAAAAAGAGAAAAAAAAATGTAACAAGATAAGTGTTCCAATCCCGGCACTCAACAAAACACACATAAAATCTAAGAGGTCCTTCGATAAATCCATTTGACAAATATATTAAAGACTCCGGAATGGTCTCCTCCTCTTTATGACCAGACATGAATTTAAAATGGGTCTTGCAGTCTTGCAAACAATTTTCATAAGATCTGCGATAAAATAGTGAAGAGTTAGCAGGGTACGTTTTCTGTGATAAAGTTGATATAATGTTACAGCAAGATTAAACATGTTAAGATTACATTATTAAAAGAGTACAACGCGCGTATCGAAACTTTCAGTAATCTGGCAGGTGGTTTGCATTAATCAAGGCCACTGTCATGGTCTTATTGAGAAGATTGTTATCACGATTTTTATACAATTGCACGTAAATGAGAACCGGCAGATAATGTTGCATTTGAGACGGCGGCGATTGTTAATTGGTCTCAAGCTCCAGATGTCCAATCCCAAGAGCATTAATTGTATCCTCTGTTTCTCCTCCCGTTTCATGTAAAATGTAAATTTCAAAGTCATACTTAACGACAGAAAAGAGCAGCAAAAAATTACCACTAATTACTACGGGTATCATGGCTGCCGCGAATGAAACTAGGAATACTCAAGGATGAAAAAGAGAGGAAATACTACATACAAATGATCGCAAATGTATTCATTTCGTTCAAATTCACAATTTGACTGACCGTCAATTGCTTGCTCAAATTGCTTTGTCCTATAAACCACTTTAAGCGAGCACCAGGAAAATCTACATGCAGCCGTGTTTATGTGCCATGAGTTGTTACTCGACAATAGGCGTAATTAAGACTTGGTTCAGTACACGGTTTAATTTATTTAATGGCATAATTGTGCACATCTTAAGATCCTGCTTCGAAAGGCAAATCTTGATGAGATTTCAAAAAATTTTGATGTTAAAATCTTAATAACTAATTTAGTTAAATAATTTTCTTAAGAATCTATCGATTTAGATTATATTCAGAATGTCGAAGATAGATTTGTAATTCGATTTAAAAGTAAAACAGAACTTCAATATTAAAACAATAAAAGACCTAATGAAAGTACAAGACCGTTTTAGAAAGTTTATTTGATACTTTGAATGAGAAAATTTTTTAAGGAAATACCATGTAGGTGCAGTAAACAGCCAATAGGGCTGTAATAGTATATTTTCTTTACACGCTTAATTGTTGTTAAGGGTACTTATATAAGCTCGCCACTCACTTGGTATTATCCTTGACCTTTTTAATTAACAAGTTTTAATAATTTGCTACCTAATTATTCGAAGGGGCTTTAATTAGGTCGCGTATACAATGGGCCGTACAATGTTGTTAGTTTAAATTTGGATAGACGATGGAGCCGATGGAGGCCTAATTTAGACTACTAGTGATCTGAATAATTGCCGCAAATTAATACAGCCTGGGACATTATTTTTGAATTTTCTTCATAAATTATCTTTGACAAAATAAAATATACTTATTTTCAAGTGTGTGTCATCTGATCTGAGTTCCTTTCCACTAATCGTGGTGCGGGCCCTAAAAACGTTAAAAATACAAAAACGCGATCCTATCCGAACCGATAACTGGCTTGTCATGCTATTGTAACTGAAAATAGACATGAATACACGTCAAACTGGCGACGTGCCGTGTGCAATACAATGTACATCGAATTCAATGGGCGGCCTTAAATTATTATTGTCCGTAGCTCAGATGCAAAATATTTAGAGCATAGAAGTGTTACATGATCTCATCCACTGTGTTCTTGGTAGCATTCTCTGCTGTGACAACTTTTTTGCTTTTTTCTCTTTGGTCCCAAGGTTTGACTGGAAGTCCAACTTTTGTGTTGTGCAATAAAGTTTGTGTTGTAAATAAATAAACATGAATACCAAGGACTGCGTAAAAATATGACGTGCTCACTAACCCTGAATAAAATGATTTACGGTAAAGATCATAAAACTGTCAAAAAAGTCACAAAACTGTATAAGTTAACAAGCTTATTACATAAACATTTTATTAAGTAATAAAGTATGGTTTAATTACAATTCAAAGCACAAAATTGAAGTGATCGTGCAAAACATAGATTGTAGGTTATATTTTGTGTGAAAATATCTAGATTAAATCTTGATTTTTGAAATAAAAAAATATTTATATTGGGTTTGCTAATACCAAAAAAGTTTGTAAATCGTGTATCGCTAAAATTTATCTTTCATTTTTCCCGAAGGTTGACAGATGAGAAATGCTTTTGTCATTAAGTCAGCCCTTTCTACCACTTTAGTAAAAAAGTTTGAATAGACAAATAAGTTTTACTTCTCGACACTCGTCATTTTAATCCCAGTAGTGGGACCCTTTGACGTCTATCACAATGTGGCTTTAAAGAGGGTACGAAACTAGGAATGGTGGTCGAATGATTTACGTATTGCGATATTGGGGCAGATTCATGAGTCGTGTGAACACGCACATGTTCTTGTATTTTCACTAGTAGCCCGTCTCGGCTTCCTTCGGATAAAACCATAAAATATTATACATCTAAACTTTTCTCAGGAATCGTACAAAATCCGTCCGCTAGTTTTTGAGTTTATCGCGTTCATATAGCGACGCGCCATGGAAACTTCATTTGATTATGGATGCTTTTAATAATTAAAGCATTTATTATGATTTTCCATAGTAATTTAATGTCGTTTTCGAAGTAAGAGTATTCGAAGAAGGAGCTTCTTCGAATATAGATATACAATACTTAAAGATGTATCTAGTAGAATGGATTCGGGTTATAGGGAGTGGAAAACGGGACGTTATTTGTAAAGTAAATTGGAACGACGAGTTACCGGGGGAAATGGACGATAAAGAAGGAACTGATCCGAAAGAAAAACATCAAAGTTTTTTAATCATACAGAACTCAATAGTTCATTTCAGAACTGGCTAGATTGCACTGAAGACTATTACGCCGGACTTAAATGTGTGGTGTTAATCACTATATAGAATACAAGTTTATTAAAATTTATCAAAATTTATATTTTCCCCCGGCTTTCAATATTCATTTCGCTACAACTTTTGAACGGCTGAACCGATTTTGATCAAACATATCTAAGAACAACCGCATAAAAATTAGCTATCAAATAAAAAAACAACTGCATCTAAATCGATTTACCCGTTGATGAGCTACGGTGCCGCGTACACAGACAGACAGAGACACTTAGCGTTCAAACTTGAAACACCCCTCTTTTTGCGTTGGGGGTTAAAAACAAAGCCGCTTCCCACTGTCTGTCCCAAAGTATGCTTAGATCTTTGACACTACCCACGCAATGGTTTTGATGCCGGGTTTTTAAAATAGATAGTGCGCTTTCTGAAGGTTTAGACGTATTATGTGTTTTTAACCGAGCGTAGCCGGGACGGGTTGCTAGTGAAAATACATGTGAGGTTCCACAGGTTAACTTTACCTGCCTTAAACTTACCTTATCCTTTACCTGTCTTAACCCTTAATTTTTGGTTACCCATATTTCTGAAATCTGCAACTCAAAAACTATATTCAGATCAAAAATAAAAACACTTACAAAAATACTATCACCAAGGCTTACTCATGGACTCGTGGTACAATCACATATGTGTAGAATTGATGATTACTAGATGGCGGGATGATTTAGACAGGTTTCGTGGTTGGCAACAAATGGCTCAGTATAAAGACCTTTGGAAGACAGAAGGGGAGGCCTTTGCCCAGCAGTGGGACACAAAATGTGTAGAATAAAGTGAATAATATTTTATTTATTCGTTAAACTAGGACAAACTTAAGTAAGATTATAACACGATTAGAAACATTAAGCCCCTAATATTTTTTTACAACTGGAAACATGAAACTGTGTTCATTTATTAAAACGTTTATATTAGTATAAACATAACTATCTATATAGATCACAGAGAATCATGCAGCAGTAAATATGGGCTTTAATGCAGTTGAAATAAAAGACATAAAATTTTGGACTGCACCGAAAGAGCCATTTGCGTCTTATCAGACACTCATTTTCGCATTTACGTCCATTTCGCAAAATTTCATCAGAAATAAAAAGTTCATAATGCTTTTGTAATTACTGATAGACATTCAGACTGTTTATTGAAGACATATAGCATTTAAAAAGAAAATGCTGGACATTTAAAAAGAAAATAACAACAATGCTACCTTGAATACATTCACAATATGAAGCATTTATCCCGCACGGGCTAGATAGAGCTAATCAAAACCTGGTGGGGGCACACCACGTTTGCTAGATAGCCCTTTCTTTTGTTTGATTTTACAATCTGCGCACACAGTTTTTCCCAGAAGAGCATGGAAACATTTGTAGAAGTGAAAGAAGAGAAGACCTATAATGTTCTTGAAATTAAAAGTACAAAATCAACAACTTTTCGATAACAAAAATATTGAACTGTATCGAAGTTCTTACAAAAATCTTTTAGCTTTTTATCTATCCTTACTGGATGACGACAAAAGTATAACCGATATATTTTTGAAAGGTGAAGGATAATATTATAAAGAACAGCTTGTGTGATACATTGCAAGCGATATGCACCAACACGATAAAGCTTTTGAAAGGCTTTAGTCGCATATTCGACCTTTTCAAGAGTATCTCTAACAATGTACTGAAGAGAGCAAATATAGTTTAAAGCCCCTTGTGATTTTATAGATGGATATTGGGTATAATACACGAAACTAAGATAAATTTCATTATATTAAAGATTAAATTAAAAAGATGGGTTATAGTGACAAAATAATATTTATAGTTATAAGCTATAGAAAGATATATATTTCTTTTATCTATGGAAAGAACATTCTGTAATCATCATGAACTAATTTAAATTTGAATGACATTAAGCTTATCACAGTATCATGCTGCAAGAGACCGCGTAGACGAGATACGAGAAGTAGATGAATAGACATAAACAATAATCAATCAAGAATAATCATAATCAAAATTTAGCAAAAGATCACACACCGTTCATGCACAGATTAAGAAGATCAAAGTTTCAGAAAAAAAATTGGAGATCATAATGCGAAGTATTCGTAATAAGCTTCTATCTTGTGCTCTGTATGATAACCCCAAACTTGGGAAGGGAATCAACGGAAACGAGAAACAACGCCAATTCAGTGAACGTGCCTAAGCCTACTGCTAGCAATTTTCACCGAGCAAGTAATGTACTTACTACAGAAGGCGAACTCGAATGATAAAGCGATTTTGTAGCACGATGCCTACTATCGCCCTTCGTTTATTGTCAAACAAAATATCAAGCAATCGACAGCAACATTCCAACTTTTACCTAAGTTGCTCGGATTTGGAAAGGTATGGATGGCATAAGAATAGTGAAATACTCACACTTATAATTATCACTCACAATACTTTTGACTTCATAGACATATATTATATCTATACTATCAAAACTAATATTATAAAAATGAAGTGTTTGTGTGGAGTATAAGGAGTGAGGTCGTTTTCTCAGTCCTTTATAAGCAATATACTCTACTGAGGACTTTCTCAATTTCCTCTGGATTCGCTAGCTATGAAAGTGAAGACACTAGACACGGCCTTTCTAAAATCACTACCCCTTGAGGGGTAGTGATTTTGTCCCCCGACTGTCGCTCATACCTAAGTCTCCCTGCTATTTTATCAGACTCATAATACTGCTAAATTCAGATCACTGGTGTTAGTCGATCGTTAGGAAGTTTACAGTTCATTTTGCAGCTTTTATGGCTGTTTTATCTGTTGTTTTATTTCGGGATTATGAGTAAAAACAACTTTAAAAATATTTGTACCATTATGAAAATTAATGCTGAAATGATGTATCTATTTTACATTATAAGTAGGGTTGGCATCACTAAAATACAAAGAGCGATAATTTTGAACTCAGCAAACTATTGACATTGCACTATTTGCTTTTCTATTTATCACAATAAATAAGAGAACAGTAAAAGTGCACGAGTAAAAGAATCCAGCTTAAACTGTGAAATACGTGACAACTGCAACTGGACATGAGAGAATAATAGCATTTCACATACTCGTAAATAAAGTACATTTCGAAAGGCGTCGACTTGAAAAATTGCGAAAAGAATTTTTGATAGTCCCTTGTTATTGCAACGTTCAAACAACGGATCCACTATATTGGTGTATAAAAATGAAACATTCCACGTCTCGGAATTCTAGTGGCGATTTCCTTGTAAATGGACCGTCATTTCCGAGATTTTTCTTAACAATTTACAAGAGTATCGGTCCATGTGTTTTTATTGTCTCATTCACTTAAATTGCTGGATATCGTTCTAGGACTGAATAAAACATGCAAGGGTGGTTCGCAGAGAGTTTCGACCGCTGCGGCTGCGCGGTCATTACAATCCGTCAATTTTCTTGAGGAAAAAATCATATCCCAAATCAATCATTCATAAAATTGACAGTAGAGAGTACAGTACAGAGTAATTAATAATGTAAAGTCACATAGTAAACTCATTCTTGTCTTGATTAAAATTTAAAAAGTTGTAAGGACCGCAGCGGTCGAAACCCTGTGCGAACCACCCTCAATGCGGTATAATTAAATCAGACAGAAGAAAAAAACAAAAGCCGTACCTACATACATTAAATTGATGTATTAAAAGTCAAATAATACATAATTTCTTAGACAACTGTTGTATTCGGGGTTTATCTTTTCAACTTTTGACATCTCAATTTTTCCCGTTTGCCATTACAATGACGGGTCGTGAGTCAAGTCCCTAACTTTGTAATAACAATTTAGATAACACAGTTTCCCTAATATCTTTCCAATTCTGAAGATAATTTTTCTTTCTTTGTCTACAAGTAGGATTTCAATTTTCCAGGAATTACTATAGCATATTCTGTATAATAATATTAATAAATTAGCTTCAATGGTAATAACTTTATTTACTTATTAACATATTTCGCGACCTACAAAAAAAATTGTATACAAAACCGAAAACAAAAAATCTTCAATTTCACCCTAATAATTGACCCACGACTGACTAACACACATTCAAATAATATTTCTAAAATAAATATGATAAGATAAATAAATATGACAATAATAAGATGCTCGTTGTGTATAACAGCATTAATAAAGCTGGTTAGATATTGCTCGACCTTAACACTGGCATTTGCATTATAACAGGTCAAAGGCTAAATCCGTCATCCTATTTCTGAATCATTTCGAAGCCATTGCCCTCTGATGCTCTTAGTAGCAGATAATTTTTATAATTATTTTTCTTGTCGATGTCGATGGCAAAATCAAATGGTACAATGAAACATTTCTTGCCAGAATTGAGTCACGTCAATGTCTTTATCATGAGCTGCCAAATCATCTCAAGTGCACGAGATTAGGCCCTCGATAGACAAGCAGATACGTCCTTGTTGAACTTTTAATAATTTAAAGAGAACAGCAAAACACTAACTTCATGAACTCCAGTAAAAGGAAACTATCATCTTGGAAGGCCTTGGTGAAGATGCCGAGATAACTTGGACGCCTAAAGACGAACTGAATCACCACAGCTCAAGATAGAAATAAATGTATAGGTCTTTAACCAGCAGTGGGATCAAGATGACTGACATAATAAAAGATGTTTCTTTTATTCTGAATCAATATCAGACAGAGATTATTTATAGAAAATGGACAGGAGGAGCAGAACGACAAATGACTTAATTTTTATTATTATTATTAATAACATGGCATATTAATTTAAATTATCTAGTGAACAAGTATTTGTTTTCCTAATGCTCGTTTGACCACTATTTCGATATGGGGTTCGTCTTCCACCCATAGATTTATTAATCATAGTAGCAAAACCTTGTCTCGAATTCCCCAAACTCTAATGTCATTTAATTGATGGCGGTCAGATGGTTACTGGCATTAAAACTTAAACAAATTACTATAATTTCGTAATGCTACCGAAACCAAAATCCTGATATTGAAGATAAGAAATATTACCCAATGAAATATGATAGTTCAAGTTCGACGTTCAGGAAGACAGATAAAAAATGGACGGCAAGTACTCGAATAGGTCGGATGAATGATCGCATTCGAACATAGTAAATGAAAAGGATTGAAACGAATGACTTTCTTGTCAGTATATACTTTTTTCCGGAAACTTTTACCTCACTCTGTTTTAAAAAAATTGATATTACCAATTACATTGCCCACAACTTGAATTAAACATAATTTCAAGTGGTCCCTTTTTTAGATCGGCTAATGCCAGGTTTCGGAACTGCATCTGACATGACTTAAGGCATATTACACCAATGAATGAACAGATTGCATACTGTATACCTAAAGTAACAAAAATAAAGTAAAAGCATAACCTCTTAAAAAGAAAAAAAATGAGTCCTAGCAACAACTAGTATAAAACCTAAAGTGGTAGTGTAAACGAAAGTGACGATACGTACATACCTTGTTTTATCCGACTACAAAAAGAGGCAACTTCCCTACTAAATTTACATTCCATTAAAACTTTTTGCGTGCGAACTGTAGCGAAACTAGAATTGCCACGCAATGGAATTAACTTTTGAAATGTGAACGAGTCTTTGTATAAAGCTTACCATTAATAGGATGTGAAAGCGTAAGTGAAAGAAAACATCGTAGATATATAGAATGTTAACAAGTGAAAAGAAGAACAAATATTTATGATAAGAGCAAAATTTAAAATATTAATAGATAAAAGCTTCCTTGATCTAGCATCAATACTGCACTAACAAATGAACCAATTTGTTTATGCAGTGAAAATCCATCAAACATGAAAATATACATAAAACTGGCTGGTTCATCCGTAGTTGCGTGTTGACAGCTCGTCCTGTTATTGGACAAGTCAAAATTAACAGACATGGCAACACTGTACAAACTTTTTATGAAACCCAACAGTTTCTGCGGCACCGATTTATGACTAGCAGAAGTTTTGGCGACAAGGGCTGGCTTAATCGAATTCTGTAGGAGCCTTGGTCCGGCTAATCAAATATTGTCGAGTTGGAGGGAATTTGGGGCACGTCTGCCTAAAATATAGTCTAGAGGTTTTTACAGGATAAAAAATTGCGTCATACATTTAAGTAGAACGAAAGATTTATTTTGTATCTTCTTAAAAATTATGTCGTTCAGAGATTTATAAGCCGTTTTACACCTAAGAAATCAATCAGCTAAAGTGTAATTTTTTATTTGTCTCCTTCGTTAGCAGCAATATTATGTCCAATTAGGTTTAAGTAAAAATGTATGCGTAACTACTATTTTGTCTGAAAAATCTAAACTCATCCTGTATTCCACCAAACACTCCCCTTACCGCACCAGATTAAATTTCTTTGAAACGGCACAAAAGCTCCCTTTGTTACAGTGTAAGCCTCATACAATTCAAATTCGAGTCCCTTTATTGGTTCCCAAGGTCTGATCATTAACTAATTACGCACTGTAAATGAATCTATATTTTAAAATCCATTCGAAATTGTTATGTCAGGAGTAATTAGCATATTTTCATTGGGTTTTTTAATTTGGTTTTGTTGTAAACTTACATCAATTGATACTGTATCATGATTGGGTTTAATTTAACTTATATTCTTTATAGGTTTTATTGTTAGTGATATTATATTTAAAGTCTTATTCCTCTTGTTTACTGTTGCGATATTTCAATTTCAACATTTATGTTAAGGCAACAGGAAAACTTCGTTGCTGTAAATAAACAAGCACTACGTTGAATAAATACGACAGGAGCAATTACTACCAAACTAGATAGCTTTAAAAGTAACCAGATTACACAATTTGCGTTGAAATGGTAGGTCTCAAGGAGGAAATATTTCTCGTGCAGCGTCATCGTCACAGATTTGTTTTAGAATATGTCGGGCGCCTGCTGTCACTAAATGACGGTATTTGCAAAGTCATGTTAAAAGCTTATAGTGCCTTGGATATAATCTGACACCAGTGTTAGCAACAACATACTCGATGGGAATTATGTTCTTGCTGAGATTAATATAATACATAAGTATGTACTCTTACCCACTTTTGAATTAGATAAGGTCACTCTATCTAAAAGTTATTTCGGTGCGTGTAGGTTTTAAACGCAAGTTGTGTTACGAAAGGGACATTTAGGCCATGTGTCCCGCGCCGAAAAGTTCCACCGCAAGTCGGGTGCTGCGGGCGGAACGGTCCGCGGAATTACTCTGCGGAGTCTGCGGTAATCTGGCGTTCTCTAATCTTACTTGCTAATGGGAGTGGAATTAAAGGCGGTAGTTGTACAAGCAAATGCTTGGTAACAATGTGACAGAGGAGAGATTTGACGACGCTTTACTGCTGAAGAAGAAACCGGATATATGTTCAGATGAGAGAAAGTGAGAGGAGATTGAAACGTTAATGATAATATGATAGAAGAAGTAACATTTGGAATTCCTTGTAACAATAATTTTGAAATCGTCGAATGTTTTGTTTTTCGCTATTTTTCTTGTGACATTTGTTAACATTTATGTAGAATTACAAGTTGTTATTCCAACACTAGGAGCTGACGAATAAATACTCATTTTAAATAATATTGTTGCAAAAGCCTACAGCAACTTTAAAGCTGTCGTGGTTTTTGAGTGACAAAAGAGTGTGAAAACTACGCGATTTCGTATGGCGATGACAAGTTTTATACAATCAGAACATCCGAAGTGTAAAATAATAATTCATTGCAATTTGGCAATTAACACCGCCGGATAGAGATCAATATGGGTTAACTTCATATTCTTTTGTCTGCAGCAAGTAAAACTGGAATATTTCGTGTATTTTGTCCCGTTGTTTGTTATCGTGACGTACACGGCCGTTCATGGCTCGGATTTACGGGATTTTACCTTTTTCTGCATAGAGGCAAATGAAACCAAGATAACAGATGTGGTGAATTCGTGATTTATTTATTTATTTACTTTACTACCCTCCTAAAATGTAAATTTAACTCATGTAAACTTCTTTTTGAATATAACGCAAATGCCACTTCGCTATTAGATTTGTGACATTGATTTGTAACAACATTTTTCGAAAAATTGTATAATAATAATGAAGAGTTTCTTAGTACATTTAACTTTTCGTTCTTTTGCATGTTACTCAGTTGCTCGATGTTATTTCCTCAAAATTTCCTAAGAAATGAAGGAAATTCTCATAACATAAGGTAGTAAAAAGCCACATTTCATACAATGTAATTTGAGATCTTCGAGCTCAGGCACTCCGCTTTCATAGCCAGGGTTAACCGTGAATATCACGTTTGCTTTTGGTCTTGTTATTAGATATGTTTGTTCTATTTCCGGAACACAATTATGATTTTCGATATTTACTTCGTTTTCATGCGAAATTCGACATAATGTATACGGTATGCTTTGTGCCGCGTTTCGTTATCAATATTCAATACTACATCTTCTAATCTACAACAGATAAGAGAAGAAAATAGACTGAGACAAAAGTCGAAGGCCACGTTTAAATAAAAGATATTCAGCCATTATTTAATGCATGGTGCACTGCAGTAGTGGGCTAAATTATAACATTGTCCCTTGTCAGTTGGCAACTCGCCTGTCTTTTGAATCCCAGACAAATTAGGTACTTATTCCACAGAGCGGTCTCGTGAACGTACCTGCAACAATTAATAATACATAAGTAAAATTTGGGCAAACAAAATTGTGGTCAGAAATTTACATATCACCGGATGAAATGAAGTTTTGAATGGATTAAATATAACACCGAACAAAACGGTTGGAATGCCTTTACATAGAAGTCCAATCTGATGAGATGATGATGATGATGGTGTACAAGTTTTCTTAGTTGCTTCTATCTCTAAAATAAAACAACTCGATCGCGGATAGGTCTTGGTTACAGTTTGTGACTACTGAAGTACTGCAGTTTGTAACTAGTTGATGACTAGTGAAGAAAACTATCCGTGTATACTTATTACGCCAGTACATAAATAAAAAGTGTTCATGGCTTCTAATGGATAGGACATATGGACAATACCAACACTAGCTCAACGATACTATCTATAAAAAGAACGATTTTTAGGATAAAATAAATTGAAACAAAAAACTTGAATGAAAAACGGTTCCTTGTGATTTGCTCATGTCTATAAATATATTAAAGACAGAAACGTTATTTCAATAATAAAAATGTAAACTATATAATGCCATGGACACGTAAAGTACCAGAAAAGGATAAAAGTGTCCAACTCTAAGTCCGTTTAATGAAAATTTGTCTCAAGAAAGAGATTACGAAGCTGGAATATCGTCAACAGACGCTGCATGCTGTTGAGAATAAATTACAGCCAAACTTTTATAAGGGAGAGCTAAAAGACTAATTACCAGCGCGAGTATCCTTAACTGAATTTGAAAGAACTTTTCATGAATTTACAGCGTGGCCTGAAAATAATGATTTCATATCAATTTTTAATGTCTTGGATGTAGATATGTAGCTAGCACATATATAACATATAATACAGAATTTATTTTAAATGCCTTATAACTACATAATTTAAAACAAAATCGGTTCCCGCTGTCGGTCTATATGTATGCTTTGACCAAGTTAGGTCAAAGCATACCTACATACAGACATAATATGTTGCGTAATTACGTAATTTCGATGTGGTTTGTTTATAGATAGAGTGATTCAAGAGGAAGGTTGAATGTTGCCCGGGGCTTCGCTCCCGTGGATTTTTTAGATAAAAAATAGCCTACTGCAATCTTGGATAACGTACCTTTCTAATGGTGAAAAAGTTTTTGAAATCGGTTTGGTATATTCGGAAATTACCCGCCTCAAGCATACAAACTCACAAACGCTTACCTCTTTATAATAATAGTATAGACTAGTAAGTAGTAGGGTTAGCTATAATTAGCCGAGCCCCGTTATTCATTAAAAAGTTCAATAATACTTTAAGCTAAAGTAAGTTCTTTCATTATCGCACCTCATAATATTTCAAATTGACAGAAAGAGTCCAAAATACTTTAGCGTAGGCCTTAACATTTTAATAGACAACAGGATAGATTTGGGACAAGGTGTAAATCTTGAATGGGCGAACAAGGACGGCCATCGATCACAGATAATCGTTACAAATGTCATTGGAATTTTTGGACGATAATACTGATAGTAATAAATTAAATTTGTGACCAAGCAAAACTACTGAGTTTACTTTCAAATTCAAAATTCTTTATTCAATTTAGGATGATATCATCCACCATCACTTACTGACGTCAAAAAAATACTTAAACTAAGTCTACCGCCGATATACAAAGCGCAGGTGAAGAAGAAGCGACGCAACAAACTTCACCGCAGCCTTTTCTCCAACGAAGTCAATTAACAAATTAAGCTAAATGTTCAAGTTCAGTTGTTGTGTGTATTACTGAAAGTAGGATGAAATATAACAAGTTTAAATTTTCGATTTCAAATAAGTGCAAAACAACACACATCATTGATAAATTTTGTGAAGTAGGAATGTATACCTAAACATAAATAGCTACAATACATTTACGCCAACACCTATTGTAAAATGTCCAACATGAATGTCGGACACAAAACGTTGAGAAATGGCAGTGTCATGCCCGTATCAACGCCTGCCAAAAGTTACATTCCGGTCCGGCCACCTCGACGTATAGGGGTGCCATTTGTGAACAAATCTGCGGATAGTCAGGCCGAATCGCCAACCTTTGCCTAGTAAATGCTGTTTTTGTTATATAAATAAATTGCTGTTTATAAAAACGTTGGCAAACAAGTATAACAAGATCAAAAAAATAAATATTTTAATCTTGAAAAAATATTTTTATTACAGCTGTTAATTCTAACCAGCCAGACTTGCACTTATACTAATATTGCCAACGAGATATTTGTTTTGAATCGTTATACATAGGTAATTCTCCTTTTTTAAAAATCAAAATCTAACAAGACAGTCAAGTGCACCACGAAAAAATATATTGGATTTCTTTTCCTAAAATTTCTTTTTCGATTATATTAGGGAGTTTTACGACATGTCCCGAAAATTCACAACCTCTGGCAAATAAATCAAATTTTTTCGCATGGGATGTAGAATAAGGATGTACGAGTATATGACGTTTTATTGTTGATAATTCTTTTGATTGTCAAAAACCCATCAGAAATTTTAGCGCACTACAATTTAAATAAAAAAGCACCATTAATTTTTTTTTACTTTTTCACTGTTTCCCCTTGGGTATTTTTTAAAGCTTTTTTCCCTGAAGCGGATTAATATTTTTCTCTAAATTATGATAACAAGAACACGGCACATTCTTGTAAAATTAATATGGTGGTGAACGCCCGAAGGCAAAACCCGGGCAATTCAATAACATGACTTTTCCAAGCCTTGCTTGTGACGTCAAACGCAGCGTTATTGAATTTATGCCGATATGAAGTGTATTACAAGTTTTAGTAGTAGTAAGTTTTAGGCTTCAGTAATTGTTGAGGATAATTCAGTTTGGGAAATATCCATTATTTCCCTTCGCATTGAGCCTTCACACCAGTGTTGAGGTGGGTGGGGAAGTAAATTTCCCGGCTATCACGCTAGTGTGAAGTTCAGTACATTAAATTCCCGACCTTGCATTGCGACGTGAATGCGAATTCTCAACCGAATATAAATGATAGTAGAATTTTATCTTAAATAGAACTAATTACGTAATTAGCTAAAAGAGGACAAGAGATTTTGAAAAAGAGTTATGTAAACAAGAGAATAGAAGGCAGGCATGGTCGTCTTGTCAACATCTGAAACGTAAAAGTCAAAACAGAGAACTGGCGAAGGTTCATGCGCAATGTTTCTTTCGCAAAATGTCCCCTGGTCCCCCAGTCGTAAAAATTCTCTTTCTGGTAAAATTTATTTTTCGCAGATTAACTCTTTCGCAAAAAGTCGCGACATTTTACGTCTAGGGGACATTTTGCTAAAGAGACGTTTAGTGTCTGAGCCGTGACGAATATTTCACCGACATGAGCATAGAAATAAGAGCAAGAGATCCCTTATATAAATAAGAAGAAGTCGGACTTAATTACGATGATATAACTTTCACAGAGAGTAATAAGAAGCTGGATTGGAACGACGACTTCCATTAACTTCGGTCAGAGGATTGTTTGTGTATGATGGTAAATAAGGGTAAACGTGAAACGGTGATTTGTTCCAAGAAATTTGTCAATTTATTTCCTTAGAGAATTCGGTACAATTTAGCGACGGATTCCAATTAAATATCACATGTACAAATATTTGCTCGCGCTGGGAAACGAACCCAGGACCTCCAGATAGCGGACGGACGTGGCGACCACTACGCCACGGTGGTCACGTCAAAAATGTTAAAATGATTGTGAGGCAACTAACATTGTTTTTTTAATATGAGTAAGAACATTGTAACATCTGAAAAGTCACAAATCCATCTATCTTTATGGAAAAAGAAACTTAAATATTTCAGAAATACTTACGTAAACGTACAAATAAAGAGTATTCGCAATTTGTAAAAAAGCCCTCTCGTCCATTTTCGCAATCACCGCACTTGGCGTTTTCGCTCCAGCAGGAAAATCACAAAGGCGACTTCAGATGAGAACGGAGCGTAAGCACAATGAGGAATATTCTTCACTCAAAGGGCTTTGAGAAGGCGGTGTCACGCCGTGGTGAAGTGTCACGTCCGTTGACGCACGAGTGTCTCCGCTAAAGGTGTACAGACTAGAAGAAAAAAATGTGGCTGTTCTTGATAAGATAACCGAAATCCCTACTAATATTATAAATGCGAAAGTCCATCTGTCTGTCTAACTGTCTGTTCCGCTTTCACGACTAAACCGCTGGATCAGTTTCGTTGAAATTTGGTATGCCTATAGTAAAAGAACCCCGTTCTAAGGCATTTTTCAAAAATCAATTAAAAGCTAGTAAAAGATATATTATGCATTTAGTTTACTTAGTATGTTGATAATTTCATTCGATAAAACAGAACTGATTTAAATAAGTAATATATTCAACTGCATTAGCTTAATATATATATTTGTGGTAAAATATAATTTAGATAGCTTGATACGTAAAAACTATTAAAACTTCAGTACAAAACTATTGGTAACTGGTTTAACCTAGTTCTACTAAACTCGCGTAAACAAGACAACAGAAAAGAAGTAGTTACATATAAGAGGTACACGAATTGAATACAAAACGCAGCTTTATCCGGCGTCCTAACTGCGCTGCGGACTAAGACGCGAAACGACGGTATTGGTGTATGAAAAACTGGCGACTGTTCACCAATTTATGCGCATTTTTTCACGATAAGTTAGCCTTACTACTTACTCGTATTTCTTCGCCAAATTTCACCAAATTCAGTCCATTAGTTTTTGAGTTCATACGTCCTACAAAAAAAAAAGGAAAAAAAAAACAAATATTTATATATTATTATTTAAAACTTGATTGCAGAAAATTACAAAAAAATATATATATTCAAATGGTACTTCTTCTTGTACCTTTAATAGGTAATGTGTGCAACTATGGAGGAATTACTTTCGAAAACACTGGCCTCACATAAATCCTATTAATAATACGAGTATAAATGTAAAAGTTTGTGAGGATATACATACATATATCCTAAACGCAAAATCTACTGGAGATTTAACTGGGATTGAAAATTTGGTACACGGGTAGAATATAACCTGGACACACATAGGGAACTTTTAATCCTACGGGAGCGAAGCCCCGGGGCGCAGCTAATGTAGACATAAGTCTGATATTGCCGCATCGCACGGCGTCGCAGTGCCTTGTCGCATTGGTAACAGCACGAGCAGGTCAGGGGTATTAGAAGGGAGGTAGGGGAAAGTTATTTTATAAACTTGTTACCCAGTTGGATACTGATCGCATTATGATACTATGAGTTGTAGTTTTCATATTCGTAACGTAATAAGACTAGAAGTTTGTTGGCTTCAGAGAAAGTAATTAGTGGTTTGAGATAAATTATTATAACCTAGATGGAAAAGCGTTTAAAACCTTGGGATTAATTTAATCGTCTCGTTACAAGATTATACAATGCTATTACAATGCGACCTTTAATTGAATGTAAATAAAACAGAAAAAATATTCTCCTCTGTTTACTATATGTTTTGGAAACATGTTTGTTTAATTGGATATTCTGCAATTTACTCATGCAATGAAAATTTATAAATATCTGTGTGTTAAGTCAAGATATAATTATATAGAGAAGGATTCCATCAAAAAATTATATTACGTCGTTTGACGATGAAGAATGGAAAATTATATTTACACTTATAATATTAGAATCATATATAAATAATCCGAAGACCTTTTAACAATTTTGACTTCGCATTCACGATCCAAAGATCATAAATTAAGGCCGAAGATCGATTCGGATTATAGTCGAGCCTGAAAGCTCAATAGAGGCCTGAAAAGGGATTCATTCATGGATAATACCTACTTACCTATGTTATGTAAATAAACTCACAGAAAAACTGTTCTGGATTTCTGGCGTCCGCATTGCATCCAAAACTATTTACTTTCCGGAATCGAGCCAATGTGGCTCAATGCGTGCCTAACTCGAAGCTTATAGGTCCAAACAAAATTTCTGTGCTATACTATCGGACAGGATAGTTTAATGTATATTGAATTGACACGTCTGTGAGTAACTTGACCTTTGATACGGACGAAAAAAAAGATTATTGTTTTGTAGTATTTGTATGTACTAGAGGTCCGTCTCGGTTTCGCTCGGGTATAATTATATCTCTATAGTCTATCTCTGTGCCAAATTTCATCAAAATCATCCCAGTAGTTTTTGAGATTATTCATTACTAACAAAAATACAAATCTTTTCTCTTTATAATATTAGAATATGGATAATATGGACTGTAGACGATACATACAGGTAATAAGAATTCAAACTCAGATTTACCGTAGTCAAAAATATGTAAATGTCACCGTATTTAAAATGTAAACCTTTGAATAAATTATGAACATTTCATAACAGCTAATTCGAAACAAACTGGTCCTCAAAGTCAAATCAATCAAGGACAATCTTGGCCCAGAAAACCTTATCAGCTTTCATGAAAGATCCATTAGATTTTATCAAGAAAATTAAACTTATTTTCTCGGTGAAATCTATCTGGGAGAGGCCAGATCATTACGAATTTGCATCTATGAGCTTGACGGGCCGGAAGCTTTCAGACTGAAATAAAATGTAGGTTTTAACCGACTTCCAAAATAGAAGATAATCTGAATCCTGTTTTTAAATATTTGTCGTTTTGCGTATAGCATTCTGTTAAATTTCTTTCTCAATTATAATCTGATCAGAAATATGATCACATTTTACACGATTATCTGGGGTCAACGCAATAGCTCTGTTTTTTCCATAATTCCCTTCCCATAATTTTAATTCACATAATAAAAACAAAATCAAAGAAACAAATGCGGGAAAATAAAATGAAAAGTGAGCAAACGCCAGCAAATGTCCACTCGAAAGTTCTCAAAAGCTAACAAGAAGCAGCTTTGTGTTAGTGACGTAATATATTTCGGGCTTACTTTTATACTTTTTCATTTCCTAGATTATGACCAAGTCAAGAAGAGTGCGAAGCTATCAGAATCAGCTAGTAATGGTAAAGAAAGACAACGTAAAATAAACTCTTGTGAACTTTTTAGATGTTCTGAGTGTCCACTCAGAACATCTAAAAAGCTAACAATTTATACAGAAGCAGCTATGCAGCTGCTACTATAACTCTTTAACTTATGCAGCAAGTAATGAATTTGGGCATAGTTTTCGTTGTTTCATTTCCTATAAGAGACTGATCAAAAGTGTGACAGCAACAACAACAACAACAATTAAAAAACCACATCAGAATTAGCTTAGTAATACTAAAGAAAGATAACATAAAATAAACCACTCAAAATACCCAAAAGGCAAACAAGTAACATAGAAGTAGCTCAAAATATCCAAAAAGCTAACAAGTTATAAAGAAGCAGCACTATGCAAGCGACGTAATATATTTCGGGCTTAGTTTTTGCAGTTTAATTTCCTAGACGGAGACTGGCCAAAACTGGGGATGTGGCGCTGGGCCAACCTCCGGTGACGAAGTGGGCCGCCGTGAGGAATTTCATTATTGAAACTATCTCGAATTAGCGACGAGTATTGCATTTATGATTTTAAACGGTTTAATCTTACGCGAGTTTTATATTGAAAACCATACATCGAGTTCACCTGTGATTTGGAAATCGCCATCAGACTTATTTCTTAAAACGTTTCGTGTCATATTTCTGAAAACGTTTAAGTACACAATATTATTTTAATTTTTTTTTATAACTTAGCGCTCGCACCTACATTGACGGCAATAACTGAAAATCAGTGTTTTTGTACTAATGTGCAGAAAGTTCACTGAGTTATGGCCTTTTTGCCTTGCTGCAGCACACTAATTCTTTTAGCATTGTGCTTGTATGTCCGTGTAATATCAATATTGTTTTAATGCTTTATATGTTATTATTTTTAGTGTCTACACAAATAAACGTTTTCTATGTCTATGTCTATGACTTGCTTCGAATAGTCTAATAAATTTCTAATACTCTTTTATGAGAATAAATTCTTAAAATCTAACCTAATCTTAAAATTACTATTAGTTTTTCAATTTATTATGATTTATGATATTCCATATGATTTAACCAATATGTAATTTTTTTATTTAACAACTAAAGCAACATAAAATATTTCTACGAAGTGATCCCACTTTAACTTGCAAGATTTGAACGGAACAAACATACACATATAGCACATAAAAGTTGAAGCCAATAAAAAGAAAATCAAATTACATGAGAATATAAATCCGTTTCGCCCACAGTCTTACACACAACTTCATTACATCGGTTACTCGAACTCCGCCGAAAAAGGATTCATTAAAAAGTTGTTTGTTCTCGACGTAAGTTTATGTGAGAGAAGAGGAAAGATTTAAAGCAATCATTTAGCTTTAGGAGTCCCCAAGTATCAAGACTTTATGTTGCAGGATGTGAATCTTAGTATAAAACGTTTATGTAAGTACTGCTAGTAGCTCTTTCAAACTAACCGTTATTACCTCTGTCATCTAAGCGTTTTCCCGGTTCATTCCTCAGCTGTTGGGCGTCGGAACCTAAGGTCCAGTTTCCTACTTTTTTGACTCCCCTTCGCATGGCCGCTGGCATCTCTAGTTGTCAGACCATTGGCACACATATTATCCTTGACGAGCCAGCACTTCTTTGCTATCTATGCGTCCTTCTAAGCCAGTTTACCACTTCCCATTAATATTATAAATGCGTTATTAATATTTGAAATAATATTATAAATAAAATTTTGGATGTGTAAATATGTCACTCAATCATGCGAAATTTCATCGAAATTCACCCACCAGTAAGCTGTGAATTTGGTACACAGGTAGAATATATATCTCGCTATTAGTACATATATGTGCTACATTTAATCCCGAATTCTCAAACGGAACTGAAGCTTCGTGACGTAGCTAGTATAACAATAACTTCTGCAACCATTATGTTCGTAAATCCGAATATTAATTAGATTCAGTTCAAATAATGCTAGACGAAGAGAACGACAAAGTTGCGACGGTTATACGTCTAAATTGAATTGTAGTGTCAGCAAAGCTAAAAGTTAGACTAAAGGTTCACAAGGCAAGCCAATACACTCAATGTTAGAGCAGTTACTGTAACAACTGTAATGAAACAAAGGATGCATAATAATAATTTTACGACATCAATAACGAACTTAATTATTCATAAAACAAAACAAAATTATATCTTAGGTACTATCTCTTTATTACTTTCTCTAATCAAAATAGATCCTTATTTTCCAGATGAGAAAATATGCTACGAAAGTGGTTATAAAAAAGAAAACGAATTTTACAGAAAACTCTTTTATCTTTTATAACGTCTTGAAATTAATGTTGTTGATACAAATTTGGGTGCTTAAGAAATATAGGAAAAGAATAAGATAATGGATAACATGGACAAAGAAAACGATAGCGAATTAAATAACCAGAGCGATAGGCAGCTGCTGGGGTAAGCGGTCCGCATCGGCGGGTTTTCGATTTGGCTTTGTAAAACGGCCGCGTTGAAAGATTAATATGTTTTAAATCGATTTAGACCCAATTCACACGGACATTGCATTTCAGGTAACACACAAGTTTATTTGTTAGACTAATTACAAAAAACCCCCGACGTTTAACATTTATTTCGCTACAACTTTTGAACGGCTGAATAGCTGTCAAATAAAAAAAACGGCATCCAAATCGGATAGAAAAATAATCCACAATATAAGCAATGTACATAAAAGCCAAATAATGTTTTCTAAGCTTACTTCAGCTGCAAACTTACTGCTAGCAGCAAAGCGGACAGAAATACTAAGCATAATGGAAAATGCATAAAGTTAAGATAGACCGCTATTACGGCAATTTGGTTACAGCCACATAATATTTGTCTCGAAAATATCTATACAAACGTAAATATATGCAAAAAGAAAATTGTGCTATTATTTGCTTCAATGTTTCTTATTATATCAATAGAAAACGGCTGGACGTTTTACGATGAAAAAAAAATTGTGTACGAGTAGATGGTAGTAGATAGATTTTTATGAAATAACAAAAAGACATTTATCACATACATCCCAAGAAAACGAAGCATGAGGCGTTGTTGGAAAAAGTACTAGATCTGCTTGAAAATATCATTGTACAGTCAACAGCACAAATATTTAAATTCTTCGCTAGTACCGCCTTATGTCTATCATGAGGTCTATGTAGCTCATAGACTAAAGTATGAACTGAGATTAGAGATGTTTATGTAGTTCTCAATATGGACTTTTGTCGGAAATAAAAACAAAAATATTTTTTTCAATGCAGTGTGAATGTGACGTCATGATGCAGTCCACTGTACCAATATATTATATTGAGATTGTAACGGATTAAAATTTTTCTATTCACAAAGGCTCTATTACAAACAAACCCGAAACCGATATCAATTCGGCCTTGAGCCAAATAGAGAAACGGATTGGACCATCCCCTGACATATTTCGAAGGATATTACCGCTTTGAAACTCATATTTGTAAAATACAGCTCATGAATTATTAATAAAAGTAGTTTTCGAGACAAACTCAAGGAACTAGAAATGTTTGGACAGTGGGGAAAACGAATTGCAAACGCAAGACACGTATGGCATAAAATGTAGAAGTTGCTAAATTCTTAAGGTTCGATTGCATCAAACAATACTGACGTTAACTTTAACTTGTGCATAATAACGCAAAGTACGCAAATTCAATCGGCTAATCGGCGATGGCGCGCAGGTTAACGTCAAAGTTAAATGCTGCAAGCCACCGTGGATACCCAGCATTGTACAATAACAGCATGTTATAATTAATCAATATTAGAATCAAAACAATATAAAGAATTTAAATTCTTCTAAAGGTTTTAGTGGAATTCCAATTTATTAGTCCGTAATAATAATATTATAAATACTATAGTATACGGCTAAAGCACTGGACGATTTTAATGAAATTCGGAATAGATATAGATAGTGGACGGTCGAGGTCAAATATAGGTTACTAAAGAACTGCGGGCACCAGCTAGTGTTCTTTATATTAAATGAAATTTCGCGATACTTGTCTATTAAGTGAGCATAGCTAAAAATATTAGTGTACTAGATGTTGCCCGGGGCTTCGCTCCCTTGGGAATTTTGAGATAATATACAGCTTATTGCAATCTTGGATAATGTTCCTTTGCATAATGGTGAAAGAATTTTTGAAATAGGTTCGGTAGTTTCGGAGATTACCCGCCTCAAACATACATACTCACAAACGCTTGCCTCTTTATAATAATTGTATAGGTTAGACCATACAACTACCTACATAGCATTTTCCATAAGCTACGGGTTCTGTTCTTTCTTTGTTTGATTCAAATTCAAATCAGTGAGAGTAAAATGGGTTTCCTGATTGGTTCTTTCAAGAAAAGGGTGCACGAGAAAATAAAAGAAAACTTTTAATGAATCCGAATTGAAACTTCAAGAATGTACGTGACATTTCTTAATTAGGTACCGTTTTGCTAGATTAAAATATTCCACTCTTTAAATAAAACAAATACATTTAATTGCAAAAAGCATGAGTACGCTGGTGTTAAAGTAAAACGCTAAACCTACATGTTTGACCAACTATAGGAATGAAAAAATCTATAAAAGAGGAGCATGTCATCTACTAAATACCTAATAAAAAAAAAAAATATATTTATATTAACATAATTTTATTGATAAAACTTTCTAGTCTAGGATTAAAACCGCTAAGTAGCATTTGTTTAAAAAAATTACATACAAACAACGCCGATTAGCGCTACTTTTATAACCACCCTGGGGTCTTTTTACCGCATCTGAATCCATTAATTAAATTTATCTGTTCCGATGTCAGCAAAGACTTTGTATGTTATTGTTATGTTAATTTTTACACATTCAAGTTAGAAGACAAGCTGTTTTCCTTTGTATTTTTATGGGTGTTATTAATTATGTTTAGTTTTAATTATGTTAGTTAAGTTTAGTTTACTAGCGTGTATGCAACTACTTGCCACTAGATAGCGGTAAGTATAGCCGTAAAATTCATGTCAGATGCCTTTAGGTGACTTGAATAAAATCTGACACCAGTGTTAACAATAACACGCTCGATATGATGATGATGATTTCATATTTATATAGAAAGGGGCTATTATACAAAAATCAAGAAGATGGCTTAATGTCGTAAAGGATGACAAGCATGCTAATGGTCTGACAAGAATGCTGAAGACTATGTGCGAAATGGAGGAAAAAATTATGATAGTGGACCCTGGGCTCGACGCTCTACAGGTGTGGAAGCAACCGGGATAATGGCCACATAAGAGCCAGAGGGAGATTTGTTACAGCTCTAAAATATGTCGAGGAAATTTCAATTTCCACCTATTTCAATCCATTGTTCCTATAAGAAAAGCTAGCGTGAACCGAAACCAATACAGCAAGTAAATATCGACGTGTTAACGGCCTGTTATACCTACTAATGTCATACAATCCACATAGCGCGTGTAAATTAAGCTGGTGATACACTAGAGAAAAAATTTACGAAGAAAAAAGAATAGACAGTCTAAATTTTTAAATGGCATTTACAAATTAAAGGATGACAAAGAAAGCTGAACGATAATGCGAATGAATATCATAGATGTGAATATCCGCTAATAATGTTTTACACATTACATGATGATGATGTCCAACCGATTGCGATTATGGAAACATTCAACATTTTTGCAGTGGCTTGTGAGCTCGCATGTGACTTGTGTAGCCAATGTTATTGGTGAATGTCCAACATACTTTACATACTGTGTAAGAAATAATTATATAATAGTTAAACCAATTTGTAAGAAAAATACCCAACAAACTAACAATATTTGTTACGATTGTCTATCGAACCACACTGTAACCACACCCCAATATCACGCCCACCCAAATAAGAGTTTAATCAAATACGCCCCAACATTTCAATCAATTTGAAAACCAGCGAAGTCAATTTTGCTTCGAAACGCGTTATAAACAAACCTTTTGGTATTTGTTGATAAATTGCGCAAACTGGAATATTTTATAACCTTTCGGGTAAATATTTTTCTTTTGCGGTTAATATTGATTGTAGGGATGGACGGATAAAATTATAATGCTATTTTTCAAGTAGCCTTTATTATTACAAAATTAGCAGTGATGGGTAATTAAATCTCTCATTTGACTGACTGAATATCTGATTATACGAAGGAAAAAAATTGTGAAGTAGATATAATCAAATTACAATAGTCTTTAATTGTCAATATACAGTCTTCAAATTGGCTTTCTTATAGTAAGTATCTATAAATAGAACATGGACATCCTAGACTAGGACATAAATACTCAGGATGAAAATATTTTTAAAAGACGCGTAATAATGACGCGTATCAGTAATTAGGAAACAGCATATACCTACAGAAATCATATCAGGAACAAAAGCACCACTGACGGACATAAGCCGCTTGGAAATTTTAACTTGAGCATAGACTATATGGGTCACGTTTTATATGCTACTGCTACCAAATAGCGCTTCTTGGATTAGGTCCATCTGCCGGCTTATTTATATGGTCACTGTTAAATTGTTTTGACCAGCTTTGACTCCTGCAAATGTCGATAAAAATACCGAACTTGAATAAGCTTAGGTAAATTTGAAACACGTAAAAAGAAACGTCTCAGTAAGTTAAGAATACGAATCGTCACCCCCGGCCCGACACGTACTTGACCGCTGTAAGGTTCGTCTGCAGGCAACAATGAAACCTAATTTACAAGTTCATCCGTCTCAGACGTGTTCCCTCCTCACTAGTTGAATATTCCAAGTGGGATTGGGTTTAGCTCGTGTTTGCTCGCCCTACATGATGTATTAAAAGAGGGTTATGCAAATACGTTGAAAACTTAAAAGCTACTCTAGCACTGCGGAATATACCAAACAATAATAGACTTCGCATGTTTGGTATGACTGTACGTATAGGCGACTTGAATAAAATCTGACACCAATTAGCAATTAACATATTCGAAAAGAAAGAAGGACGTAAAAGTATCAAAAAATATAGAACTATAGAAATGACCGGGACAAACGAATTGAACATCTAAACGCATTATCGATAATGATATATATGTCGGCTTTAGAGAACGATGATTGATTCATGACCAAGCTTAAGAAATCAAAGACAATACATAATAAATATATAGTTGTGGCTGGTCATATGAAGACCACTATTTGAAACCTACCAACACGCTTACATAAAAAGAAACTGAACCAACCAATCCGAGTTTCTCAATCACAATTCTTTGTTGCCGTAATCAGGGCTGCGAGTATGTAGGGAACAAATAAAACTACCTTTTTGTTGAACGTTGATTGCGACCGCAATCTTAAGTTCAGCGAGCGAAATAAATGCTTCACCTGACTGCTTATATGAGATTCTCTGAGGTAATGTAGGAGTACCGGACTCCTAATATTAGTTGAATTAAATTTCTGCGCCATTGTAATTATTTATTAAAATATATATAAAGAGAATTTTCAATTTTAAACCAAATCAGTTTTCAATCGGGAATTGTTCTCGATATAATTATTGTTATTTGTATATTGAAATACAACTACATAACATAAATAAATAAATAAATAAAAATCTTTATTTCGAGCATCCAGGACTCATATAAAAAAAAAATGTTAGTAGTATACAAAGAAGCTTCTAATCTAGTGTTAGTAACAAATGTATGTGGCAGCCTAATTTTTATTCACTACATGCAAATCGCAGCAGTGGTTGATGTAGGGACAGTCTAGCCGGCTCGCTATCATGGCCAGGATGCTGTTGGAGCTGGCTCGGACGCGGCGCACCAGGCTGGCGCCGCGTTTCCGCATCGTCGCGTAGAAGCAGTCGACCCGCGCCGCGGCAAACATGCCTGATGCGCTACAAAACCGAGGCAGCCGCAACAACACCCTGAACGCGTTGTTATATTGGATGCGAAAAGCGTCGTACGATTTTTTTATAAAAACAAACATAAATTGTGTCTTGCGGCTTCAGAGATGCACAAAAAAAATTATAAAAAATATTTGATCTCTGAAGTCTTCGCTTGAAAATCAAGAAAAATTTTGGCAAGAGAGATCGAATTTGAATTTAGTTTCTTTATTAAATTACCTTTCAGCACGCCAATGACTGATATAATATAAATTTAAACTATAAAACGTGACCAGTGAAACGCACGAAAACAAAATTTACTAGCTGGGAAATTATCTGCAAAAAGAACAAGCACATCAAGTGATAATGGCCACACGAAGTCTATTTCACTAAAACTTAAGAGTGCAGTTTTAACCGATCATCCCATCACAGAATAAAAATGGAAACTCTAGATAGTGCGGACAAAATTTATCATGAAACTAAGAGAAGCGGGCTTCGATTTTTCTACGCTGAACGCTCAACAAGTTACGAACTCAATCAAAATCGAAATGGCGGTGATTTTTCAAATGGAGTTTTGAACATTTATACGTAGGAGCCCAGTTCTTAGGGTGGTAGTGATGTTTCAGATGATGGAAACTATATTTATAAAATTTTTACAAAATTTATTTCATCTCTGTTCTGTCTGTTATACAAAATTATACGCAAGAATAAAATATACTTAAATAGTAACTAATTCAAATCTCACAAAAAAACCTACTGTACTTTTACAAATTGTATTTTGTGCATTAAGGTTTCAATAAATGTTTCTAAAATGCCATATTGTTTAGTTTTTAAGTTCAGTTAGTTATTTAGCAAATTTAATGAACGCTTCTGGCAATAGATGATAAAGTGACCGCAATTTTCACCTGTCTATGATATATTGCTCAGACCCAAACTGCCCAATATTTCATAACAAAGGTCAATAGCCTGACGAGGCTAAATTACGTACACAGTGTCACAGATAAAATTCATAGGCCACCTGAGCTATGCCAATAAAACATTCCTTTTCCACAAATATGTCGTTTAAGCGACCGAAATATGCCTTGACGAGTTTGTTGATAGCCAGTCGCCAGCATAGCAATGCATGTGGATGGGTCTACCATACAATGTTTACAAAAATTATGATGAATGTGCAGGTTTTACAGATTCTTGTAATTGCTTGCATCAAAGCCTACATGTACTGTTATACTCGGTAGAAAAAGTCTAGGTCATTATTATTTTAGGGATACAAAAATATTGAATGCAAAATTAATCTTTTTCATAATTTCGGTGTGTAAACTGTAGGTATAAATCTACGATGGTAAATTATACAAATATCATGTAATCCATCTGACAGATAAACCTACAGATTTAATCAGCACCCTACATAATACGATATCCACTAAAGCAGAAGCTGGGTCCTTATTCCAAACACGTTTGTTTCATGCCACTAAACCTGACTAGTATGGAGTATTATTTATTCAGACACTCGAATCACCGCATTACCCGAAATAGGCCGGTTTGGTAAACAGAACATGTTAGCCTTAGACCCTTTATGAAGAGGTGATGTTTATCTAATTCCTAATCAGGGTTCTATTGAACGAGTGTGTAATGGCGCCACCAATGATGACGTGTCAGACAATAGAATTGAGAATTTTAGACTTCAGGAGAGTAAGACAATCGTATCAGAACAACAACTAAAATGTATTTCATTAATATGTTCTGTAAAATTGTCATATAACTATTAGTTTTGTTGTAATTTGGCGGTGCTGCTCCGTCGGCGTCTTTTGGCCTCCGTCGGCGTCGGTGTGTTTTGGAACTAAAATTGCTTTTTGTGCTGTCTACCCCTGTCCCAAATGTTAACTAAACCCGATCAAAAGCGGAAAGGATTCCAATCTTTTATAGACCGTTACAAACTTCAGCCTTTATGCCAATAATAGGAATCATTTCTGGAGAAGATAGTTTCCCAAAGAAAAAGAACATTGAAATAAATAAAAAAAACATCCATGAAGTAAAATTAAAAATTTTGCTGTATTTTCAATGGACAAAGATACATTTAGACAATAGAAAACGGAAGAGATGTCACCATTTTGCAACTAATTGCAATTAGGATGAAGGGAGCCTATGTCAATTGAGCGCATAATATATAAGCAGGCTTACACAGTTTCAGTTGAGCCTTAAATTAGTTCATTACCACCGAAAGGTCTCTCATTATAAAGAAGGCTATCTTTCCTAATCATTATTCGTGATACATCATGTAATAAGAGCGCCAATTAAGTGAATTAACGCCGACCCTCCTCGTAATCAGCCGTACTTGTTACGTTTACCTTTTTGATTTGTGTGGTTGGTTGTATTACACATAGTAGCTTTTAATCTGATGAGAGATTTTGGTTTAGTTATTATACATATTAGTTTTCATATTTTAGAGACATATTTATCTTTCCTGTTATCGTCACGTGTGGGAATATCATGTAACGCGTTAGGAAAAGCATCTTCCGTGTTTTTGTTATAAAAAAGAACATTGAAAAAAATTTTGCCATGAAAATGCAACTAGCATGCTCTGAAAATAATCTTCCATGTTTTTTAATACAAAATTGCTATTCTATTACAAGATACCTATCCCAATTTATACAATACTGCAACGAAAAATTACAGATAGACAGATTGTAAATGAATGTAGATAATTGCAATATTTAGAGCACGAGCAATGTTAACGATATTAACTATGACATGTCAACTATTTGAGATTCCGCATTTCATCAGTTTCATGTATATTTATGATTCTATGCGCGACACTTAATTACTGATGTGTTCAGTAATATATTCATAGAGTTGGAGTTTACGTGATGAGTCCTCAAAACTTGGGTGTTGCAAGAGAAATTAAATTCATCTACTATAATTGGCAGAAAATCCTGACTATTCATCTGTGTTATAAATATAGATAGTGTAAGTAAATATATACCATAGAAGTAAAAAGAAAGTAAAAGTGAGATAATGGCAACACATACTTTGACTTAAAGTATGCTTTAACTTTTTTATAATGAAGAAATTTTTGAAAATGAAGAATGGGTAGGTTCTTGTCGTATCCGCGTCTGTAGTCCTAGTCATTTGACCTATACCTACTGCCATTTAGTGGCAAGTAGCCTTACATACAAACTAATATCAGCGATAACAAAACCACTCCGCCGCAATACACGGATAACACATGAAAATAGTTGTCCGTCGACATTTCACATATCTACGGTATTTGGATTTAACCACAAACATTTGTCTTTTGAAATATGTAATGAAATTATTTGTAAATACGTAAAATTCGGAACATATTTTGCTCATGTGGAAATTCGGACAAGTATGAAGTATGACAAGTTAAATGACTTGCAAAAAGGTTCACATTTTTTATTATAATGACTTAAAACCATGGAATTAGTAGGTACTCCGGGAGTGCCTATTATTCCATACTTAAAACATTTTATTTTTAGACGGTAATCGCAGAGGTGCCCTAAAAAGTCATGTTGCTCTCTGCGTTTACCCGGTTTCTTCCTCAGCTTCACAGTTTGCTTTTTTCTTTTTCTTCTCCAATTTGCACGATCTTTTGCACCCTTAGTAGTCAGACCAATATGCATAAACTTTTTGAAAATATCAAGCCAGTTTTTTTAGCTTTGCCTCTTCGGCCAGGTCCGGGAGGATCGGCGTTTGGCCATTCATCGTGCGTTTGCATCCTCGTCTAATTAACAGGTCTTAAGTACAAATAAGAGCTACTAATGAAAGGCGAGAGTGAGACACGATTCTGCGTTTACTTAGTTTCATAGCCTCTCAATGTACATGTCGGTGTATTATTCGGCTGAAATTCTACGCATCTGACATAAGACGTGATGTCTAAGTGTTGACAATCGATTTCCACTTAGTCACGCTTCATTCTCGACACTTCACTTGCGAGAATAATCGAATATATTCTAACGCTACCTGACAGGTTATGTTTAGAATACAAATTGCTAAAACTATGACAAACAATATGTTTATTAAAGTTTCTGTAAAACATAATTGGTACAATATATATTTCCAAAGTATTGCTTCGTTGCGACGTTAAGGTTCCATTGACGTACGTAGAAACTTCATACAATGTCTGCGTTGTTCTCCGGTGATGAGCGTGACGAATGACGACAGCTCCCCTAGCTATCCAACTTATTTGAATCGTACCACGGACGTTTTTTAAGCAGGCTTGATGATTCATTGTAAAATTGTATAAAACATATTCATTTTAATATTGGACAGAATATTGTCAGTCTATAAGCTGGCTTTGTCAGTATCAAAGCCATTGATGTAATATTTAATTGTGGTAATCAAAACTATAAACGTAAGTATAATATTGTAAATAATACAGGTAGTATTAAAAGCAATTCATGCTTAAACTGTATTTGCTAAATTCAAGCACCCATAAATTTGTATCGGGGGTAAACAAACCAATTTCATTCAATTAGCAACGGCAGACGACATCTTGTCACTTGATTCGCATTTCCCACTCAGGCCTGCTTCGTTATTGACATCCATCACTAGTAGGTTAACTTAGTGCATAAACAGGACCGTTTTAACGAAAGATTTCACTAAAACAAACTATCATGTTTAACCCTCGACGACACAAGGATTTTCGCTAAGAAATACAAGAAATTAATAAAAATGTCATGGTGGCAATAGGGTGCAAAGCACCTTAATGGAAAACCATTTATTCACTTTTACAATTTCCGAGGAGAAGCATCTGGTGCGATCTATATTTTTCTATTACCCCCCAAACAGCAAGGATGCAAATGCATTGAACACCAGCCCAAATATAAACTAAAAACCTATTTATATAGAGAAGCGAGTTCAAAATGCAATATGTAAATTCAATCGCAACCACACGAGCTCAGTAGATATGCCAGGAATTCCCACTTCAACAATGTAATGTGGGCGAATCCAGTCGAATTTAATATCGCATTTATTACTGCACTATGCCGTCTGATACTAAAATACCTTGTTAATGGATAAATATCTTCTTTGATATAATTCCGTCCACACCAGTCCAAAATTTCAGAAGGTCTTTGGGAAATGTTAATCGATTTTACAACATGTTTTTTGACAAAACATATTATGTGTGCATGGCATGTCTACAATTCTACTAATATTATAAATGCGAAAGTTTGTGAGGATGTATGTATCTTTATTACTCTTTCACGTAAAATCTACTGGACCGATGGTTATGAATTTTGGTACACGGGTATCACTTGGAGTAATTTTTATCCCAAAATCCCGACGGGAGCGAAGAATTACGCAGGGACATTAAAATCATTATTAAAACGGTACTGATATTACTTGCCATAAAGTATTCCTTTCTGCCTTCCCATATAAAGGTACGGTTAAAATAAGACACATATTTGGTTACGAAGTCGAAAAGATTTATAATACTGTTTGGCCACGTGTGGAATCGGCAAAAATACGAGGGAGTCGTGCAGTGGAATACGAAAGTGAAATCTTTTGTGGATTCCTTAGCTCCGGTTCAGTTGCTCGCAAAATGTAGTCTGCTGTGATTCAAGCAATGCTATTTATGTTTTCTGGTAACTACTGCAAGCTAAGCCACTGCAAAAATATACATTTACATTTATTGTGAAATCGTTTGTGTTATAATAAAATTAAAGAGTTTACACAATGATGTAACAATAACTGGAATATTCAGATTGAATCCAAATCGGTATTTGGTTTTAGTCAGAATATAAATATATATTTTTACATACAGTATTAATATATATTTATTTATTCCAAATGAATTGAGTTTAGTATTTAATATTTAGTAGTATTTAGTACTATTAATATTTAGTTTTATATATTTAATATTTTAAGTGTTTACAATCTAACCGCTGGCGTGTAACATTATCGGAACAAAATGAGATAATTACACGCAAATCACGCATGAAGACAACAACATTAACAAGAAGCATCAATAATAAATAATAATTTACAGTAATAAAGCGTCACCTAGATTTGCGTTGAATTCGACCATAGAATAACAACACAATGGCTGAAATAAATTATCGAGAGGGTTGCAATTAGTGCGTAATCAACAACGGTTGATAAAACCTCCCCTCACCTAGATTACATTAATAAATATTAAATTCGTTAATTTACGTTCATCGTCGCAGATTTATTGACCGAGCGAGCGAGACGAGTGAGGTTTACCATTCTACTTGGGGCAAAAATACATTTTTTGAAATGTCGAAATAACCTCATTTAAACAGTGTTGGTCCCTATCGACCATCTTGCCGGTCAGAAGGGCTTGCCATTATTGTTTCTTACATTTTTTTAAAACAAAGTACTAGTAACGTAAAAGTAGTAGTATATAACAAAAACATATGATTGTGATTCTATCAGCTAGAAAAGAAAGGTCGACAGACTGACCGAAAGACGAGAGACGCACGAGTGATTTTATAAGGGTTCCGTTTTTTTTTTCCTTTTGAGGTACGAAACCATTAAAACAAGAAATGGTGAACGATCTTCCGAAAATTAAATTCCACGTTTACGACAAGATTTCGAGACAACAAACAAGTATAAAACAGCAAGTTAACAGCTCCGTTTCATGCCAATACCAGCTAACGAGAACGACGTTGTTGCGTTCCGTTCTACAACGAATTTAGCTTTTAATCAACAGCTCGTACAAGCTGTTGAGAAGCGTGTAAAGGGACGGAATTCATTTGGATTCATTTAAAGACTACTTAATCTACGAATTCTCGCTATTTGTGTCTAATTAATTTTGCCTGGGTTACATCGTGTAAATTAATTAGAGAATCAGAGATTATTACTTATTACATGTCTTAGTTTAAATAACGTGAAAATAAGTTTTTTTTTTTTACAAAATTGAAACAATGATCAAGGATTAGATCACAGAAATAGATCGACAACAATCAAAAAAATCTGTTTTAAAAATCAAAAGAAAATTACTTAAAGTAGCTATTCGTGAATCGGAACAAGCAAAGAAAGTAAGTAGTATCTGAAAAGGCGCTATTCCTTTGGCGCAACAGGAGCTCATGCCACGTAATCCATAATCTCTTAATTTCGCGAGCTCCGGGAAAATTGTAAAATAGCGGCATTACCTTTGATATGCTTTTCATTTGCTTTCATGAAATTCTTTACCGTGCAAATTTTTCGCCTCTGCAGAAGTTAGTTACGAGGATTGAAACGGCTCCAACTGGCTGAGAATTTATTTCTTAGAATTAAGTATGAAAACATTTGTAGATACGTTCTATAAATTTTCAGTTAATTCTCAGTTTTTACTTTACCGGTTTGTGGACACAGAAAAAAGCCTACTGGACATTTCTTTTTTTTTTAATAACGTAAGGAAGTACAGAAACTGAAGAGTAACCTAAAGGCAACGGCGAACTTATCCCATAAATAAATAAATCATTTGTTCTCTTCTAATCAGTGAAAACTGTAAAATTCAGATCTCTTTCATTTTGTACTACTATAGGTAATTAAACAGTTTATTAAATCTCGATTGTGAACATCGATATAAATCAAACATCCAAGTACGATTCCACAATCCGAACCAATTGATGAAATAGAATGGATATACATTTGTTATGCATGATATACATCTACAGAATTGCATTGAAAGGCAACGGGATACGATTTAATGGGATTTGAGTCAATCTCACTGTGGATGGATTAACGCTGACTTATCTAGATGGTAAAATTAATGTTATGAATAAATAAAACAATAAGGTGAACCACAAATTGGATTGTAATTTCAGACAGCAGAGGTTAATAATTAATTTTGTGAAGCCAAAGAAGTTTATAATTATACTAGCTATTGCCCGTGGCTCAGGCCGCAGCATAAAGTAACCAGTCCCTGTGTTTTAAAGCATTTTGACTGCCGTCATGACTGTCTTTCAAATTAAAGAACCTTTATAAAATCTTTAAATAAACAACTATTGATAAAATTTCATACTAACACTTTTTAAACAGTTTGCTAAACTTTCCAGGTTTCGACTTACATTGCTGGTATTTACTTGGGGAAAAGCTCACATACTAACTACGCAATGTACACGTACATTGCGTTGTTTTTCATTCGTGTTACCATTTGCCTGAGTTGCATGTGTCGATGTCGTTTCAGTCACTTTGTGTACTATGTTGTACTATGATATTCGTAAACGAAATACGAAAGAGAATTGTCAGTATACCGAACGACGTTTCCGAATTATCGACAGCAAATGACACAATTGACCTACATTTCGAATCGACCCATATAATAAAGACACTCGATTGGACATTATGGGTAGGAAACGGTAACTTGATCATCGTTTTGAGATAGATTTTTGCTCGCTGCGCAATTATCGGGAATATTCCGAAATTAAAAGATTAAAAGAGTGATTTTGTTTTATAGACTCGTTGGGCAACACAAAAATCTGGGCCCGCGGTCCCAATCGCCCAAGCATTGTATTACATGGGCGATTGATTACTGGAATACAGTTGTTGGGAGCTGTCCAAATTTACCAATGTATATTATTATTTTGGACTGCGGGAAAATAATAAAATATTAATTTAAACAACAGCATAATAAAACTACGTCTTGTTTTAAACATTTCCGATCGACCAACACCAAAAGGTTCTGATTGATCCCATTCAGAACC
The DNA here is from genome assembly GCF_027563975.2 of Plodia interpunctella. Lineage (NCBI taxonomy): Eukaryota > Metazoa > Arthropoda > Insecta > Lepidoptera > Pyralidae > Plodia > Plodia interpunctella. The sequence continues at coordinate 3,081,131 of NC_071302.1, forward strand.
CCTAATGGCCAACTGGGACCGCCCAGATAATTGCGGTCCCAGTTTTCGACTTGTTTCAGGTGAACTTTTTAATAAACGTAGTTGATTTTTTTTAACCCTTTGTGTTTTTTATCTAAGTTTGACGTGTATGTGGCATCGTAAGAAATAATGTTAAGACAACCATTGTACATTTAGTTGACAAATAAAATCATATGAAATGTATATTATACTTTTTGTATGAAAGCTTGGTGTTCTGTCTCTTCCATACTTTAATAACTGTGTTTTTATTATTGATAATTCAAATAAATAAAAGCGGTAGGCAATCTGTGTTCTCATTAAAAAAAATTAATAGTACTAAAAATTTGTAGTAGTAGTTGAAATGTCTACTTACTTCAAAGCCTCTAATTTAGAAGTTTTGAGTGTTTTCCCCTGGTAATTCTCTCTTACCTGGAACAAAATAAAAAATAATATGGTTAACATCAAGAGACAACAGTTACATGTATTCTATTATAAATGCTGTGGCATATTAAGATATAATATATCATCATATCAAACTATGTTAAATGCTATTCATATAGCAATTTAATCATATAAATATTGATCTCATCTGATGTCTTCCCGGTTGTTTTCGCAGCCATAGAACGTCGGAGCCCAGGGTCCGCTTTCCTACTATTTCTTCTGTGACAATCTTTGAAATTCTTATTAGTCAAACGTGACGTGCCGCTTCTTCTTCACCTGCGCTTTGGAAGCCGGCAGTAGACTTAGTTTAAGTAATTTTTTGACGTCTATAAGTGATTTATATCATCCTAAATTGAATAAAGAATTTTGAATTTTGACTAAAGAAAGGAATTATCGGTGATAAAAGTGTAAAGGAGCTAACATAATCGGCGAAGCCTGTAAGAACTACTTTTTAACTCGATTCCATAGGCACGATAAAGCCGGTGTAACGATGTAATCCCATGGGATACTTCAGCCGTCACCGTGTTTGAGGTTACCTACAAAAATGTACAGCGGTAAATGTAACCATGAAACATAAAACACGTAGCACGTAATTGCGTCAACACATTCTCTCTTTTTTACACAATGCGTACACGATATGGGAGAAAGAGACAGCATGTGAACGTTAGTAACGTGCTACGTGTTTATATGTTCCATGGTAGGCCTCCTGTTCTATGTGTGTTATATTTTTTCATCGTTCATAGATTGGTGGAGCGCAAAGACATTTTACTATTCAACTTCAAAAATTATGTGTAGAAGCATACCATATCAAATTTAGATCATTTCAGACAGAAATACAGATATAAATACAAGCATCGCGTAAGAAACATATTTCTAAAGGCGGAATTCAGAAGATTTGGAGTCAAGAATTGAGGTACATATATTTATACTCTGAAACGAAGAAACGTTATCAACAACAGGATAATTTTCCAAAATATTTAGAAGATTCATAGACAAAAAAAAAGCACATACACCCTAAAACTACACGCCCTAAACCATTTACATTTTAGGTTATTCGGCAAAACAACACGACGAATCGATTTGCCACGAAGAAAAGGCGCGCTGAGCTAACATCGCCCCCGCTCAAACGCCATTTCCTGCCGCTGATTGGCACTGGCAGTCAACAATTACATTAAATGAACCAACCAGAGCCGCCGAACGTTTATGACCGATTTCAAATGTGTTCGATAGAGATCATTTGGACAAGATATTCCTTTCTATTTACCGTAGAAACATTAACAAGTTGGTGAAAAGGTAATTGTAGGGTTTTTTCATGGTTTTTGACTTTAGAAGATTTTTGATGCCGCTTCTTCTTCATCTGCGCTTTAGTAATATTATGAGACATGACAGATGTTTTGAGACTGACTTTTTCGCAAATATAACGTTTTGAGACGTAGATAATTTTGCAAGTTGGTAGTTTCGAGTCTTAAGGGGCCAGCCACGGGCCCTCTACTAGATAATAACCTGAGTTAGGTATAAGTAGACTAGTATACTAAATAACACTGATCAGAAAATAGAAAGGGGAACAAAAGCGAATCCTTTGTTATCTACATATGTTAAACTAACATAGACAGACGACCTCTTTAATGAAACATAAGTTATAGCTATTCAAACATATAAATAATACAACCCGTGCCGTAAGATCTATCGAAGTGGAAAGTGTTACAAATTCACAAGAAAATGTTCATAGTAAGTTATTACCCGAATAAATATTGCTTTAACTAATAATACTTGTACTGAGTAAATATCCTAAGCAAACTCATGTGTGAAAGAGAGCACTCGAAAAGCTAGCAAATGCCCGTGAAAGAATAATAACAGTACAGTCGACAACACATCAAAGTTACCTTCCATAGACCTCTGTGCCATGGTAGTAGAGGTGAATTAGCAATAAAGGTTAATGTACTGTTAACGGTATGAGAAACCAGTAGTGGGGTCCCCAGGGTGCCTCTATGGTACCCTATTACGCACTCAGGGAAGTGCTACGTGTCTTAAGATATTACGTGTTGAAATAGCGTTTTGTTTCTGTGGCATCGAGTTTATGGGAATATCTGATGTTACTATGTGACTGATTGTGTATACATATAAAGTCGTTTAATCCATGTTTCAAATGAAAACATCGTGAGGAAACCTTCTAACTGGTTTGCGTTTAGTGTGCATGCGATGGTGCATGCATGGTCAGATGTGATGAGTCATGTCAGATGATTTTAGGATACTTGAATCAAATCTGATACAAGTGTTAGCAATATATCAGTTATAACACACCCGAAAAGAAAGATCCAAGAGTTCGAATTGCAATAATGTTCGAGGGGTATTTTTCATTATGACGCCATACAAACAGTTGAATTTTGCACTCAATTGCCGCCTTCACACCACAGTTAAGGTTTAGGGATATAAATTTCCAGCTCTTCACACTAGTGTGAAGGCAGTAAAAAGCCTTTATCCAAGAATAATTGCATTTATCTTTACACAGATACTCGTATTTGCATTCAAATGCGCTAACGACGTTTCTTATGAAATAGAGAAATGGCCTATTTAAAATGCAACCGTCGGAAAGTTTGATAAAACTAAGTTAGTTTGGACTAAAAAGCGAAACTGGAGTCAACTAAAAATTGGCAAAGCCGTAAGAAACGCCTGCCAACTTCACCAGCGCATTGCCGTTTTTCACTGCATGAATAAAATTAATGTTGACCCCGTCAATGCTGTAGTTTAATTAATTATTGTGAATAAAGTGCATCGATTAACCGGTGAAATTGGAACTACTTTTTTTATTAATTAATAATATACTTTTCCTTTCATATTATAAAACAAAGTTCTCTACCATGTCTGTCTGTTCGCGATAAACTCAAAAAATAATAGCTTTCTACAACGGCAAAATGTTGTCAAGCGCTTTATTTGGGAGCCGATGGCCATATTTGGTCTATACTATTAAAATGTAGGATCACATAACTAAATACTCTAAAACAAAGTCGCTTCCCGCTGTCTGACTCTACTTATGCTTATAGATCTTTAAAGCTACGCAACGGATTTGGATGTGGGTTCTTTTAGATAGTGTGTGTGATTCCTGAAGTTAGGTGTACAATTTAATATGGTTTTGCCCGAGCGAAGCCGCGACGGGCTGCTAGTAGTGAATAAACGGAAAACCTACCGATGTCGGCCATTATTCGATGATATAAAAGAGCATAAATGTAGTTACATTTACAAAAATACAAAAGTCAAAAAGCAATGTCGTCCTAAGATATAAATAATTTAAACTTAAAATTAAACATTTCTATGAATAAGATGTACAATATAAAGCTCAAACTGCGATCTGTCCGCAAACTCATAAAAGTTTAAGCTAAATAATTTCAAATTACAGAACTTAAACTACAAAATCTGTTAAACTCGGCAAATCCGGTAAATGCAAATAAACCGGTTACCGTCACCGGAAAACTATGAGTACGGGAAAAATTATGAGTACGGGAGTCCTAAAAAGAGGGCAATTTGGTTATTCTAATATTATAAAGGCGAAAGTCTGTCTATTCCGCTTTCATGGCTAAACCGCTGGACCGATTTTGATTAAATTTGGTATGCATATCTAGTTAAAAACCTGCGTTCAAAGATTTTTTTTCAAAAAATCAATCCCCATAGGCCTATGATAGGGGATTAAAACTTGTACGAAAATCATGCCTATTCCACTTTCGCAGAGAATAAATACGGGCGAAGTCGCGGGCAAAAACTACTAACTCACAGAAATTCTATTGGTTGTTAGATACTTAGCTTAATTGAGTTCGGGCCTAGGCTACAGAGGTCGAAAGACAGAGGAGATATAACTAAAGCGCTGAATATTCAACCATGTGGTTGCATGTCGATTATAATTAAACATTTGTGTCACATTTCTGTCGCCGGCGGACCCGCCATAAAGTTTATAGCATACCCTTTGAAATGAGGGTAATGAACTTGTATTAAAAATATATTAGCGCTATTTATGTTGAAAGGTCATTTCCTTGAATTCGTGTACAAATTTTCACATTTACTGTAATTTCCTGTGGGTATACACATAAAAAAGGGACGGTAGGTATCCTGTGTGTGGTTCACGCCCTATATATATCAAGCCAAACCAAAGTAAGAAGACAAATGGACTAAACTTAACTGGTTCCTAAAAGATACAGCGAACTGGTTCCTAAAGGCTACAAGGAACTATGCCCCAGAAGATTTTTTAAGGCTTTCAGTTCTATCGATATCCCAAAAATTATTTGTACTAGTATGCTAATAACTAGTACAAATAACTTTTAGGATATCGAATATAATAAATAAGCAACTTGTTATCTAACGGTAATTTACCATGAGAAAATAGTGGAATCGTAAGGATCTTCTAAGAGCCGACCGCGATTTTCATTTTATGTTTTAAAACCAACTTTTCTAACGTAACGTGTATAGTATCTGTTTCACTAAATAATACTCCGTTACTTTAATCGTGCTTAGTTGAAGCAAAATCTTTTTAAAACGAAATAAACTTCTTAGATTTTCCGCGCCATGCAGCACTTTTGAATTTTTGAGTTAGCTAAAGGAATGAAATTCTATGCGGGACTTTGGTTTAAGATTTTTTTATCTTTTTAGATGCCGGTACTTCAAGTCAAGTAGTGGAAAATGTATCATGAAAATAGGTTCCTTTTTTACAGTTCTAATTTATAAATCGCAATTTTTATTATAACTTTTAGAAGTAACTTTATCACTGACAGATTTCATCCGTCTAAGGATAAATATCCACGATTTTTTTAACAAACTTCTTTTTACACTACTCACTTTTGTCATGTCTTTAGATCTCGATAAGTTAGATAAATAGTAACGTCTAAAACTAGTCACAGTTTGTTGTCACAGAGACAAAGTGCTAAACATATTTTTAGACCACCATGCATGTAATATGTTTGGAGATAAGGTTCCTAACAAGTTCGATAGTGCAATCATTCCCAAGTGACTCATCGTGTGTTCATACATTATTAATACATATCAGTAAGCCTTAATTGAGTCGCAGAGATTAATAGTAGGGCTACTATAGGAAATTTTGGTTCGATGCAGTAAATGTTTGTGTTCAAGAGGCGAATAGAACCACAAAATAAATTAATTTATTTTTTTAAATTTACTACCTTTTTTACCTTATTTGAGATACCTCATAGGAAAGAAGAATTCGAATAATAAGGAATACATAAAAAGGAAGGAAGACATAAAATTTCTTAGTTTTACGGCTATTACTCTATGTCATGTTTACTTTTATTATTACAAAAAAAAAATTAAATGATTTGTCAACGTTGTAAGAATAATTTATCTGAATAACCGAGTTCCGAGAAAGCGTGATGTCGATAAAAGACACATTTGAGAAAAATAGTATAAAACACATAATATAAACAAAGAAACCAAACCAAAAAGAGCATACATTTACTAAAATCGTTATTGGGTCCTAGATAGAAGTCAAGCGCCCTATTAGAAAATTCCTTCAGTCAGCAAGTCCGAATCCTGTTTGTAGTACGAGCAATCTTGAATACGCAGCGAAACCGTGACGTTGGAAAAAGGCTTCACTTATTTATCTAGAAGCAGAGGCGTTTTTGCGGTTGGTGAGCGGGATAACAACCCAGGGCCTCGCTATGCAAGGGTGTCTTTTTGCAACTTAATATATACATACATACATAATAATAAACAAAATTAATTCCATAATTCCAATTATACAAATTGAAAGAATGGAATACCGAATATATGTAGGTAATTGTGAAAATGGATGTCATGTAATAATTGTTATTATTGCACTTTATTCGATTTACCAATGATCGCAATTTAGAGAGCAATTATATAACGAGTCATTCCTATACGAGCGTTTTTACCCACCGTATCAAATCAAATCATTTATTCAGAAATTAGACCATCACAGGCACATTTTCTCGTCAATTTTTATATTTATATACGACCACTGCTGAGAAGAAATGCCGAAAGAAACTCATTTCAATAGTGTTGGTCCCTATCATGCCAGATCGGCTTACCATTATTGTTTCTTACAATGTTTTTTTTTCTAATAATATATATGAGAGAGATGACCAAGTTCCCTCTGGCAGCACCCGTTCACGAGTTGACGCATGGGACAGCCATCGCGTAGCTTAACCATAATAGAGGGAACCTCACGACCCGGCCCACGACGCCACCACCAGATTGACCATTTGAGTGAGCATGAACATGTCAGCACACTCGATTCCCATGACTTCATAATTACAAATTTTATTCGTCGAAATAGAAGTATAATTCAGATACTTGAAGATCACAAATCACGTACATGTTTTTCAAATAAAATTTAAATGTCACAATATATGAATTATTATAACAAAAATAAAAATTATGAATAAAGTAATAAAAAACAGTAAAATAAAAATCAGGAGATCATGTGTTGAGTGGCAAAGTTGTCGGGAGGATCCATGCGTTTTTATCAGTCAAATAGGCGTTAATTGTGTAATACGCTTTATACATTAAATTATTCTTAACAAAAGTTTTAAAATTTTTCATTGGCAGATTAATAGCCTCTGCAGGGAGTTAATTGAATAATTCTACACTTTGACCCACGAAAGACCACCGAACCTTTTTAAGCCTGAATCTGTTCATACAAAGTTTGTGCTTATTTCGAGTGTTTACACTAATTATTTCGTTTAATTTTTTATATAAATGTAAATTTGATTTGACAAAAATAAGCACATCAAAGATATACTGAGATACAACAGTGATGATGTTAATTGATTTGAAGAGTTCTTGAAGAGAATCTCGAGGTTTTAATCCATACATATAACGAATAGGTCTTTTCTGTAATACAAAAATTTTTCCTATCTCAGCTGCATTACCCCAAACTAATAGTCCGTAGGACATAATGCTATGAAAGTAGCTGAAATACACAAGTCTAGCTATATCTATATTCGTACACTGTCTGATCCTTCTCACTGCAAAATCTGCCGTACTAATTTTTTGGCCGTGATTTCAATATGTTTATCCCACTTTAATTTGTCGTCCACAGTGATGCCCAGGAACTTAGTACTATGTACCCATTCTAGAGCTTTACCATTTACTGTTAAAGGTATAAGATCTCCATCCAGCACTTAGGGGCTTCTCAGCAAAGTTCCTCCAAACAGCAGCAAACCTACGTGAAACTTATCGTAGCCGAGCTGTTATTACAATCCGTCAATTTTCTTAGGGACGGGATTTTTAACATCAAATAGAATAAACAAAGTCTGGTAATCAAATTAATTGTTGTCTTCATTATTTGAAAAATTGTAATGACAGTGGAGCTGCGGCGGCATTCGAAACGCACGTAGGTACGACCTAACAGACATTTTCCATTACAGGCAAGGGCTACACAAGGATCTGCCGCCCTGAGCTTCGCAATGTTTAGGGTCGCCCCTGCCAGAGGGCTTGTGGAATAATTTCTCCGTGCACCTTGACCCGATTTACTTTTACGAGAGAAAATTTGAGTGGCTGTTGTGATTGTTTGATGTACAACTTCGGATTTAACTCGCAAACGGGAATTTAAAACGGAGCAATTTTCTTGGAGTATATCTTCCGTAAACATAATAACTGAAAGTACACATTTTAAAAATTTATTTTGAAAAATGTAAAGAAATTCGGAATACAAAAGTAAATTTATGAGGCTCAGCTGTTGATGTTCAAAACGCATTTGAGCATGAAACAAATGAATGATATAATATAATTCACAAGACCTCAGGATAAAACTTAAACATAGAAAAATTCAGCATTTTCCTTGTAATTCAAAACAAATATGTTTATGTCCAGAGAATGTTGTCCATTTGCTGCCTCCATCCAGCACTTGGCGTTTCTCAGCAAAGTTCCTCCAAACAGCAGCAAACCTACGTGAAACTTACTGGAAACTTAACGAATCAACTAAGAATTTGTTGAACTCTATCCAACTTACAGCCAGATTTCAATTTAAAGACCCGGATCACTATCAAGTTTACAAACTAATAGCAACAAAAACTATAACATTTGCATTAGAAGCGGCGAACGAGACTCAAGAAAGTTAAGGACATTTTTTAAATCTGAAAATTATATATAAGAAATATTGAAATTTGTAAAGGTGAAAGTTGAAAGAATAAAAAATTTCAATAAAAGATCAAAAGACAAAATAAAAGAAATTAAACTGAATGATGATGGAAATATTCTTCATTAATTTGATTGACACATTCGTGCCAAGTATGATACCGCAAATGAACCGGTGTAAGGTTGAGAGTAAGCAAATATTTTGAAACTCGCAATGTTGATCATTAATCAAACTTCCGACAAAAAGTGTAGCGTGAAAATTAAATAAGAAATGTTCTGACAATTTTGTTAGTAACTGTATATAATTATGACTTCCAATGTTCGACATTCAGAGACTTAATTTTGATCTTAAAGATGTATATCTGGATTAAAGGCCAATTATCTAACTTTTTACTGAAAGAAAACAAGAATCATTGAGAACAACAACTGGTAACGCATTATATTTTTTAAATTAATTTTGTATGTATTCTGTATTAAAGGCCAATTATCTAAGTTTTTACTGAAAGAAAACAAGAATAATTGAGAACAACAACTGGTAACGCATTATATTTTTTAAATTAATTTTGTATCTATTCTGTATATGAATATAAATTGGATAACCAACAAATAAGATCGTGTTTCACGCTTTGATTTCACATAATATGACTGACAGTTTTGACACGTTCAAGACAGGGCAAGGCGTAAACATATGAACCCAAATCGATACGAACACGTCATCAGATAGGAAGGAATACTCTATTTTTAAAAGTTATATTTTGGTTAATTGTATTCAAAAGTATTCGCTAAATTCTCTGATTCTCCTAATGGTTATTTGTCTGTTCTTTATTATGTTATGTTTTTGATAGGAACAATCAAGTTCAAATAATAAATGTATTTCTTGATGTTTTGTATTCTTTGTCTTATTAACCTGAAAAGAAAACTTGAAATTCTATACATGTCTATACTTACCAAAGATTAACCATGCTACGATAAATATTTTAAAAAAAATCTCAATCAAGTCACGAATAGCATCACTTTGTGTGTCATTTAGCAGATTTTATCCTGTTTGGAGCTAGCTTTGTTTGTTGAGTCTGTCTAATTAGCGTTATCAAGTCACAGCCTCTAGAACGCCGACCAGCAAAATGATTCGACTAATTGGCACGTTGGCTTAAAACTTTTCAGAATGTACTTATTCGCAATGCACATAAATATGCATTGCACAAATGTATTTTAATTCCTAAATCAATATAAAACCTTAATTGTAAGGTTTTGTATTGATTTAGGGATTAACAAATAAATTTATTTATTTTAATAAATAGAAAATAATATATTAAATAATAAAATTAATTTAAGAGTGAATAACCACCAAAAATGAGCAATTGGGAAAAAATCGTAGAAATATTGAAAAATAACGAAACTTTGTGTACTTGTTTGTCTGCTTTGTAAGAAAGTTGAGAAGAATTTCCCAAGCTTTCTGTTGGATCTTAAAATATAAATACCTCAGTAGATATATCTTTTGTGACGATCTTCTAGCGATAAAAAACTCAGGACAGCGGCTAATTTGACTTGTATAGTGTCGGAGCCAAAGATAAAATGCTAGCAATTGAGAGATATATAAAAATATGAAGTTTGGACGGGTCTGACTGAAGTATGTATTTCGGAAAATTGTGCGAAGCGCTTATTCTGCGTCAAGTGGTCATTTTGCGCCAGAGCCGTTTAGACTTTTTGTATTCTAAATATAACTTGATAGCTCTCAAATTTCGATTTTGTATACGGCATAACAACTTGGAAATTATATTGATTATCATAATTACACCATACTAATTAATTAAACTATTTAAAAATCATAACAATGCAATTAGTGCAACTAAACTGGTGTTAAGTCTAATGGAATCTGACTTTGATCGCAGGTTCTTAGAACAGAAGCAGACTATTACATTATACGTGTTGGAAACCTAAACTCCAAATTGAATTAAGAAGTTGGGCTCGCATCGAATTATCTTGTCCGTAGCTTGTTCTCCTATTATCAAGTTATACAGCAAACACTAAGAAACAAAATAAAAAAAACCTCTTTTTGAATTGATTTGAGAACCTCATTTTTGTGTTTTGGAAGTAAGTGGAAAATACTACTAGATATTTCTTAATTTACGTTCATGGAGAAAAGTAATAAAAATGGCGTAAGTAGTCGTGAAAGTCATTTCAGATGCTTTTAGGCGACTGGAATAAAATCTGACACCAGTGTAAGCAATAACACACTCGATAAGATGATGATGGAGAAAAGGCTGCGGTGAAGTTTGATGCGCCGCTTCTTCTTCACCTGCGCTTGGGAAGTCAGCAGTAGACATAGTTTAAAGTAAATTTTTGTGATGTAATACTATTATTATAAAGAAGTGAAGCGTTTGTGAGTTTGTATGTTGTTGTATCCGAAACTACCGAACCGATTACAAAAATTATTTCACCATTGGAAAGGTGATTTTTAGGTAGAATATGAACATACGAATAAAGAACTTTTAATTTGTCCACATCACATCACATTCGTTCAAACACTTCTTTGTTCTAAGACTTCCTATACTCCTTAAAATGCTGTCCTTTAACGATAAAACTAGTAATTTCACCTGTCTTCCTACTATTTTCGTGCACTAAACCCTACTATTGCAGACTCAACGCGACGTCGTCTTTGGCTTCACTCCATATCGTATGTGGCATTATTTTTATTAGTTCCTTACTGAGCCCAGAGCGTTTTATGGACATTTAAATTTCAAGATGGCGAATGGTGCATTGTCTGTAGAAAATATTTTGCTGATATTGCTTTTCTGATTTATTCGAAACGTGAAACTGCTATTTCAACATATAGCTTAAAAATTTAAATATATCGAATTGAAAGAGTGATCAGAAACTGCTTAAATATATATTCAATTAAAATTATATTTTTTTAACAAGCCAAAATTAAAGAAATATGTTTTTGTGAAAACACATTTGCACAAATATATAACAAACAAATATATAACGACAAATTCAATTAGCAAAACCAAAGAAGTACCAAATATACCTTTTGACTATGTACATTATGTACTTTTATATATTATTAGCAAAAAAACATTGTAAGAAACAATAATGGTAAGCCCATCTGGCATGATAGGGATCAACACTGTTCAACTGAGTTTCTTTCCGCATTTCTTCTCAGCAGTGTCGTTCCGAAATGCCAGTAGTTTGTAGCTTGTGAGAAATAACTATAAATATAAAAATTGACGAGAAAAATTGCCTGTGAAGGTCTAATTTCTAAATAAATTATTTGAATTTGAATTTGAAGTGGATAACAAATAGAATATTAAGTTATTAATTAACGGTTGTCTACAAAGCCCCCTAAATAGTTTCCTTGTTAGTGAACCCGTCCCTACAAGATACGAACTTCGAATTCGATAATAGTTAACAAACATTGAATATACAGAATTGAAAATTTCTGTTCATTTATAATAACATCCATCCATATCATCTGTCCAAAGACATTTGTTTAAACTATGATGAGAACGGCGTAATACAATAATATATTATATATTATATATTATATATTATATATTATATATTATATATTATATATTATATATTATATATTATATATTATATATTATATATTATATATTATATATTATATATTATATATTATATATTATATATTATATATTATATATTATATATTATATATTATACATTATACATTATATATTATATATTATATATTATTCGATACTAGTTTTGGGCAGCTTCGCCTGCGTTTAGTACGTGTGTCTGTTCTTAAATTATTATATCTTGAGTTCTGAGCAACGTATCGCGATGGAACCTATACCAGTTTTAAAGTCAGACCTTCTGCTATACAACTGTAAACCACATCAAATTCCATACAGTAGTTTTTGCGTGACGCGTGAACAAACATACAGACAGAAAAAAAATCTACAAAAATTGTTTTGGCTGCTACTATTAGTCCCATAAAGATCCTCCATAATTATTTGTCTTTAACATCTCCTACACACATACAGCCCATTTACAGTTTAATTATGTGTATACTTATTTATTGAGTACTGTGCAATGGGTAAAAGTCAAATAACTATGTAACAAACAGAGACTTAACATGCCTAGAGCTAGGTAAGTACTTAACACAGAACGTCTATCACATATTCATCACAAGGAACAGAGGAAGATAAAAGATCTAACAGTCTAATCCCTTGAGACATAAAGGTCGAGCCGAGCTTAAAAATTGTGAAGATAAATGGAATTTGAACAAAACACAAAAGAAACTAGGAATCTCTGTGAGACACTCTTTCTGTCTGTCCTGTTACTACACCCAGAGGCTAAATTGAAAAATAAGCCGAGTATTTTGTTGGAAAGGCAAATAATTAAATTATTTATTTTTTTATACTTGATATTAAAACAAGGAAGCTTGTAGTATTAGCGTAATTGACTAAGTCATACCTATAACTTCGTGTTTGTCCGTGTATACCCAGATGACACGAATATAAAATAACGTATTCAAATTCAAATCATTTATTCAGAAATTAGACCTTCACATGCATTTTGCTCGTCAATTTTTATATTCATAGTTATTTCTCACAAGCTACAAACTACTGGCATTTCGGAACGACCACTGCTGAGAAGAAATGCCGAAACTCATTTGAACAGTGTTGGTCCCTATCATGCCAGATCGGCTTACCATTATTGTTATATAACTTTTAACAAGTATAACTTTTAGCGCTTCTAAACAGCTTAAAGCTTAATGCTTAAAGCTTAATGCTTAAAGCTTAATGCTTAAAGCTTAATGCTTTAAGCTGTTTAGAAGCGCTAAAAATGAATGAATATCAAATGTTGTGTAAAATCAGGTCATATTAATAGAAAACAGATTACTCTAAAGAATTAAAACTTACTTTAAAAAAAGTCATCTACTTTTTAAGTTTAGGGAAATCGGACTGAAACTTACAAATGGCAAATACTGTTAGAAAACACGTTGACATAAATACTAACCTGATAGACGTAGATAAACAAAGATCTGAAATAGGTACTAACGATTAGGAGATTAATAAACTTCTGGAAATCCTCCAGAATTAGAAATCTTAAGTCTAATCCTGGGATTATAGTTAAGACTTGCTAGCTAGTGGGAGTCACACCGTCACACAATCTCGCATTAGAGTTACCACACAAGGCGACAGATTCTCAAGTACGTATAATAATAATATTCTCTGTGGCAATAACAGAAAATATACACGGTCTATCTTTGCAAGAGATTTCAATAATATTTGCTAACATAAAATAAAATAGATTATGCTTTATTGCATACGTGTGTATGTTGTAAAATGTTTGTTGGGTGTGTACCCAACAAACATTTTACAGATATACAATACAAAGAAAACAGAGGTATCGTAACATCAATTTTCAATAATACCAAATCAATGCAATTTTCATTTAGCATTAGCGTATCAACCTTCCACATTCTTTCTTTACTTTCTGCATAAATTACGCCCCATCTCCCTTGTCAATGTTACTTAGTCGGAACAACTAAAAAGATATTCCTTGGATGAAGAATGATTGTTTCAGTCGGGGTGGAAAGACAGGTTTATCAGAGGCAATTAGTAAAAATACTAAGGGTGGCAACATACGCCATTTTGTCTAAACGTCGGCGACACACCGGTTAAAATCAACATCAAAGTTGACGGTGTAACCCACCCTAAGATGGTATATAAAATAATACATATTGGTCGAAATTCAAAATCAAACTACGTTTAGTTGAAAATAGGGAACCGTTTCGTTAGTATGCAAAACACAAAGCTTCGCAAGCGGGTCATTGCATATGTAGCCTTTTGAATGAGCTGTAATAGGTATTGTTGTTAGTTCTGAATAGGGCAGGTGGAACTTTACGGGCAATAGTTTTATTTGAACAGATGTTCCCAGTTCGCGGAGTTAGCTGGACATAGTTCCGTATTTATTTGTACAGTTTTTTAATACTCAACGTTATTAATTTTTTTAATAGTATTATTTCCAGTTATATCCTATAATATAGTATGCTTATCCTATAGTATATTATTCCTGTATAACTTCTAAAAACAATTAAACAACTGTTACTAATTACATATATTTCACACAACTAGTTACATCACAAAATAGGTATCCATCTCCTTCAACATAGTACATTGCGTGGTGATCCGCCGAATCTTGTTAATACCTGTTGTACTTTAGAGTAAATTATAATCTTAATACAATAGTATTCGAGAATGCAAACTGTCTATTTACCTTGTTAGTCTGTGGATTTTTTTTGACTGTTCCGTTCCCGGGTATACGTCCTGCTTTTATATTGCAAATTGTTATTAGTTTAGTACTGTATTTAAAATAAAGAAAACTAGTGTCTCAGAAGTATAATTTTTTTTTATTTCAACAATACCTAAACAGAATAATATCTACATGCGATAAAGCAAAATATGAATAATTAAATCGTTATTTTTATGATTAACCATTTGATTTGAAACAAATTTTAATAAGCCCTTATAAATAAAACTCTGACGAAATATGTATACCATTTTTATTTTCAAAAGAAATATATAAAAAGTTTTTGAACGATATTCAAAGTACGAAAGCATCATCATGAAAAACTTTAACGTGACCGCAACAATTTGATTTAAGATGAAAGAAAAAAAATAAAAAGTCCCAGAGAACAATACCATCGGAGCAATTTGTTTTTCCTTTGTTGAAATGTTTTTAGTTTGAACGCTTTAAAATGCTGTGAAATGAGATCAGATAAAAATAAAAGTTTTTCATTCATTTGCCTAAGCCGGCCGTAACATTTTTCTTTGTCTTCTTTACGTTACCTATATATTTTATCTCTTATTGTATATTCATTTCAATATAGAAATATGTTATTTGAATAAAATTCTTGAGAATTGTATTGTTGCCTATGAGCTGCCATGGCTATATCCCTTAATCGTCACGTACACCCACGGGTTACATGCTTAAAAATCGTTATGCCATAATACACTATGCTATATAACATTATGGCTTAAATTTTTTTAGATAGAGAGAGACCTATATTTCTTGTGGCGTAATTTCCAAACTTTACTTCCATCGTAAGAAAACATTCTTACGTCTATGTTCTTGGTCTTAACATTGTTTATACTTCACGTCGGTGCTCTCGTTCGTCGTATTCGGTTCGAGATTCGGCATTCATATGCAAATTTATCTGCAGCGGGTAAAGCTACGCTGCACCACACTGCATGTCATTCTCAGATGTTTTCAGCTATAGCATTTTTGGAATAAAATACAATATTGGATTTATATTCTACTAAGTTTTTGTGCGCAGCTTCGCCTCGTGAATTTCTCTGCGCAATCAATGAACAGACACGATTTTCTTACAAACTTTCACTCCCCATTATAGTTAACTGTGGGCTGCTTATTGAAAAAATAAAAGTAGCCTATGTTTGAAAGGAGGTCTTTGACTACATGCATGCCTAATTTAATTCGTTAAGAAAGCAAATTGTGATGCAAAAATGCAACGAATAACAAATTGACAACACTCAACGGTACAGACTAAACTCTTCTATAGTGAGACCAATGGACACAAATACAGAAGCAAGCATATCACACCCAGAACCGCATACAAATATCTGTGATCATAAGAAATCAGAAGACGTGGTAATGACCACGCCACGGAGATCATCAAAAAATGTGAATAAATCGTGTTCTTAATCTTATTGTGTCCTTCTTAATTTCTAAAACTGAACTTCTTAATTTTTAAAAATGAATTCCTTTTTTAGAAGCCTTAAGTCTAATCTTTTTTTTTATGGTTTTATGTTTTTGCCACACATTGTGATATAATACAACAAGTAGAACATATTTTCCCGATAGAATCGCGAGACTGTTCGCTTTCATGAGCTAACAACAAGCTGAATGTTTTAAATTGCTCTCCTGGCCGCCGTTCGTAACCGGTATCTAGACGGCGAGCACGGCACAGTACAGCCTTGAACACGATGTCTCCTTGTTCTGTGTTGTATTCGTATGCACTTGTGAGAATACAAACACGTCGAGTTTATTATGCTGAGACTGTGCTTTTGATTAAACTAGCTTTTGACCGCGGCTTCGCCTACGTGAATTTCCCACGGGAACAACTCTCGGCCTGCGGTAGTGATTAATTAACATTGGGATTGATCGGTAAAACATGCGACATCAACAGCCGTTCATCATCATATCGAGTGTGTTATCGCTACCACTGGTGACAGATTTTATTCAAGTTGCCTACAGGCATCTGACGTGAGTTTTACGACTACTACCGCCATCTAGTGCCAGGTAAACGCATACACAGTAGTGAACTGAACTGTCCACCAGTGTGCAGGTTTTCTCGCGATGTTTTCCTTCACCGGAAGCAAGTGGTGGTCTATGAAAACTACTATAGATGAGTCGGATTGGTATACAAACTCATATGGCACAAGCATATGAACGTGAGATCTTTCGATCCACAGGCGGGCGACGTAACCATTACACCACCACCGCTTCCGTTTAAACGTCCCCCGTCAACTGCTGGGGAACTGGCCTACCTTATTGATGGATAAGGAGTATCTACGTGGTATTTTAGAGGACACTACGTGGAACAGTCGACAAATTGACATAATATGCCATGGTTTGGGGATGAGGTACCACATTGGCAATCAGTATTAGCCCAACGTCAAATTTAGTCTAGTCGAATTTTAATAGTAGTGAAACGACTTTGAAAGGAATCTTATGATTAAATGTATAATTAAATAAAAAAAAAGAACAGTTAACTATGTACTTTAAATTGCTCTCAACAACTGCATAAAGTATTCATGTAACATATTTCTCTATGTGAAACTTGATAACACAGTGCTTTGTTCGCATTACGTACGAATTAGTTAACTTAGCTCCACTTGTGCACTTAATGTATTCAAGTTTTGACAAATATTACGAGTACGTGCATTTATAATGACATAGTACCATTAATTTCGTAGAACTACATAGTCAGGGGTGGTGGTGTAATGTTTTAGAAGCCCGCATGTGGATCGAAAAGTCCCAGGTTCGATATTTTTTTATAACTACCTAGCTATAAAATAGGAAATTCTGCTAACGTTAAGTTTTCACCTGATCTCGTTGAAATTGTAGTGGAAATAAGAACTACTTTTGAGCTGCCATTTTGAATTAACATTATCAGGTCGTCCCACTATCTCTTCTGATGTCTGCCTATACGCATAGGAACTTATTTTTCGATAATTCTTAAGACTTTTTTTGTGACATGAAAATAAATAAATATTTAATTGAAGAACAGATAAATATTAAATTTACATCTTAAGTTATTATATGTAAAGATTATGTGAAAAGTGAATTTATATTTTATCTATAGTTTAAGTCTGTCTATGATACAAAACCGTACTACTGACGGCACGGCTAACCATTTTATAATTACACTGAACACTTGTATTTCCATTAAAAAGGTCTTCCTTATGATTCAGGACAAGAGGACACCAAAGTAGAATTATTAACAAAAAAGCTTGTCTACGTCAAAACCTTATTAAACAAAGCTCTCATTAACAACAGTTCTTATGTTCGCGTCAAGAATAATTAGTTTTGTTGCGGGGTTTTCTTCCAGTTTAATTTTTAAACTGCGACAAAAAATAACGTTCTATAAACACATGTAGATATTATCTACTAAAATAGAAATGTAAAAGGAATATAGGATCTTGATCGCATAAACACTTGTGAAATTATTAATTCTGTATATCGGTAATATTTCAGCAGATATATTCATCAATTAGAGGGATCATCAGACGATGAAGGATAAATATATGCCACTGATTTGCCCGGGTCTTGGATGTTTATCTATATATGAATTTGTTATAAAATATAGTATCGTTGAGTTAGTATCCCATAACACAAGTCTCGAACTTACTTTGGGGCCAGCTCAATCTGTGTGATTTGTCCTTATATATTCATTTATTATTTATCTGTTATTTCAGTGGAATATAAAATCACGTGATTTCCAAAGAATTGCATGGAATAACAATTAATATAAAGACATCAACGACAAAAGTGAATCAATATTTAAGTTTCCTAATAACTCGTTATTATTATAAACCTATCCTATTCAATGACCACCCAACAATTAAACAAATCTGCTCTTGTGTTCCCTTAACAAATACTGATTAATTCAATACGTTAATATTTCTCCAGGTACATCGTTACTACGATGGTAATATTTGACGAATACACGACACAGTTCCACATAAAACGCTACAGGCAAAGTTTGATGAAACTCAACAAATATATCACTCGTCGATTTTCGATCAGATATTACGAAATGAATGTTTGTATGTATGTTTATTTGATGTGTATGTGCTTTCGTTTACGAGTAGCGTTGATTTATCGGCGAATAAAACAAGCTGAAAATGTTGAAATCGGCACGTCACTGATTGCAAGCGCCGGGAACTGAATTCGTATGAAACGGTAACCAAAATAAATGAATGTGCTGATGTCGTCGACTTCCACCGTTTTGAAATGTAAGTACACATCAAAAAAAAACTCGGAAATCGAATTATATGAGTGATGAATATATAAGAAATGAAATAATAAAATTGTATGTAATTTCATTGCCCAAACAAAAAAAACGACTAAAAACTAAGACAACCAACCCAAAAAACAAAAAAAAACTAAAACATAAAATGAGAAAGGTTAGGCGAATGCCGATGATCTAAAATATCAAGTAATTGGAATAAATTGCTTAATACGGGTATTTAACGCGCACGTACCTTTTATACTTCGCAATTAATAATGAAACGCGAAAGTTTAAAATTAGTAAATTAGTTATTAAGGAATTATTGTAATATTTGGCTGTTGAATTTGTTTGTTGAAATTGAAATTGCTGTTTGAATCTAACACTAATAACTACAAATCGAAACATAAAGCGCAACTTGAGCGAAATTGTAAATACTTCGTTGGCTCAGCGACCCAAAGAGAATCTTGGCATTCCGATACTAGAATTTTATTTGTAAAATACAAAGTTTTACTTTATATTTAGATATACAATCTTGTGTATTATGCGGAGACCCATAATAATAATAATCTGAACTTATCAGACCGTTGCAGACCCTCGAATGAAGCCAGGTTTATGTCTCTCGCCGTAAAGTCGAGATCCGTCACATTAGGACTAAGGTCAAGATATACCCATCAGGATCGTATAGCAAATATAATAAGACAGATCCTAGCTAGTAAATGGAAAATGTGTAGACCATGATGATATCAAATGTATTCCACTTGTAATTACAGTCTAAAAACATGTTATCTTGTGCATGAGTCGGTACGCGGTAGTAATAGAGGATAATTCGCAACTTGCAGCGAACTTGACAAGTTGACTGTGCTACTTACGAGAGGATGGAAAAAAGTAATATTTCAATAATGCAGGGAGATTAGTATGTAATAAAGAAATACCTACATACATTCGCGAAAGAGACTATTAGTTTCCCTCATGCTCCATTACCTGAAACAAGCAATAAATAACATTAGTATTATCGATAAATCAAAAATGTTTTTCAAACAAGCGCTAAAAGACATCTTCTTTGAAATTGAGTTGCAAAGATTCCATACGCGAACATCGTTACCTCTCATACATACATAAAATACATTGCAATTTAAATAAAAGCTTGTATAACACTAATACTAATTAACATAAGATCCAATTCAACTAGAAACGCAAACAAATGAAGAATGAATTTTCCTTTCCATTGCGCTCAACAAATACTCAAACAGCATCTAAAAAAGGGAGAGAGTGCATTTTCCTCTAACAAATCTAGATAGAAGCGTGTAAAACGTCGACCCATTACTTAAGTGGGGTTATGTTTTACGCCTTTCACCCCCTGTCCAATAAAATAAGGAATTTCGACCTCTTACAAAGTGCAAACGGGCTTCAAGGTAAGTATTGCTCAACCTTCTTATACAAAAATCATATGACATAGAGAGACGAAAAATATAACTTTGACTTTAGTAGGAAGTTGAGTAATTATTTTGTATTGTACAATTACTAATGTTATTGCCTAAAATTAAAAGATTTATTTATTTACTCTTTATGTCATGCACACTAAAATGGTCAAACCGATAGCGGCGTCGTGGATCGGGTCGGGAGGTTCCCTCTATTGTGGTTGAGCTTCGCGATGGCTGACTCACGCGTCAACTCGTGAACGGGTGCTGCCGGGGGGAACTGGTCAGCTCGATCTTTTAAAAAATATTCATCAAAAATCATAATATGTTTCTATAATATATATAGTATAGATAAAAAATTATATATAAATATTTAAAAAATGGTAAGCCCTTCTGGCATAATAGGGACCAACACTGTTTGAATGAGTTTCTTTCGGCATTTCTTCTCAGCAGTGGTCGCTCCGAAATGCTAGTAGTTTGTAGCTTTAGTAAACATCATTTAATTTAGAATATGACGTGAAAAAGTGCCTGTGAAGGCCTAATTTCTGAATAAATGATTTGATTTTGATTTATGAATTCTCACGGTAGTATAACTATACTACCGAGAAGGACATGGGTACCTTTCATCCCGGAAAAATAACTATTTATCCGGGATGAAAGGTCCTATGTCCTTCTCCGTATTTCAAACTATATGTATGCAAAATTTCAAGAAAATTGGTTGAGTAGATAGAGCGTGAAGAGACACAAACGAACTTACTTTCGTACTTACAATATTAGTTAGGATTAACCATATTTTCTTTCAATTTTATCTACTTTTTAAGACATTAACAACTTGGCGATTAAAATTGGAAATAGGAATCAGAATGCTAAATTTGAAAAATCCGTAGAGTTCTAATTGATTCGACCAATAATCATAAATAAATCTGATTCTTAAACAACAACACTAAGGTTCATAATCGAATAACGTTGGATTTGTGTCAGGGTAACACGTTCTATTAAAATCTTAAATGAGCAAACTAATTAAAAACTGCGGCCCAAAGTAAGCCAGCATTTTTATCAGATAAAACGGCTATTCGGAACCTTGTTAACGCTTATAAAACATTCTTGCTATGAACTAGGATTGCATACGGGACCTAGTTAAAAACGTGAATAAATCTTGTATTTAATCCCCAAACAAGATTTTAGCATAAAAAGATAAAATTGAATAGCAAGCTTGTAAATAAGGGGTTCCGCACCAAATAAGATTCGGCCAAAACATGACGGAAAAATATACAGAAACAAATTCTCATTGGTCGTTTTACTGAAAGGCAGAAAAATATTTTTTTTCTAATATTAAGTAGTCATACGGCCCACTATATGAAAAGCAATCACAGCGTTGTCACGTACGCACGCAGTCATTTGAGATAAAAGCAGCTAGATCTAAATCACATCCTGTACTATGATACAGTTTTTACATTATTTTATTTAACTTGCAATGTAACTATGGTGGAATCTTGTGCAAATCAATTTTGTAGCAAATATCTTCAACCAGTTGAGATGAAATTTTGTACACACGTTTAGTTTGGATGACAATGCATTATAACGATGGTGCATCCAGGAAAGGATCCAGACGTGGGAACTTCCTAACGGTTTACTGCACGGACCTGATTATTTACCACACATTGAATCCAATCTTTCTGACAATCATAAAAGCTTGTGTCAAAAATGATATATTTTTATAAAACCTGATCTCTCTTATAAACCACATAAAATATTTTTAGTACAAAAATTAAATGCTTTATTTTGAATTCTATTTATTATTATAAATGTATATTCAGAGCACTTAATTATACGTTTTATAGAATAACTAGATAAATAAAAAACAAACGGTACGTATTGATAGGGAGTTGGTCTATAAGCACGGAACCCTAAAAACAGTTACTCGAAGCGCTGAATAAGTAAACATCCGTGGTTGTGGTGTCCGGTGCAGCGTCCACACGTTAATGAGTAGTAAAGTGGGTCAGAGCAGGGACAACAAAATGTTACATTTTTGGGACAAATAGGTATGTAAACGTTTCTTATATGTTTGTACCAACTAAGCTATCGCCCGCTGCTCCGCTCGCGGTAGCTACAAATCATGCTTATTCCAAATTTAATTGAAATCGGCCCAGTGGTTTAGGCATGTAATCCTGGCAGACAAACCTTCGCATTTATAATATTAGTAGGAAACTTTAATGTTATTTTCTAATTTAGTCAACATAGAATGTATTTTTACAAGCTTTTATTTAACTGGTATGTAAGGGTAAGTGTGTTTGTTCGGGTGGAATCTTGCAACTCAATTTTAAAGCAGATGTCTTCAAACGATTGAGCTGAAATCTGGTTATATTTGATGGCGATGCATTATTGTGATATGCATTACCAGTGCACTTAGGATCGGATCTTGATGAGGGAACTTCCCAACGGTTTACGACATGGACATGATTTTTTATGTCACGCGTTGAATGAAATATGATCTCTGAAGAAAAAGACGTATGTCAAGGATGTGTGCATGTATATTTGTTACTCATTCACACAAAATCTACTGAACCGATTGTTATGAAGTTTAGTACACGGGTAGAATACAACCTGGGTACACATAGGGTACTTTTTCTTAAGCCCTGGGTCAGCTAGTCCGAGTTAGTATATTAACGTATGTCGTAATAGCAGGTAAATAGATACGGTCAAATGTACGTACGTACATTCCAACATTTTCGAAGGTTTTACACAAATTCCAGATCGCAGGGAGCGGAGCATCAGTCACATTTCCGTAAACCAAACTTGATAGAATATTCACGATGTGCCAAACAACGCGCCTGGGTTTTATTTTCTGCTTTGATACAGAAAATGGGTCAAACTTCGTTGCTAATAAAAATGGATAGGATTCCTATGTAATTTCACGCCAATGCTATGTAGGCAGCGTCGGTATTGAATGATATTAATATAATATTGGATCTTAGGCTTTTCTTTCTTTTATTTCTCATTTCCCATTGATGCTGGTCAACATTGTCAATGTAAAATGTACAAACGATTGGAAATATTAACTGCTGAAATTGATAGCTGACACAAAACCGCAGTAGACAACATTAGTATTGACGAAATTCCTAGCATATTCTTATATTAAATATTTTATCTAAACCCTTGGACGTCATATTTTAGATAATCGTATAAAAACCATTCAGATATAAACACAAAACTAATACAAGACTCTCTAACGACTGGGTTAGATTCCCGCCAATTTATCTGGGAAGTCGACACCAGTTTGATACGATCTACTAATGTTTGACCTCGGTAATGTACGACCCGCAATAAACCCACCGAAAGCGTTAAGCCACACGCGTTTAAAGATATGGCGTCTATAAATTTACAACTTCTATTTCGCCCGGTAGAATGATTCATACATATTATTGTGACGCCTTGATTATATTGTTGATTATAGTAAGATTATAAAACTTCGTCATATTAATAATGGTAAAAGGAACCCTCTTAACCCAAAGCGATCTGAAACCAAGACTTCTTATGTAGCAAGAAAAAAATTACTTCAAAACATCCGTGGCGTAGTGGTCACGCGCGTATTGGAAGACCTTGGTTCGAAACAATTCGAAAGAATTCACAGTGTGAGCTCATAATTCTAATTGTGATCACAAATATTTGTCTGCGGTTCTGGATGTGTTCTGCCCGTTTCTGTGTTTGTGTCCTTCGCATCCGCGATACAACCCTAGTGCTTAGTGTGGGACGTCGCGTGTACATTTATTTATTTACTTCCGAATTTGAATAATTAATACAGAAACGAACAAATTTTCAATTTACTAAATTAAAATGAATACGTCACCAACTGGAGAATTCAAAAGAATAGCTTGCGCCTTGCGCTTCGCACGAATACGTACTGTTTGATCAATAAAAAAAAATTCTATGCTATCGTTCGTACAGTTACATAGAGTGAGTCATCAGTTAATGCAAGATAACTTGACTTGCATGAAGACTGTACGAATAGGCACGAGGCGGAGTATCTTCAAAAATTGCTCCGCATATGTTAAATTTGCAGAGTTATATTCAAATGAAGCCAGAATATATTTGGCCTTTGTTAAACAAGGGAGCGAGTAATTCATTTACTTAGGTCCTACTGAACCAAAGTAATTTTAATGCTGTTAGCATTCATTTATGTATAAAGGATGAAATCAACTTGATGGAAAATTGGATATCCACGTGCCTGCTTGCAAGTATAATTCATTTCGTGTTATAGGCGAGAATAGGTCTTGTTTAGATAAAAACACCCTATGATTAAACTGAAATAATCCAAGACAAAACTAATGATAAGTCTATCAATTCAAATTATTAAGTAACTAGAAGCTAGCAAAGTCTTTCGATGAAATAAAGTAGACAAACCTCCCAAACTGTATTTGATGTCACAAGTATTGTTTTAACCATTTGAAGACACATAAAAGATTTACGATACGACACGGAAGCACGTACAAACTTTTGCCACGAAACGTTGATCCTTAGGCGCTAGGTAACCCACTTCGTCGATGCAGAAGTAAATAAAATATATTTAAACCACGTTGTTGCGGTAGAGAACAAACTATGATTTTAATATAGATCTCATTTACTTTTATGATAATATATATGTCAAAGAGACAATAGAACTTTATAAGTCTTAATAATACACTTTAATTCTAAAATCTTGAATGAAAATTTTAAAAGAGAGCAAGCATCATCCAACCATAATATAACATCGTCTTAAGGAAATATACACAAACTCAAAATTAAGCTAAGGCGTATAGCGGGCAGGAATTCTAATGCAAAAATTTACCTTCCACGGAACCCCAATTAAAAAGAAACATTACGCCTTTGTGCACCTTAATAAAACTGGAGTTGGCAAGGGCAGAGCACCGAAAGATGGGAGGAATTGAATGAAATATAAAATTTAATTATTAAGTTTCCGTGCTGAATATTTTTTGTCAAATATTTATAATTTGCATATTAAAAAAATATTATTTCAATATAAGTTCAAACAGATACATAAGCGATGTTTAGCATATGATACATACATTTCTTTACTGTTCCTCTTACTGTGTGCCCAACCTCCCAAACTCTCATTTATGTATTTCTTTTTTCGTTTACCGGTTGACTGGAAGAGATCTCTTTATTTCAATCCATATACTTCTTTATATTATGCTGTAAGCAACAAAGTTATATTTCAAACTAACAACATAGCATGCATGAAGTAGTCAACTACAATAAAATTATATTTACGTAAGTAATGTAATTCCATACTACGAACGAACTACCTAAATGCTTGTAAAACTTAAATTACGATTCAGCTACAATTTCTTGTATTTTCTTCTGTTAAATAAAAATTCAACATTGTAAGGCAGTAGCGAACATAAATTAAAAAGTTAAATGCCGTTCAGGTAGTTCATAATCCAAGTTTTAACATTCAAATGTAAGTGACATTCTCGGAAACTATAAAAAACATTTGTAATAATCTCGGGCAAATTTGTTTATGTCACTTTTAGACGACACAAAAAAAACTCGTACAAACTTTTATTACGTTCACTTCCACAAAGTTCTCTTCGTTAATGATTTTCTAATGGATGTCCTTTTCATTCAATTTCCCGAGCTATTCGAATGATAAATAAATTGGAGTTCCCTTTGTTTTGTCATTTGTAATTGGATTTAACGGACTTGCTCAGCGAAAATTATTCCATTTTTCATTTCAGTGATGCTAAATATTTTAGTAAATAATGACCATACACAGAAAACGATGTGGTGTGTGTTCCCGCCCTAGGATAGCACCACTCCAAATCCTCCCACGGATGTTGAACGTACGAGGCGAGTAAGGGACAAGCCTTAACAGCTGATGGGCAACAAGAGCATCTCCAAAGAAGGTTTATGTCAGCCAGCCAGCTAAATCTTCAAAACTTTTATGGTTGATTTTTGAACCGTTGGCTTCGGGGCGTCACAGCTCCGAATGTAATCGGGAACACGCGAGGATGAGAGAGAGAGAGAGAGAGAGATGCAGAAAACATTGTAGGAAATAGGATGTGCCTTCTGTTACTCTGTTTCATTTGTGGTAAAGTCAACGACAAGGTAATTTCAAGTTACGCAGTTTACTGTTTATACTTGTGGTTGTGTTTATGACGCTTTAATGAGTATAATGTCGCAGACGACAATGTCGGTTTTCCTTTATTTTATTAAAGGACGTTAAAGACAAACGAAAACAAGGCGTATTAATCAATTGAAGGTTAAATATTGGAACTGTTAGAAAGATACATATTCATGTTAGCTCTTGTATCTATATAATAAGACGATAAATGTCAATCGAATCGAAATTCAGAAATTGAATCGACTAGTGTCCCCTACAGAGTATCAGAGACAGTACAACTATAAATTGAGCTCGCATCGTAAATGCTAGCTGAATTGATGGTCCCAGACGTGTCCAGTTGCAGTTTCATTTCTAAGCATCAAACACAGTTAGAATGCCTCTCCCAAAGACTTCTGCAATGACCGATTAATAGCATCTTGCATCCGGCGTCTTCCTGCGACTTTTTATGATATTGTCAGTCCACTTGGTTGGTGGATGACTAGCGCTGCGCTTGCCGATACCTGGAAGTATTTGGGAGAGGCCTGTGTCCAGCTGTGGACTTCTTGTGGCTGAGATGATGAGGATGATGAAATCCATTTGCTTATGCTATAGACCAATAGTTGAATTGACAAGCTTTGATATCATTCCATGATCTGTTGAATTGTATGGTGATAAATAATATATGGCTTGCGAAATAAACCAGTATGATAAAGAATACCGGTTGCGTTTGGGGTTATGAAGCAGCAAAGCCCAGAGTAAAAAAATCCTTAAATATTTGAAAATTTGGCTTTGGTCTACCCTCCTTGGAAATGCTATTGTTTCCTATCAGCTGCCTAGGCTGTGTCCCTCAGTCGCCTCGTATACGACATCCGCGGAAGAATATGGAGTGGTCCTATTCTAGGGCGGAACCACACGCCACACTACTTCGAAAAGGTCTATAGCAGAATAAAACATGGAAAAAAATAACGTTTATTTCACTTATCGCAAAACTCATAGTACTCCTGTGACTTTTCTCTGTCCACAATACAAATTGCACTCCGCTTTACTGTTGAACCTATTCTCGTTGCCTCCACATCCAGAATAGAACATAGGCATACACTCCCTTCTCACCAAGTCGAAGAACCATCTAAATTGCATCTGTTGACAGGGTCCTTTAGACGGTGCCTGGTAGCAAAAGTACGGTACGTTACCCAGGTTAGACGGAAAAGGCCCATCCACAGGTCCTGGAAATTGTACATTTTATCAACTATTGCAATTATTATAAAAGTGTAGAACTCTGTTAAACGAGAATTAGTTATATTGAAATAATATTAATTAATAAATCATTAAAACACGGAAACCAAGCAGACAACATCGTAGGTGGGAAGATGATATAAATACAGTGGCAGGGAAGACCTAGATGTGGAAAACAAGAGACCAAGATTTGGGACACCACTTGGGAAGGCCTATGCGGGAACGCAAGATAATCAATCAACCGTTGTCTGCCAAATGATAAAGCAGATGTAACATTTATTGTAAAATGCAAAAGATTGTGAATAAAGGCTATCTTTATATAATACATCTTGAAGAATACATCGAAATCATGAATTCAAATCTCAATCCTTATCCAGGAACAATAAACTAACACTAGTAAAAGCAGATTGTGGACTAGACGCCACTGGAGCAAGTCGGGGAATTTCTGGCGAATTTGCATTTAGCATTGCAGACATTCTCTGAGAGACAGTACGCCTTTCAGATAATGCCGAATTGAATTAGCACATACATTTTGTAGACTCCATATTCAATTAAAGAAATGAAGAATCAGTCTAATTAAATAATATAGATGTATGATAATAAGTGTTAAATTAATACAGGTAAAAACATTAAAACTTAAAAATAAAATTAATGGCTGAATAATTCTACAGCTGTCGACTTGGTAATTATTAAGGTACATATAATTCACTTACGTCCATCTTTGAGATAGTCATGTCCTCTAAAATTTTTTCTACTATATCTAATAGCAAATGCTATTTCAACTGCAACAAACAAAATTAATAATGTGGCGCCGTGTCTGCTCATTTCGGTTGAAATCACAATATCTGGAATTGCAATCGCAGTCGGCAATCAGAAACAATCAATCGGTGTACTCGTATGGTATTTTATTGCCGTCGTTCATATGAATTTTAGATAAGAGTGAAGATTGTATTGTTATTACCTTCTCTTTCATAAAGGTTAATGTATATTTATCATATCCTGGTTACAATTAATAGAAATATAATTCAGTAACATCCATCAATTTTTTTGTATAAATGTGTAATGTCGTGCACTAGGTAAATAACAGCAGAGTTTTGTTTTGGATTTTACAAGAACT
Organism: Plodia interpunctella; assembly: GCF_027563975.2. Lineage (NCBI taxonomy): Eukaryota > Metazoa > Arthropoda > Insecta > Lepidoptera > Pyralidae > Plodia > Plodia interpunctella. The sequence goes on from NC_071302.1 coordinate 3,110,047, forward strand.
TTTTTCTCAAATTGATTACTACAAACTAAAATAATATCGGTAGTTAATTCACTCCGATACCTATGTGATGTTTGTGTTCCCATACCTATGTAATAAATTATGTTTCTTACTTAATCAAACATTAAAAGCGTCAAAACTTAATATCACAAATACATATTCGAAATAATCAAGCAACAAAAACTGATTAACCCAAAATATTGCATATATAACAAAATTTTAATTTACTGCTGATTTTTAATTAATATATATATGGACAGAAACTTGCATTATATGCCGTGAAACTCGTATATGCAAGAGAATAAGCTCTTTAAACCTAGCATGTGTTAACCTAATGTTAAAGTTTGTTACGTTGGTAAAAGGATAACGCTCCAGGTATAAAGTCAATCACTATTTTAAGTAACAAGTAAATTTTAGTAACGAGACTTTAGCAGCAGCTTTTGCATATTTCAGACAAAATATGGGTCGTAAACCATGATTTCCTCTACTTCCTCCCCTTCTCTTGGGTATTTCACTAGCGACATAAATCATAGCTCGCATGCCACACACATAAGATAATATATCTCCATATCAGGTCCAATCGCAAATCATAGGAAACAAAGATTAGCCATTAGAATAGGCTCTCACCAACTCCCAAAACGTAGATGCCGTAAACACTTCAGCATGAATTTAGTGAAGCGAAAAGGCGATAAGCGAGTCGTGTCGCTCTTGTTTCTACCACCATATTGTACAGCTTTGTATACTGGCTACGGCGCAATATATTTTTTAATAAAGTGAAGGCTGAAGAATATTTCACAAATCATTTGACGGTTTTTATTAAGTTCGAAGATATTATATAAAACATGATACGATTTTCAATTAACACGCTTAGAATAACGTAGGCACTTATAAAAAAATCTTAGAAGGATCTTTGGTTTGATGACCTTCATTTTTTTAGAAACAATCAAATCCAATTAGAATTTGAGTCGAAAAGTTTTAGTTTGTTTTAAGGCTTATAGCTCTGATAGTCGCAGAATAGTCTATATTTAGTCTAAGTTACAAATGTATGTGTTATAGACCAAGTGCTTATTTATAACATTATTAATAATGCCCGGGATTGAACCAACTAATTTTTCACATTGACTGAACATAATGAATATTGTCGTTGTTGGGCAATCATTTGCGATATTTGTTCTAACAAGAAGAATCTAAGTTTATTTGTTTTCGTTTTTGTTTTAACATGATAAAGAATTACTAAAGTCACAGACAAAGCTCCTGCCTCGGCTCATTTTGGACATTATTCAAGTTGCACATTTTGATAGTGTCCTATCAATCACTAGGTCCATAACATATACAAAAATGTTTGTACATGTTTGTCCATAACATATACAAATGTTTTAAATTGACAAAATTAAGTCAAAATAATTATAAGATAATGACGTCCGAGAACAAATCAAAAACCACATGGCAAATTATAAATCAAGCTAGACTAAACATACCAAAAGAAACAATAAGTCGAATTAAAGTTGATAATCACTACATAACAAATCCAGAGGAAATAGCTAATTCATTTAATAATTATTTCATTGACAAAATCAAACCAGAAAAAAGAAGTCGAGCCAATACCATATCTGCTATTACCCATAGACAACATTCAATGTTTATGGCCCCATGCTCACCAGAGGAAGTTTATAAAATTATAAAAGAACTTAAAAATACGGATAGTGTTGGGTATGATGGTGTTTCAACCAAAATACTCAAAGCTGTAAATGAACATATATGTCATCATGTTAGTCACTTAATAAACCTTAGTATAGAAGCTGGTGTTTTCCCTCAAGACTTAAAAACTACCATAATTAAACCTTTATTAAAAAAAAATAACAAAGAACTAATGCAATATTATCGACCTATAGCTTTAAATTCTATATTTTCAAAGGTTTATGAAAAACATTTTTCCAACCAATTAAACGTCTATTTTGAAGATAAAAAAATTTTGTGTAATGAACAAAAGGGGTTTCGTCGTAATAAAAATATAAATATGGCCATCTATGATTTTTTGAAAATTGTATTAACTGAAGTTAACATCAGAAAACCCATATGCTCTATATATTGTGATATGACACAAGCTTTTGACTATGTTCAACATGACATACTATTACACAAGTTAGAAGCGTACGGAATTAGGGGTAATGTGTTAAATTTAATAAAATCATATTTATCTAATCGTAAACAGTTAACAGAAATTTCAAAATTCAATCCTAAAACACAATCGGAACAACATTACTTATCAACTGAACGTTCTGTATTATATGGTGTTCCACAAGGTAGTGTGCTTGGGCCCCTTCTTTTCATAATATATATTAACGATCTTCCAAACACTACCAAACATAATATGACTTTATTTGCGGACGATAGCACGGTAACAATAAAATGTAATGATGTAAATATTTATCAATTAGATATTAATGCAACTTTAACATGCATAATTGAATGGCTTGATAATAATAATTTAAAGATAAATCTTGACAAAACCAATATAATGCATTTTAGTCAAAGACCGCTTGATACGGAAAATTATAAAATAGAATATCAAGGCCATGTGTTGAAAGAAGTTGATTCAACAAAATTTCTAGGGCTAACTATAGATTCTAAATTAAACTGGAAACCCCATATAGATGGTCTTAGTAAAAGACTTAGTAGTTCGGCGTTTGTACTATTTAAACTCTCAAATGAATTAAACATAAAAGCGCTTCTTACAGCTTATCATGGTTTAGTGGAATCAATACTTAGATATGGAATAATTTTTTGGGGCAATTCGACGGATAAGGATATAGCTTTTAAAATGCAAAAACGCTGTATTCGCGCAATGTTTAGACTCCAAAGCACTGATAGTTGTCAGCCGTTTTTTAAAGAACACAAAATTCTTACACTTCCGTCACTTTACATACTTGAGGTAGCAACATTTGTGAAAACCAATGCTCATTTATTCCCTCGTCTAGCTGATGTTGTATTGAGGAATCATCGAGATATCTATCGATTATGCATGCACCCATCAAAAACTGCTTTACTCGGTAATAGCATAGTATGTATGGCACCGAAAATTTACAACAAAATTCCAAATCAATATAAAAGCTTAAATTTAAATCTATTTAAAAAGCACCTCAAGTCTTTATTAACTGATAAATGTTATTATACTTTAAATGATTTCTTTAATGATAGACTCGGATAGAATTTAGGGCTAGTATAGTACATTATAGTTCATTATAGTTTGTTTTGGATTTGTAGTGGATAGCATGCTCCTCTTTATTTAATTATATTTGCATACCTATATTCGGTAAAACGTGTAGGTCTAATTCATTTTGACTATTTGTACTCATGTTTTTGGCAAATAAATGTTTTCTTTCTTTCTTTCTTTCTTTCTTTCTTTCTTACGTCCGGGGAAACTTGCAAAACTACTCCAAAAAGTAGTATACAACATCTCCAACTAACATATTGTGTGACACTGAACAAAGCGATGGAGCGTTTAACCAACACGATCTAATAAGTTAGAAGCCAACATCTGAAAGACGCACGCGATACTAATTACTAAGAAAACAAGGAGAACTTACAAACAACTATTTATATTATGTGGTTAGCCAAACTTCTGCAATATTATTTCATTAAACATCTTTGCTCGAAACCGAATTCAATGTAAATATAGGCTAATAAAATATTAAGCATCTTGTAGATGAATATTTGTTTGAAGCCTCGATAATAACAAGTACAAATTCATTCGATCTATGTATTTGAAGTCGGCTTCACACTGTCAGCGAACTCAGACAGTTGTAGAATGCATGAACAATACGTAGTTTTTATGAATGCTTTTATTCATCGCATTAAAAATACCAGCAATGTATGCCTATCCGCTGATATTTGGCGAACTGTAGAGCCCAAAATTGCCCAAATGATATGGAGGTAACATACGACCAAATATAAAACATTGTAAAAATGAATTCCATAGACCATTTAGTCGAAGAAATTCCTTCCTACGAAGAAACTACAAAACATCACAAAACTTACTGCCATGGTAATTGGACTCTTAACATCTCACGAGGGTACTATAAATTAAACTTAATTATAATATAATGACACAGATGTGGCCCTTTCTTGGGGATTCGAGAATTTTCACATTCAACTTGTCTCAAGAACAAGAATAATTAATTAATATTACACGCTTCGGCAAATAGATTTCAATACGAGATTCAATTAGCAAAACGTTATACCACATTATCCTTGTCTCTGCTTACAAAATCTAAATTCGCTTATACCTTTACCAAAACATTGACAAATGGACAAATTAGGGGAATTAAAATTAACGTATTTTGTAAATTAAAAAGTCATATATAAGTATGAATTTTTTTTTCACAAAAAAGTTTCGACAACTAACAAATCTATTTCATTGGATGTAAATTTGGCAATAGAAACCTTAGAAAGTAGTTGGAAAAACTTACCACATACGAACAAGTACAGTTAACCAAGAAAATGAGACATTTCTACATAACCCAATTGTTGTTCGTTCCTGAAAACGTGTTTGAAATGATTTTATTTTAGCGTGTGGATCCACAGGATACTGTAACTCACTCATCGCAGCAAACTGACGGAAGGATTAAATTTACATTTACGTTTTATCTAGCTAGTGGTTTATATTCATTTACAAGTAATAATTCAAAATGCGTTTTAAAACTGGGCTTACGCTTTATAGCTCAAGATATGAGAGAGAGAGAGAGACATGATGATTTAAAACCAATAGAGGGAATGAAAAATTTCAATAACACATTAAAGGACAAAACCACCGAAAATCTTCAATTAATACTTTTAATGTTCTTTAAATGGTATCTTGATTAAGATAGGACAGATTATAAAATGACCTCTAATTTGGTTAATCTTTGTAGCTTTATTGGCAGGCCTTTGTAATCTTTCCATTAATTTTGAGTACAAGTTAAAGGGTAAAGGGATATTATTAAGATTCCATAACAGATTATGGCCTAAGGGTATAAAAAAGGCTTGCTCATGATTTTTTTTTGCAATAACAATGTGTGCCTATGTGGATTATATTCATTTTGCAATCCAAAAGCTTCCAATATTATATTTTGTAGCTTTATTGTAACAAGAAATTTTAAAGGTTCAAATGATTGGGCATCGATGCAAATAATTTTATCAAATAAGAGAAAAATGTAACAACGGCATGTGATAATTTCCCACAGGAGTATGTGCTGGAGAAATTAAATTCGTAGGTCGGAAATTAATGGAAAGTAACACGCATTTATTTATATCAACACGGTTAATATGGTACTCGTCTAGGGAAACGAATGCCGTAACCGATACCGTGATGAATGACGAATGTTAGGTACTATTCGTAATTTTGTATACATGATGTAATACATTATGATGACATAATATAAAGTTATATAAAATGTATAAAGTTAGGATCAGGATAGTTAAGATTTATGTTCGTACATTACTGTGTATTATGGCCAGTAGTTTCTAACTTTTTGGGAAACCACTATATAATATAGAATTTGACGTAGGTCTAATTTCTTTATCGAATTTGATATTTATTAGACAGGGCTAACGCCTTACGTTTCTATGAAGCACGATTTGTAAAATATAATGATAAGGAGTAGAAAACCCGATAAAATATCGTTCAGACTAAAATAAAGGGACGCAGAATATTATTATCCAGTTTGATATTACCATCGCGAACTAAGCGATTGAGATGCCGGCTGCAGTTAGTCAAGAAAATGAAACGTCACAAACATTGGGCGTCAATTTTTCAACTTGGATGGTTTAATAACGCTCGGCTGCACCTGCAATATTGAACTCCAGAGTATTAAGTAATTTTCCATATTGAAATTTGCATTTATTTACCTACAGAAATTGTAATTAACCCTTCGATCACGGAGATAATAGAAACAATTAAAAAACAATAGGATCGCAACTGAAAGGCTACACTTATTTTATCGCAAGTTTGAGAAACTATAAGATACACGTAAACATTAATTTTTATGGATCAAACGAACTTACCTGAAGTGAAGTTAGATCACAATTCTGTTAACAGTTTAGTTTGATACGATGTAGCTGTCTATGAAATATAATATATAGCTGTTAATATCTGACAAAACAATAAATCTTTATTTGAAAATTGTTTTGGTAGATATTAGATAAAGAGAATAAGATATCGTACCTTTGGAGATTTCAAAATCATTACCATGCCTAAATTTTTAAACATTTCTCTATTAATTAATTTTTATACTCAGTACTTATAAATCCTTCCACTCCACGAAAAGTTTTGTATCTTTTAAGTCATGAGCATCATTACAAGCAATATCTTCCAAATTTTCTATACATTTTTTTCTAAGCATTTGAAAATACGCCAACATAATCGACACATGTCGAAATACATGTGGGCGGGTTTTGGGAAGCGAGTCACGAGATGGCAGCACCTGCACCTAATTTATTACAAGTGCTTTCAGAAACCGGAGCACTTTCAATGACACCGATTTGCATTATCTGCGGGTAGACGCGAGAACGCGTATATCAAAGCTAATACGAGTAAAATGATTAGATGAAGTCGGATGGATACAGTGGAGCTACAATTTGCATACTGTTTAAACGAACAAAATACTGACTTTTAGACTACAGGAGATCTGTTGTTTATATGAAATCATCTCAACAAATCTATGTAACTTTGTGATTATGTGAAAACATTTATACAGTGCGTATCAGTTGACGGACGGTGGACGTTACCTTTAAATGAAATCGGAATGGAATAAATTGACTTACTTTTACTCACATACCTAAATAGCAGCAATACCTTAGAAGAAACACTTTTTATGAAAAAGAAAAATAACATGAGATTTGGAGCAACATTTAAGAAGGCCAAAACACATTATCATGTTGACATTGCGATGACTGCGACAACATGTGGTGCTGACTGATAGCATCCTTAATGCCGGGAGATTGATGCCTTCAAAAAGCTACTTCGGTTTATACGTGAATATGGCATATCATCTTGCGTGAACCATTAAAATCACCTAGAAATTATATGCTTCGTATGACTCATTTAATTGTTACATGTTCATCTTTAATATCGTTATGATAATGCCTTTAAACAACTGTATCTTTTCTTTATAATCTCATATCAGTTTGTATATTCTGTAGCATTAGATCAATAAAAGTATTTTAGTGGTGTTCTACTAGATATGTGCTGACTAATATACGCTAAATGCATGAATCAACAATGGAATATTTGACCAAGCGAGCGAAGCGAGTCCATTTGACATTTTTTGTATGCATGTATGTTTGTAACGCGATAACTTTCGAAAAGTTGGTCTGATTTTGATGAAATTTCAAAGGTATGTAGGATCTGTCAATAGAATTTTTAAGTTCGTGGGGCATCAAACTCGGGTTAAGTCATTTTTGAAATATCAATAATATTAAGAGGTAAGTGATTCCATTCTACTAAATATAAATTTTTACGGTCGATGTGAAATTTTGCTGAGATATTGCCAAGTAAAAATAAATTATTATTATTATTATACTGCCAAATAAAAATAAATTCGCAAAACAACAGTCTTAACCATAAAACAAGTATTTACTAAGAAGATTTCAGGATGAATAAAGTAAAAAGTTAATATATAAAATGTTAATCGTACGAAACCTGCCAAGATTGCGACCTTCCTTATGAAACCCGAACAAATGTGGAGGACATAATGAAAGTCAAACAACAAGTATTGCTTATGCTCGATAAACAAGAAAATGTGCGGTAGAATAAGTTCTGGGACAGTGGGAACAGAGAACATGAGACAATAGATGAATATTATGTGGAGGGATGGTATCGCATTAAGAGTATTTTTTCTTTCTCATTCTACTGGCTTTATACTAATTTTACTTGGTGACGATTCTCCTCATTATCCTTCTACAGTTCTGTTGTGATCTGGAGACTATGGATCAGTTTTGGGCGAATATAATTTGTTATGATGTCTTTATCTTCGTCTATATCCATGTGGGGGTTTTCTACGTTTTCTCTCTCTCTGTAACTTTTAGTATTTTGCAAAATATCCTACTAATATTATAAATGCGAAAGTGTGTGAGGATGTGTGTATGTAAGTTCGTTACTCTTTCACGCAAAATCTACTGGACCGATCGTAATAAAATATGGTACGCGGGTAGAATATAGCCTGGAATAACACATAGGGTACTTTTTATCCCGAAATGCCCACGGGAGCGAAGCCCCGAGACGCAGCTAGTTAAAACCGTCAATAAATACGCTTTGGTAGGCCTTGTATATTAAAATTATTTTGTAAAGGTGCAAAATATAAAGCCTCATTTTAAATTACGACATGGCATCTCGCCAAAACAAAAGACGAACACTCATACCGGCAATCATTAATCATTCTTATTTAATTGTTTAAGTGACAAACACAGCCAAAACCCCCCTGTGTTGAACTCAAAGACCTTTGAATCCAGTGCTGAATGTAAAAAAGCCAATTTATCTAACTGAAATAAGCCAGTGAGCGCACTCATGAATTGCTTGGGTGCTTTTGACAATGGCAATCGGGAAGCCGAAATTGCTTTGGATGAATGCTAAATCGGTTGATTCCTGCCACCATTTCAGCACAAACTGAGCGCAAATGAAACGATTATTCTCCCCTATAGACAAAAAACTCATAAGCAAATAAAATCAATATCACTTTAAGCAATTAGTGTGAACTAAATTTAGGTAACTATGTCTATTGTAACAGGTTTGGTCAAGATCTTTATCAGTGAAGTATCTTCAAAACATGAGACGTGTGTGTGTGTATATTTATGAACTAGGTAAATTTTATGTAATTCTTAGCAAAAATAATAAATACAGAAACAAAATTTCCTTGCAAGCATCAACCAAAAACCACATAAATAATATCCAGAAAATATACGTCACGACAAGAAACAAATAAGAAAACATAACTTTTCTATTAGGGTTTTTGTTTTCCTGTTTATTTGATTACTTTCGTGATATGTTAATTAGAAGACAATACAGAAATAGCTCTTAAACGACTGTCTTTAAAATAATAATGTATTATACATAATGTGTATTATATACAAATATTTGTTGATGTTGGTCTCAGCTATTTCGTAGACATGAAATTAATATATAAGCAAGTATTATACCGAATTAACTATCTATCAGAGTCAGGAATATAAAATAAACAATTAGAATACCTGTGAGTGTGCCGCGCAATATTCCGGCGTCGGTTGTCTGAACGGGCTATGCACGGGACACGAGGTCGCATGCTGCGCGTGCGGCAAGTGATGCGCATGAGTGTGCTGGTGCGCGTGCGCGTGATGCGCGTGGGGGGGATGGCGGTGCGGCAAGCGGGGCTGCGGCGCGTGTCGGGCGCACAGGTGCGACGTGCTGCCATGGTGCTCCGCCAGCGACAGCGTCGAGCAAGATGGCCGCCAATAGCCGCCCTCCTCCATGTCAGGCCCAGGGGGGCATCGCGCCGCGCCGCAGCAAGCGCAGCGCCGCGCACACGTCAACGCATGCCGCCGCGCCTCGTGCGGGCACCAGTCGTCCCTCTCGCGGCCCGACACCCTTTCCGTTCCTCTCTACTCCTCACGCTAGCGTCTCCGCTTAGCGGACAACCGCCAACCGCGCATCCTCTCATTCGAACGCCAATACACTTTTCTCCTGCTCACTCATCAACAATGTTTTATATACACTTCACTAGAATCAATTATTCAATGTCGACTAGTTCTGTCAGATTTGATGCACAATTCACAGAACTCACAAAACTCCATCACTCTTTACACTAGACAGATAAAACTACCTTTTCGAAAACGACTTCAACGACAATTAATTAGTATTAGAAATTGAATGGATCGTGGACAAAGATCCGCATTGTTAGCGGTAGTTTGCAGAGGCGTTGGGAGGTAATAAAGGAATGTCGTATAATGTTCGCAATGGCTTAAGTTTGTCTTTCAGTATGAGAAGTCACCGCAATCTGCTTTACCTGTTCCAATTCAAGAGTAACTAGAACTAACTATGGCCAAAATTAATGTGAATACGGAACAATAGCTGTCGTTAATTTTCAGCCATTAATAAATCACCCATTATTTTTACATACATAACTATGTTCCTAAAACTATACATAATCGGAATTTTCAGCTGTTAAAAAATCTCATTGTAAGATAATTCGTTTTATCTTCGATTTTTCTTAAGATCCCGTTCTAACTTTTGGTGAAGTTCCACTTGCTCCTTGTTTTGTACAACAAGTCTCAGTTCACGAATAAGCCCCACATATTTGATTTCAATATTGAAACATTTGGCTTTAACTACTACAGTTAGAAATTGAAGCAAAATATTCTATAGTTTAAAGAGCGGAACTTCGACTTTGAAATCATTACGAGTACGGGCAAAATTTTGCAAACTTCGCGATCTTCGAATAAATTTTCATATAAACTGCGGATGTTCTTTGAGATGTGTATTGCGGATAATACAAAAGGATTAAACGAGCTTGTAATAATATTTTTAATATTGAATATAAAAGGGTGGTTCCTATATAAAAGCAAGCAAATTATAAGAACAAAGGCGGAGTTCAACGAATTTGAGTACATCCAAAATGAATTAATTACGACAAGTTTGATATCAAAAATGAATTAACAGTTTCGGGAAACGATTCCAATTTCGGAAATATTGATTAAATTGTGATTTCACTGAATCAGCTTTCAATACTTATTGACATGGCATTTATTACTCATTATTATGATTTATAATGATGAACACAGCGACAACGAGATAATTTATATTTTGTGAAGTGGAGAGACAAGCAGATTGCAATGACCATTGATGAACGCCAAAAGTTATTATTAAAGAATTCATAGAGTCACGAAAAAGCTGAAAATTTAAAAATTATACCTCTGTACAATGATCGACATTTTTACAGGTTACAAAGAGTCTCGAAAGAGAGAAAGTCTACGTAGAGACCAATACAAACTGATCTTTGAGTTGCTAAACTATCACATAGATATGTATATAGGATGCTTCATTGCTTATGAAGAAAAATATATCAAAATTGCATACTGAAAGTTCATGTAAAATGCATGGAGATGGAGGCCACGCATTTCCTGCGACAGTTATGATACAAGTCAAGTCTCGACCTCGTCCCAAGAACTAGGTCATAGATTTGCATCTACTGACGCTGTGTGAAGTGCAACTATGCAGTGATGAAAAATTCTTACACAAGAGAAAAATCAAGTGACTCAATATGATTTGCATATTGCAATTTTATGAAACGTGAAAAATTTGTGAGAAATCCTTTCATGAATTCTAATTTGAAAAGACTTCATGATATCCATTGATAAATTCAAATAACGTAATTTTTTTTATTCATTTGCAACTGAATGAATTTTGATGATGAAGGAGATGCAAGAACGCATAATATGGTCGAGATGTCGTCAAAATCATATCAAGAAAATGAGCCCGGATCTAATAATAATAAAATATATAATTATCATTTTAGTATTTCAGTAATGACGATTAAGTTCTAGTTAAATAATACAACACAATCTTTGAAGACACAGTGACTACAAAGTTACAAACCAGTGCAATCTGTACTCACAGAGACTTCAGTACTGTCATCAGGTACGGACAACGCTAAATAGTGTTGAGTAGTGGGTCCCCCGCCACTTCACTTTGCGGTGAGCAGTTTAGGTCTTAGTGGCAATGATACTAGATATGAATCTCATGTTAACAAGGGTCCTATTCAAATACAAACATTAATTTCTGTTAATAGTTTAGTTCTACTTTCAGGTTGACTTTGTGATTGTTGAAATATGATACATAGTGACACTATGTAATTAAAAATGGTATAATGATCTAAGCGAGCTCTTTGAAAATTTTGTTTCAATGAAGTTTATATAATTGAATTTCAATGTGGTCTCCTGTTGTATCAAATGATACACGTCAGACGTCAGAGAATGTCTAATAATGATAACCCACCTACAGAGCAAAATTACATCAACAAAATGAGAACCGGTTTTCGAATTGTAAATTATCAAGTTCATATCCATATTGATATTATCCATATCCATACTAATATATTATAAAGAGGAAATATTTGTATTTTTGTTTGTAATGAAATTTGGCACAGAAATAGAAGAAACCTTCATGAGTAACATAGGCTGTTTTTTTACTATGGTTTAACCAGAGCGAAGCTGGGGTGAATCGCTAGTATTCTATAAAGATTTTAATAGTTATGTGGTATGAAGGAAATAATAATCTTAAGTACAATTGTCAACATCTGTTGTAGCCATAATTTCCCGTGAGACTGCAGCCGTAAAGAATTCAAGCCATGCACCGACTTTAAACAATTTTCATGCCATGCACGTTTTTAATACTGGAAAATCCAATGAGTTCGAATTGGTGCAGCAGGAACTTCATGCAAAAAAATATTACTTGAGTGATAATATATTAATCCAACATGATAAATTAATCCAATTATCTATTTCGACTCAACAGCAAGAATATAAATCATGTCATTTCATCATCGTTCTCATACATAACATGTAATGTAAAGAAGTGAGACGGTATAATACTTGAGGATAAATTATCAATTAAAACAAAGAGACTGCGAAAATTTAAAATGTTTCGATATTTTGTGCAATTTAAAATTTGATGCCGGCCAAAATTTTGAAAAACCCAAGAACACACAACTATCACGAAACTCAGGGTCACAGGAAATAACCTAATTCCCAATTTCCCATTATATGCACAAAACTTGGCAAACACATTTTGGCAAATTAACAAACTGACATTTTAATGTTATTGTCCAGTGAAAATGAAAAAGCCTCGAGCTAAATGTGGTTCATTAAATTTGACTGTCTCGCTTTTCTCGATTGATAAACGTCATTTAGAGAGAACCTTGAAAGTAATTGCTGAAGGCATTTTTTATTCCTTTTTTATCTTTTTATATCCTGCCAATGCGATTTATAATTCAAGCATTGCATAGAATTAAAAAATATATTGCACTGAAACGAAAAACGATATGATAGTTGAACTGAATTACATAGAAATTAATTGAGGACAAGGAAAAACGGAGTGAAAATTACTTCAGAATATTTCCTCATACTTCCACAGGTCGAATCCAAAAATTTAAATTGCTGTGTCACATCGACGAAACGCTTTCTTACCTCATAAAAATATATTACATGGAACGAAATGGTACAAAATGTTTTTAAACTTATATTTACATAAGTAATGATTTGTTGCAAAATTGGCAAGCTTTATTTAGGAATATTAATATAAGCGGATCTAAGCGGTCACCAATGCCAACAAAACAAAAACTAAATGGCCAAAGAACGATGTCTGCTGCAGTCCAGAAATAAGGTCAGTGGGTCATCAGTTCGAAGTTGCTGTCACACAATGAGATATCTCTGCAGAGTGGGGCAGTTGGCACCAATTTTCAAATTTAACCGTCACGTTTCAAAAGAAATCGATGTCAGCGCTCGGATGAAAAAATCTTTCAAAAACATTTTCGGTTCCGGAATTCGGCATGGCTTTATTAATTTTAGGCACGGCGCCCTTCCAATCTGGGTCGGTGAAAAATATCGCCCGTGGCACAGCTGAATGCGATAATGAAAATAAATCAGCACACCTCCGTGCCGCTGCATCGTAAAACCTTGATACGTGCTCCCGGGCCGACACCGGCGAAACCGCAGTCACTGTTCTCTTTTCAAGGGTTAAACCAACGAGCTCTAATGGAAACATAATACGACATTGAAGATGAGGGAAACATATATTTCTGGGTCACGAAACAAAAAACAATGCTCGGAGGGTTGTGTATCCTTTATTCGTTTTACATTTGAAATGCGGTTCTGGGTTTCATTTGATGAGGCCTATTCACTGTCACCTCCACCTCCGATATATTTGTGAATATATATTGGTGTCGAACATTGAAAAGTTAGATATCCAAAACAGGACACCCAAAGGATATAATTGCGGTTTCAAAACTATCAATTACTAGCAGATGTGAAAAGTAAAAAATATGGTTATATTTTCTCTTTTGAATGTTATTTTATGAAACAGTGGTTATGATAAAAACTGACAAAAACTTTCGTCTCGACTTTTCTCTTATGAACAGTAATGTATTACTTTAAAAGAACAGCAATAAACTTGTCGAGTTGATAAAAGTGACGAAGTTTTTCCAAGCTTAAACACATTGATCTTTTATTACTGTTTTCACTTTTCAATTTCATTCTTTATCAATATTGATATTCATGAATCATCCTAACTGGAATTGTTCAAAAATCAAAATCTATAGAAGCTAAAATATTTTAAGAGGAGTAATGTGAAACAGTGCACCCACGAGAACTATTCACCCAATACAGTTGTAACAAGAACACTACTAATAAATAAAGAGATAATGGACCATTCCAGAACCACGTCACTGTTTGAGGCTCATAAGAATCATAAAGACCTTTACTACAGGGTCACATGGTCGGTAAAACTTTTATTTTTACGGCTTTGCATAAGGTGAGTTTATCCCAGGCTTGTATTGAAAGGGGCGTCACCTTGGACTATGTGGCTATATGGGTCACGGTCGCATTAGGTAAACGTCCGGGTTTTCCCCATCGTAGGTCCTATCTTATACTTCGCAGCAAACGCCAGCGATTTATCTCAATTCGCACTCATTTGTTATTCTTATACCATTATTGAATTAAAAGGGAAAAGAAACAGAATAAACACTTAAAATTTTAGATTGCAGTTGGTATAATAGAATAGAATGGAAAAAAATATATACGAATATATAACGTTAGTATTACTCGAAGACAACAATAACATATAGAATAAACATATAAGTAAAACCTCAACATTATGAATAAAATACCTGACTTAGATATCTTGAGTACCTACGTAATGGAAATTCAAAGATTCTCATTGATTATTCAAACAGTATTGAAAGCAAAGACAATGCGATATTGGTATAGTTTCGTGAAATGTTTGATTTACTCTGAAACGATATATGACATAAATGTTAATCATAGGTTGAAAAAAGTTACTTAAAATTGTAAATTTCTAATTCTCGAACACTTAATGCTACGACGTAGTCCGTCGTATCCAGGCGTAGCACTCAACATTAGCAAGCTACGGCTACGATCTACGAATATCTTTTAGTGATTCACATGATAGGAAACCTAGATTTGTTTACTGATAAGAGCCCATAATAATACATAGGATGGAAATTATGATAATTAAGTGCTCAAGTGGTATCAATGTGGTAAAATTATGAAAGCTAATATTGGATACAAATTCAATATACCAATATTGCGGGTAAGCAACGACATAAATTATGTAAAAGATGAAGTTCATAACGCTGATCTTCCAAATTTTGTTATGAAGAATGCCAGAGTCTCGTAAATCATTGGAGTATTAAAGCAACACTAAGTAAATAGAAAAGTTTCCGTGTAACTCAGGAAGAAATGGTAAGGCCGGCAGCGGATTATAATAGCTGGAAAGGATTTGAATTAAGCCTTGGCGTGATCCAACCGCAAAAACACGTACATTAAAATTCTGCGTGGCCGAGGGGTCAGGGAGATATGTCAGGGTAACATATCAGAGAGATCTCCTAAAGAGGGTAACCTAATGAGTTATACACTCGTCTCTGCGAGTTGAATCGAGTTGCAAGAATTCCAATTAGAAAATTACAAAGATATTTTCGCTGAAATAACAACTGGCGGGTTCATAATTATTTCAGAAACGTCGACATTTGCTGATTTTGATTTCGGCAAGTCTTAGATTATAAAATATGATTTGGGTCACAAAGGCTCTAAACATTTTATGAAACAGCTGTCAATTTACAAATTTTGATTTAATCGTCCTATTGGGGATAATAAGATTAGTAAATTGAGTCCCTCGAAGTGATAGATATGCTAAATAAGATCCCAGAGTTATCCATTTTACTATGCGCTGTTTGTAACGAATTTGTCATAATTATAAAGGTGATGAAGATACAGAGGTTTTAAACATTCTTCCAATATATCTTTTGCAAGTTTTCTTAGATTAAAACCAGTTCAAACGTAAATGAAAATGCAATTCGCTCTAAAATTTCCATTTACGTGTGACATGAATTCAGTCAAGTAGTCAGAATAGATAACCGCAATTCGACGTAGATTCTCCTAAGCTTGGACCCGTATTGAGGCACACACTAGGGGATTACTATAGTTAACACGGATTCAAAGGCCATCCCACTCAATATACGGTAAGCACAAAGACATCCGAATATCAAGAGACACGCCAACTAGCAGAAATAACTAAATTAAAGCACATAAATTTGGCTTAGGCGACAAAACGAATGAAATTGAGGGGGACGCAATTATATCTGTGATGAATGCTGAGCTGTTCTTAGCAGAAAAACCTGCGGGCTTCATTGGTAATAAATTCGTTAATAAAATCTCACACCAGTTTTAGCAAGAACAAACTCGGCAAGAAAAATAAGATACTAAATAATAGTTAACGGAATAAATATAAGTTGTAGCACATAATTATATACTTCAAATATATAATTATGACATGATTGCTGAATAAACAAAACTTTTGGATTATTATAAGATATAGTATAAACTGATTTTAAATCGATACAGAAACAAATAAAATTAATCTCAAGTCCGTTGAAATCAGATTGACGCAAGCCACGTGTTGTGTGCCCAGGGGTACTCTGGACAAAATGTACGATGACCTCCAGACAACGCAGGTGACTTAGGACAAACTACACAGACGTGCATCAAATTCAGCTATACAGTTAGTAATTGCCCTCTAACGACGCAAAAACGTTGCGAAGAGCAGTCACCGATAGCGTGAATGTTCGACTAATTGTCGTTTTCGAAAAGGTCGTTTTAGCGATATTTACCCGACAGGGCCGAGAACGCGTCCTTGTGGTGCTCCGTTACTTACAACGTGAAATTATGTTAAGAACTCGTTGATTTTGGCACTATTTGGTTAGTTTTTGACCGTGTTTGGAACGAGCACGTGGGGTGTCCCGTTCGTCGCGACGTCGACTGGCGGGATCGGGCGCTTCGGAGGCTGCGCGGAGCAGACGCCCCCGCCTTCATTCACTCACACACCAGTCCACCAGAGGCCTAGCTCAAAACAGCCGGACTTTTAATGCGGCATGTGCTCTTTTGCTTAACAGACCCCCGTATTTAGATCAGCTGAAAAGGGATTTATGCTGTTTACATTTTCATAAAGCCTGGACCAATCATTTATCATGAGGTTTATGATTTCTAAACACAATTTTGGCGAAATTTATGAGATAAATATTATTATAATCTTTTGTAATTATAGGGTGTTGCCTTTACCGGCATCAATGTACTTGTGTTACTGATAAGACACACGTCTTTTATTACATAGCAAAAGAGAAATAAGAAAACCTACATTACTTTTTGTAGGCGACTTCTGGCTTTTCCCAAACGTATTTAGAGAGAAAATATGGCATTTATCATTTGTTTTATATTGTAAGACTAACATTATGGAACGTTTACAGCAGAAAATTATATATGATTAAAGATATATAACAATAAATATTTAGAGTTTACGAGTTCAAAATAGGCATGCAAAATAGGTTGTGCATGAGTTGTCGTAAATTTGTGAAGACATATTAAAATCACCAAAAACTAGTAAAGGGTAACGTGGTAAATAGGGTATAATAGTACATCCTTACATATTATAAAAAGAAGGGCTCTGTCGCGTCTATCTGAAGGAACGCGATAAACTCAAAAACTACCGGACGGATTTTTGTGATACCTGAGGAATGTTTAGGTGTACATTTTATTATGGTTTCAACCGTGCAAAGCCGGGACGGCCCGCTAGTGAAACATAAAAGGCGAATTGGTGTTCCGTGACGGAATAAATCAAATTTGCGCTGTAACGGAACAACTATGCAAATTGTTGCTAGCTACGATCGACCTCGGTGCTACCATCACAAGGGAGAGAGACGAACTGGAAATAATTCAATTTTAGAACCGATCATATGGGCGGGTTCCCTCTAACCACCCCTAATTTATTCATAAAACAACAGAAAAGCCACAAGACCTCGCTCGAACCACCTACGCGCTCATCGTGTAACCTACATTCGGTTTTCGAATCCAGTGAAGCTTTTATCTTTTCTGATCTGTTGCTTTTCGTATTAAATTGAAATAAGTTAAAAAAACATTTTTAGGAGATCATACATTGCAAGTTAAATATAACCCCGGCCTGTAAAAGAGACAAATATATAAATTATTTAAGTAAGGTAATTCTGTCAAATTCTGGAAACTGTTAGGTTACAACTCAACGATCTCAAAGGCCATGATTGATGAGCTGAGTCATAACACAATCGATCATTTCATAGGTATCGCTTATTGAGGACATTTCTTAGGCTGGGCTTAGGCCATTTCTTTATAGGGTTCCGTAGTTCTACAGACAAGGAACCGTCCACGGTCTAGTTCAAAAACTATACAAGTAGGTACTAGAATGATATAATTTGGAAAGGATTTTACACATCAATCACGCTGAGCAAGTGGTCGAATATAACCAAATTTTTAGAGTATCTCCCCTACCCGTGAAGTGGGAATGATTTGTTTTTAATCTTTCCTATAGTGTGGTGTGGTGTTGTTGGATAGGTCTTTCTAAAATATTAGAGGTGTGGGAAGACCGTTTTTGGATTTAGTAAACCGTTAGTAATTTATTAAGCTTCAAAGAGCCAATTTTCTTTGTGTCAAGTCCTCAAAAAAAAGCTATCAAGAAAATTATTATATTACATTAATACAATACGGAACCCTATACTGTACGTGACCCGACACGCACTTGGTTAGTTATTCTCTCTCACATTTATTTATCGCCTCAATGAAATTGCGTGGAGAGAAGAGAAACGAAAAATTTTGTTACACAAATGTGCTAACAAAATATTACAAATGGTATTATTTAATTCAGGTACAGGTACAATATACTTTTGTTAATGTCGAATTATAAGCACGTTCTCAAATCTAGACAATTTTAAATTATTTTATCTTAAGCTTATTCAGATCTTAGATATCGTGGGATATTGCAGATTCATTGGAAGTAAACGAACCTACTTGAACAATTTCAACAATATGATTTTGATACAGTTTCTGACCAGACTAAAATAACAGCAGAAAGCTAGAGTTTATGAAGCATAATCAGTTACTTTTACAGCTCAAAACAGTACTTGATAACAATAGCGAAAAATATTAGCTCCAATGAACAGCAGAATTGGGGATCCTACAGGGACTAAACTTTATAGTAGCTAAATCACTTTAATAGTGGAATAATGTAACACCAGCACTTGGTTTCAGACGTGCTATAAATTTAATATACTTAAAGGTGTTGGACTCCGTACAGACCATAAATCTAGTATCTATTCAATTTTTTAAATTAACTACATGGTTTATTGAAACGAACCACTTTCTGTTTCCATTGGAAAATGTGACTGATTGATAAATATTTTACCTGATATTATAAGTCCGTGGTATCAAATATTTTAGTGATAAAACAATAAATCAATTGAAATGTTGTGTAATATGCAGTTAATGGATACGGACATTATATATTACTTGAGTATAGGTAGTATAGTTTAGTATAGTACTTAAAGATTTCTTGAGTCTTGACTATTTAATTTTGAGCATCACATTTTAGTATTATCCATATTGTACGAATTGATACATTTTCATTGAGTTAAGACTGAATCTGAATAATATAAAACTAAATTTAAAATGTAAGCAATCCCCCATGAAGTTGCTGGTGTGGCTAAAAAAGAGCTGACGATTTCCAAAAGGTTGAACGTACCTTGTCTAAACATAGCTAAGAACTCTCTAGACAAAATTCTCTTTAAAATAGTAAAACCTAGATCAAAATCCGCAAGGAAGGCTAGTGTCTCAACAGTGAGGACGATTAAATGGTTGTTGATGATGATGATGATGATAAGATCAAAATCGGTTCAGCTGTTTGTCTACTACGATGCTACGGACAGACATACAGATACACAGTCACGTTAAACTCCCTCCTTCTTTCGTCGGGGGTTAAAAAGAGAAATGGCTAACTCAAAGTATGAAGATTTTACAGAATAAATATAAGAAAAAATCACACAATCACGTAACTACATAAAACAATTAGGAATTGAGCCCCTGAACTTTTCCCAGTCCACTCGGAATTTGTGTATTATTCAAAAGTATTTGGCATAGCCTGCTGCGATCTAGACGGAATCAAAAAATGTAGTTTTTCTCTTTGATACTTGCATATTTTACTTCCCTAAAAATTTTTTAAAAATTGACCAAGATTATGAAAAAAAACTAATCGAAAACTTAAATTATACCTAATTGTTGATTCTAAGAATACAAATACAAAAAGTTTTTATTTCACTCCACCAACTTAATCAGTGGTCACTCAGTAGTCATTATCTTGTCTCAATAGGAATAGTTTTTGTGTTAATAAGAGCTACTGTTGATTAACAACTTTGACTTAAAGTAAGCAGAGTCAACACCCAGGTTTGTAGTGAAGATAAATTAACCTCAACGTAATTATCAGCTAATATTTAATCCATCACTAATAATATAATTGCCCGGGTAACAGGTCCTAGGTAGGACGCTTTTCGGGTCATTTCCTTCCCTCCTAATCCCGGTTTAGTCACCGCTAAAAAATTAACGGTCATCGCATTATCGGCATTTTGGACAACCCTTTTAAAAATAGTATTAACCAACCGGGATATTAAGTAGGGTTAACCTATATTTTAACGGTTAATATTCTGAACAAATAATTTTATAATAAATTACAATTACAATTCTGAAACAGGTTGGTCTACTTATGAATTAATCAATATTGGGAATTAATTTTATTAATATGGAATCGGCAATGTTTTTGAAAATATGCAAGACTAGCTTTCGCCTGTTGCTTCGTACGCGTGAATTTCGTCATGTCCTTCGACATACTTCAAACTATGTACGCAAAATTTCAAGGAGATTGGTTAAATAGATAGAGTGTGGAAAGGTATTTTGTCTTTATAATATTAGGGAGAATAAGATAAATTTCATATACTCAATCCTGCGACATTTTTGAATCAAAAATCAACAAAACACCAAATAATTTCATTTTCCAGGTAATTCTGTAATGACTGGATTGCGGACTTGAAATGAGGAAGCCGTTAAAAATAATGTATGAGATAGTTCGGAACAAAAAGACCACATATTGCGGGTATGCTCGAGAAGTTTGCTCGTAAAAACAGCTGACGACTTATCTTACAAAAGTTTATATGAATACGTAAGGTATTGCTTTACAACACTGGTATATATTACCTTAGCTATCTATCTATATTAGCTAACGCCGAAGACCCGTTTTACAGACATCCTGGCATAAAAATTGTGTTAAAAGAAAGAATACAGCGATGACTATTATTACTTCAATTCCTAAATAATGTTCAAGTTTTATTATAGCGGCAAATTATGTATTTAGTCATAAATTTAGTACAAAAGATTTATATCTAAGCCTAAAAGGAGGACACAATTTTTGACGCAATCTATTTAAAAAATCATAGGCCCGAAAAAAGTAAGGACTTAAGTTTAATGAAGTATGAAATTGAGGCATAAAAGTGTCCGTGAGTAAAATGTTATGAAAGATATTAAAGAAAAACGGGATATATAAATTTAAAAAAAGACAACCTAATACTAATTTGTTTATTTTGTGATTTTGAAAAATATATTCTGTAACTAGAAAAATGTGAAGAAAGAAATCAATGAGATCAAAGAAACAAGAAAAGACACAACACATGTCACATCACCGGTGTATAGGTATGTTACCCAGCTAGTAGTCTGTAGCTTTGATTATAGGAAATATAATTAGTGCAAACCTTGACCTGAAAAAGTGTCTGTAAGGGCCTAATTTCTGAACATATGCTTTGACTTTCACTAGAAGTGGAATTCATAATATACACAAGTAACATATGACTATGTTACATATAATATGTTATGTATGTGGTGTAATGGTTAAGACGCCCGCCTGTGGAAAGGTGGAAAGTGTCGAAAGGTCCCAGGTTCGAAACCTACTCGTGCCATATACTAATCTGACTCATGTATTGAGTTTTCATCGAGAACCACTTGCTTCCGGTAAAGGTTGATGCTACAGGTTGATTATTAACTTGTGTGTGAAATGGAGAAGGCAATGGCAAACCACTCCATTACCGTTTAATTCCACGTAATGACGACGACCCTCAGCCATGAGGAATACGACATATGCCTTGCATAATCTGTATTGTTGCAAAAAATTTCCATAATAAATTCCTACAGGTTGATATACAAAATATCAATTTGTTAACAGGAAAGAGCCAAATTCGAGTTACTAAATTTGACCCAGATAAATAAACAGTTAAATATAATCATATAAATAGTATCCCATTGCAAGATAAGAGCGATAGAACAAGAATTTTGTGTTAGATCTGAAAAGATTTGTATCTTCAACTAATGCATACGAATTGAAATCATAATTAACCAATAATATAATAACCATATTCACTAAACTTTACGACTAAGACAGCTACAAATTTAACTTCGAGATTAGAATCGAGAAAAAAACAAAAAAGTGATATTCCATTGGACAAATCGCTTTCAACATCACCGAGAGTGGAGCCTTAGGCACATTTGCGGCACCACCGACTTGTCTCATAAAAATGGAATATCAAATGAAAATTTCTTTCCGTTTGCCGGTTTATTGCGGTCAGGCGCGGCTGCACTTCCCTGCCGTTTTATTTTGATGGCCCCTTAGAGCACCATTATGGTTATAGAGCGACATTTTACTACGTAAACGAGGGAAGAACATTTGTAGTTTGTAGTTTTTGTAATCCTATATTCAACATACTCGTAGCGTCGAAACGTGGACCCTTGCTAAGCAATACATGCACTTAGATAGACTTGCATAAATAGCTACGGAACATTGTCATGCCCATCCGGTTGATCGTATACCGCAAAAGTCGAATAAACTATTTGGTCTTTGTACGTTGCATTATCAAGCTTGATTGTATGTTACTATTGCTTACTTGATAGATAATCATTTCTTAGTTTGATATTAAATGGACTCTTAACGTTGGCGGAAAATCGATCTCAGTATATAAGTCAATGCATCAAAATGTTGTTATAAACATTGGAAGTTTTATCTATCTCGCGATTGGCACGCGCTCTGCTGCATAAAAGGAAAGCTGTACTAACTTTATGGATGGCCGCGAACAAAAATGTATAACCGAAATATTTAAACATTTCAACGTTATCATTCTCTTATTTCATTGGCAAAATGTTGGGATGTTGAACGAGTATTTTTCGACAGTGTCACTATCAGCAATCATACATTTGATAGCTATTATATGATACAATCGATCGAAGGCACATATGTATATCTGAATGCAAATTAATTACGAATTTCAAATTATTTCCGCGGCATAGAGGATGCATTCGATTGACTGTACATTAATTTTTAACATATCTAAGCTTCAATAAAATGAATTTTTTTCTTGTAAAAAATCTTAACGTTGTGTTTGTTATTTCACACATCATAGAGTTACCGTCGCGGTCTCACCCTCGTCAGAACTCAAGAAAACCGGGATGTTATTTCATTGCAAATCATCGTCTCATATCCTGGAACGTTCCTTAATATACTAGAATATATTTAGAAACCGTTTTTAAATTAACTGTAGAAGTAGCCCAAAGTAGGCCATATATGCCACACCACTAATGAATACACTCTCAACACATTCAGAAAAAAATGGTACTGTAGTGGTCGCCATAGTGTGGTTAAACCACTTACGAGATGGAAGGACGATCTGGCCTAGACTGCTGGAAGGAGATTGATAAGGAAAGCACAAGAGCGAAGAGAATGGCGTGCGTTGCTGAATGCTTACATTCAACATTGATAATAATGGGCTGAAGAAGAAGAATTTGGTTATTTTGCTAATCAGCAATCTGGACGGGGCATGTTTGCCAAATGCCGCCAAATCAGAGCACGGATCTCCACAACTTGGGTTTCCGAAGAAGCCATTTCCGAAGAAGAAGAAGAAGGACCACATGATGGCGGATTTTCTGCGCAGGTTAAAGATAAAGTCAAAATTGACTGCTGCAACCCACCCTTAATTTTAATGTGAGCATGCGTTGACGTTGACACAAGACAAAGCTAAGCAACATTGTTCGCAATGTAACGCCGATACACACTATTACCGCCGAACTCAAACTGATTCACGCATTGTTAATTTGTATGAGAGCTTTTATTTACCGCAAAGAAAAACCAGCAATGTAAGTCGAATCTGCCAAAAATTTACTGTTTGCCGATAGTGTTTTTTTGTTTAGAATAATACTTAGATGCTTTGAATGGAATCGATCGAACTCCCAGCACGTATTCATGTCATATTTCCTCACGTCTACGGCGTGTCGTGATGAGGGTAAAGCCAACCGGAGACGGTATCAGAAGCATGTCATAAGGCGAAAAATATTACAACACTACTATGATGTGATACATTTCACAATATACTATGATATATTTTTTATTCTACTATTATACTGCATACTGGACGTGTAATGTTTAATTATCGTCATTTTATAATAAACTAGCTTTTTCCCGCAGCTAAGTCCGCGAAGCGGTGGTAGTGTAATGGTTAAGACCGCCGCCTGTGGATCGAAAGGTCCCAGGTTCGAATCCTACTCGTGCCACATGAGTTTGCATACCAATCTGACTCATGTATAGTAGTTTTCATCATCCACCACTTGCTTCCGACAACATCGTGAGGAATCCTGCACACTGGTTGTTTCTTATTAACTTGTGTGTGAAATGGAGAAGGCAATGGCAAACCACTCCATGAATAATGCCAAGAAAGTTGTTGTGTTTGTTTCATTCCACGTAATAACCACGACCTTCAGCCATGAGGTATACGACTATGAAGAAGAAGTCCGCGTTAGTATGTTTGACCTCGAATAATTATGTGAAAATTAACATAAGTTACATTCATAATAAAGTAACGCGTTACAACATTTTTTAATCCTAAAACAGGAAATGATCTTAAAAGAGACGTTAATTAAGTGAACAAAGAAAAAAGTTGCGAAGCAATAAATCAATTCTGAAACTCAAAATCAAATTACAACACAAAACAAACCATCAAAGTTTACACGACTGCTCAGTAAAGACGTATCGAAATGAAATGCAAAGAGCTTAATAAAATTTCTCCAATTTACCTCGTAGATATTTAGGTAACGGGCACTTTTTGTAATCGAATCCTATCCAGTGATTTTATCTGAAAACCATCAGTCTTATTAAGATCTAGAACGAAGGCATTAAGTTAATGCAATATCCATTTTGGAAATCATGTATTTCGCCACTTCGGACGTAATGGATTCTCCGTCCACATTTATCAACGTGCAGATATTTTTCTTATATCTGTCCTTAAAAATCCGCAAGACTTCTTTTAGTTTTTATTTTTTGTTATTATATTTTTTATTTATTTACTCAACCGTTAGCTAAGTTCTCTCCCATAATAGTCTCAAATGAAATCTTTAGAAAGCGTCTTGTGTCGTCATCTTTTCCTAGGCCTTCCTTCGTCTACCATCTTCTGGGACCGTAATATCGGGACTATATATTATATTGTAAAAAAATGTCGATTAAAAGACAATTCACCTGTTACCATCAACAAGCTACGTCAACTTATTTAGAGAAGTGTATCCCCAACATGCTTCGGCAAAATGTTTTCATGAAAGTAATCGCAACATGATTATAACATAGGAAAAACAACATTAATTGTCAATGGAGTCACAATCTTACTATCACTGAAGTGGTCAATATAGTCCAAAAGATTAATAAATAAATAAAGCCTGTATCGCATTAATTTCAAGGCTAATCTAACCCAAACACCAGCTTAGCTAATTGTTGCCCCAGGCCCTGTTAGCTCAGAGCAGATTATACCAAAGTTGGGTATAAATTAGACCATAGTTGGTCTGAAACATATTAATGTCGCTTGTTGGCTCAAGTAGATTCATTGGAAGCCGGTCAAAATACTCGGGTAGTGATACAGCCGGGCACTGAACGGAATATATAATGGATTTATATTCCATGTAACCTATAGGTATGTTTATGTAAGTTGGTTATGGCGTGTGGTTCCGCCTTAGAATAGGACCACTCTACATCCTCCTTTAGACTTCATATGAGTCGACTAAGGGACACACAGCCTAGACAGCTGATAGGGAACAACGTGATTCCCAAGAAGACGTCAGGCAGGCGGGCGGTTGTAAAATCACCGCCGAATCTTCGTAATATTGAAGTGCCCCGAACGCAACTGGGAACAAGCGTAGAAGAGAGAGATGCGTTTAGATAAGTTTGGATATTATATTATTATAACAAAACATATACAATGCTACATACAAATGGATGCCAAGCCAAAAGTTCCAAATGCAGAAAATAAATAAGTGGCTTTTTACATGTACTTATCGTTCTTATTTTTCTGTATGTTGCCAAATTTTTCACATAAGCGAATACAATACAAATAGTGACAAAGCTGGCAAATAAACTTTCATTACTCTTGCGATTTCTCAAAACTCAAGCTACAACACAACGCCCTTCTGACAGTTCAGAAGGGCGTTGTGTTGTCCCAGTAATGTTATAGGTACCTACTACTATAACTTTTTACTGGGACAATTCAGAAGGGCATTGTTGATACAAAACAATTGACAAATTAGGTTATTTATTCGACCGTAAAAATAGACCTATCGCTCTAAAGGGAATATTTTACTAGATACACCCCAGGCGCTTTAGCTCCCGAGGGTTTTTTGGGATAAACCGTTGTGCTATCTCAGAATTGTAATATTAGTAGGATTATTTTTACCTTTATTTTTCTTCTTTAGATAACGAGCAAGTGGTATTATTATATTTAAATCCTACTAATATTATAAATGCGAAAGTTTGTGAGAATGTGTGTATGTATGTGTATGTTTGTTACTCTTTCGCGCAAAATCTCCTGGACCGATTGGTATGAAATTTTGTATAACCTGGAATAAGACAGGGTACTTTTTATCCCGAAATTTCAGCTAGTATTATTATATAGGTACATAAGTTTAGAACTGGACCACATGATGGCGGATTTTCTGCGCAGGTTAAAGATAAAGTCAAAATTGATTGCTGCAACCCACCCTTAATTTTAAATGAAAATGAAATTTGTACCCTGTCCTATTCCAAGTTATACAACTTGGAATAAGACAGGGTACTTTTTATCCCGAAATTTCAGCTAGTATTATTATATAGGTACATAAGTTTAGAACTCTAATATTTTTCACTTTCAAAACCCAACCATAAAAATCTGTGAATCATTTTTCCACAACGACAAATAAGGCGCCACGACCGGTAGTTAAAAAGTCACGGCTAAGAAAATCCGACAGGTGGTTTCGAAATGAAATATTGTCTCTGTTTCCAGTTTCGTATCTAATCCTGGTCAGAGCGGGGCCGTAACTCAGCCGGAATTGCCGGATGCCGGACCGGGATAATGCACCTGATATAAAACATAGGATAGGTAAATCATTCAAATGAACTGCCATATTGGTTTTGTTTGCTACGTCTTGTCCATTTTATGGTTATGTTTTAACTCTCTTCAAAAAGTCGAAGCTGCTAACTAAAGTAGCATGGTTTTTCATACGGTTTCACCAATAGATAGTGTGATTGAAACCAGAAGGTTTTGGTTTATAATTTCTTATGTTTTTACCCGAGCGAGGCCGGGACGGGCCACATGTATTATTTAAAACATAGATAGACATAGTTTAAAAAAAAACACTACTATTTTTGCAGTCGCGTAAAAGGTAGGTAGAAACATTAATAATGGCAGCAGCTTAACAGAACATATTTACCGTGAAAAAGTAACTACAATAACTCAACAAAACAAAAAATATAATGCCAGCTACAAAAGTCAATGAGTTTTCGAAATTTAAACAGTCAGTACCAACGAAAAATAACAGCCAGTACTCTTAAAATTCACCGCAAAAATACAAAAGTTTCTCTAAAAAATACTTAACGTTCAGTGCGACCTACATTCTTGTCACGGACGTACATTTTAAAATACCGCCAGCAGATAAAGTTAGTTTGGGAATTTGTTCAATTATATTATTAGAAGCAGCAGTTTCTGAACCCAATCGAGTTAACGATTAAAATGTAAGTTAAGTGATCATGGTATTAATAGTTCAATGCCCTAAAAGCTTATAAAATAAAATGAATACTCTTATATAAAAGTTAATAGTTAAGGTTTTCATTACATAATACATTAATGAATCATTTAACAACCTTAATCACCAAACAAATCTTGAAGTAGATTATAACACGATACATTTGGACATAATAAAAGATATAATTTCTGAATCGATTGCTAGAATAAATCATATTGTACAATCAGATCAAGAGAGATTAGCAACAAATATGAAGCTGACAAAATATAAACCAACATTATAATAAAAAATAATAATAAATTGAATTAGGAATTGGAAAAAGATTGAAATTAATAGGTTGGATCTCAAACGTTCTTATAGGATTAACCCCTTTTTAAACGAAAACTTAAGCAAAGTCATTAATTCCTGAAGACCTAAGTGCCTAATTACTCTGAGGTAGAC
The DNA here is from genome assembly GCF_027563975.2 of Plodia interpunctella. Classification (NCBI taxonomy): domain Eukaryota; kingdom Metazoa; phylum Arthropoda; class Insecta; order Lepidoptera; family Pyralidae; genus Plodia; species Plodia interpunctella. Next base: position 3,138,700 of record NC_071302.1, read on the forward strand.
AGTTGAAGGCTTTATTCATGTGGCTTAAACAATAGACGGAGTCAGTTCGTCATATAAAAGGACTTTTATAAAGCAGCGCGATGTAATTGAAAAGTAAACGTTTCATATATACTCGTATTACCATCAAGATAGCGAATATGTTCGTTGGGAACCGTTATGGTAGTTGTAGGTTTTATAGGTCTTTACGCATTTTAATATTCGTTATTGAGATATCAGTCATTTTAGTATTGTTAATGTCACAGACCCACTACACATTTGTGTAGTGGATCAGCAGGTTCCAGGTTACAATTCTACTCGCGCTACATGAGTTTGTAGATAAATCTCATATATTGTTGCGTTTATAGACCACCACTTGCTTCCAGTGCATGTTAGGTGAAACGTTAGGAAACCTGCACGCTGGTAAAACATTGGTGTTAACGGGTTCACTACCACCAATTCTAGAGAAACATATCAATTCCGAAAAATCAAAACAGGCTTCAGCAGCCAAAGTTTGTTCACAAGAGTGTAAACGTCTTCTGCCGAGGTCTACTCCTAAATGACGGCATTCGCAAAAATCATGTGAGATACCTTCAGGCGACTTCTTCAACAGACAGATGGAAAAAGACGTGCACTGCTATTGATTCAGTCAACTACGACTAGCAAATAGCAAGCGGTAACAGAAACTGATGATGGGTGCCATTAAAGTCCTTTATTAACTTTTACATCAATTCACCAAGGACTTGATGAAAAATAGCCCAGTATAATTTTTTAGATTCCGCTCATCCTACAAATGATTTAAAAGATAAATAAGAAGAATAACGAAGATATTTCTCGTCTGATGTTATTAGTAACATACATCTCTCTAGTCAAGACAAATATATTTTTGTTGAAAACATGGCACAGAATCTGCTAGACAAATAGCTGCAAATAAACACGACGGTACATGGAAGAACGTGAAGTGCAGTTCAAAATATGACTGGAGGCGTGCATACCATCTGGTTCGAGTAGAGCTTATATACTGAGGACGTAATAAAATACTGTGTTGAGAATGTAAAGAAGAATTCTTACAAAAAATAAGTACTAGCATTTAGACCATTAAACAAAACTGGTTCATTTAAAGTTTATTGCACTCAAAAATATATATATGATACAATAGATACAATTTGGTGCTAAGCATTGTCTGCCACTGCCAGTGTACCTTTAGGACACTTGGAGAAGGTGATAGACGGGGTGCAAAATACAGAAACAATAGAAATTTACATGTTTTTAGAATAAACTGCACAGATTTTAACCCATACCCGGTCGGTAAATCTTGCAAAATTACCGAGTTGGACCTATTTCTCAATTTTCTAAGTTTTCAATCGATGTAGGCTATTCTTACCATACTACCATTGCCTAATTAAAACCAAGTCTGTAGAGTTATATTTTCAAGAGGAGATCTGGGTAATAACAACTTCAACAATGTAAAAAAATGGAAAATATTTAATGGAAATATTTTAGAATACAGATAGCACAATTTTTCAACGTGGTGTAATAGACACAAGTGGCTTGTAAACTGGGCGGTTTACTGGCAGTGACTCTCACTTTCCGGTTTGCTTGCCCGAAACGAGGGCAGCGGTACGTCATACTGTTCACATGGAATTAAAAGGACGATAGTGATGGGACTAGTGGACTTGTATCGGTGAATTATCTTGTTTATAATTTTTAATTTAGATTACTTCATACGTTTTATCATTTACATCGCTCGGAATATAGCTACGAATATCCTGGATGAAAATAATATATATTATTGATATTTTACCATTTACGTCACTCGGAGTGTAGCTTCTAATATGAAAGTGAAAGGGGTCTTTTCTGAAACTGTAATCGCAAAAACAAATATTCAAATTGAGAGAAAATTATAAAGTAACATTTCTGAATTAAAAAGTGATAATATTGACACACGTTATGAGAGAAAATCAAAATTTTACTGTGGAAGATTGAAAATAAATTCTTTGCATCCAAAGGATAAGGAGAACAAAAAAGAAATGAATGTACTCATCTTACCCGGTCTAGTTACTATCATAAGGATAACCGATGGTACCGACGGCTTAACATGCCAGCCTGATAAAGACACACGATAAATTGGCACTAATATCGACAGAATAAAGAGTTCATGTCACGTACTTCTCTCACGCACCACTGGCTCACTGGGCTATCGAAAATTCGAAACCCTTGTAGAAACGTGACGTTTATTGAAATGATGAAACAGAATAAGAAGAAAGAGATCAGTATAAGGCATAGAAAATCAAAATTCTAATAAATAAAATGTATTAGAATTCCATGGGATTCGGGTGAAGCAAAGGATAAAAAATGGCGGTGTATTGAACATACCCATAATTCCCATAATTTTCCAATTCGAACAAAACACTCAATAAAAATAAACATAATACTAAAATCAGCAGGGATAATGAAAGCATCCTTGAAATGAAAGGACACAGACAATGAGCTGCATGAAACAAAGAACTCATTCCTCGAGAATCCACCGCTATACGTATGTTATCGATATGTTTCTGTTTTCCTAGCTTTGTTATGCTATTTTTAAAACGGGAACAAAAAATTGGTAATAATCTCTATGCAGTTATGGAAAATTTTGACCTTTTACTTGTACTTTGGAAAAAATGTATTTCCGCTATGAAATATAGATGTACAATATCTAAAATTAAATATCCACATTTTCAGAGAAAAAAACAAGTGCCTGTTATGATATGTCTGAATCTCCGCTTGCATCCTTTTCGACATAGGATACTCATTTATATAAGCCTAAAAGCCAGAATTTTCTAAAATTTTTGATTCAAAAATTTCAATCATGATCTAAGATACAAAGCAAAAATCAATTGCTGATGATATCTAAGAAGATCTGCATCAGATTATCGATACATTCCCGTCGCAGCCACAGCAACAGACTTGAATAGACCGGTGTTTGCCAAGCCTGAATTGCGAGCGCCGCGGGTGCAGGTCGCTGTAAGTTATGCGACCAAACGTTCCAGCGAGCGTGTTTTTAAGGATACGTGAGATTCCTTCGTCCACTAAAATCTATATATCATTACATGGAGTATAACAAAATCGTCCGACGCGTCTGTCTTTAAATTTTCTTCTATTAAACACGCAATAGATTTTGATTTAGTTTTTACCGTATTTCGACAATTTATTTCCGAGGCCGGGTAGCTAGTGATATATAACTCTCCTTTTTGAAAGTTTTAAGACAAGATCGTGGCCAATCATAACACATTAAGTACTTAGTTTTTCATTGCACTAATATATGGCCAATTTGTTCTGCAGTTAAAACAACAAGTTCTGTTACCTTGTACGACACGAGAAGTTGCTGTGCAAACTGTGACACATTCTACATACTATAGCAAAGGGGCAGTTAAACGAAAACATAAAATATTGCAGCATATACTTACTATCTTCTAAAATCTCCAACGTAAGAAGGTTTAACTTATTCACGTTAACGACTGGGACGGGGTTAAATAATTTTCTTAACGCTCCCCCCGGTCTTAATCTTTGTTTATGACGCCATAAATATGAATTTATGATTATCAATGTTGACGATGTAGCTTAATTTTGTTCACACACAATAAAGAACATGTTTGCGTCGTTAATTAACTTTAAACACGAATATAGGGACTTCATTAAAATGTTGCCAAAAGTTACAGCTAAAATATCGGGAGGAATTAATCGACAGGTAATTTTATGGAGTCGATTTCACTAGACAATTTAACAGGTTGAAGTTTTCTCACGATGTTTTCGTTGACTAGAAAAGAGTGGTTATCAATCAAAACTATTAAACGTGCAAACTAATGTGGCTCGAACCTGGGACCTTTCGATAAATATCATAATTATTTAAAGGTTTTTTTAAAGAATTACCATTGCAGCATAAAACGTCATTTGCGTCAACATCATTATTTTTAAAAAATCTTTTGAAATGACACATTAATTTACAAAAGCCAATGTAATCACACACGTTCATTATGGACCTGAAAGCTTCATTAAAACCCGTCAGCCATATTGATTCCGAGCAATGTTCCCAGTATTGCCCGTTGTAAATAATCGAAGCTCTCTGGCAGTATGGCGACTGATTTTAATTAATATGTAGGTAATTAAATGCTTACCCGATATCAGGGCACTGGACACTTACCTGAAATAAAAACATAAGATGAATAAAGTTGATTTATTTTCAATGATAATAATAATGCTGTCACATATAAAAATAACTGCTATTTTAATTATTAGTTGTTGCTGTTGTTGAGCCGAATTGGCCACGTTATAGATTCCAGATATAAGCAAAGACAGAGAAAGACCGATGTGGCGGTTTGAACGGAGGTCTTTATCAAAATAGGTCCAGCGATTTAGCAGTGAAAGCGGAATAGACAAACAGATAGACAGACAGGCTTTCGCATTTAAAATATTAGTATGCATTTGTAAAATAAAGCAATTCATAGTTAACAAGACTTTGGACAAACAGAACTCTCACAAGATGAATATAAATTGCATGTGGACATGAAATATATGAATACTAGAACTCGGAACAAACATTTTCTCATTACTCCACGTCTCTTCACAAGTGTAAGCAATATTTTTAGTCGCAAAGCGTTTGAACTAAAAATTTACTTTACAGCGCTTTGCTTCAAAAGTCAAAAGTTTACTGTCAAAACAACTAGCTACATTGCGGTCATATAATTATGCTAGAATCTAGCTTCATATAACCAGTGTGTTTTGTGGAATATGGCAGCAAACGAGCATTTGTCTGTTCCGATATGACGGCTAAACCGCAAGACCGATTTTGATGAAATTTTGTATGCATATAGTTAGAACCCCGTCCAGATACAGGCTACTTTTTTTCAAAAATCAACCCTCAAATTACTATAATGGGAGGTGAAAGTTTGTATGAAAATCGTGTCGGTTCCGCAATCGCAGAGAAAACGCGGACGAAGCTGCGTGCAAAAGCTAGTAAACAAAATAATAATAAAAGCACCAATTTCGCTAAATTGACAAAAAGCCTTTATATTAACTTACAACGTATTACCTTCACATAAAGTTTATATAATAATAACATAGCTGCAAATTAATTATTCGCGAGAATATCTCAGTTTCATTAAAGTTTCCGCTGAGCCTTCAAAAGACTGCCTTTTAACGTACACGTTACAATAAGCCTCTTATTAAGTCTAATTATTGGACTATTTACCTCCGTGAAAGGAAAATTTTGTAATGTAAACGAAGAATTAGTACTTACCTATGTATTACATACTAGTGAATCTTAAACTGCTATCCAGTGTGCAAGTTTCCTCACGATGTTTTAAACTTCACCAGAAGCAAGAGACTGTAACGCGCAAGCGATAACATCGTAAACAATTACACATATCAAATTGTCAACATTCCACAAATACCACATGATATATTAATATCGCTATAATCTTAGCGGTTATGGGAAGTAATATACATCTGTTTCTCTAATCGATCGATAAGGCAATTAAACGAAACACCTGCGCATTGGTAATACATTGTTATGTTACTTTAGAGGGTACTTAAGACATGAATTGTAAAAAACCGGTCAAGTGCGAGTTGAACACTGAAATGTTTAAAACCACTATCCATATCTATCCAATTTTTCTCGAATTAATAATATTTTCTACAACTAAAGCAGTCAGTCGTCTTTTGTCATGAATAACATCGAAACTGTTAATTTGAATGCCATCAAAAACATGCTGTAACAAACCCAACTCTCGTAGCTCAGTTTTTCAACCGTAAACAGTTGTGAGATCCATGTTACCAAGTCGATTAATTAATTTAGTCCCTACTTAAGGGACCTTCTTACCGTCTTAAGTTATTACGCTAGTTATTATCATATCAATATTAAGAATATTTTATTTAGGTTTTAAATAAATAGATCGACTTGGCCATAGCATGAAATCACAATGTATCTTACAAGTAATACATATTACACTTTAGATAGCCAAATAGATTGGAAAATCGTTCATGATAAACTTTTTAGAGACCAAGATGTTAAGAGTTTCTTCGATGTATAAACCAAACATTATTTATGAAAATAAAATACCTAATACAGATCGTCAGTGACTCGGATTGCGAGCAGAAAATGAAGATGAATTTGAAGTGTAACGAACACAAAAAGTTGTTAATTCCAAAATTAAGATGAAAGAGGAATATAAATTTGGCATAAATTGAGAGCGTTATTAAAAGGCTCTGGATGAGATAAGACAAAATTAGAAAATTACGTTAATATTTGATGTACATACAAAAAATTCACCGATGCTTCACAAACAACGGTACAAAAGAAATTGTGAAAAATTGCCGAAACGCATTATCCATAGGCTACAGGATAACATGATTTATAAAACGATATATGTAACAAATTGAGTCAAAGCATAACAGAAGCATTTTTCATAAAAGTAACAAAGTCGCAAAAACACGTCCCATTCACGTAACAATAAATGTGGTTATATCCGAAAACCTGTTTTCTTATTGCTTTGATAATAAGAGCTATGAGTTTGCATGCTTTTAGACTTTGCAGTACCTATCTCAACTCATTCCGGAGTGAAACAGTAACGAGGGACTAACAAGCAACAACTTTTTATATCGGATTATAGGAATCCTCGTTCGTTTTAAAAGTGTATCGTCGACATGTGACATCATTAAAACAAGTAATTTTTATTTACTGATGCTCGGTATTAAGCTCTTTATCCACTACACCGTGTAAACAATGATCCTACCGTGCCCGAAAACGAAACGATCTAAGATCCAAATAGAGTACATCTGGGAATGAAACCTTGAGACTAACTAATAGATTGCGAATTTAAATCAACTTATTACACCACGCTGGCATTCGTATTAATGGAATGGAATAATATCTTATCGTTAAAAATATATTTTTTTAAACCCCGACTCCGAAGTTGCATCCTATAAAAGAAAAGATCTGATAGGATGGGATTAAATTGTCTGTCAAATAAAAAAGAGTAGAGTATTTAATAGATCAAAATCGTTTCAGCCGTTTGGCTGCTACGATGCCATGGACAGACATACAGATACGCAGACACGTTAAATTTATAACTCCCCCTCTTGCTGTAGTCAGGGGTAAAAAATAAATAAGCATAAATCACAAGTAATTCGAAGCCTTTCCTAAACATTTCCGTCACAAAAACTGAACTTAGGTACATAGGTACTGAATCGTCGGGAACATACAAAAAGTCCACATCGACATATCCTTTGGCACAGAAAAATAGGTGTCAACGTGTGTGTGTTGATACTCGACAGCAACGTCGTCAAACGACATGGTCTCGACGTATTCAAATTACGAGCCCGTCACAGAGAGCATAGAGACCTTACTGGGGATGTGACACAGAGCAATAAATATAACCTTGCGGTCCAATGATGTGGATCATCAGGTAGCTTTTTACTCCGAACACAGATATCGAAATTGTAAATTTTCGACCACGATTTGTAATGAATTACTACAATTTTAGGGCGGGTTTGCATATGGATTGTAATGGTGTATTATAAAAACAATGTCAGGATCGCGCTTTCACAAATCTATAACTGCTGTAATATCTACATGGCACGGATTGTTCATGGTCAGAACAAAAATCACAATCTTACAGCATAAAATTACCAATTTTAAAGTGACATTGTAGGAAAAATACCAAATTCCCTGTCTCAAATCTAAGCACATTTTCCGGAGACAGAATATTTTTCATACAAAATGGTGGTATAAATTAAATGGTCTGGACCTATTTTGAAGTAATGTAACGGTGACATTAAGACTTCGTTTGCTCAACCTTGATAAAGAACGTGACTTTCGACCAATTTGCAGAGCACCACACGAGGTAGGAATAACACGTATAGTACTTACTTTCACAATATCAAGGTAATACTGGAAGAAACAGAGTGCTACTTAAGTCAAGTGCTCCTGATAAATACAGTAAAGGTTGGTAAAGGTTTACTTATACATATTGTATTAGTGACTCGAAATTGTGAAAAAAAAAACTAACAAAAATACACTAAAACTATAAAGACTACAATATAGGTACTTCAACAGTTGCATATAATAATAAATTTTACAATAGTCATTTTATAAATAGACGTGCCATTTAGGTTATATAATAAAGTAGAAGGTCAACAAAATTCCGTAAATATAATCATATTTCTTAATTTGATCAGAAACTTCCCATTTGAAACAGTCCTCGTCACCAATGTACAAACCAAAACAAAACGATGCTAATCCCTTGAGAATAGGATCGCGGTCTACTCATTTAAATAGCGTCCTAATTGAGCGACGCAACGCTACACGACACAATGCAACACAACGCGTTTATTTTATTGTTATTTAATTACATAACTAAGCATTATAATTATTTATTACAGTGTTATTGCGATAATGTGAATAGAATTGTTTTAAAAAAACTAAGATAATTACATACACACCACGTTAATTTTGAAAAAAGTGTTGCTTTGCATCTAAATGTTTCAATGAGAGTAATCCCAATTTTTTTCAAAATTACAGAAAAACATGATAAACTGAAACTCAAGAGGAAGAATGTTCACAATTTTATTATTATTGAGTTCAGAAAAAAATAAATTAAGCTACTTTTTTTAACAGCACAAATAAAACTCTTGATACGATATATTTAATATAAGCGCATAGCGTCGTTTTGCTTTTACCACTCATCTAGAACGCAGAGTTAGTTCAAGGACGGGACTTAGAAATTATGTTATAGATTTTACATGTGACAAAGACAAATTAGACGGCGAACGGATTTTGGGATCCGGGATTTACTAGACGCTCTCTAGAGGTTCATAGGTTCATATTACTGTTTGTAAGTATGTTATATCTGCATAGATGAGGTTACGAATTTAATAACTTTAGCTATATTACCTACTTTTATTTAATTGGGTTTATATAATAATAATAATAATAAAAATGTTTATTTTCTCTTCACAAAAGTTAGTTACAATGAAGTGCTTATTGCTAAAGATATAACACTATATAACACTATACTTGTAAACGTTGTGAAGAGACTAGTTCCTGAAATAGGACTCCTAAGAGTCCTGTGCTACAGGTAACTAGGCCCCTCCCTTGGAATACTTATTTTGTGTTTCCATAGATAGCGTAGGCAACAGTTTAGGTAAGGATATTCTTATTCTATACAAAATTGTTTAGTTTATAGCAATTAACTTAACTAACCTAGCTTATTAGTCTAAAATTAGGCTGGAGATTTGTAAAGTTTGTGTGGGTGTGTGTGTGTATGTGTGGTATGTGTGCGTGTGTTTTTGTGAATGTGTGTAAGTTGTGTATGAGCGTGTGGTGGGTAAACAAGTCTGAAGATGGGGGTGATTGAGAGATGTTAAAATGGTGATTGGGATTAGATGATAGATTCAAGTATTTCTTCCGTGGCCGTGTAATCTAATGTTTTTAAATATTTTGTGATAGTTTTTTTACAACTATATTTGGGAAGGGGGTAAAAGTTTAGATGCTTATTTAGCTTATTGTACAGGTATGGTCCGAGGTAGAAGAAAAAGCAAGTAGCGGTAGCTGTGTTGTGTGGAGGAATTAGACAAACCGTTCTTTTCCGTCGCCTATCTTTAAACTTGTCTGGGTCATACGGTGTAAGAGAGTGCTGGGTTAGAGTAGCATGTAATATAAATGTTTGTCTTACTGTAAGAACATTCCAGATCTTATATAGCTCATCAGTAGGGTGGCGAAATGGGAGTCCGGCAGCTACCTTTAGGATGGATCTTTGGGCTTTTTCCACTTATATTAAACCCAATTAAATAAAAGTAGGTAATATAAATAATATAAACCGCTATGGTAACTGCAGTCTTTTTTAACTTTCGCGCTTTGAATACATAACTAAAAAAGGTTCGTTAATACCGTTAAAATATGTATTTATCAGTATTTACCGGTAACGATATAACGCATTATGATTTCGGTTTACCGGTACCTATATTTTAAGCGTTATTTATATCGCTATTATATTCAGTATTTTGTTCGATTTTAACGATATTTTTTACACCTAGGTATATTGCGCTATAAATAAAATCGGTATTCAAAATACCCGTACGAATTTTATACTGATATAGATCATGTTCAGGCTTCATATTGATATTATTTAATACCTGTGTTTCAAACCAGTACTATATACAGGATCACGCATTCATGGATTTTTATATATATTAAATCTCACGATGTGACCAGGTTCTGTCGAATTGGTGAAACTTTATTTATAGAATTACTTTCCTTCGACATTTCGCTCCGTGCACTGCACAACTTTATTTTTACTCAGTACAAGTTGTGACTTCAAGAAAATAAGATTTTTCAGACTTCACAGCTACCCAGCGTGGCAAATTTCGAGGAAGAAACTAAGTTATGAGGTCGTAGATAAAATAGGATGAAAATTTATTTCTATTAGGATTGAACTATAATAGAGGTACAAAGTGAAAGCTCACTTAGCCCTAATATTCCCTTTCACCCGCTCTCGAAACTACCATTCGTAACCAGAAGCGATCGTAGACTTTATAATCGTTGTTCGTTACCAGTTTCTACGGTGTAATAATTCGTACTTATTAGAAACCGGTTTCGATCAAATACTTTTAAAATTCATTTGAGCAGTTATTTTTCCGGGACTAAAGGTCTAAACCGTGTGCTCTCCCTTCCAATCTCCGAATGCAAAATTTAAAGAAGATTGGTTGAATACAAGCTTGAAGAGGTAACAAACAAATTTACTTCCGCATTTATATTATTAGCCAGGATAGTTAGGATTCTCAGTGGAAAGTGTCACACAAGTTTAATTAACAAGTTTCTAAGCTAAGGATTAGATTGTGCGAACTATACCCAGCTCTCGAACTGAATGTCTGACTCAGGAACCACACGGTGTAAGAGCAAAGATATTGTTAAAATTGAGTTGTGAACCCAGTTCGCTACGGGGAAAACTGAAATAGTTTGGATACGAATGTTTTAGTAACTAGAATATTACGATAAGAATTGACGCAAATTTGTTTTTAACTTTGATGTTCACTGTTTTCGCTTATCCATGGGTGTTCCCGGTTACATACACGGCCATGACACCCCAAAGCCCAGGGACCGCGTACGAAACAAACCTTTAAACATTGAAGACTAGACATATACTAGAATATTAAAGAAAAAAATAAAATGAGTTCTGTTCATGACCGCTGTCAATAATTTTGTGAAACTTAAATATTTAAAAACACTTAGAAAAATTGTATCTCTAGATTGTGGACAGAAGAGGGCGGAATTAAATTCTAATATGTGGATCAATAAAAATCAACCTATGAACTGAATTGTTAGGAAGAAAATTATACATTTTACGATTCCATACGCATATCTTCTTAGAATATATCCAAGTATTATCCAGTGATGATGTATTCTCTATAGCACTAGCGCACTAGTATCATGTCACAAATGTGCCCGGAGCTCAGAACTAATCCTGTTAACCAATTCTCTAGTTGGCTCCACTTGTGTTTGACATCACGTGGATTCACGTTTATGATGATCGAATTCACCGTAGTTGTATATAGCTACGTCTTCGGTGGGAATCGTCAATATTTCTCTTCAATAAACCTTTCTTTGCGTTGCATTTGTATGATTGTTGCCAGAGAACTCATTTTTATTCATAATCTTCATAAATCAAAAATAAAGTCTATTTTTGAAAGATTGAACTCGTCAATCTTTCACTTCAATCAGAACTGAAACTTGAAACCAGTATGAAAATATTCCCACATTTGATATTTTCGCGAAAACTGAAACGGACACGGGGCAAATCTGTTTCCAACAAAAAATAAAACGAAACTATTTTCATGATTGGTTTTTCTGAGAATTTGCTTCAGTTTCCTGGACTGCACGGTGTGGGTGTGGATTTTAATTTTTTTTTTTCATAAATATATATTATTATACGTTAATTTGATACTATTTGTATTTCCAGTCGACCTTAAACATTTATCCTGTAATTTATAAAAAAAGATAAAAGTATAGCTTTTAGTAAGCTAAAGCTTGTTTTGTCTCGTTCTGTCAATGTCAAATTTTGTAAAGTGTGATAGTTACAAACATACTTTAGCTTATAGTATGCTCTATCTTTTTTCTGAATAACAAGCTAAAAAGATATATGATTTTGATAATTTAGTCCTTTCTTTTATATAAAAAAGCACATTTTTGTTTAATTTTACACCCTGAACTAATAATTTGCATGTAGTTAATATGATCCTCAACAAATCTCCGTTAAAACTGAATCCGTCAGCTTGTCCCAGCTAATCTCGTTAATCAAGTCGGCAACATCTGAGCATCTATCACGGAACCTAGTTACCGGAGGACAATGCCTTGCGACGACTAATCAGCCAGACTCATTTACGTACGTTGGCTTTATTATATTTTATTAAATAGCGCACTATTTATCAAAGTACAATATACTCGAAACCATTTGTCGTGAATTATATCAGATTATTTGTGCACGATTGAATTACCTACCATAGTAGGTAGTGATGTCCGAAATAAATGATTTTTTATTACACTCCGATGATTACAGGTTATAGTTTAATTTGCTTTAAGAAAAAACAATGGCTTTTTTGTAAGTACGTAAAATGGTCCGTATATTTGTCAATTGTGTTAAATCAAAATTATCAGTATTTATATCCTTACATATTATAAAACAAAGTCCTCTACTGCGTCTGTCTATTCGCAATAAACTGAAAAACTACTGCACGAATATCATGCGGTTTTCACCAATAGATAGTGAGATTCCTGAGGAATGTTTAAGTGTATAATTTACTATGTATTTACCCGAGCGAAGCCGAGACGGGCCTCTATTTATCGAATAACAAAAACTGTAGCTACATATTTTCTTATTTTTCAAGCAGCTTTTGTCTATTACAAGGAAAATTCAAAGGCATATAACAAGGAATGTCGCCTGATTATCATAACATAATGCAGCTCTGTGGCGTTCTGGATTCCTCGTAATTAATGTGGTATGTACAATGGTACGTGTTCGAGAACAATGCCTTTTCAGACTGCTCGCGTTCTAGACTTCTATGCTGGGTTGGCTATGTAGTGTGGAACCTACCCATTATGTGACGAAACATACATATTACTAATTTTATTTCTGGTTATGAGTCAAACGCAGCTATTCCCAGTACTCTTACTGAGTAGTCTTATCAGTCGATTTGGTAGTAAGTATTTGGATTATTTCCCAAAAGACATTCGTAGACCACTGGAAAAACCTTATTACACAATTATTCCAATAAAAAAAATTAAAACCTTGACTCCTAAATTGCTGGCATCCTCTTATACGCAAGAAATGAACCAACGGGTTCCAAACGGCTGAACGTACATTTTCCTAACATAGCTTAGAACAATCTCGATTAAATTCTCTTTCAAATAAAAAAAAAGACAAAATTCGATTCAACTGTTTCGCTTCTACGATGCCACGGACAGACATACAGTTACACAGATACGTTAAAACCTACCTTCCCACTGCAGTCGGGGTTCAAAAATATGTTATTAGATTTAGAAAATTGTTTTTCTTGTTGATATTTAGAAGACGGAATTTCAATAAAAAAAACAAATTAAAACCCGTCAATTCTAGACTCCTCGTATGTGAATACGTAGATTACAACCAAGAACTATTCATGTTACTAACTCTAACCATGTCTATTCCACTAGTTCCATTGAGTTGTACTTATAACTGCTTCCAAAAACAGCTCCCAAGCGACAAATGAAACGAAACAGTGTACCAGCGCACCTGTTACTAGTGTAACTTGAACTTTTTACAAGCTAGCAAGGCATGTATGAATGAATGTCATTAGTCACTGTCGGGTTCGGGTGAAATCTTAAACTAAATTTTGAAGCAAATATCTTTACCCGATTGTGCTGAAATTCATGTATACAGAAGTATACATGTCTAGCTTGGATAACCTTAGTTTGGATAGCAATGCATTATTGTAATGTGAATGTCTTATGGATGCACCCAGGTTCCCGATGAGGGACGTATATTCAACGGTATACTGCAAGAACATAATGTTTTTGTCACGTATGACTGGAATGAGATCTCTATGACCACAATAAAAGCTTGTGTCAAAAATGAAATGTTGAAATAAAAATCCAATGCCAGTTATCTTATTTGAGGAAATAAACGATCTTAAAACCCAATTTTTCAGATCATTTTGACTACTCATTTCATTTTAACGCTGACTGTACCAGGTAAATAAAGATATTTCAATGCAAATGATTCTCTCTCGAGCACAGTACACTTTCCCAGGGTACACTGAACTCCATATTTTTCACAATTAAATTACTGTTGTCCCATCTATATGGCTAAATCGCTAAACTCAGCTCAAAAGCTCGACTTTCCAATTAATTTTGCTTGGGTTTAATATAAAATACGAGCAAATCCCATTTTTCAGGTCTGCTTCACTCCGGTAAGTCCCCTCGCATTAATCAAACGCTAATGACGCTTAGTTTGGGCGGTACACCGAGATAATGCGGTTTTCCGTGACTAAATGCACTTTTGGATTAAGTTCACACAACGTAAGACACTTTTTGTATCAATTTTTACACTATAATGTGAACATATATAAAGCATTTTTACAAGCTTTTTAACTTGCAATGTAAATGCAACTGTATGTCCCTCTGTCTCGGGTGGAATCTTGCAACTCAATTTTGAAGCAGATAGGATCAACCGATTGAACTGAAATTTTGTACACACGTTTAGTTTGGATGACAATGCATTATTATGATAAGCATGACATAATGGTGCACCAAGGAACGGCTCCAGACGTGGAAACTCCTCAACGGTTTACTGCACAGACATGATTTTTGTCACACATTGAATGCAATAAGATCTCTGTGACAACAATAAAAGCTTGTGTCAAAAATTACATTGTAAAAAATACTGTCGCCATTATGTCATTAAGTAATGGCATGTAGATGAGTTTTAACGGCTTATTAGGAACGTGACGAGTACATCATACAGGGTTGAATCCTTCGAGAACGCTATTATCATTATTCAGCTAATATCTGTATATCATCTGTATACCCCTACCAGCTGCGACCTATCCAGTCACCAACTTCACCCACCAGTGGGTCCACGGATAATTTCTGTTTACTCATGCACCCACTGCAACCGTGTTTCTTATAAGCGGTGGGACCATGGGAAAAAATTCAAATTTTGATTTTTAATATCAGTCGTTAACCAGTTTTTAGTTGTTAAATATCATAAGTGGGATGAAATATATACATTTTACAATTTGTTTTTGCCGACTCAAAACCTACCTAGTTCCTACGTATCGCTCATCATCATTATTATTTAAATCAGCAATTTTTCATCATTACCTATAAAACCAAACATTTTATTTTACACTTTTACTTGATCAATACACAGTTTTACTTTGTTTCAAACAATGGGAACTTTACACATCATAAACGAAAACCTTAATGACGTAATATAAACCGAGGTAGACCATTACCCTGGATGGAAAATGTCTGCAGATTATACGTCCTGAGCAAAAAATCGGAGCAGACTTTTAATAATATACGGCGTCGCCACGTCACATTTTAAAAGTTTTGAATTTAAATTCCTGCGCGAAATTTTGCTGGATTTTCGCCTAATTTAGTCGGTTGTTAGTTGCTTAAATATTAATCGTAATAATAGTCGAGATTATTTTAAGCTTTATTATGTGTTTAGGCTTAGCGAGCTTTGTGTGAGTAATAAGTAATGACACAATGTGAAATAAGAAGCATTTATAATTGTTTTCTCAAACTTATATGAGCGTTTTCCCTGTTTCTTCCTCACCCGGAGCCCAGACCATTAAAGTGGAAATCAATTAGTTTGAGCTAAAACGTCGGTATATAGACGAAGGGTATTAGGTAGTACCTAACTGTAAGAATGGTGTTATGTTTAATCAATACCTCAATAATCAATTTAATCAATACCTATACCTAAATCACACGCGACATCTCGATATCGATGAAATTAGGTAAACTGATAAAATAGAACCACACGAATAGCTCACTATACTACACTATATCTAAGGGCCTGCTCAATCTCTTGCTGATAATATCGAAATCTGACTGACAAACTAGATCTGTGTGAAATGATTGACAAATCAACCCTATTCAACACTGGGTAACATAATGTTTAACGGTATCTGTATGTAGAGGCTATCAGATACATTGTCAGCAATCGGTGAAACAGGCCTTTTATCTCTAAATTCCCCCAAGAACATAGCCTGAGTGCGGTACTATTCACATACATTAACTTAAATGCAAGATGGTGGAACGGTGACATACAGATATCAGCTGAATAAGGATAATCGCGTTCTCGAAGAATGCAACCCAATATGATGTTATTCGTCACGTTCCTAATAAGCCGTCAAAACTCATCTACGTACCTATACATTAGGTTGCCAACACAAATATATGCATTACAATGTCAGAGTTTCAGAAAGTTTCTTCGCAACATGACACGCTGCAATGCACTTCAAGCGTCAAACTTAGAGAGTCGCAAAATCTTTTATTTCTAGAAAATTCCGGCCACTTCACGTGTATGCAAAGTATGTTTCTGTGTTTTTGTTTTTATCGCCGTTGTCTTGGGGTTATAAATGGCGGGTAGTCAGACGGTTGGATTTAGCACTTAGTGTATGATTTATGTATTGTCATAAATGGTACTTAGTTATGCACACGACAACAAGGCGGAAGAACCCAAAATGTACATAATTTAGATGTATAAGCAGATACATCATAGTAATATTATAAGTGCGATAGTGAGAATGAAAACATGTCTGTTAGTTACTCTTTCACGCAAAAAGTACTGAACAGACTTGCTGCGCCCCGGGGCTTCTCTCCCGTGGGAATTTCGGGATAAATATTATTATATTCCAGGTTAAATATTATATTAGGATATTCCAGGTTATATTCTACCCGTGTACCAAATTTCATAACAATCTGTCAAGTAGATTTTGCGTGAACGTTTACTCGTTCAAACATATACACATACATATATAGCTACTCATAAACTTTCGTATTCATTTATTTTAGTAGGATTTGAACCCCATTAAATAAGTAATCAAATAAAAATAAGAAAACGATAAACGAAAATATGAAAAAGAAACATTAACGTATTAATACAATTCAAAACCACTCTTCAAATTGCATTTACTTGGCAAGCACACACGGCTGAAATAAATAGTGTAGCGTCAAGTGCAACATATCTACCCAAGGAGATACTGACATCATTTATCTCGGGTTTATCCAGGGTATTTAAGGTCACAAAATTAGGTCATAACTTTAATATCCCGAGGTTTTTTGCCGTAGTTTATTAAAGCGACTTAGTAAATACTTAATAAATAATTATAAAGTGAAAATATTTCCATTTTCGTTTGTTTGTAATGGATAAACTCAAAAACTCCTGGGCCGATTTTGATGAAATTTAGCACAGAAATAGACGAAACCTTCTGGAGTGACATAGGCAACTTTACCCGAGCGTCAAGAAATTAATATTGTAAAAGGCCAAATCGGTAATTTTCAAAAAAACAGCTTCATACCTCCTAAACAGGAATGACATAAAAACAGACACAGTTTTATTATTATGGTGATTATCATCTTAATCAAGAAATTAATATTAAATTCAAAATGTATACTTACTTGTACATTCAGACAGACTGCGGGCTATCCATATTATTAATAAGTTTTAGCCTAATCTATTTTTTAGACACTGACTTAGAGGGGTGCACCCCTGTCAGTTCACGTGTGGAGAAGGTACAAATCTACACAATTTCCAGGGTGGGAAGTCCTTCAGATTTATGGTAACCCTACATGTAAATGAAGAGATACGGGGCGTAACATAAAACTTTTATAAGAGCAACACGGCGCGTAGACATAATATTTTCCGATACATTCGTATGAAATTTTGTATAAGGCTGCGTTTGCATGTTGATATGAAATTTTAAGTGTGGATATCTTGTTGGATATTCAAATAACACAAAAAAACGCATATTTATCATCACCAATAATTATAGAAAGAGTTAGTTTTTGTATGTTTGTATGAATGAGATTTCAAAAATTATTTAACCAGTATGAACTTTTTATACCGATATTCTCACGGGACCAAATCAGGGGGATGCAGCTAGTGTTCGACTAAATATGTGAAAGTTATTCAAGTCACATTTTCAATCCAAAAAAAACGAACCATTTTGGCTGATATTCGAAGAACTAAGAAATATATCCTACTTTCTACGTTTTTTATAATAAAAACGCGTGCGAAGCAGAAATGATAGATACAACTTTAGTTTCGTTAATCAGAAATGGCCTCATTTTTTAAATTTTCAGCGGTTCTAGTTTTGCAATACAACTTTATTCTACCAATAATTACAAAGGAACATTATACAGTTTATTATTAAAATAGGTACGTATATTTTACTTTAAGAAATTCTACCTAGGCAAATTAATATAGGCAAACCAAATCAACTAGTGGTACCTACTAATCTCGTAATGACATCAATCTAACATAACTCCACTATGAGCACGCCCTAAACACACGAACTCCTATTCCCACAGGCATTTTCAAGTAACGAACACATCTGAAGTTAGCCCAAAATTCCTAACTTTTTCACTATAAACCCGTCCTTACCATGCGGACAGTGTTTTCAAACGGCGTGTACAGAAATCTCCCCTGTTCATACGTCCAAGTTATGGATATTAAATTCTCCCTCATTCCGAATTCGCAATACGTGTGGCCCAATACGAGTTTAGGAAGCGTAGGTAAATATGGATCACGTGAATCAATTATGATACAACACGTGTTTATGTAACATTTCGTTTAGAAGGAAAAGTTCTTCTCATACATATTTAGAGGCGATATCGCCGATAGTGGTCTTTCACGTCAGTTCCGATCACAGGTTTCGATGAATAATGATGTATTGATGTTAAAGATATTCGATAACTTGGGATAATTATATTAAGATTAGGGTAATTTTCATGCTAATATATAGCAAGTATTTCAAGTTTTTGTCTGCGGCTTCGCCCGTGTTTTTTTCCCATGAGAAGAGTTATTTTTCCGGGATGGAAGCTTAATTTGCTTTAAGCTTACTTCTTTTCCATACTTCAAGCTAAATTGGTTGGGCAGATAAAGCGATAAGGGGTAAAAAAAAACTTACTCTTGCATTTATATTGGTTAGGAGTATTATTAGAATAATCCATATTGTAATATGATAAATTATATTATTTTTATTAGTCTTCTTTCATGTCAAAACCGAGCATTGGATTGAAATGATTTTTGGTATGGAGATTGGGAAGCTGGAGAGTGACATAAGCTACTGTTCATTTCGAAATGAACATATTTTAAAAGTAATCATATAAAATATAATCTTCGTTAATTAATAACGCTTATAGATCCATATTCAGTAACAATACAATTCAACATTAAAACACATATTACCAATTCTATTGAATAAAAGCCTGGTTCGCATTTTCCTTAGTGTATGTGCGAGTGTTTAATGCAGGTATTAGGTAGAAATAGTTAGACTCGCACTAATTAGTGCCAGTCCAGATTATGTACATAACATCTTCAGACACTCGCACTTGACACTAATCAAAATTCGAACCGGACTTATTACTAAAAACAAAAAAAAATAAAAAATATATTTATTAAAATTTGTAATCTAATTAAATTATTCTTCAGATGTTTCGAATACACATAAACGTCTTCAAAATAACAGCTTATGAAACCACGACACATCTGTAAAGTGGACGAACAAAGTATGAAATAAAAAAGCAACTCAACGCAATTAATTAAAATATATTACATAAACTGAAAAAAAAATTTCATGGTAATAAAAGTAATAAAGAATACTGGCAGTATATGACCTAAGGTTATTAAAAACCATGACAATTAATCATGGCTAAGGACACTCGCGTTTCAACCAAAAATACCTATTTATATCCAAGAATCGGATCATTCATTTGGAAGGAACGCAGAACTCGAACCACAGACAGACAGGTACGCTGAAACGTCTAACTTCGAACATGTTTGTATAGGGATATAATAATAGAATTATCAAGCATTATGTAAATATTATATGAATAAAATGTTGATGTAGGACGATGGCGAGAAAACAGTTTTCTCCTTAGCGTGTCCACTCGGCCAAATTTGTGAGGACCAATATAAACCGTGCTTGCGGTTTCTCGATTAATGCATTGTGTGAGTAAAGAAAATTTTATTGCACCAAAAACTACATACAATTTTTATTTAACAAGACGACTAGAAAAATATACACCCTCTCTTCCACGCTACTTTGACGACAGGACATATTAATATTAGTGGTGAAGTATGTGTCTAATATATATTATAAAACTCTTGAGTTACTGACTGACTGACTGACTGACTGACTGACTGAGTGACTGACTGACTGACTGACTGACTGACTGACTGACTGACAGACAACGGACAACCGAAACTACTGGGCGTAGAAAGCTAAAATTTTGGTGTGTAGGTTCCTAGCGGTGGTGTAATAGTTAAGACGCCCGCCTGTGGATCGGTCCCAGGTTCCAGGTTCGAATCCTACTCGTGCCACATGATTTTATATACCAATCTGACTCATGTGTAGTAGTTTTCATCGACCACCACTTGCCTCCGGTGAAGGAAAACATCGTGAAGAAACCTGTACACTGGTTGATTCTTATTAACTTGTGTGTGAAATGGAGAAGGCAATGGCAAACCACTCCATTACTAATGCCAAGAAAGTTATTGTGTGTGTTTCATTCCACGTAATAACCACGACCCTCAGCCATGAGGAATATGACTATGAAGTCTGAAGCGGTTGGGCATGACAACTGATGAAGTGTATACTGGCCTGGTCTTGCCCAAATTCAAACTCCTCTTGCTCCTTAGAAGACCATAATGAGGCTATAAATAATAAGGCGATTGCTGTAAACAGTGTGCTGGTATATCGACTCGAGTAGAAGATGAATATTATTTGTTGAAATTGTTAACATAGCCTCGATTTATGTTTATTGGCACTCGTAAAAAACTGTAATGATATCGCGTAAAACGAGATTCAGTAGACAGTTTTTTTATGTACAGTTATTTATGAATATTGCTAAACGAGAGTTTAGTAATAATCATAAATAAGAATTAACATAATTGCAAGTAAAAGAGTATAGTAAGACATTTTGTACTCATTGCAAGTATGCAATGAATACAGAATGCCATAAGGATAGCCAATAATAAGCACGTGTAGGCTCACTAGACAAAACCGTATATTTAATTTTCAACTTGGTCATATAAAATAGTCACGTGTCCAAAGTCTAGATTAGACTAGCGACCCGCCCCGGCTTCGCTCGAGTAAAATAATAAAAAAACAGAAGGTTTCGTCTATCTCTGTGCCAAACTCTCCATGGCATATTTTATTTTGATGTGAGAACCCAAAAAGATAGAGCCAAATAGAGATTTGCTATGACGTTACGATTTTGGAGTCAAATTGCATTCGATATATATGTATATTTTAATGGCAACAAGAATTGTAAATCACGTAACTGATGCAATTGAACATTTCATTATTGTTATTTACATACCTACCTAAATGAGTTTCATTTTTTACCAATTAACCGCTAGGGGCGCTGACACGCATTTGCGCACAATACAAACGTCGAAATTATGATTTATGTCAACATGGCCGAACACAGACAAAGGTCGAAGACAGAGCTTTTATTTACCGCACTTAAAACTAGCAATATACATATACCGGATTCGCCAAAGTACAGTGATTGATTCGTTATACGTATAGCCGGCATTAAGCACCCATTGCTCCGTAGCGACTTCGCAGTAAGTTGGTGCTTCTGTTTTCTATACGGTTTGGCTGACATGAGTTGACGTACGTCGAAACTTGATACGATTCTACAATCCTTGGCAATAAGTTGAACCAAAATGGCGGCAATCAGCGCAGGCTTAATTAGAGATGATTAATGGTTATTATTTGTGAAAAAATAAACGAGCAATTTGAATTTCGCGGCTAACCACGAAAAATCCCATAAATAACACTTTTATATGGCGCTGACGGCCGCCATTTTGGTTCAACTTATGTGCCGAGGATTGTACGTTATTCTGCGTCGATCCGTCAATATGCTAGACGTTGTCGCAGCAACGCAACTGAGCAATGGGAACGTGCTCTAAACGGACCTTACACAGCATCAGCGCCATCTAGACGGCGGCTAAGGAACTAACCTTGATATGCGGATGCGCAAGCAGCCTCCGCACCTCGTGTATGGCGGTGGCGGTGGCGGGCGAGGCCGCGCCCACGCCGCCACCAGGGTGCCGCGGTCGGGTGACGTTCTCCAGCGCCACGCGGCAGCGCTGGCGCCCGTCCGCCGCCGGCGCCCGTCCGCTCGTCACCACTACGGTGCACGCTATGCGATCGAATACCTAAGTATAGAAAAATAAATAATGAGATGATGAATTTTCCTACTAATATTATAAATGCGATAGTCTGTCTGTTTCCCTTGCTGGGCTGTTTTGATGTTTTTTGTAGTTAAAGACCCCTATTCTAACTGAGGCTAAAAACAAAACCCTAAAGACAATAATGGGGATCAAATCAGATCAAAGTTAGGATGTAAATCATGTTGAAATAACTTGTTGAAATATCTTCATACTTAATTTTTTTTAACGTTAATAATAGAAGGAGACCATCTAGTCATTTTATCTGAAATCCGATCTGCCACCGCCGAAATCGGATAGATGTCGACGTGATGAATATTGCATAGTTTGTATGAAAGCGTATATCTATCGCAAAGGAAAACCTTCAATGTCCGTCGAAACCACTAAAATTTGTTGAACTGTTTTCCGATAGTGTATGTATGGTTGGTATAATGCGGGCTCCACACTATCGGCGAATAGTTCGCCAAACTTTTGACGAATACGGCATACATTGCTGGCTTTTCATTGAGGTAAATAAAAGCATAACTACGCAACGTTTACGCATTCGCGTCAGCATGTGTTCGAATTCGGCGATATTATGAAGCTGGAATAAAACCTCCTTCAAATACTAAATGTTTCGAAACCTTAACACCAGATGGCTCTGTGAAATAAATTTCGATATTGCAAAAAAATATATTCGAAGACGTATACCGCCATCTAGAGGCATTCGACGCATGCACACTAGTGGATTATTATGGGCACGGTCCCATTGCTCCGTCAACTTCAGTTGCTTTGACATTCGTCGAAGCAGAACAACGCAAGTTACTACTACTTCTGGCTTATTGCACATATGTGTGCCTTGGGCATATGTGAGAGCGTTGCGTTCCGTCGGGTCCGTTGCGTAGATATCCGTCGACGGATCAACAGATAAATTATTTAGAATATCTACGGACGTCGACGCACGTCTATATCAAAACCTATGTAAAACAACGGAGCGCAACGCGCTGCGCCAACGAAGCAGTGGGACCGGGCCCTTAGCGCTTGTATATGTAATACCAGAAATAATATACTGACCTCCAACAGGGCCCTGAGCTGCAGATCGTCCAGCACGCTGTGGAACAGGTCCGGGTCCACGAACATTGGCCCGTCTTGCAGGACGGACACGTCGTCTAACGACTCCACCACTAGGTTCACGGCTGGAACCAAATACAGATTATATATTTAACTAGCTGCGCCCTGGGGCTTCGCTCCTGTAGGAATCCCGGGTCTTGGATGTTTATCTATATATGTATATGTTATAAAATATAGTACCGTTGAGTTAGTATCCAATAACACAAGTCTAGAACTTGCTAGCTCAATCTGTGTAATTCGTATTAATATATATATATATATATATATATATATATATATATATATATATATATAAATTCTTTTTAACAATCAGTCCAGTAGATAATGCGTGACGAAGAGGTAACAAACGAACTAACTTACTTTACGTGGACTTCATTCCATAAGGCTTTTTTGCCCTGAGCAACGGTCGGCTGTTCTTCAAAATAAGAAGCAAATTGCTGCGGCCTCCTCTAGCATGAGCTGTCACCGCGCAGTTTATTCTTCTTCTTCATCGTCTTCTCCAACACAAGTAAGTAAGAAGCAAGTATTTACCAGCAGCAGCAGCCTTCTCTATCGTGGGCAGTCACCACGTAGTTTGTTCTTCGTCTTCTTCATAGTATTCTCCAACACAAGTGAGTAAGAAGCAAGTATTTACCAGCAGCAGCGGCCTCCTCCAGCATGAGCTGCCGCCGCGCAGTTTGTTCTTCGTCTTCTTCATCGTCCGCGTGTGCGGCCGCTAGCGTGGCCGCTCTGAGCCGCCGCCGACTGTTGAACTTCTTCAGTTCGTCGACGGTGCTCGCCAGATGGATGCGGTTTTGCTTGTCACGGTCCTGGAAATTACGTAAATTTAAATAATTAAAAACGATAGTTTTTCGGTCGCGTTTCGGATCCCAAGTATTATTCTTACAAAAGGAATTTCTTTTGGACATGTTTGGGGTTTTTTTCGCTTGCTTCGCTCGCTCGCTTTTTTTACTTTATTGTACAAGTAACAAACCTAACCAATCAATTTTGACATAAAATATTTTTTATTCAAGTTTATTTTACAAAACCAAAGAACCCAGTTTACAGAACCCAGTTCTTTCAAAATTCATTTTTTTTAAACTAAATATTTATGTCCTACTTCTGAGCAAAGACTTTGGATTTTCACCCTACATTCCTTGTAAAATAAGCTAAAATCATCTGACATCTCATTGGTTGGCCTTCGCCTTTTCCGGTAGACAATGGTTGCAATACATTCGGTAAATACGTGCGCCTATCATCTAGATACATGTGTCAAATGATATTAAAATTTAATGATATAGCCCGCGGGTTAGCGCTGGTTATCTGGTGGTTTGATGGTAAGTGATCACCCGCTTTTTGCCGCCCTAGGCCATAAAAAACTAAAATAATTATCACACTCACCCTTATCCATCGGTGGTTGAGAACTTCTTGAATGTTGATTCTCTGGGTGTGGTCCACGGTCAGCATCCGTTGGACCAAATCTTTGGCGGCGTCACTTATATCGTCCCACATCGGGGCATCGAACTGTAAATAGTATTAAGTCGTAGTCTTTTTCATCGAGTGTCGAGAATAAACAAACAACTGAACATATTCATTATCATAGTAAATTTTTCACGTCAATAAGTGATGTATATCATCCTAAGATATATAAATATTTTTTTGCATATTGATTGACACTATAAGTTCACTAGTGCCATTACTTGCCACTAAACGCTATAGGAAGTGATGGTCATGTCAGATGTCTTTAGGCGACTTGAACAAAATCTGACAAAAGTGTTAGCAATTAATACACACTCGGAAAAGAAAGAAAAAGGAAGATAAAGATTTGAAGCCACTTACTCTCAATCTCCCCCGGCATATGGCTTCAAACAGTCGCTCCCTGGTGCCCGTAAATGGTAGATATCCAACGAGCAGAACATGAAGGAGTATGCCCGCGGCCCATACATCCACAGGTTTCCCATACAACTGGCTTGACACCACCTCCGGAGCCATGTAATGCGGTGTGCCGATTCGACCTGATTAGATATATTTTTTTGCATTATTTTATGGTAAACAATTTTTTTTCATTGATAAGTCTAAACCTTGAATAGTAAATCTTGGAGAAAGAGATAACTAGCGGCATAAATACACATACACCTTAACTTTCCTCGGGAATCACACTATCTATTGGTGAAAACTATACAAAAATCCGTCCTGAAGTTTTTGAGTTACAGATAAGACGCAACAGGTGGACTTGTTTTTATGATTCGGTTGTGATATGAATATTTTTACAAAATTACTTTTTTTTTGTAAATAAAAATAAAACAAACTTTTATTTTACATTAACTTTTGTTTACAAAAAATTTAGATACAATATTTACATTATCTATTATAATATTATCCATCCAATTTTATCGCAGAAGATAGAAGAAGCCAGTAATACTTTACATAAATAGTATTACCGTTTCAAATATACTCGTAAGTTTAAGAAAAAAATATTAACATTACAAAATGGTGCAAAACTGTAGTCTTCAATTTAAATATGATATTTTAATGATGTTATTTTCAATTAGTTACAGGGTACACCAAGCTACCACATTTTAGTAATATTGGAAGTTAGTGAGATCAATATTGGTGTTATCGTGAAACAGTGCAAAGTTTGTTATAGTGTTAAGCGAATTTGCACTTTATTGTCTGCCGCATAAGACATATTGGTGTGGTGAATGAGTGGATGTTCAGTGCTTGGTCAATATAAACAACTTGGACACGGAACTCGGCTATCACTTAATCTTTTTTTATAAAAATGAAACTTGAGTGCAAATGAGTCTAGTTTTAATCATAATAGTTTAAGAACAGTTTTATACATATTTTTATGAAAAAAAAAATGTAATTTTATAGTTTTGGTATGCGATGTGAGAGGACCACAGACAATCAAGATATAGCTACAGGAATAGAATGTGTGTGTGAGTACGATTTCACAAAAATGGACACAATCACAAGTACTGGAAAACGGGTCATTTTTTACATGTATAATTATTACTATTTATACGCCAGTGCAAGGCACCAGACGGGTGATCAGTCCTTACATACTCCGATCAGCGCAAGCCCAATTTATAGATAGGTTTGCGCCAAAATTTTGGGAAGAAACTGAGAATATAATAGGCGGAAACACATCTCTGTGTACAATTGTACTCGTATATTCTGTGAATGCTTGATAGTTTTCATTATGCTTCGTCACAACTAGGAAAGTAGCGATTAATATTGCAAATTACAATAATACTAATTCAATAGGTACTATTTTCAGTTACAAAAGATTTCAATTTGGAAGAGTCGTTAAGTGATGATTTTAAAATGATAATTCCCGCATATGTCACACCACGATATGACCAAGCACTTGATGTTCAGACGAACATATCACAAATCCATGCATAGGGTAACTTCTTGCGAAGTCTTACCGTACTCGTCTGATTTCAGATATGCTTGACCCATTGGGCCCATTAAGGGTCGATTGTCCATCACCAATTCTGTACAATACAATCTATTGTCAAATTTTATTTGGAAAATGGACGGCTTAAGATTACTATATGATGGCAACAGAAATTAGTTGAAGAAATAAATACAATATAACAAAATCATATTCTAAGCCTAACAAGATATATCTACATTGACTCGCAACTCGCAACACATTCAATTAATTATTTCTTTCTCATTATATTTTGAAGTACTGCTTAGTGGATACAAGGCTTTATAATGCAAACAAAATATAAATTCAGAGTAAAAGTAAAAGTGTGAACTAAAACTGGAGTTTTTGAAATATGATCTGCCGTTCACGATCATGATAAATCGCAGCTGTGATCTCCAGCCACAATGTGTAACTGTGTCGCTGTCTTGTTTGCAGCTCACGGACAAACATAGAGAAGAACCGATGTATCAACATGTATGAGACCGGCTACATCGAACCCGCCGAGCTCGACGGGCGCGCAGTAGTCGCGCCCAGCTAGCAGCACGCAACTCACCAGGCGGCGCGCGATGCTCGCTGGGCGCGGGCAGCTGAGCGGCCACACCGAACCCGCCGAGCTTGACGGGCGCGCAGTTGTCGCGCCCAGCCAGCAGCACACAGTGCGGCCGCACGTCGCGGTGCACTATATCATTCTCGTGGCAGTAGCGTAACGCTTCCAGTATCTGACGCATGTAGTGGCTGCGAAACAAAAATTGTATCAAAATTATCGTATTAAATCGCATATGAAGAATAGAGTCTCTTTCACCACTCTGTCTCACACACACTACTTTTTCTGATGAAACATCATTTATATCGTAATCTAACATATATACTAACTATTATTCTGCCTGATTGGAAGGTGATTTGCCGGTTAGTCCTATACAACACTTGTGGAAAACAATTTTTAGTGCTATTTTTTCGTAATGCTACATTATATTCTATCAGATACTTTATAAGCATGCAATGAAACAGACCCTAATAATTTGCTAAAATTGATCAAATAAAACGAACATATAGGAAATTGTTGACGTGAATCATTTTACCGTTTTGGGAAGGAGTCATTTTGAAGGTCTAATGAGCAACAAATACGTGAAATTAGATGGGATCAATTTTGGAGCTTCAACTGGCACTATAGACTAATTACTTATGTAGGATCCGGGAATTACCATGAGAGTGAAGGAACGGAGCACAACTTAAACTTAATTCTTAGTATAATTTCAAACCTTAGTGGTTTCACTGTGTTAATTACTTAAAGTTTTGTAAGATCTTTTAAAAGATAATAAATTTAAAAATTGTAAATAATTATGGTAATGTAAAACCAACTTACCACGCTACAGCCTCGCTGTAGACAAATCCGGCACTGGCTCGACGTACCACTTCGAAACACAGATCGGAGCCATCCATGCTGAAAAAACACACACCAATGTGCTAACATTTTTGGTAACAAGTCAAATCAAATACGACTTTTTTGTGAATATAATACCGGCTATTATAACTATCGCTGAACTCGGACGCGAATGGACGTACATTACGTACTTACTGTGAGAGCTTTTTACCGCAAGGAATTACCAATAATGCATACATTGTTGGTAATTCCTTGCGGTACTTGCGGTTTCGTAATAGTTTGTCGAATAAGACATATCTTAACGGCCCAAATTCGACAAACTATTTGACGATAATGTATAGCCAGCGAAAACAGAATATTGGCAGTATTAATATAAACACTTTTATCATATTTATAGGAACAGTGATTTTTAATTAATGTGTCATCATCAACATATGACTTGTTTCAAATGGTCATAAATACAAGAATTTAATTAAAACAAATATATGGAACTACTATGACAGTGATGTCATACAAACCTTACAGGGAAAAAATTACAAAACATGTAATTAATAAGATGATCTAATAAATTGGGATTGTTGTTGGTTATTTAGATAGTGGTATATTATCTTTATGCATTTTTACGACGACCTCGGTGGCGCAGTGGTAAAGTTCTTGCCACTGAACCGAGAGGTCCCGGGTTCGATCCCCGGTCGGGTCATGATGGAAAATGATCTTTTTCTGATTGGCCCGAGTCTTGGATGTTTATCTATATATGTATATGTTATAAAAATATAGTATCGTTGAGTTAGTATCCCGTAACACAAGTCTCGAACTTACTTTGGGGCTAACTCAATCTGTGTGATTTGTCCTAATATATTTATTTATTTATTTTATTCTTTGATCAGTACAATAGACAATTCTCATTGTCATCTTAATTTTAAATTTCAACAGTTTCAGATAAACTGAGTAGGTATTACAAATCGAGTTACTTCTAGGACTCTTCCTAAATAAATCATGAAATAAGTATTTGAAACAAATGAAGAAAATAACTTACTATTCAAAGACCATGTACAGCATTCCTTCCGAGCTGTATGTCTCGAGCAACTCCACAATATGCGGATGTTTTAGCATGTGACATATTGTCGCCTCACGCTTCAGATCTGAAAATTAATGTAATATTTTCGTAACTATGTTTTTCCATAAAATACTAATTTCCTTCTTACTCACGAAAACTTACTTGACGGAACTATAAAGTCACATACTAGTAATAAACATAATATACTGGATATTATGTTTATTACTAGTATGTAGGCGATAGAACTCCACTTTATTATAAAAAGATTTTTCTCAAATATGGGATCTATTTCGTCCCAGCCTAAACTTAACCCATATTTTAAATTTCTACTAAATATTAGAGTTACTTGCAAAAACACAAGTAATATTTTGCAAATAAAATTTACTTAAACAGTATAGGAACAAATAAAATCCCAATGTTAACACTACTTGTGTGAAGGCTCAGTGTGAAGACAAATTGGTTGGTAGTGAATAAATAAATTGCACTATTACCTGCAGTGCTAAGTCCCGGGCTAGCTGTAAAGCGAGCCACATCAACTATCTTCACTGCAAACTGCTGTCCTGTCTGTCGATGAACACAGCGGCGCACCAGACTGAATGGACCCCTACAGACATATAGTGTTTGATAACAACATATATTTAAATTTTGCCTCTCATCTGAGAATTATTGCAGTGTCTTGCTCAGCCATAAAGTTTTGGAGCCAGCTCCACTATATTTCATTTTTTCATATAATTATGTTATCTATGTGAACACATAGAATTATCATAATCAAGCATTTAAGAACTCCATTTACAAAATATATATTGTCTGGCAACATGTAATTATGATTAACATAAAACACAGAATTGAAACTGGCCAAATCAATCCTACTTATCTTATTCCTATAATCATACTTGAATATTTTGTGGTTAATCTAAAGTAGCACATTATGTGCGGAAAAGTACTTTTTAACCTGAAATGAGAAATTCTATGGGAGCAGAGCCCAGCTAGTAGAACAGTAATCAAGTATGTTTCATGTTGCATAAAAAACTTTTTGATAACTGTAAATTTGGCTAATTTTGTATTTTATTCTTAATATTCATTATAATAGGCAATAAGCAATTTATTACCAATGTGGTAACAAGCTCCGAGAAGTCTTGAGTACAGATGCTGTGAACTGAACTGAAATGACTCCTGTAATAATGTACTTAAGCAAAATGATGGGATTTTAAATAAGACAACAAGTAGTTATTTGTTAGCCAGAAGTAACTCTTTGTTAGCCAGATCTAAACTTCAATTTCGATATTTTAATTGAATAAATTGTTTTAACTGCTATGATTAGATACTTAATAACATGCTTTAAAAATCTAACCATATTATAATATTTTTTTTATCCTACCAGTAACTAAGTAATAGTCAGAATATAATTCAGTACCTATATTCAGTAGGTAGGTACCTAATTAATATTCAGGATATAAAAAATTGGGGATAATATTCAGGGGGAGTCAGTCATTTCAGAATTTCTAATAAGATTTATAAAAGATTAGGAAAAAGGGTACTCACTTGCCGATGATTTCGCAAAGCTCGTACACATCGTCGAACAGGACTTCGTCATCAGCCATTTTCACAAATTATTTCACTTTTCAGCAAAGGGTAAAAATATCATTTTAGCACAGCCTTAACGCGAATTCGAAGGTTACGCCCTGAGACGACACTCGCAAATTCACGATGATTCAACACAGTAAATGAACACCAATTGATATTATGTTAGGAAGTCTTAAATACTCTATATTAAATAGTACACGAAAACCCGTGGAAAAGCGTACATTGTGCATTAAAGATTAAAATATTTTACGTAAAATTTGTATCATAAACGCCACTGTAAAAGGACACCACTAAATAACATATATGTATTGAAAGGTAGAAAAGTAATAACACATCTTGAGTTTATGTGCAGATTAATAAATATTAGCAAAAAAATGTTGAATCTTGTAAAATATTAATTTTTGTCTGAAAATACTTTATTTACTTTTGACATTACGTTACGAGGGTTGCAAAAGTTCGGAATGAAGTTAGCGTGAAAAAGTATTGCCAGCATCAGAAACTAGTTATTACCTACAAATAGAAAATTATACAAATAAAAACGGTTTTTACTTTCTTTTGGTTATTAAAGTTAACATCAAAAATATCATATTATTATTATCATTCATTAAAAAAATCTAAATTTATTTTAAGATTATAAGTTTTGATAGGTACCTATAGCACTTTACAATATTTATGTTTGACTTTGACAGAATGAGACAAATCATATTAGGTATTTTTACCATGGACTTAATAAGTACTTCGTACATTGGAATACCTACTAATTCCATGATGTTTACTAATGTATTTACGTTTCTATTAATGTTATGTTGTCTTCAACTATAATTAATAATACGAAGGCCGTACATAGATTGATGATAAACAAAATACCTACTGAGACATAATTTTATGATCGCAATGGGGTCAATATCAATAACAATCCTGTTATAAAATATACCTATATGTTCCATATATGTAACCGACGTAAGGTGACCAAATAAATGAAAACTGTTGGTCCCCATGGTGGCAATGTTGTGAGGGACAACTGGAATAATCTTTTAAGCCCTTTTCTATATTCAGCAACGGGAAAGGATGGAGAGGTTTTTCTTCTTTTATTTATCCTTTGCTTAGGGCAAAATAAGGCCCACGGTGACTAAACCAGGATGAAACACAAACGTCCACTGGATGACTTATATTGGAAAGTTCCTGTAGAGCGGGAGCTACATGCCGTACACTATAAAAATAATACTATATTAGTCGGTACCATAGAGCAACGGAAGACCCGTGTTGCTCTATGATCGGTACGTATTCGTAGGGTAAGTAAATACTTACCTTCCTATAGGGATATTGTTAACTTGGTGGATTAGGAAAAATAAGTTTGTATTCTTAGTTAATTATTATATTCAAATTAATAATAAATACTTAAGTAAATAGTTTTATTTCTTATATATTAGAAATTAAAGTTATGTAATATAGGCATATATAATGTGTCTATAATCATGAATCATCCTTGCAGAAATATTTATTGTTAATATAGTTTTTGGGTTTGTATAGTTGTAATTGTATAAATATGCATTTTAAGTCATTACATACCTAGTTAATATTGTAATTACCTAAATATTACATAGGTAGATACATCATCAAATTCCTTATTAAATTGTAGTTAATATTATTATCTACTATGAATATGATTGTATACAATAACAATACAATATGATACCTAATTTTACAATTTAAACTAGATTGCATATTTTTTGTCGTCTAATATTTTATTTAATTTTACGTTACACATATAGACTTTGAACCGTTTACTTTTTCTTGAAAATATTCACATCCCGGTACATGTACAAGAAGTTCTGAGTCAGGTGATTTTGATTTCCATGACCTATTTACATTAACTTTATAACTGCAGCGATAATTCAGCTCGTAGATTTCAAACGTCGTTTCCTAAAACAAAACATGGATGTAAAACAATTTTTCATTTGGAAAGTGCCTGTACGTTTGATCAGAATTGGGTCGGGTAGGAGATGCGAAACAAGGACGGAAAGAACTCATAGTAATTTCTTTCAAAAAAATAAAACTTTGGCTAACAAACAATCTACTATTTTTACAAATCAAAATTGCAATACCTACTGTACTGAGTTGAAATTATACAAATGTGTAGTAATTAATAACAATGTTACTTGGCAACACTGAAGTGACGTAAAAATCACAGGGCGCGGGAATCGCAACTAACTTCGCCTCCTACAATTTATTCGACCCATGAGATGGTAGAGCCTTGTTTTAGAACGTTCCACAAGTTTGGTATACTTTTCATGATATAAACTAGGAAAAATATAATAAACTTATACCATCACTCCACTGTATAACTTTTGTCACATACCTAGTTTTTATTAAGTGACCTATTTCTTGTTTAAATTGTAAAAAAAAAGGTATAGGTAGAATAGGTACTTCAGGTACTATTACCATAATGTAAATTTCGAAATTGGTTTGCAAATAAATTTGATTTAAGTAACTATATTATAAATATTTTTCATAAGCATTTGGCCGTAAGTTCAAAAAGCACGATTGTAGACAGTAGTTACAAAAGCAGACCCACCTCTGTTGCTGCAGTCAAGTCTTTCTTTGGAATTTTTGCATCTGAACATTTTACTGTCCGCCACTGAACGTAGTATCTGAAAAAAAAAAAATTCTAAGATAATGTTACCTACCTACTTACATAAGTATTTTTTTATATTTAGATTTCGAAAAATGTTGTAAATTTCATACAAGTCACTAAAACGAAATACGTATTCATCATCATTTTTCTTAGTATTTCCTCCTTTGTCTTTCTTTTTCCATAAGCAAGAATAGGTACCCTTACCGTCCAGGTCCTTCCTGGATCCCAGGCATGGGCTCCCAAGATATTCTGGCCTTGATTTTGTAATTGTTCCATATGACTTTATGGAGCTTCAGCCCTTTTATCCTCTTCTCTTTTTTCTTCAACGCCTCGGGTGGGTTTTCTGGGGGAAGAGATACAAATCGTCATTTTATTTTATTGATTTTATTACTTATGTCAGAACTACTTTCGCCAACTATTGTAACTCAGAACCATGGCTCAGAACATTGAGTTTCAGTGTTCAAATCCAGACACATATTTACTCAGCTTTTTCTGAGGACCTTTAATTGGCCCCTTTCAAATGTAGCTGTATGTCTTCCTTACAAAAAAAAATGTGCTTAGGCACTCAGAACACAATCAGGAAACGTGCATAGGGCGCTACTACTACCAGATTACAGGGACAATCAAAAGGTCCACCACAACTAATTGAGTTCATTTACCTGTGGTGGACCTCAGCCTGTAATCCCAGGTTCGAATCCTACTCATGATGCGACATTAGATGACACACTTGAAGAAAACTAAAATTGAGCTTAGGTTATTTAGTTGCGTTGTGGGGCTAGAATATTCTATTGAAAAGAGATAGTTTTTTACCTTTTTGATTTGTGCTGATTAGATTAGCACTGGTGGTGTTATAAAAAATGGCCGCCTTGTCGCTCCTAAGCCTGCCAAGCCCGAACTGGCTGATGGATTGCACTTGCAAGAAGTACATCGAATTCGGCTGAAGATCCTTTATCTCGATTGACTTTTGGTCCTGCAATCACAAATCGTGTCAAAACATACCTTCGAAATCCCCCGAAGTCCGTGGTCAAGTGAAACAAACCTTAAGATTCAGCTGTGATTTAACAACCTCTCTTGTGAATGCTATTGTCGGTCAGCAGCCATGCTACGAATACCTTCAGTCACATCAGTTTGTTTTCTTTAGTTCCAAACCTAAAATAGGCAAATATAACGTTGGGGCAATCCGTCGACATCCACGAGACGATCAATTGATTATGATGAGGATGAAGTCATGGTCCTAATCTAAATCAAAACCCCACGGCATGATGGCATTGTCATTATGCCGTTGATATTGTCAGCTAATAATCTATTACCTTGGGCACCGTCTGATGATTAACAAGCACGGAATCCAGTTCTCCATTGACACCTCGAGCTCGGCGACTCCACAGCACCTTGTACCTCATGATTGGCAGGTCGGAAACTGGCTCCTTCCATTCCAGTTTGATTGTCACCGTACCTAAAACCATACAAGCATGCGAAACTTAGCGCGACGCGACGCGGAGTACGATAATAAATCCATATGACATTTTTCAACACACTAAAGTCGACATCTAAGTATATTTTTAAATGTCCAGTAATGTACGTAGAACTTGGCTGTTAGATAAAGATGTACTCGTCTTGGTAAATAGCATTGAGTTCGTATAAGCTATAGACTGTAATATGCTACTATACATATATAAGTATATCTGTCTCTCACGTCCTCGCATGCTACTGTATAACTCAACCCTCTTTGGGAATGTTGTCTATCAGCTGTTAAGGCAAAGCTAAGACTATATTCCTTGATATACCATTTTCAGTCTTCACAGGCCGCACTTTCAACTTCTTCGGCGGGGGTGGAGGCCGAGGTCCTTTTCGTGGTGTGAACGGAACGCTAGGGATGGAGAAGCCTCTGGTACCAGCTGCAGACACAGCCGCCACTCGGAACCGGTACCAGCGACCTGGTTTCAGCAGGTTGCGGAGTGACGCTTTGGTTCTGCGAAATATTGATGGGACGCGAATGCATATCATTGGATAGTTTGTATATGAGTGATTTCATTTACCACCTTTGTTTACCACAATGAAAAACCAACAATGTATGTCAAATGTGAATTATTCTGCGATAGTTTGGACCTATAATTTTATTGTTACAAAATAAATAAAATATTCTTGTGACAGCATTACAATAAATCTTCTGATACCCTACAATAAATAAATAAGTAACGTAATGCATGCGGAAGTCACGTAGATTGAAATGTTTAGCTGCACTTTTTATGGTCGAGTAGTCGCCTTTTTGATTTGAACTGAACCTTTTGTTGCTTCATCCAACCAACAAATTTTGTAATGGTTAGAGAACGGCTGATCGATAATAACTTGTACGTAACTAGCGGCTCCGCTTGGATAAAACCATAAGCATCACACTATCTATTGGTGAAAACCGTCCTGCAGTTTTTGAGTTTATCGCGTTCATACAGACGCGACATGGACTACCTTTTATACTAAGTATATAAGGATAAAAATAGATACAAAATTCTTATTTGGTTACTAGGTAGGTTGAATAACAGGTTGTTATGGAGCATATTTATTTAATAAAAATGTCTCTTCAACGAAGACATTTAATCAAATATTTTTTTTATCTCCCATCTCATGAATCGCGTGTGAATTTTGCAGTATAACAATTGTTACCTAGATACGAGTTTCTAGCGCCAGCCAAAAAAGTGGGAACTCTTGTTTAGCAAAAAAATGTTCCATCAATGGTTATATAAAGGAGATAAAAAGAATGTCAACGAACTTGCCAATCGCCATTAGCTCTCTTTGCTCATTCCGATTGCAATTTGACAATAACATCATTTTTTATTGTGATAGATCAAAAAACCGGTCAAGAGTGAACAAGATTCGCGCTGAAAGGCTTCGAACCAAAAGATAAAAGCATCGGAATTACCTTTGCATAGTTATTTCTACGCTCAAACTAGTATTATTAGTTTATTTCACATAGCAATAATATTCGTCAAAAAAATGTGTGAGATATCAGCCTGACCAGACCAGATAGTGACTATTTAGGTAATATTTGTCACATAAATAAGTTCCTATGTTGTTTTATTGATAAACTTATTGAACTGGGCATGTAATCATTAACAAATGCAATTTTTATAATCGACCGTTCGCTTGTGATCTAAAGGTCCCAGGTTCGAAACCTACTAGTATCACATGAGTTTGAGTCATTTATATATATTTTTTAAATACTTACCGACAAGGATATCACAATTCACTAGAAATACGGTTCTTTCACATCTGATTGTTATTGAACCCTAAGAATTGTTTGCGTGGTGCGAATTCTAAAGCGTATTCGATACTGTTAATATAGCCTTTTTTTTACAAAACGTTTGGAACCCGGATTGAAAATAGACTTGTGTTGATCGTAGAACTTACTTATTGGTCCTCAGTAACAGATTCCATCCTCCAAGTCTAGCTTCTTCGTACTTAGGGCCTAGATGGTGTTGTTCCTCCACAAGGTAGTACGTTCGGCCCGGCACGGCTCTCGCCGCGTCTCCTACTCCATCTGACCAATGGATTAGTACTGACTTCCTCTTCTCCTTCACTTTATCCATGACTGGCATAGCTGGTAGACCTAGTAAACGTAATTTTATATAATTCATATCCGTATTGTAAATGTGAAAGTGGGCTTATTTCTTCTTTCGAGTTAATTTGTGTGGAAATACTAAGGTGTATTTTAATAATGTTATTCTATTTTTTTTGATTTGAGAGTGTGTTTGTTTGTTTGTGATTTTCTTATGTCAAATCAAATCAATGAATAACTGGTGTGAATATAGTTAAGGGCTGGAGAATGACATAGGTTTATGTCACGGAACCGTATGCTAAAAGAAATTTGGCAGGTACATCGACAGTCCACAACCAGTTTACTGAATATTATGTTTTTAAAATTACTATTACTATTCACGCTAGTAGTTTTTAAATAGGTATTTATTAATGTACTTAAGTGTTTTAACAACATGATGAGTAGGTAGCCAAAACAATATAGACGATGCACGCACATATAACGTCACCTATGACGAAGATGACACAATCATAGATAAACAAAATAAAAAATGTACATAATAGATAAATGCGTCATAATGATGTCCGTACATAAAGGTACTCCAGCTCAATACAGACAGAGACAGTATAAGTGATTTTCCATAGAGTGAGAGAAGAGAGACAACAATATGGAATTCATCAAACAGAGCGTGATAAGCATTCAGGGTCGGCAATATCCTGCTTTTGCAGGCGTTCATTCTGCGTCTGTCCACTTCCCATGACGTGGGCCGCATGTCTGTTTGCTTGTCCAGTAATAATTAATAAAAATCTAAACTATACCTGGTAGAGATAGTAGATCGAGTGGCTCGCTGCACGAAGATCCGCAAGAGTGATGGCAGCATCTCTGGGTGCCGTCGCATTGGGAGTCAGTGTTGCAAGCTTCTATGCATGCTGCTTCCCATTTCGGGGTGTCTGATGCTGGGCAAGTCCCGGGTTTTAGCTCTTGAGTTCTGCATTGCGATCGGCACTGGAAGTAAAAATAATACTTAGGTAATATTTAATTCATCTATGTTTAGATGAATTATTGTACAAAATTACAAATATGCCTACGTATAAAGTCATAGCCATATGGCATTATCTACCAGTCAAGTATAAATAATAGAGATAGCAAGGTGGTGACATAAAGTGCATTACAAACAGTTTTTTTAAAATGAGCCTGTGGTATTGCTACTGCTGGGCAATGGCCTCCCCATCCCCTTCTTCTACTACTTCGCTATCCATCCGTGTTCGTTTCGTGATTCCTCGAATTCTAATCCATCGCATCTAAATTGTCCGCCAATCATGTTTTTTCGTCGACAGCCAATAGCCGGGCTCTGGACCTGGCTATATTTGCAGGATGCAGGAGATACGATGAACTAATAGCCACAGAATAGGTAATCTGTAGCTATTTTTTCCATGCCCATATGACCGAAGAACCAAAAAATTATGAGAATAAAAATGCAACATTACCTGTTGTGGACATTAGATATTCTATATTGAACATTAGGTAACTAAGTATGCTTAATAAAACTCAGTATGATCCGGACAAACATAAACTCAAAAGAAAATGTGAATTCAAAAGTTTGTTTTGCACAGCTTCATAACTTACATGATCAGTTTACTAACATTCAAGATTAGTGTTGCAATCTATCAATAGAAGAAATTCTATAGTTGTTTTCTTATCTTTTTAAATACACAATTGAATCTGACTATGATGTCTACTACTGTTTCAAATTTAGTACCTAGTCCTACTAATATATGCTACTCTATTATAAATGCTACAGTTTTATGTGTGTTATTCTTTCGCAACATTTACTGGATCAATTTTATCCCGAAATTCCTACGGGAGCGAAGCCCAGCTACTATTTCAGAAGTTACTAAAATTCAATTTCAAATTCGCCCATGCATTTCGTCTCGCATTCACTCTGTATTATTATCATCATTAACCCTTTGCGGTGTATTTGATTAAGGTTTATTTTCATCTACGCCAACCTCTTCTACATTGAGCC
Organism: Plodia interpunctella; assembly: GCF_027563975.2. Classification (NCBI taxonomy): domain Eukaryota; kingdom Metazoa; phylum Arthropoda; class Insecta; order Lepidoptera; family Pyralidae; genus Plodia; species Plodia interpunctella. The sequence goes on from NC_071302.1 coordinate 3,177,909, forward strand.
CTCCTTATTCAGGTTTTATCATGTTATTTGGATTAATTTATAGGGGTTGATTTCTACTTTCGGTACGTGAATTAACATAAAGGTACTCGATGTTGTGCTCGGCCAGCTTTCCATTTGCATAGCGATGAAAACAATTAGCATTTCTCGGCTAAGAATAGCCGCTTGCTCGAAGCACTTAACACCGTAATCACTGTACTTCTACTGAAGAGATAATGCTCTCTACTGTCTACAATGTAGACTAGTAAATGAAATAACGGCTCTTTAATGGAGGGCGGCTATTTTATTTAGCTCAAAGCTTTTGCTCTCAGATTTGCTTGCGTTTTTTACCTTTATTACTATTTGGGATGATATTTCTATTTTTTTTTACTTAGGCACTATTCTCTTTTAATATAATTATGCATTTTGATGTAAAAAATTACATAATTTACATTAAGCAACAGTTATATGAATAATCATCAAGACTATCATGCCTTTCATGGGCTTGTTCCCATCATTCATGAGCCATGCAGTTATAATATACTCAAGTTCTATATTTCTCACGTTAGTCAAGTATATGAAATTAGAAACTTGATATATTTTATGTTACTTATATTTAAAACGATAGAAAGTAATTTAGGTATTATGAACATTGAAAGTGAACACAATTTATGATGGGAAACGTTTGACACTTATATTAGCTACCGGGGTTATTTGCGAGTTATGGTAAATTCATTGTTCCAAAGTAAAAGTATCGGACTCATTTGCAGTTGAAATAAATATAAATTAACTTCAGTACTTACTTGTAAACTTTAGTCATGCAGTTAATTGCGCTTTTGTGTAGAAATAAATTTGGAACTGGCTGATAGTTCAGTGATTATGAAGCTGGTTCTAAAGCTTAAAATTCTACTCCTATCATTTTAACAATGTATGCTCCCGGTAATGGATAATATCGTGAAGATACTCGTACTTGCACTGCACTCCAGTTGATGATTAATTAATGAAAATAAAATTTTGAAGGCAACATGCTTTCTGTGTGGATCTATAAATGAAATAATAAATAAATAAAATAACACATCCTTGAATGAATGTTCCTTATTGCGTTAAACGTGGCCCACTATATTTTACCAAAAGGTACCTACGATTTTGTTACGAGGCGCCACGGTATAAAAAGCCTTGAGGAAATAATAGCATGTTCAAAGACGGTTGACGTCAGGCAGGTCATAAAATCACAGTTGAATCTAGAAAAACTAAAGGCTTTCCTTGGCTTACAAAAACTAAAGCTGACCCAAGGCTTCGGCTTCGGATGTTACCTACAGCAGCCGAAGCTATCGGAAACACTCAAGGATGAGGGGATGACCACGAACAAATCTCAGTAATTACTATCTTTCTACTGTTTATTTTTATTTTTTTTATCTGTTAAGTCTTACCTGTCGATTGCCTGTAAGATATTGCTTCAGCGACTATGCTGCCATTGTTCTTAAATTTTTTCTGTTATATGTACTTACTCTTACTGCTCTATATTTATATGGTGATAAACAACTGAGGCTAGTGAGAAATATTATCTTCAGCTTATAGCATTTTCTCACACAGAGAGAGAATCTTTCGACTGTAAATACTTTTAGTGTTATGTTTAGTTAACGGTCATTGGGAAATCCGTATTAGAACGTGAATATAAAAAAAAACAAAACATTTCAATCTCAAGTGATATGACGTTCGTTATTTCGTGTTGATTCGTGATGATTTGGAAATGTTTAAAAAAATTACGAGTACCTACACATTGTGTTGAATTGTTAGCAGTTCCGTTTAGTCGGTTTTTTATCATAATACTTCTAAAATGTGTCATCGATAGATACTTCTAAATATACCTACTTTCTATTGTTGAACAATAACAAACTCGATATGATGATAATGATGATTGTTGATTGAATGAATAAATTATTTATTCAAGTGAGCAAGCCTATGGTTACCTAGTAGACTAACTCTATGTTAATATAGTGGTAACGATGCCTTTTGAAAATTTTGGAAAAGGAATTTACTATCACCCACCCAAACAAATGGACGAAAGTGTCTTTCTTCAAGACTGTTTATAATAATGTACTAGAGGCCCGTCCCGGCGTCACTCGGTTAAAACAAAACAATTTATAGACTTAAGTCTTCCTCAGGAATCACACTACCTATTGGTGAAAATCGGTGCAGTAGTTTTTGAGTTTATCGAGAACAGACAGACAGATGCGGCAGAGGACTTTGTTTTCTAACAAGTACGTACGGATTTAAAACGAAATTTTACCAAATCTGTTATGAGAATTGTTTCAATTATTGTGTACTACTGTCTTCTATAAAAAAGTGATTTAAAAATATTACACAGATACCTATACTTACACCGAAAAAGAAAACGGACTGGAAAGTAGAAAACCGGAGGTTGTCAACTGAAGAACGTAAAGTTTATTATGTCTACACACACAAATAGAGAAAATTATACTTCCTGGCAACTAATAATACGGAAGTTTATAATTTTACCGAATTGTTCACGCAAATACTCTTTAAATAAATAAATATATGTGGACCAATCCACAGGGACAAATCACACAGATTGCGAGTTAGCCCTGAAGTATGTTCGAGACTCGTGTCAAGGAATACTAATTTTAGAGGTGATTAAAACACATTTCATACCCATACGCCCATACCAAATTAAAAAAAAAATCACTAAAATTAATTTTGGTCCATTTCTCAATAAGTATCTGTTTTTCATAAAAACTAAGGTTAAAAAAGAGAAATTTCCTTCATATCTACGAGTTTATAAGTAGGGAGAGATTTTCTATTTAATAGTGCATGGGACATCTCAAAGTCTGTCTGTATGTTCCGCTTTCACGGCTAACTCGCTTGACCGATTTTGATGAAATTTGGTATGTATATCGTTAAAGAACCCCGTTCAAACATAAACTATTTTTCTTTTCAATACCAAATGCCTATTAATTCTTAACTGAAAGTAAACTGGGGGTTAAACTTTGTATGAAAATTAAATTAGCATAATATCTGAAGGCAAAAAATAAATGGTAGGTATTTTATGCAATACAAGTAGTAAGTTGTAACATAATCCATACAAATGCTGGTACATAAAACAATAGTTCATGGTTCCCTTTACGAGCACAAGCTCTGCGGTAACTTGCAATTAGAACAGTTAATAACGTGCAGTAACAGTAAAATACAATAACATCTTTTAACATAATGGTATGATTCATTGGCCAATGAATATGTCTTTGTAGTGGAGGGAATAAATATCATGAAGGCAATAGAATTTCTATGAAGTTATAATATGTTACAGATATTATGGTTTCTAGTTTTTGTTTCTTTTTGTGTATTAGTGTTGGAGGGTGTGATGTCTGTAGAAGGGGCTGACCTAAACATTTTTTAACAAAGTTAAAAAATTTACTTGAATTATATATATTGGGACAATCAAATAAGTAAAAAATAATGTAATTAATCAAAATTAATGATAACACGTGCGCTGCCAGTAAGGACTTCTTTCTTTTGGGGTTTAGAAAGAGGTCGTAATTTATACAACTACATTCTGACGATCTCTGTATGTTAATAGTCATTATGTCTGACACTGGTCCCAGGTCCGATCTCCGGTCGTCAAGATGGAAAATGATTTTTTGTAAATTAGGCTGAGCTTGAATGTTTATATAACACAAGTCTTGACATTTCTTTGAGGTGTGATTTGTACCTATTTAATAATTTTTATCCTACTAATATGATAAAATGCGAAAATTTTTGAGGATGTGTTTATGTATTCACGCACGCCCTTTCACGCCAAATTTACTGGACCGATTGTTATAAAATTTAGTACACGGATAGAAAATTTCGGGATAAAAAGTACCCTGTGTTATTCCAGGTGAATAACACAGGGTACTTTTTATCCCGAAATTCCCACGGAAGCGAAGCGCGCATAGTTTATTAGAAGCGCAAATAGTTTATTATAAACATATAGGAAAATTTTGTAAAACATGTACCTTGCTCCTACTTTCTTTGCTAGCTTCAATGCAAACCAAATCGCATCTGGCCTTTGACAAAGAGTTTGTCTGATGTTTCGAATACTTTTTCACTTTTGAAGACACCACTGGTATCAAAGTCACCATCACTAGTAACACGAATATCTTCAAACTCATTTTCATTGTCATTTTCACTTATTAAACTATCGTAAATACTATTTATCACTTTCACTAGGTCTGTTACGGCTATGACATCACGTTTAATTTCACTGTCTTTTATTTTAGTCACATTAATTATATAATTACTATTAAATTATCTGAAATGATTAAATTTGTAATTAATTAAGTGAGAAGTCAACCGTTTCATATAAGCTCGAGTGAGATATCAACAAAATAATATTTAGTGACTGAATTGAGTTGATTTATTATGGAAACTGGTGTCTATCATCCAAAAATTAGGCATTTAACCGTTTTACTGTATAAACCATTAATTGAACAATAAAAAGGTTATCGCACTTGATAAATAATTTGAGTGATCAATTGCACTCGTAATTAGAGAACAGCCTAAAAGAAATTAAGATTACGTCATTTATAGGAACATTAAAAATATTTCTGTATTTTGTTTAAATATTGAGAAAAACTAAAAAAAACCTGTAGTAAGAATCAAAATCTATAGGTAGTATTTATTGCTATATGGAATCGATTAAAAATATGATGAAAAATGAATAAGAGAATATACAAAAAGTGCAGTGATAATAATATGTACCTAATTCAGAAATTGAATTATTCAAATGGTAACTTAGGAAATCGAGCTTATCGAATCTTTGATCGGCCACTACACGATCCAACCCTAACGTGTCATCGACCTTTTTGGCGGGAACGAATTTTGACAGCTCGCGGGCGGTTTATTCGAATGGCGCGGCAAGACTGGAGTTGCGCGTACGCATTGCAGACTCGAATCGTGCACTCAGCTCATTAATACACATCGATGATGCTTTCCTGCCTCGATGCCGATGACGGAAGGCTGCTTTTACCAGCCGGTTTCCTAATTAAAAAACTGTTAAGGGTAATACGCGAGCCGTTTGGGTGTTCCGTAGTGTTTGATCCAAAAACTTGCTGGGACATAGAGGTAATTTCTTAACTTAGGTACACCTTTCAGTTCGTATAGGTACGTATCGCTAACACATTCTAAAAGGCAATGTTGTGTTTAGAGTAGGTATTTTACCAATTTATCATAATTTGGTGCCGTACTTAATAAATGATTATATGTTATGATGCATCAACTAGCTCGAAAATACTAAATGACTTTATTTGAATGTAAACCTCATGAAACATTGTTTACTTATTCAAATATATATTGGAAGGTATGTAAACCTCTTCGAACGTTAATAGTTTAACATAGGAAGAGAAAAATTTGTCAAGTGGACATTCTTCAAAGAAGTTTGTACTTAGGTATCTCATGACTGTCCTCGTAATTTCACTACAAAGTCCTATCTACACGGATCATATTGTTTGACGTAAGATATCAATGACATCAATGAACGATAAGATATCGCCACGTAAAGATGACGAAGTGGGACAATCATTTTGCTATTTAACTAATTAATAACATGATCAATAATTCACACCAAAAACTACAGCCAAAATTATTTCATACTCAGGTGTTGGTTCAGGTATTCTTGTGTCTTACTTAATACTAAATTCCTTTTTATTTGCGTAAAATTTGACATGAGAGAATATTTTTTTTCTGTTTTATATGTATAGTTGTCAACTAAAAAAATATTTTCATACCCAACCCTAAAAATTCCATGGCTTCCTGTCTTATTCACGATCGATGTCAATGTTGCTTGTTACGTATATTGTGTAATTACGATGTTGTTTTTGTTTTTTTTTTAAGTTCAACTTGTATTTCACTACAGATGAAGACATTTTGCTATCAGTCAGATGTCCGGATTTAATAGATAGGTACTCTCGTTTTTCCGAAATACAAAAAAAAAATGAAATTAGAAAAAACAACTACTTACCTAGGTACTTACTATTTTTTTAACTTAAGTCTTGATTAGATATTGTTTTTTTTAAGTACTGTAGTCATATATTGAGAGGTGGCAATATATTATTTATAAAAAAAATATTGTCGCTTTATAATTATGTAATGCTAGAATAGGAAAGAAGGAAGGAAAGAAAATGCTGCTCAGTGCACGCACGGAAAAAAAATCGCGTGCTCCGGTTCGTTCAATTGAATAACTTTTTTTAGACGTATATATAACCTTGTATTCAATTGAGTTTAGTAACTAACTTTGATAATAATTAGCCTGTTTCTTTTTCCTCCGTTACTTTATAATTAACATGTTAATAAAAATGACTATGAAGGTTTTCTATGTTATAAGTTTGACGTGTGTGTGTGTATGTCTGTCCGTGACATCGTAGCAGCCAAACGACTGGAGCGATTTTGATCTTTTCTGTTAATTTAGTTTTTATTTATGAACTAGGGAATGCACGTATTTGAAGAGTGGCATATGCACGGCAGTAAGTAGAAAAGGCTGAAATTATGAAAAAAATTATAATGATTAATTTACAGTCGTATGTACCCCCCAAAAATGTGTTATATTGATACGATACGAACTCATTAAATCCCGTTTGATGTTAAACTGAGACCCTGAGTCACAAACAACGGTTTTACAGTGAACAAGTAATTAATCTCTTGAAGGGCATCCGGTGATCTGCTGAGTGCAATCAACCGGTCGTTGCATCGCTGCGTATGTTGCAGTCTGTCAGATGCGTCTTATTGTCTTATGAGACATGTATCCTTATGATAATGTTGCTAGGATAAAATATATCTTTTTTATTTTCATGTGTATACTATATACTATTATATTATTCTGTACTGATATTGTTTTTATATGGGCAATAAAAACATTTTGTATTGTGTTTTTTCATGATTCTCATTATTAATTTATTTAGATTTTTTCTCATATGTTACATGTATGTTTGTATGGGTTATATCATAAAAATAAAATCTACTTATCCTATTTTTTTTTACTTTGAACATTTGACGAGTTGGGTTTTGATTTGAACTACCATTTTAAAATGTTGTTTTTATTAATATTTATTACGTTTAATTTATTACAAAACAAATGATCTGGCTTCACACATTCAAAAATTTCTTCTTCATAGTCGTATTCCTCATGGCTGAGGGTCGTGGTTATTACGTGGAATGAAACACACACAACAACTTTCTTATCATTATTAATGGAGTGGTTTGCCATTGCCTTCTCCATTTCACACACAAGTTAATAAGAATCAACCAGTGCACAGGTTTCCTCACGATGTTTTCCTTCACCGGAAGCAAGTTGTGGTCGGTGAAAACAACTATACATGAGTCAGATTGGTATACAAACTCATGTGGCACGAGTAGGATTTCAACCTGGGACCTTTCGATCCACAGGCGGGCGTCTTAACCATTACACCACCACCGCAATTTAGATATAGGTACCATAATAAAATTATTACGTCAACATGTAAGAATGTGTGATCAGCGTTTGATGTCATGAAGTTAAAATTTATTTACAGTAAGTAGGTAGGTACATTATGTTCTGTGGTGAAAGAAAATCTCTTCCAGACAGCGTGTTTCTTTCTTTATCTGTTTACCTAAACGTTTTGATAGCTATAATAGTATCTATCAATTCTATAGTATAGCTAGCTATCACTGCAGATGATATCATTGTGGTTCAATTACAGGCGATAGGTATAGCTAATATGTTGTGACTGTACATAATACTTATTAAATTCTTTTGTTGTATACAGACAACAGGTAGGTATAGGTACGTATTACGTAACTATGCCTATATGTAGTCAAAGTGTTGATAATTATAGTATGGTGTAATTAATTGCCTTAGTAAAAGTTCAACTATTCTTTACACAACTTAATAGTAATAGAATAATACCCATCAGATTTTTGGTAACGTCTCAATTCGATTACTAGTTTTCGCTACGACATTATTGTATCTATACAAGAGACTAGTTACCCGGGGCTTCGCTCCGGTGGGAATTTTAAGATAAAAAATATAGCCTATAGCAATCTTGGATAATGTACCTTTCTAATGGAAAGATTTTTTTGAAATCGGTTCAATAGTTTCGAAGATTACCCGCCTCAAACATACAAACTCACAAACGCTTACCTCTTTATAATAATAGTATAGATAGCATACCTAGTTCAACGGACGGACGGAGAGACAGACATGACGAATCTATAAGGGTTCCGTTTTGCCATTTGGCAACGGAACCCTAAAAACTTGAAACTTCGCATAAAATGATGCACCCACTATACCGTATCTTACCACGTCGTATGTATATAATATGTATATTTCAACAACATATTATCATACAATTTGATAGGACAATGCGACATCCTACTCGAGACAATGTCTTATAAAGTGCAAGACCACGTCCACATCCACGCGGACCATTTATCACCGCCATTTTGTTTTTTATTTCGTTAAAAGGACTAAACAACTAATTAGAAAGGCTATTTTGGTCCAATTCTTAGAATGTTCGTTGGTTTAGTAGCTTGATTTAAAGGTTTTTAATGTTTGTTTGGTTTTTGATCATTGATTAGGTATGTGGTATTATTATATACTTATCTAACAGCCTAAAAGCATTCTTAAGTATTAAAGCTTAAAGGAGTTGTCTTTGACTCCTATAAAAGATAAAATACTTACCTATAGGTACACATTGCCAGGAGTGCCCAAAAACCTGTACTCGAGATAGGGTTGGCAGATCCAGGCTTATAATTTCCTGGACCTGTCTTGGGCCACGAACGTAATCAGTTTTGGTGTTCGATACGAGTTGAAACAACCTAGAACCATTGACTGTTATGCAAAAATGATTATTCTTTATTGCTTTCATAAATATAGATGTAATTAGTTTGTTTATTAACAACACATTTGCGATTCCGTAAAACTCGAAAGTCACATCACATCAAATCACTCATACTTGTCAAATAATTTCCTGGTCTTGACCGTTTTCTTTATTTTTCATTCTGTCAGTTACTTGCGATGTGATGTGATATTCAAGTAGTGTTGTGAACTGCTCCCAGCCGACGCTTGAGCAGTTTGTAAATACTTGAGTTGGCACCAACAAAACGCTCGAGTGCCGTTTTGAGTCAGATTCAGGGGGATATGAAATAGAAAACACGTAGCACGTCATTGCGTCCACACGGTTTAATTTTATTTTATACGAAACGTAGACGATATGAAAAAGAGGCAGCATGTGGACGTTAGGAACGTGAAAATATATTTGTCAAAATTGTGGAGTGAGTTTAGTTCAACTCGCCGACGCACCCGCAAGTGTAGCGCTAGTGCTCGAGTGAGTTTTACAGAATCCAAATTAGCCATATCCGACGTGAGTTTTTTGACGTCTCTTACATTGACTTACCAAATTACCAAAAAACTTAACATACCCTTACTTTGGCTAAGACTAATTAAAGACAAATTAACAAGTATAACAAAATGAAATAACACGCGAATGTGTGACTAGCTTTATTGAAGCGTGACACATGTAATCACGCTAAGCGCTAACCTGTCAATGTGTTTTTCAATATACTAAACTCTTACTTTCTATGAAAAGAAAATTAATGCCAAGTTGTCAGTTCACAACTAAAACAATCGTATGCATGTTTGACGTGTTGCAGTACCATATTCAACTTGACACATTGTGTTGGATAAAAATGATAATTATGAATTCTTGCTTGACTCATTGATTATTATATAATACTTAATAAAATGTATTTTATTTTTTATTGTAACTATACCATTTTGTCAACGTTTATTTATATAATTTGAAACATTTATTATTTATTTATTTTATATTATTTTATGAATAAACTGGCTGCGACCCGCGGTGTTAAGAACCCGCGATTTATCATTAGTTTTAATTATTTTAATAATAATTATAATATACTTTTTTAAATTTTTTTGCACAGTAGCGATATGTATTTTAGAAACCGCCATTGACTATCTGACTTTTTAACCAAATCTACCGGGAATCGCGTGAGCACCTACTTTAGGGATAAAAGTACCTTACTTAGTAGGTGCCTGAACATAGGGTATGCTATGTTAATCCAAGATATCAGCTACCTCTATACCAAATTTCATAAAAATTCGCCGAGCTGTTTGAGCATGAAGAAGTAACAACCATACAAAGTTTGGCCTTTATAACATTAGTGGGATGAACTAACTAGCTTGACAGACGGACATACAGACGAACAAAGAGGTGGTCCTATACAGGTTTCATTTTTACCAGAAACATAAGTTTTACAAGAAAAAAAAAACGGTTTTTGGGATTCCATACGTCAATTGAGGTTATTTACTATTTACATGTTCACCAGTCGCATAATGATTAAATTAAAAAAATGGTGACTTATAATATCTAAAGCTAAGTGCATTAACTTCGTGATGGGTGGTATTTTTTTGAGATGAGAAGGTCTTTTAAGCTTATCTCTTGAATGATTGATTGCTAGGCTGCTGACAGGATGGCTTTGTTAGTTGTGATTTAGCTGGTTATAGGACTGACATACTGTGTTACTACCTATTATAATGTGCTCTTTATAAGTAATGAAAGGTAAGTGACCAATACCTTCATACTGTAATTACGTATCTAATATTTTCAAGTATTATTTTTTTATTTCTGAATATTTCGTGATTTTTTTATGTAGTAGAATTCAACTTATATGCGATATTGTGTAATTGAATTCTTCCTTTTTCTGATATTTATCTCTTCTCCGTTACTTTTCGTATTTTTTAACAAAGTATGGCTTGAAGGAATTTTATGTATTTGGGCATAATTTTATATTTATTTTGTAACTATTCCGATACTTCTTACTTAGTCGTTTCTGTAAATTATTCAAAAAATAATCATCATTCACTTACATGTGTCAAACGAGTAGTTACCAATTTACAATCGAATCATAATTTTTCACTGAAGAAATGCGCACCCAGTATTTATAATATAATCCTGTATCAACACGGTACCACCTATGTATTTATTACATAATCGTATGTAATGTGAGCAATTCCGTCACGGTGTGTGGAAGGAGAACCAGTACAGACTGCACCACGTTTGACAGGATATATGTTCAAAATATAGAGAACTTCGAAATGGTGCTTTGTTAATATCTTTACAATCTTCTGTATGTTGTTTTTTAGTCAAATTGAAAGAAAAAAGAATATTTTTTATAAAAATAATTAATGCCTGAAGAGATGGTGGCTCAGTGGTTAAGACAGTCTGCCTATGATCGAAAGGTTTCAGAATCTAATCCTATTCGGCTACATGAGTTTGTATACCAATCTGTTTCATAGACTACCATTTGTTTCCGGTGAAGGAAAACATCGTGAGAAAACTTGCACATTGGTGGATTAGTGTGTATGCGACTAATTGCCACTAGATGGTTGTAGGTATAGTTGTAAAAGTTATGTCAGATGCCTTTAGATCTCCTTTAGATTCTCATGGGAGTAAGCAGACGGAGTCCACTTACCACGATCGTGACAAATCTCACTTGCCTCAACTATACTCTTCATACAATGTATTCCGGCAATATCTTCCTTACGAAGTAGATCCGCGATCAGATCAAAAAGATACAAGTCTATAATAATAACAATTTATTGACGATAACTAAGCAGCCGTTGCATTAGCAGCAGTTCCATTCCCGGCTGGTGTGGTAGAAGCGGCGGTAGTGGATGCAGCAGTGGTGGTTGCACTGCTCTCTCCTATCCACGGGAACAGGGACAGCAACAGCGATGAGCCCAGAGAATGCACCGTCAGGTTCATGCCGTTTGATGGTGCTGAAGAAGTAAATATAATGTTGATGATTTTTATGTAAATACTTAAAAGTTACCATTTACATAGCGTCGTCCATATAATCACATACAAGCACATAGCGTTACATACCAAGTCATTTAAAGGAAAATGTCACCAGTAGTAGTATTATCTAATAAAAACTTAATCGAAAAGAGAGATTCTGTAATTATTATAGTTCGGCTCATAGTATTATCACATAAAGTCTGTGCTTTGTCTTCTCTTACAAAAACTGTGGAGTCAAAAAGGGGCATATACCTATAACCTGCATTAATATATACATATTATTAAATTTCGAAACGTAACGCGTTTTACCGGTTCTTCATCAAAATTATTTTTGTCTCATGGTAATGATAGCCACAACAATTATCTTCGTTGTATTTCTGTATCGAGTACAAACATCTGACATTACAATTTCAGCGAGTTTATCATGATTTTCAAGTCGTTTATATTTGTTCAGTCAGTAAATCTTGTCGGTGTTTGACTATAGTATATCATTAACACAGATTTTATTGCCTAACCGTACTGCAAAAGTATCAAGAAATAATAATGTTTTAAGTATTTATAACTCCTTTCTCCCACTATGTACAATATCCAAGTCTTTGGTCCTTTAAATGTAGTTGTGAAATATTTAACTTACGTATTAATAAGCTGACTTCTTGTGGTTGATCATTGCTAGGTGCTACAGACGACTGTGGAGTAGCTTCTGGCTTGCTGGTTTCCTCAGAACTGTCAAAAATAGATAGTATGTCGTCTAAGAATGAACCGCCACCGGAATCGTCGTCATCGCCGTAGTCACAAAATAGTGGACAGAATAAAGAGCTTCCAAATATGGGCTGAAATATTAATACAGGATTAGTGTTTGACGTTTTCGTGACATATTCAAAAGAACAATTATCACGACGCCAGTCCACGTTAAGGTCCTGGGTTTGATTTATAGCGTGGTAAAAATTTGTATCTCTGTCTACAGTAGAGCTTATTGTGCGGATCGTTGAATGTTGACCATTTATTTATATGATTAAACTAGATTTTTCAAAATAGAAAACATCCTAAAAATCGTCAATACGATAAATTAAGATTTTGTTCGTTCTAGATATTAGTAGAAAATAAACTCTTGTATTTTGTTTACAAGATATGCTCAGTAATGATATGATCTAAATATTAATAGTGTATAACTCCATCTCAAGATATAAATAATAAAATTGTATTATAGTATAAAAGTAAAATCCTATATAGGTCATAAGAATCAAAGTAGGAATGCAAAAAGTAAATTACCTACCACATGTTTTACAAGAACAATTAAATACATTATGCCAATTTCTTGAAGCGTAAATTATTTTTATTTGCTCAACAATACTTTACGACCTAGGATGACAATTAGCTCCCATGAGAATATGAAACATGTTGACATTCATTCTATCAGGGTCTAAACTAATTTAAAAAAATATTATGAATAGTTATCATAATACTAATATTATGTCATATATTCATATGACAGAAAACAGTTCTTATAATCTTGTGGCAAGCTTTAGCTTAAAATCACTTCTATTTCACAGATAAATACGTTACTAGATATTTTAGGATAATATATGAGAAATAAACATAACACACCGTTGCAAAAGTTCTTTGAAACAGCACGAGTAACACCAAGAAATAAACACACGTTTTAAATTCGGCCATGTTTGTTCTGTTATGGGGAATGACTAAAAACTTCCAACGTTCGCGTCACTTATATTCTGAAAGTTTGAATTAGATAATGAAGGATGTTTTGACATCCATAGAGTAAGAAACTGAACACATGTAGAAAGAAATTATGTGAAATTTGGAATAAAAATAAATTAAATTGCGGTAATAAAAATCTACCTATTATCAATACTTACATAATTTCGAGATAGTACTTAGTGTCTACTTTAATGAGTAAGTGATTGTTAAGAAAGAATTATATTTCTTAAAGAATTTCAGTATTTATTTCTGGGACTGCATTGTATACGAAAAAATACTACATGTGTAAAAAAGGTGTAATAAAAACGCTCTAGACAAAATAAATATCGACATGGATATTCTGTTTTTAAAATAATCTATGAAAAACTTCGCCTTCAAAATAATTGTGAAAATTCATAGTCCGTCATGTACTGTTTTATTTAAACACGTATTGTTTCCAGTTTGACACGGTCAGCACTGAATGTTAAAACAATAACGTAAGTTTGTACGTAGCTATAGATCGCGGCGGGCCTAGACGTCTTCCCTGCGGCATACCAATTAGCATTGGAGTATTCGTGCCCTATCGTTATTTGTAGGTAACATTGACATGTGTTTCATTCTATACGGCTATAGCCGTAAAAAATTTTATTGTCCCATGCTAGATGCCTTGTTCTTGTGTTTTTTTATCCTTGAAACGCATGTTGAATAGGTCAGTGGTGAATCTCCTTTTGAAATTTATGATACATAAATGTTAGGTGTTATATAAACGCAATACTAATACCTGTTAAATATAAATTATATGGGTGTCGGGTATTTTGTTAGCACTCATTTCTCTTTGATCCACCGACTAGGATCTACTGGTGGATCACAGGATTTTTTTCTTTGATCCACTGTTAGATCTAAGTTTACTTTTGACAATATCCTTCTATTGATTTGGTTCGGTTGTAAATAAAAAGATTTAAAGTAAACATTTTATTTCATAAATTACTCATAGTCTTTTTCTAGTCTTTTAATATCAGTTATTGCCTTTATTTTTATAAAATCTTATTGGGTAAATACATTACTGATTCATATTTTGTTATTTACAATATGAGCTACGTCTTTTGTATTGTGTGTTGCTAGGTGATCGCATACTATAGAATTGTAATTTAATGCTGAAACAAATGAAGTAACAAAATCATGATATTTTTAAACAATACCTACGCACATTTATAAACAAAGCGACGTTGAAGTGAATGATGATATGAGCTGTAATATGCATAATTATATGCGATAAATTTTAATCTCCTAATGAACAGAACTTTCCTAATCAGGTGACATATATAGCAAGTTAACTAAGAAGCAAAATCACTAATAATGCAATGAAGAGTGCTTAAAATGATGTGCGCATAAATTGTAATTTGCTTTTAGTGACCAAGTCCAATATTGTAACTGATTCCTGGTTTCCTGGGGATCTTGCTGTTGACTTCAACCAGGATCGGGGAGAAGTCAGGACGAGCTGGTTGGGATTTGCAGTCGTTGTGCGAAATTGGGAACACGTAATTTACGTCCACGTCGTATCTGGAAATATTGAAAAAGGATTGATCATGGTTAGAATGTTTGGGTCGTTTAAATGGCTGTGTATGATGATGATAAAGATTGAAGTTAAAAACAATGGCGTGTCTTGGACTTGTTTGCTGTCAAAAATTTAGAGATCCTGGTATGTTATCGTATTTATGTTGTTATCATATAAATCTTGTTATTTACGTCAAGTAGGTACTTTGTTTTCATATTTCGTATAGATTCTTCTCATTTTTAGTCTGTCTAAAAGAACCTATTTTTTTTGTTAAATAAATCTGTGGTTCGTTAGTTATTGTTAGTTCGTAGGTTCGAAATTATATTGTTGTCTACCAATTTAAAAAGTTCCCATTTTTTTTGAGAAATACTTTCATCCCTCCAAATAGGTAGATGAATAACATTAAGAAATTGTATCAGGAAAGAATAGTATACCTACTTACCTAGAAATAAAAATACAATTGATGTGATTCCAATTTCAGAAGAAAGTTACCCACAAAATTAAAAAGAACGGGCACTTTCCTAAGTTAAATTCCCTCTCAAATAAATTACTAAACTTCACTTATCGCAATTTGGCATCGATACCAAAATACGTATTGGCCTATTGCCATCGCTGTATCAGGGCAACTTGAACTGGTTTCCGATATAAATGGGCCCATATTATTTAATATTTCTGGTTCCGAGCTGACATAGGATTTAATCGTTTACCGAGAAAACTTATAGACATGTGGCGTGTGGTTCCGCCCTAGAATAAGACCACCTCATATCCTCCCGTAGATATTTTACAAGATGCTTAAGGTAGGACCTATACATAACGTTGGCATTTGATAGGGAACGACTTGCATTCCTAAAGAATGTTTACGTCATGCTGCAGTCGTAAAATTACAGCCACAGTCTTCAAAATTGTAATGTTTGTTTCTTTGCTTTGACCCTCGCATTTCTAAACCACCACTGTTGAGAAGAAATGCCAAAAGAAACTGCATTAAACAATGACTACGGGATTACCATTATTGTTTCTTACATAATAACAGGCAGCCTAGGTCGATTTGCCAGGTGGTATTGAATATTCTATCTCATGTGGCTACGCTAACCACGCATCTACAGTTTTCTCTGTCTTTGAATTTAATAAGGTAATGCGTATGTGTAGAAGCTTTGCTATCAGTAGGTAATGAAACGGTTTTCTTATAAGACATAATTAAGCCTGCAGACATAAATACGATAGGTACTTTTTTGTTTACCTACTAAACGAGCACGTACCTACCTTTTTAATGCCCGCTGTCATATCAACATGACTATAATCGTGGGATGCGAAAGTTTAAAAGTTGTTTTATCTTAAATTCATTATACTTAGGTAAGTTATTTATCGTAATATCTTGATATTGAATGATACTTATAAAATAGTATATTTAGCCCTTGATATGAATATAAGTAGGTGCTTAGTTATCATTAAGAAATTGTATCAGGAAAGAATAGTATACCTACTTACCTAGAAATAAAAATACAATTGATGTGATTCCAATTTCAGAAGAAAGTTACCCACAAAATTAAAAAGAACGGGCACTTTCCTAAGTTAAATTCCCTCTCAAATAAATTACTAAACTTCACTTATCGCAATTTGGCATCGATACCAAAATACGTATTGGCCTATTGCCATCGCTGTATCAGGGCAACTTGAACTGGTTTCCGATATAAATGGGCCCATATTATTTAATATTTCTGGTTCCGAGCTGACATAGGATTTAATCGTTTACCGAGAAAACTTATAGACATGTGGCGTGTGGTTCCGCCCTAGAATAAGACCACCTCATATCCTCCCGTAGATATTTTACAAGATGCTTAAGGTAGGACCTATACATAACGTTGGCATTTGATAGGGAACGACTTGCATTCCTAAAGAATGTTTACGTCATGCTGCAGTCGTAAAATTACAGCCACAGTCTTCAAAATTGTAATGTTTGTTTCTTTGCTTTGACCCTCGCATTTCTAAACCACCACTGTTGAGAAGAAATGCCAAAAGAAACTGCATTAAACAATGACTACGGGATTACCATTATTGTTTCTTACATAATAACAGGCAGCCTAGGTCGATTTGCCAGGTGGTATTGAATATTCTATCTCATGTGGCTACGCTAACCACGCATCTACAGTTTTCTCTGTCTTTGAATTTAATAAGGTAATGCGTATGTGTAGAAGCTTTGCTATCAGTAGGTAATGAAACGGTTTTCTTATAAGACATAATTAAGCCTGCAGACATAAATACGATAGGTACTTTTTTGTTTACCTACTAAACGAGCACGTACCTACCTTTTTAATGCCCGCTGTCATATCAACATGACTATAATCGTGGGATGCGAAAGTTTAAAAGTTGTTTTATCTTAAATTCATTATACTTAGGTAAGTTATTTATCGTAATATCTTGATATTGAATGATACTTATAAAATAGTATATTTAGCCCTTGATATGAATATAAGTAGGTGCTTAGTTATCGAGTTATTTGTTTTATTTTCTCTTGATTCTAGCAATTTTCACAACTCTTACCATTTTTCCTATTTTTTAAATGGAAAATGACGGTAAATTTTTTAATTTACTTCCACTAAAATTTAAGTTACTAACCCGTCTTTGGTGACTATGTATAAATTTCGATATGTAAACCAAATTTCAATACAATCGGTCTAGCAGTTTCGAAAAAAAATATGTAATAAACGAAAATGAAAATATCACAATACGTGCACCTAAGTATATAATCAAGGTACGGAACACTCACCGCGTGAGTTCCACTGTCATGACATGACGGATTTATTTTTCGTAAGTATAAGGACTTTTTTTGCAAATTACCTCGGCAGTTTATCCCTTAGATAGGCCATGACATTTTTGGGCAACGTCGTTTTCCTGGACAGAACGAAGGCACTCAGGTATCTAGCACCCTCTCTCTGCTCAGCGCAATGGAGAAGCAACGCCCAAGTCTTATACTCCGTGTCCAGTACATAAGTGTTATATATACCGTCGTCTGAAAAAATAATGGAAAGAACAATTAAATACATATATATCGTCATATCTTTCAATTACATAAGAAAGAGAAACATATCTTAGTCTTTGAAACGAAACAATAGATGGCAGGTATATAATTCTCATCTCCAATTAATACAGATACTTATAAGGCAACTTGTAACCTCCGCCCGCATGAAATTCCCACGAACTTATCTAACTTGTTCTGTACTCTGGTTCTCCCCTATATAATTAACTTTGAGGCAGATGATATTGGTGACGCCAAAAGTTTATTCTACTTACAGGTGATCTCAGAATGAGTCCAGTGAGCGGGCTCGTTGAGGTCCACGCGCCAAGTGATGTTGCCAAGGAGATTCTCCCCTAGAGGGTCATCTGCGAAGCGGTAGGTGAAGTTCATGGTGACACCTGGGGTCCATTCTACGGTGCCATCTGTAGTATGATAAAATTAAATACGACTTGACAACATAGATACATTAATTTAATATGAATGTATGAAAGTTATAAATGTATGTATGAATGAAACTAGATGTTGCCCGAAGATTTATAACTTATTTTTAACTAGATTTATTCCAAATTTCATCAAAATCGGCTCAGTAGTTTAGTCGTGAATACATGACGACAGACTTTCGCAAGTATGAAAACTAAATGATTGTTTTAAGTATTTGTTAATTCTCATTTTTAAATAGCTGATAAAAGCGCCTGATAAAATAGGAGAAGAAATGATGGAAAATTTAAACATGTGTTTAAACATTAATTAACTATGAAAACTTTCTACGTTTCAGTGATTTCGTCAATTTCAGCAAATTTTTTATGTCCTTTCACATGAATTAAATATTTTTTGCGATAAAAAGACCCCTAGGTAATATATGTTCTGCCCAAGTATCTACCTACCAAATTTAATTGAATTCTGCCCAGTAGATTTTTTGTAATGTACAAACTTTCGCATTTGTTGTAAGTATTCTAAGTAAATAACTCGAAAAAATATTTTTTAAATTATTGGATGCGCCCCTTCTGTTATGAGAGCATAGCACCTACCTTCAGCTTGAACGTGATCATCTTGGGAGAGGACGGCTTGCATACAGCTGTAGGATAGGGCTTCCTCTTCGCTAGCATAGTACTCCACTACGAACCAGTCACCAAGAATCTGGAATAAAATATTAACGGAGATACAGTATCACATCTTTATCCCGTACGAGGTAGAAAGAACAATGTTATGAGAAACTTGAAGGCCGCGTTGTTTGGTGGGCTTTTTGGTGATATTAAATTGTGACAGGTTACCAACATCTCCAGTTTATAGTCCCTTCCTTGGATTAAATTTTGCAATCTGCGCAAAAGGAAAAGCAGTTGGTAGATTCTTAAATTTTATTGTGATCCTGGCCTAGACTAGCAAAATACGGGGAATAAAAAAAAAACGGGAATTTTTTTTTCATACAACATGCTTAAAAAATGATATAATTTTTTAAAAAACAAATACGGAAATAAAATATTTTAAAAACTTGTATATTTATTTTTTCTTCACATCTAATATAGGTATCCTAAATAATTTTAGGCGGCATAAGTGCGGAGACAAAAGATTGCTTATGATTTTATCACAGGCTCAAGCATTGGGAAAAATACAAACAGATATTATTTATCGATACTCTTGCTTTTGAATTGTTTTTCTAATGAGTCTATACTCATACTATACTAAATTTATGTGTGACAATGTAATCCAAGTAGTCATTAAACCTATAATAGTATAACTTGGATTACATTATATTATTTCTGGATAAGTAGTTACGGAGTAATGGTGGACGACAAAGAAGAAGTTTTATAAGTACGTTTGGAATAATAAAATTCTATCTTATGTACCTACAACTTAGGTATGTCTTTTACGGTGGGCACAGAGCAAAGAGTTGTGAAATTTGAAAGATACGTTTAGCTAGTTATCGTGTTTATGGAATTGAGATTTTAAAATAGTTACAGGTTACTAGCCCATCCTAAATAATATTACTATAAATGCGAAAGTAAGTTTGTTTGTTACCTCTTCACGCTTTACCTACTCAACCAGTCTTTTTGGAATTTTGGATAAGTACATGTAGTTTAAAGTATGGATTAATATGCGTGCCAACGGTCTGACAACTAGGGATGCCGACAACCGTTCGTAGTGGAGATGAAAAAGTAAGAAAGCGGACCTGGGCTCCGATGCTCAAAGTCTGAGGAAGAAACTCCGGAATACGCTCAAATGAGAGAAAGTAATTTGAAGTAAGAAGGAAGAAGAACATAGGCTACCGCACTGCTTCCGTGGGAAAGTCACGCTAGACAGAGCAGAGACAGTCAAAATTCAGCTAATTGCCTATTATGTGCCTATTACATAGTAGGTACACATTATTATACTGTTCCTTTATGTAGAATCTCCAGTTGATAATCTAATCCCTTTTACAATAGGCTAGTTGCCAATTTTTTGTTTTGATGACTATTCGAAGGCTCATATATCATTAGAAACACCAGTGAAAAAATACTGTGATAATTACAATACTTTCAAAGATACGACAAAAATAAAATCACACATTTTTGGACTCGTCCAAACGCTCCATACTAAATGACACGAACAAGTGACGTCACAACGTGCGAAAATGTTCGCGAAGAAAGATATGATTTGTTCGACAGCTACATTAAATATTACGTTTATTGTGATGATTTCTTAATAAAAGTCGTTACAAAATGTTTGTTATTTATGATGGTTAAATTTATTTGTATAATTTCATACTTTTTGAAAATGGACTTTCCGACCAACTTTAAATCTTCTTATATAGTTCCAGCTGCATTGTTGCAGTCTATGAGTTATAACAATGATCCTAAATATGTCTGTTTTATCTAGATTATACATATTTTTTACAATTCTCTGACCTTGGCAACTACTTGTGCGGGTGGAGTAATAGCTGGAACATTCTCTGTATATAGCTCCCAGACCGACCTAAACATATAAATAGGTACTTAATATTAAACCGCCTCAACTATTATTTACATAGTAAGTTAACCTGCAATAGAAAGTGAAACTATAATAACATGTCCGGACAAATTGTCCCATAGAACAAGTATTACTTAGCTTTCGAAGGAGTGTACCTATGTAAATACAACAATGAAATATTGAATAATGTATGCTAATGTATACACATTGAGCTATCACATACACACCTGTTTTGTTGGTGGGGTAATTAATATTTTTTTCTCATTTCGTATTTACGACGTCCGCGGTGTAGTGGTCACCACACACGCCCGCTATCTGGGGGTCCTGGGTTTGATTCCCAGCGCGGGCAAGTATTTGTAACTGAGATCACGAATATTTTACTGCAGTTCCGGGTATACCCGTTTCTGTGTTGCGATACAAGCTTGGTGGTTCATCTTTCTTCCCTTATTTATTTATTTGTAGTAGTAACTTATGGTATGGGTGAGACAGGGCCTGTTTCACCACTTTCTGATAAAATATAATATTGTAATCCGACAGATAGACTAACTTCTAGATAAATCTGCATTATGTGACTGGCCTAGCCCTAGCCAACACTTGGGAAACACAATTTTTAACGCTATCTATACGATATGATACATTTAGGTAATCTGACAGATAAACTAACTTCTAGATAAATCTACCTGATGTGATTAGTCAGTTAACCATATCCTACGCTGATACACAATTTTTAACGTTATCTATATGATATGTTACATTTAGGCTATCTGATACTTTATCAACAAGCGGTGCAATAGCCAACCGGCCCTTGATGTAGGTACTTACTACGTTTATTTAAAGTAATTAAAAGTCAATTAATTACTTTTAATGTTAGTATATAATACATATTACTTGTAAGGCAAATATAATATATATTACTTGTAAGGTACCTACATTGTGTTTTCATGTGATGGCCAAGTCGATCTATTTATTAAAAACCTAAAAGATTTTAAATATTGATATGATAATAACTTGCGTATAACTTAAGACAGAAGGTCCCTTATGTAGGGACTAAATAAATTAATCGACTTGGTATTACATGGATCTCACAACTTTTTACGGTAGAAAATCTGAGCTGCGAGACTTGGGTTTTTTACAGCATGTTTTTGATGGCATTGAGATTATAAGATTTGCCTCAGATTAATTTAGAAATCAAAATAAAAAATATATCGTTTTTTAATAGAGAATGCTAACTATCTGTACCGCTATGCAACTGGTACGATAGTATGTATGTTAGTATATCTTATAGTCTGGCCTTGAAATATAATATGCAAAAAATATAAATACTCAACGATTTAATCTAGAACGAAGAATTCAACGATTTCATTTGTAAAAAAAAATAATTATATTAATATATATATTAGGACAAATCACACAGATTGAGCTAGCCCCAAAGTAAGTTCGAGACTTGTGTTATGGGATACTAACTCAACGATACTATATTTTATAAATAGATACATATATAAATAGACATCCAAGACCCGGGCCAATCAGAAAAAGATCATTTTCCATCATGACCCGACCGGGGATCGAACCCGGGACCTCTCGGTTCAGTGGCAAGAACTTTTACCGCTGCGCCACCGAGGTCGTCAATTAATGCATATTATTCCTGTCACTATTTCAGAATCTCTATAATTGAATTTCTTTTCCTGCTGGAAAATATCCCTTTATGGGATAAGTCCGTCGTTCCTATTTTATTTCTGCATAGATCAACAAAAACTAAGATTTCTGTAATTAACGCTATCCAGCTAAAAGTGGTGTACGCGAGTTGCGCGACTACACTTTCATAAGTAACTAGATGTTGCCCGGGGCTTCGCTCCCGTGGGAATTTTGAGATAAAATATAGCCTATAGTAATCTTGGACAATGTACCTTTCTAATGGTGAAAGAATTTTTGAAATCGGATCGGTAGTTTCGGAGATTACCCGCTTCAAACATAGAACTCACAAAGTTACAAACACACAAACGCTTATCTCTTTATAATAATAGTATAGATAAAAGCATGATGCTGCGTCAGTCCAACTGCTATTCCAACTATTTTCCCCAAAAACATTATCCTTCTAAATAATCCCACCAATATTATAAATGCTAAACTTTCAGAAAGTTTGTTATTCAATTACGCTAAATCTATTTCACAGCACAGCTTTCGCTGAAATTTGGTACACGGGTAGAATGTAAGCTACTATTTCAGGTGTGTTACCAAATTTCAAAGCGATAGGGTACTATCCCGAAATTCCTACGAGAGCGAGGCCCCGGGTCATAGCTAGTTAAATCTAATCCAATGTCGTAGGCAATTTACTTTTCACTTTTCTCTCCTTGCACAATAAATTGCCAATACTTTAATCAATACGGAGCTTTCTATTAGGAAATAGATTCGGACATTGCAAATTAAATAATATAAATAAAATGTACTCAAAGTTGACGTGTTGGAAGTTATTAATGGTGGACATTCGCTATCAATCATGTGCGTCCGGCGCCTACGCATCGTAAAACACAGTATTATGTTGTAATGCTTAATGGGAATAATATTAATATTGCAATACATATATATAGTTGTGTATGTATATTTTTTATAAACTTATAAGATTATAAGTTTGAAATTGATGATTTTCTTTTCGCCGTAGCCGCTTCTTCTTCACCAGCGCAGCGCATTGGAAGTAGATACTTTATTTGTTTTAATTTTTAGCTTGAAACCTTTATCAGATAAATCTGTTCAGTATACTCTACGTGAAACAGTAACTAAGATCACAAACTAGTATCAATAAAATTATCGTATAGTGCGGGATCCTACGAAATGGCAAAAGTACTTGACATCGCAAATAGATACAAATGCTACTGCTATTTGTTGTAAAAGAACGTATATTTTATAGGAAACTTTTTCACTTGTATGAACCCTGGTGTTACCGGGATAAGGGGTGATAAATACGCGACCTTAATTTTGTTTTATTTCAGCCTATCTTCGAACTGCCGCAAATAGTGATTCGGTATGCGTAATGCGTAGCTGCGATGAACTTTTACTTAACTTTAGAACATCGACAGACCTGTCTTGAAAGAAATGGAACCTATTCGTATAATTATAAAAAAATATGAAGTTATGAAATATGAAGTTGTTAAAATGATTTATAAGCTCTAAATTATTATCCTATATACGTTTTATCTCGAAATTCCCTCGGGAGCGAAGCCCTGCTGCGTAGCTAGTACACTTATATACCAAACATATGAAGATTAGCAAATGTGAGAAAAATATGATTTCTGGTTTTACAAGATCGACGTTAAGTGTAGGTTTTTTCAAATTTATTTCACTTGAAAATCTTCTAGCAGTTGAGGTAATGAATATTAACTGCAAATAGCACTAATCACTTGCAAACTCATTTCAAAAAAATAAATAAACTCCCACCTGTGAAAGGTCGAAATGCGGAACAGCCCTCACTTCAGGACACTTTCTTTTATCCACATATTTGCCGAAAACCGCACTGACAAGTACAAAACAAAACACTACCTTCAACATTTTAAAACAAACTGACGTCCAATCCGTAATGTCGAACTAACAAAACATCAGTTATCAATGTATGGGACTAATGCAGGACGGCTACAGAATACATTATCAATGACTCATTTTTTTTTTGCTCCTCTGTAGATGTGTTCGGGAGTTTTAAATACGTTTACCGTAATAGTGTTATTGTGATCAATGGGATATTGGTTTGCTAGACCAATAAGGAAAATAGAGGACAATATATGTTTTCCTAGGTGTGATCCAATAGGTATAACGTCATTTTTAAAAATTGTTTTAATGATTTAGTTAAAATTGATTACAAATAAATGAATTAATTAGTTACATGTAGTCCGCGGCTTCCTGTGGATATTTTTTAAGTTTGATAAATGTTAATTCTCTTAATTTATCATTTTCATGTAAAAATCATCAATTACCTCTCTCTCTCTCTCTCTCTCTCTCTCATATAGCGTGTTCCCGGTTGCATTCGGGGCTGTGAAGCTGTAAAGCCCAGCGGCAGCGCAAAAAATAAACCTCTAACTTGGCTGTGATTTTACAACGGGCCGCTTGCCTGACGTCAAGAATGTTAAAGTTGCCAAGCTGCCTAGGCTCTGTATCCCTTAGTCGCCACGTAGGTACAAGGAGTCCTCTAGGGCGGAACCATATGTCGATAATCTAATGATAATGATTACCGTCAAATCTTTATTATGTTTGTAAGCTTATATTTCGAGGCAAAACGTGGCGTAGCGTATTAAAAAAATTGTTATTAAAATTATCAAATCAAACTGAACACATTATACTCATATGAAACTCAATAAAACCTAAAACATATCAATAATCGTTCTTAATTTTCTGCATCAGACGCAAGACTGCGCGTTGTACGATTTGAAATATCATAAAAATCACAAGATTACACCGACTCTGGTAAGATATCCTTTTTAATGATGTCAAAATGATAAATATTTAAATTTTAATTAGATTCGTGATTTTCGAAAGAAGACGCCGTTATTTCGAGACGTTTGGCATTGATTTTAGAAATCAGACTGGACTTTTCAAAATTCGAATATTGTCTAATTTTTATTAATTAATCAATCGTATGAGGAATATTTTTCAAGCTTGTTGTGTATTAATAGTGTTAGATATGGCTCTATTGCTAATACGAGTAGCTCCTTTAGTACTGTTCAGTTTACTGCACCCTCTTAGTTTACATGTTTCTCTTTCCATCCAGAGGTTGGCTGGAAGAAATTTTATTAGCGATAAATCTGCTTTTGCACTCATTATGTTTGAATATGTTGCTGTAACTTATAACTCCTTGTGAAAGGTGTAATAAAGAGTTTATCTATCTGTATCTAATTTAGTAACAACTGACACTATTTCTTTCACTTATTCAAAAGGACTTAAGGTTATCGCGATAATTTCACATTTCCGAAATACATTGCTAGTTTTCTATAGAAAAAGGTAAGTATCGAATCAATACTCACTAAATCGTAGATTATACAACTATACTAACCAAGTAAATCACGGTCCGACTACAGAGTCCGACTTAGCCACATCCGCCTGCTGAATCTAAAGAAGTTGCAACCACAGATAATATTTCTAGAAACCGTATCTATGATAATCTTTAAGTAAAGGTAAGTATCTTTACTTAAGTAAGTATCTTATTTTTGATCCGGAGATCTCGTATGTACACGTACAGTCAAAAGCACATCAAGTTACCCTACGTGAACCTCTATGACGTAGTAATAGCGGCGAGTTTGCAATGAATATGGGTAGGTTGTTGTGCTGTTGACTGTACGGTTGTAAGTTTCTTACTCTAGCACGCAAAACCTACTGAACTGATTTTAATGAAATTTACAATCGCCTGATGTTGATGTACTAAGAAGATAACAATTCAATTTACTTCAACTGTATATTACATAACAATAAGATACATTCACGACTTGAAAAATGTTTGACTTGTCAGGTTTATCCTAATAACAAAAGACAGAAAGAAGTTTTTAGGCACGCGTGCATGCCTAAAAACTGTCTTTTGTTATTAGGATAAACCTGTACCAGTAACCTGGATAAATTTGTACCAGTTGCGGTATCTAGTATAAAAACTGAGTCTATGTTATGGACAAACTTGTAGATTCCATTACGTCCAACTCAAACAAACCCTTGATACCTGGCGGCACGTCTTCGTGAACTTTCATTTTAGTCCCTGAGCTGAGGACAAGACCACGAAACTCTTCCAATATAAGAATATAGACAGTTTCTGATTTATTCAAAGATATTGGATATAGACACAGATTTAAAATCAATGTAATGTTTTTATATCTGTGCGATATAGATCACTTATATTTGCTCAAGTTTGTTTATTAAATTATTGTATCTAGTTGTATTGTATCTATACTTGTACGTACAGTATAACGGCGGACTTATTCCATGTCGAAATCTCTTACAGTCAAACGACTAATGGTCGAGAGCGTCGAGAGGATATGTATACAGTAAAAGTGATCAAGGTATCATCACCATCAATAGTATCCTAGTTGTTAATTACACAGGCCGACTTATTTATTGATCGTCAAATTTATAGCAGTAGATTTGGCTGATATTTACTTATAATGACATCTATGTCCAAAAAATTCCAAATCTTTTTGGAATAGAGGACTGGACGTTAAAATTTAATGGACATATTATGATACAAACAAAGTCACTTGCTACTTTATGACCTGAATTTATAAATCTGAGTTGTTTTATTGGAACTAAATTTGAACATTGCCGATTCTTCAAAATCGGTGAAAATTCTTCTAAATGAAGAGGTATCAAACCTATTTGTCCGGTGGATTATTGTTTAATACATACTACGGTGTCACCTGGTCTTTACGGATATGATTTATGCGTTTTCTAAAAACCA
This sequence comes from Plodia interpunctella, assembly GCF_027563975.2. Classification (NCBI taxonomy): domain Eukaryota; kingdom Metazoa; phylum Arthropoda; class Insecta; order Lepidoptera; family Pyralidae; genus Plodia; species Plodia interpunctella. Next base: position 3,205,361 of record NC_071302.1, read on the forward strand.
ACTAACCAATAATGTTTTATTAGCAATCCCATGCTTTCTAGACAAAACAGTGTTGGCTCTGCGGTCAATCTCTAAGGGAGTGGGATAAACGACTTTATGTATTCCGATAACAGCTTGTTCTCTCTCGTTAAGATACTCTTTAATGATTCTTTATCATGAGTTAATGAGCTTTAATTTTAACATGTTCCTTATCTCAAATTTTAATGATCTGGATACTGAGTTCAAATGATTACTTGTGTTTATTTCTAACATTAATGTTAGCTAAAGGAATATTTTATAATAAAAAACGACCGCGGGCGTGGGCAAAAGTCCATGAAAAAGTTTAGCCAGTCTAATTTTTTCTCGTTCCGTTAAAATGTCCATTCGTGGGCAAATGTCGATCTGTTGAAATGTCAATCCGTGGACAAATAGCCTGTGAGTGAAGAGACTATACGCCGCCGGCTCCAAATTAAAAAAATTAAAAATCAAAGCACAAACATTGCGTAGTTTGTATGAGTGTTTTATTTGCCTCAATGAAAAACCAGCAATGTACGCCGAATCTGTCTAAGTTCGACGAACTTTTCCGCGATAGTCTGGTGCCGGTATTACATAAATATCGATGTCTGACTTACTCTTATGTGGTGTGGACGATGGCGCCGGCGCACCTTCGAGGCTACAACATTAATCAGCTGTTGAATCAATATTAATGGCCAGATATACCTAGGCATTGACACACTATTGACTCAATTTAACTCACATTTGCATTGTTTGTTGGTTTTAAGTTTACTCAATGTCTGTCTAAAGTACGTATATAGTGTCCATGTATCAGTCCGTAACATTGAGGTCAATTATTTGAGCAATCTATTTGAGTCAATTGATGAATGTTATAAATCTGCGGAGGTTTTAGATAAAATTTTTAGGAAATTGTAAATATTATATATCACTAACAAATTAATGTTACACACATGTTTATGACCCTTCACTCAAAATCGACTAGACTGATTTGATGAAACTTGGTGCACACACGGGTAGAATATAACTGAAAATTCAAAAGCAAGGAGATTGTATTTTTGATAAATTTTTGCTAGCTTATTTTCTTTCTACTGGATCGTTCATTCGTAGAAACTCCTTTACTTAATAACTTAACAAACAGACTATTCCATCACACACTTATAACGTCATTTCATCAATGCACTATCCAGATCCAGAATAGCATGTTAATATAATCAGTAAAATGAAGTCTGAAACAAGTTTTAATTATTTGAGCTACATACCTTCCACAGGTGCGACGGACAGGTTTGGCGTTAGCAAAATTCGAGCCGTTAATACTAGTTTTATCAACCTACATTTAATCTGTGTAAATGGGCCACACTTTATAGCTTTTTATGATGTGATTGAAAAGCAAAATCGAAAGTTTGATCCCAGGCAAAACGTTATACCAAATATTCAATATTGCAATTTGAGTATCTACTAAACCCTATTTCAAATACATTTTGTAAATGGCTATTTGATTTATATCTATTTAAGCATAAAACCAGTGAGAATTAGATATAACTTCCATTCTAGTAAAATAATTGCGTAAACGTCGTAAACGACGTCAATCTCAATAATGATTCTTGTATAAAACATGATTTCTCGTCATTTATCGTATATTTTATGTATTCAATAGCTTAATATTTACTGAAATTAATACATACATCTTAATAAATATTGTTTTGTGTCATTATAACTAGTAAGGGCCAATGAAATTGGTTTTGTTATTTATGGTTGGTAGAATCTTTATATCTTCTTCTTCTATATGCTACACTCACTCACTTGTCACGAAATCTCGAAACTACCGAGCCCATGAAGATGAAATTTGGCAGGAAGGTAGATTGTGACTAGGAGACGTTTGCTAAGAAAGAATATTTCGAAATTCCAATCCTAAGGGGGTGAAATAGGGGTTGCCAGTTTGTATGAAACTTCGTAATTTTTGAAGTGAGACACATGAAATTTTCAATTTAAATTTGGAGTTGGTAAAAAAAAATAATTTATTATTATTTTTTACCAACTTTTGAAAATTTCATCTCTATAGGTTTGAAATAGGGGTTGCAAGTTTGTATGAAGCTTTGTCATTTTTGGTAGGTAGGTTGGGAAATTTATGCGAAACTTTATTATTTAAAGAAAAAGAGAGGTCCATGAAATGTTCGCCCCGCGTTACGTGAAGCGGGAATGGGACACGTAGCGGGATGGAACACGTTACAGGAAACGAAATGGGACAATTTGCAGAAAACGGGACAGGACAAGTTGGTTGGACAAGTTGGTTCGACAAGTCGGAACGAGACACACAGGTAGTAGAAATCGTAGCGAGAAATGGGGAACTGAACTAAAGATGACAAAAAATACGAATTTGAATCATAGTAATAAATTTTACCAGTCTTAGAATACGCGATAAAAGAATTGAAATAACTTATTTTTATTATTACATTATCTGTTTAGCCAATAATCTTCCAGGAAAATAAAATAAAAATAAAACTTCGTGAATTTCAGTTCTTAAAAGGAATTCACTCATGCGAAGCAACGGGAAAAAGCTAGTTAATAATATACTTAATACCGTACAAAATCTAGATCTTTTTTTAAATCTAGATCTTAAAATTGATATACAAAACTAACTCAGAAGCATACTGATTTGCCAAATATTCTGACGAGCTGACCCAAAAGTGTAGGATCTAAATTTCAAATTTAAAGCGCTCACGTCGACATTTTTTTCTATCTTCGAGTTCCGTACATTTTAATAAATAGGAAGCTAAACTTACAAAGTTTGATAATTTTTATAGGGTGTAATATTGTGATATCAGACGCTAATTCATTTTATCAGTATAAAACTGTTTCTGAGCGTAGGGTACATTTTATTTCGGTTATTCGTTATTATATAAAATAATTGCCAAAACACAGATTCATTTAGCTTGGGAATTATGGAATTCATGTACATTATACTCCAGCACTATTACATAAATAACTTTAGTTACTTCATCTACCGGATCTTCCGTAATGCCTTCTACCAATCAAGAGACAGGTTATTCCTAGTTTGATGGTGGATGGTTGAATGGTGGACCCGCTTAATAAACATTTATAATTAAGCTTATGAACGTTGTATGTATGTACATAATGTCCTTTTTGTTGTCAATAAATTATATAATTTTTTGAGTTTCAGTATCCCACAGCATTTAATTTTTGAAAAGTTTTGTGTATATAATAATTGTGTAACTGTATTTTGTTCTTGTTTTACCATCACTACATCACAACAGAGTATAAAAGAAAGTAGTTTGCCGCTGTTTGTCTGTCCCTACATATGCTTAGATCTTTGAAACTAGGCTGTTTTTTAAATAGATATATTAATTCAAGAGGAAGAAGAGGAGTTTGTATGTATAATTTATTATGTTTTTTCATGGGACGGGTCGCGAGCATATAATGATATAATAACAATAATAAGAATAATAAGTAAGTAGAAATGGTAAAATACATTTGGAAACTTGAGATTTTAATCAATGCGAATGAAAGGAGAGTGTGCTTCGTGAAGGCTGTTGAAACTTTACATTAGTCAACTTTCTTCAGATAATTACAGGACGCACAATGAATATTCATAAGGCGCTAAACTCTAAAGAAAGCGAAAAGACACTTGGTACGAATTGTGACAGGAATTAATTTTCATGGCATTTCATTCTTCAAAATTATCTACTGTACCTAAATTCAAGGATCTACTTTTCTTTTCCTTTCTTTCTTTTGGTTTCTTTATTGTGATGACTCCTAAAAGAAGTTAATTATAAGATACAAAAAATTACATATTTATCCATTCGAAATAATTTATAGTCTTGTGATAAACTGCCTCCATGATAGAAAACATACCTTCCTAAATGAATCCAAAATCATTACCTATAAGCCTATAAGCGTTTGATTTCATTTCAATGCTGGTCTAGTAGTAATACAAAAACAAAGAATGTGCTCACAATGTGCCAATTGATTATTTTGCTACTGCGTAGATTTTCAGACAGAAGACTAGTAGTTACTAAACATTCCAATCATCAATTTAATCAAAATCAATAGCATCTAGCTAATCCGCTCAATATATTTCTCGTACAAAAACACTTTTTAATCATTGAAAATGGTCTATTTGGAATAGTCAGGTGTGATTGGAGACGGAGCAATCAAAATCGGAGCTCTCCTCAGAATTCCAACGCGTGGGCATACTCTAGGCAACAAAGGCACAGAAAGTGATTTTACTTTTGTCGGGCAGTGCGCGAGTTTTCACCAATTTGTCCCTACTTATCTTAAGGCGGTCAGCGGAGCGCTAATTTTATATGCACCGCCTGTTCACTATGCACATTTGGTACTTTTGCGTGCACTTAGAACTATAACGTGGAAGAAGCGGCGGATTCCTTTTATTATTACAACTTGACAATTTATAAGAGCTGCGTTTAAAGTATCCAATATTCAAAGTGGCTTTTTAAACATCTAACAATTTTTTACAACATGTATTGCATAGAAATTAAATCGACTTTCTGATCAATTAATAAGTGAATTTGTATAGTCATATCGTTACCCAAAGCTCCTGTGCATTTAGTTAAATAAAAAATCCACCAATATATTCAGATATTAGAACATTATAATATTTTCAAAAAGGTGACATGACTACTTCTAGGTTACTACTACTAGGCTACTAGAAAATAGTTGTATAAAGAATGCCCATAATTTATTGATGATCTACATCATCAAAGATATCAAAATTATACTAGACATAAATTGTTATGTTACATAAGATAATTATTCAAAAAGAGAATAAAAATTTAAACCCGTTTGCGTCAAATGCTTCAGAAATTACAAATTAATTCTACAAAGGGCATTACTGTACTACTATCACATTTGAATCACAAAAGACCGAGCAAATCTACAATAATGTCGTGGTCCGTTCAAAGACCGCAGTCTTTTGTTCGTTATCGCCACTCACAAAGGAGATAGGTAGCTCGTGTTCTATTCATATCTTCCCACTTCCTAAGCGAGCGAGGGTGCCTTGAAGTAAATATGTGTATATGTAATGAGTCTCGTCGCGACCCTCTCATTAAATATTTACCTCAATGACAACATAAGTTATAATTATGACAAGACTGAAAGCCCTGAATACAAAAAAATATACCATTATAAGTACCGTACCTGAAATATATCTTTCAAACTTGAAACACCCAATACAACTTTTTGACTTTCTATGCAAATTTAATTTGACAATAATGGAAATGTAGCTAATTAAATTTTTTCGTTAAAATCATCAAACACCTTGAAATATGTCAATCAAATGTTATGTGATTGTTATAATTGTAAAGTAAAAGAGAAGTATTTTTTATCAAAATTGTGTGATAAGTAAAAATTCTGATAGAAATCAGAAAATACGTATCAGAACACATTAAAATGCGAGCCGTGTCTATGCGCTTCTGAGCTCAAAAGTTAACACTCGAGCAATCAGAATCAGAATGAGCCCGCGCGGGCATCACATCACACATCACAATCGCGTTTTTGTTGCGGATCCGCGTAAACCGGGCACGTACCAGCTTTCCTACATTCTGTACGTGACTGACCATGGACATCTAGCTCATTGAGAAAATCAGTTGATCAATCAACTTCATAAACTGTGGCGTAATTTCTATCCAAATTATGGCTTGTCATCAATCATTAGGTACTTTTAGTGTTCCGTACAATAAAATTTTAAATAAAAGGTAGAACCCTAATTGAATCACTACATTGTCTGTCTATCCATCAGTCTGTCAAGACCTTTTTTCAAGAACACGTAGAAATGTCAAGTAGAACTATATCAATAAATACTAGGGTTTTCGGTCCCTCAGACAGATTTTTCCAAGTCATTTCATAGTCAAGATCATTGTAACATACCTTTTACAAGTGCCTATCGCCATCTAGTGGGAAATAGTCGCATACTAAACTAAATAAACTGTGTGTAGATTCCTTTACGATATTTTCGCATATGTTTTGTAGGATTTTACGTCCTGACCGATTTTACTGCACCAAATGTACTTACATACATAGTTGAAACATTATCCTCCTTCTACTGCAGTAAGGTAAAGTGGCAGCTCCCATCTCGCGCCATAAAACCAAAGCATTCCTTAGCTAGAAGCGACGACGCATCAGGTTATATCCGCCGACCCTCTAACCTAATCCAGGTTACTGAAGCAACCAGTCTACGTTGACCTATCGAAAAAAAATATTGTTTTACAACTTGATAGATGATACAATATCTTAAATTTAAAGCTATTAATCTATAGTCTATCATTCAATTCAACTATGCTTGTTAGGTTGTGGGGGAAATGGTCCTAAAATGGGAGCACCAATAACTCGAAATAGCTCATAATAGGTAGGTAGTAACAATAACTATCGAGTTCTAATTTGAAGACGGGTGAACCATTTATAACTGACCCTCAGTGTCCAATGATGTGGGCACTGATACAAAGGTCCTATGTAAGAAATTACTTAACCCATAATAGTAGGTAAATTATATAAGTTACTAAATAAAAGAAGGTAAATATGACATGTGTTAGTACAATTCGATGGTGTTTTTCACTTATTGCTGTTAATTATGTGATTTTATTAATCAGTTCGCAGTTACACTCTGCATGTTTTAATTTCGTTAGTTGTGTGTTCTTTATCTTCCAGACTTCTTGTTCTTCTTATAAAAGCATCATAAATTAACATAATAAGAAGCTAATGATACTGGAATACCAGATATCGAATTAGGAAATTGAAAGTACTCACACATCCTAATTAGAAGCAAGTTTGATTTTATTATCACTTGATAGCATTATAAAGCTAAATTACGGATGTGTAACACACATTTGTACAAGCATTAGTTGTAAAAGTTAGAGATTAGATCGATGTGGGAATATCTATAATTTAATTTAATTATATCTGTGTCAATGGGCCTGGTTTGTTTATGGTTGATTTTTTTTATGGATATATATTATGGATATATATAATTGTTGGACGGATTCCATTATCGTGTTATGGAGTTTATTCTTTATTATTATATAATTATTATTAGCCGTGTTGGTCCAGTGGTTAAGACTCCATGCGTGTGAATCGACAGGTCCCAGGTCCTCTACAATAATTTTGTTCTATTTTACGTTTGTGATATCAAATAAATCATTTTTTTTCTTTATAAGAAAAAATAAGTTATTATAGTAGGTACTCATCATCATTATAATACCGAGTGTGTTATTGCTAACACTGGTGTCAGATTTGATTCAAGTTACCTAAAGGCATTTGACATGACTTTTTCGACACCTACTCCGACATCTAGTGGCAGGTATTCGAATCCGGTTATTATAATAGTAAGTGGTTAACATGGTTGCAAGTTACAACCACATGGTAACAATACGCAAATTAGGTGGGTATATTGAGGAAAGTTGCTCCCTTTATTCTGTTTCTGTTTAAATAAAGACAACCTATTTATTTATCAATTAACTAAAGCATCGTGTGAATTGAGGTTTTCACTTTTGGACCACACGGAACAGTCGCGGTCAAATGGACTAACAACGCGACCCGTGTGGTCCCGAAGTGAAACATTGAATAAATGGCACATGTTACTTACATACGGAGAAAATCCTACTCATACAAACTGCAGACTCTTTGATAAGATAATGACAAGCCCAAAATTATAAATGAGTGTACAGAATCCATACATTCATATAGCTTACAGCGATTTATATGTCCGATCAATTTTGTTACTCGATAACGTCACCGAATAGTGATTAATGCATCGAATTCTTTTTACTTTTAAACTACATTCTGACGGGTTTATATGTACCACTTTTAGGAAATCGTGTGGTTACAATTAGTTGAGGTGGGAGTTTAGTGCCGGATAAACGAAAGTAATTTTTTAAATTTAGATCGCACTGTCTATAAATTAAGTTAATACAAGTTTAGGAAGTTGTTAGTAGGCTGTAGGTAGTTAGTACATGCCAGCTCCAAACTGTCGTCGAACTCCGAAATTTGGTAAACTGCTCGACGACAGTGTGGACCCAGCATTTATGTTTCTCTGGATGTATTTCAACTCTGTACGTCTACTATGTGAAGGTTTTGGATGTAATAAATAAAATATGTAGGTAGGTATCACAAAAGCATAGGTACCTGCCCTTTAACTGAGTATTTTATATATTTTTAAAACTTTTTTTTAAGTTGCGAGGTTTTGACCCATTACTAAAGAAAAATATATTTAATGTGTTCTATCAGGGCGTTCCTTGGAACGACACTTGTGTCGCCTTATATTGAAAATTTACGCTTGTGGAGTATAAATATTATAAATGCTCTAATTTATCCCACATTGTATTATTCACTGCAGCTAAATCCTACATTAGCCTAGAACAGTAAAATGTAAGTAGAGAATATATGGAAAATATGTCTCCTGCTTCTATCGTATATGTGTTTACATATGACAGTAAAAGAAAAATAAAGGTTTGCCTTGTAAAGTACTTAGGTATCTATGTATGCAAAATTCTCACAAACAGTCATAACGGTAACTGTCTTTTGCAAGTTAAAATCACGAAGATGTAATCAAATTTCTTAAACATTTGTCCCAGTTAATTTTCACAAAAATTATGCAATGAAAGCAATATAGGTATCCAAGACAACTTAAGATAAGAGGGTGGTTACCGCAGCCATCAGGTGGGCTTTAGCTTTGCTGATTGGTGCTGGTGATTCTTATCGAATGAATATGCTACATTAGCAAACTACTGAACCAGAGGTAATGTAACCAAAGGGATAGGATAGGATGCGATCAAACAGATGCGTACGAATTTGTAGAATAATTACATACTAGAAATACTATTCTTAAACATATGTAGTAATAAAAGATAACATTTGCAAAATTTTTGAGGAAGGTGGTCATTGAGTGGAAAAAGAAAAGTTCAAAATAACAATAATATTTCAATTTAAATGGCTAAAAATGATAATGCTATACTACTTATTTTCATTGCAGAATATGTGTCACCACCGCCTGCGCCTACGACCACAGTTAAATTTTAATTAGACGGAAGGTGTGGCCATTCCGGCGCTGCCCTGAAGTAACCAATCATGTCTGCCAATGATAAAATTTAGATAAAATGTTGAACTTGCATGGAATTTGGAATATTCTATAAATAGATGTTTCAATTTTATGATCGGCTGCGTTTACGACAGTTCCAGTTCTGTGATCGGTATTTTTATAATATGGATTTTTTTTTGTTGCACAATGCGAGGTTGTCACTAAACATTTGGTTGCCAATATTACTGTAAATCAACAGGGGGAACGGCGGTTATGAAGTGGCTTTGATAGTCCTTGAGTGTTGAAAGGTTTTCAACGCGTGTTCGAATTGTATTTTCAAGACTGGGTTGTCTGCATTGCGACAACGTCACGCGAATATGTCTAATGTCCTATCCATTTGACATATTCGCGTCATGTCCTATGCATTTGAACGTATAATACAGCTGTGTAAATAAATATTTTGGACGCGTAGGGGATAAATTTACCAGTATAGATCTGATGAAACTGTAAGATATTAAGTACTACTAAGTTTTATGCCACAGACTCTTTTCAGAAACCACTCCAGGGTGAAGTGAGTGTTTGCCAATTGAGAGTGAGCTGTAATTCGAACTTTACAGAATCGCAAGACTTAAGACAAGGCGACCAATATTTTTTAGTATTTTAATTTTATTACTATGTACCTATGTATGCCTTTTGAGTAGATTTAGTACTTATTCCGACTATTTTCGCTGATTCTATGCCTTTGTCCCTTTAAAATTGATTTAAGTAGCTTTGTTAATTAGAGTTTATTTTCCTTGCTTTAAACAACTTATTATTTCGAGAAGTAAAATAATAGACATAATTGTTACAACGCCGAAACGTCCCATATATCCCACAAGGGATAAAAAGGTGAGATTATATACAGCTAATAAACTCCGTGTACTTTTTTAAATCGAGTTGACGTCAAAAGGCCGGCTTTGTTTTATCAGCAAACATTATTTTGGGAGAGTTTGAGCATATTTGGTGTTAGAAATTAAAACAAACGTGGAAACTGGTAGTCTATGCCTACTTGTGTTAGAAAGTGTAGTACAATTTTAATTGCTTGTAAGTTGACTGGATGGATTCGAAATCAATTAGTTAAACGCATTTGCTTTGTATTACGATTAATGGTTTTGTTTTTTGTTTGTACATTTAATAGCAGTTAATGTTCATAAACTTGTAATTCAATGTTGTTAATTACATAAGTTATTATTCTTTTCTTTAGTGGTAGTAAACGGAAATATATCTGTCTTGTCTGGTATATATCTGTTCTTGTGTGTGTGCTTCACGCGCTTTTCTGTTATTAAAAAAATTTATACATTTTAATAACAGAAAAGCGCGTGTTACACCTCTGGTATTACTGCCATCGATAGGTTGCGGTGACCAACTTTGATCTTTGCCTTCTTAGAAGTAATGCTTGTCTATTATAAAATGCTATTTGGCGTTGGCTCTGTAAATCAATAGTTACATATTTAACATTCCAAAGTTACATCACTTAGAAAGCAACGAAAAAAAGACTAGCAAAGAATCTGCTTTGGTAATGATTAAATCGAATCAGATCATAAATCAATGTGATTATTTGGTGCGCAATTTCAAAATACTTTGGACTGAATTCTGACGATATTTTCTAAGAGAAAGTAAACTTTATTGCAAATACCACCTGGAAACTGGTTCTATGATTGGCCGGAGATTTTTATGACGGTAACATTTTATCGATTATTGATCGATACACGCCCCTCGATTTATTTGCGATTATTCGATTGTTGTGTTAAGCCGTTGTTAGATGAGAGATAATATTTAACCACTTCATAAGTATGGTCTTTTGTTTTGTCTGCTCATAATTGTTAATTCAATTAGAAATTTATTGGTAGGTAAGTAAAGATTTACGATGTGATATTGAAAGTAATAAGTTTTATATAAGCAGTTTAATTAGGAATCCTACTATATATGTATGTTTGTTACTATTTCACGCAAAATCTGCAGGACCGATTGTTATGAAATTTGGTACACCATTTGGTAGAATATAAACTGGAATGACACAGGCCACTTTTTATCTCGAAATTTCCACAGGAGCGAAGCCCTAGGGGGCAGCTAGTATTTAATATTTTTATGTAAAGATTTCATATAGCAGTGAAGGGTGGCCGGTGCTCATGAGACTGAAAAGGGAGTTGCAAGTCATGGAGATGACAATGCTCCGTTGGATGTCTGATGTCGGCTCGCGTGAATAACTCGCGTATTCGCAATCTTCATGTACGTGACATAGCCGACAAACTTTTGCACCGCCGTTACGGCCACATCTTGCGTAGACCGGCAAATTACGTCTAATGCTAATGTCGTTTCTAGCTATACAAATAATTTTGGAAACAGATTTATGTAGTCGTTTTGGAGATTATCTACTACACCACACAAACTAATAAATATCCCAAATACTAATATAGCCAGAAGTTAGAACCGTACTAACATTTACATAGCAACAGCTTCAGAGACCAACTCGACTATTTGAGTCCTAAATGCTTGACGAAATCCGGCTTAAAATAAATACGCTTCCGTTGGTTTGCTCACAGCTAATAAAATTTCAGAACACATCGGAACAAGGAATGTAGCATAGATTGTAGCTAGAAGAATTAAAGAATTTACTGCAATAGTGCAACATTATTTTGCCGGGCTAATTAGCCTGTAACACACAACCAGCCATATTTTCACATCAAAAATCATTTAAATCCAATGCTTCTTTATTATGTGAAAGAAATACACGTATAATACTAAAATATTAGTATAAATGGATATGAAGCATCGCATTATGGAAACTCGTAAGTGTAGGTTTCCTCACAATGTTTTTCCTTCAGCGGAAGCAAGTGGTGGACGATGAAATATATACATGAGTCACATTGGTATACAAACTCATGTGGCAACAGTAGGATTCGAACCTGGGACCTTTCGGTTCACAGGTCCGAATAGTGTAGAAATCTTAACCATCTCACCACCACCGCTTCTAAGTGACCCAAATATTTTGGACCCAAATAACTCGCGCGCAGAGATTTTGTTTATACCTTGACTATTTTGAAGATGTTTTGTTTTTGAAGGTTGGAGCTATGAGCTATGGGTTACTACCCATAGCTGTTTATTACTATAAACACTACAGATAGCTCCTAGTAAAATCATGCTTATTGAAAACATATTTTTGATAAAGATTTCATAGAGACGTAATTAATTATTTAATAATGTTACCGAATACGATGAAATTAATACAAATTACGCGTTTAATGGAAAATGTAAAAGCTTTATTGAAACTTTTGGTAGATAAAGTAAACAAAAGTGTTTGCGCCAAACTGTTTAGCGACCTTGTTCTTTTCAATTACCGGGAATTATTTTGGATTTGTTTGTCGTTTTAAGGACGGAATTATGGTAATTATATATATCGACGAAAAATGTGTGCCAAAATATATTTATTATTTAAGTAAAACTCAAAATGTGAAAGGTAGTGTGTTTAACCACAACAAAGGTGTATTTATTGTTTGCCGGTAATAATTTTATTGTACGTTTTTTTTTTAATAACCTGAGGTGTCCCATTGCTGGGCAAAGACCTCCTTTCCACTTCGCCATCCATCCCTGTCCATTGTGTAACTCCTCCAGATTTATTCCGTCGCATCTAAATTTTCCGACCATCGTGTTCTGGGGCGGTCTCTTTTTCGCCGCCAAAAAAAAAATTACGTCAATTACAAGTTTATTTATTAGACAAATTAAAAAACCCCCGACTTTAAATATTCATTTCGCTACAACTTTTGAACGGCTGAACGGATTTTGATGAAACATGGCTAAGAACACGCTGGATCAAATTTTCTATTACACAAAAAAAAACTAAACGAAAATCGGTTTCTCCGTTTGGGAGATACAAACAAGATACACAGACTGACACGATACGCAGACTTATAACACCCCTCTTTTTTGCGTCGGGGGTTAAAAATTTATAATATAAGAAAGATACATGTACAACGACGAATATAGGGACAGAGAGGCTTATCCAATATAGGGATTTTTTATCGTCAACCGACGATAGGTTGAAAGGACATGGTATACATGGTATATTACAGTTATTTTGTGAGAATTCGATCACTTTCCCATTACAATGCGAACCTAATCTTTCTACCACAAGTTAGACGCTGCGCATGTTCAAATACGGATAAATAAATAAAATCGCACACACAGATCGAATGTATGTCAGTGTGTTAGGCTTGTACGTTGTCCGGCTTCGTGTCATAGGGTTGTCACTGAATAATTAATTTTAAAGATTTTTTTAAGCAAAGGTAACGGCTTGTGGTCTAGAAATATCAGGTTCGAACCTTATTTTACTTGTGCCCGTAATTGCCCTGTCTGACTGAATCTGACTAATACTTTCCGTAAATAGTTTTCATAGAATACCACTTGCTTCCAGTGAACATCTTGAGGATTTTAAATATTTATAAGCACTGTGTGAAGTGGAGAAGGCAAATAGCAATATACTTCATTATAATTTCTAATTCTCATCGCTACAAACATTTTTGGAATGATCACTGATGAGAAGAGAATACCGAAAAACATTTAACAATAAATAATATTAATATTAGTCTAATAATTTATTAGTAACTAGCGACCCGTCCCGGCTTCGCTCAGGAAAAACCATTATAAATTATACACTGAAACATTCTTCAGAAACCACACATTGGTGAAACCGCATGAAAATCCGTCCAGTTGTTTTTGAGTTTATCGCGAACAATAATATCTATAAGGATAACATTAGTCTCTATTAAACCTTCTGGTTTGTAATTAAATTTATATTTGTTGAATAATAATAAAAAAATACGTACATACATAAATACGATCAGAAAAATAATAATAAACTTACTCGATGAGAAGCATAAAATTAAGTATAAATAGCAGCCCTCACAGGCTGTTCTCAGAGTTCGCTCTCGATTTTTCCCTGAAGCGATTAATTCATCGAGTCTTCCATCTTAAATGTCAATTAACACACGCTAAATTAAAATCGCCATAACTTTAACGTTTATTTTATTTACGACGTTTCGTGATCAATGTTATTGTTTATATTTGCAACGCAAGTGCAACGTGCATAATATTATTACAGCGTAATGAATAAGCCACGATTAACATAATTAATTCTAATTTTATATACATACTGTAAGTTTAACGTTTGTCTATTTCATTTATGGCAGGAAGTTTTGAATTTAAATTCAAATAAAGCAATACGTTTCCATTCTATCCTTACGGGATAGACAAAGCCTAAGAACTCAAAGGCCCCGTTTAGCTAACTTATGGATGATTAGATGTTGCCCGGGGCTTCGCTCCCGTGGGAATTTTGAAATAAAATATAGCCTACAGCAATCTTGGATAATGTACCTTTCTAATGGTGAAACAATTTTGAAAAATCGGTTCAGTAGTTTCAGAGATTACCCGTTTACCTCTTTATAATAATAGTATAGATATATAGAGAATCCATATCCCCCCGTGGATGTCGTACGTATCGCAACTATGGGACACAGTCTAGGCAGCTGGTATGCAACAAAACAATAGCATTCCAAACGCGGGTTGATTTAGGCAGGCGGCTGGTTGTAAAATCACGGCGAAATTTTTACGTTATTTGTTACGCTGATCCCGGGCTTTGCGGCGTCACAGCTCCGAAGCTTTGACGCTGCATGTATAGAGAGTAAAAAAATGGGTTTGCGCCCGCGCGAATATTTACTGTTTTTGGTATAAACCATCTGGTTGAGTAAACAGAAAACATTATATTATATTATTAAGTATTTTGGACCACAAAGTATCCACTTTCCAGCCTAACGAAGCGTTTTATAATTGGTGATAAATCTTTTCGAATTGAGGTTTTAATTACTTTTATGTTGGATTGGACAGTAATCACTATTTTATGATTTAGGTTTGAATTGAGAAAATCTAGCCTTGAAAGTTTATAAAGATTTATTGATTCCGCGTATTTCTCTAATCTTGAAGTCTTGAAAAATTGAATTCATGGATTAGTTTCGTGGATTAAGTAGTTAAAATAATACTATATCTCTAATATAATAAGTACTTATATATTTTTAAGGATTAAATATTAATAATTTTATTTATGTGACAATTCAAAATGCCTAGGTGAATTAGTAAATAGTTTTATGCTCAAATGTGCATTTACGAATTAAGTATGTGAAATAAATAAATATGAATATGTCAAAGAAGGTACATACAGTCGGAGTCCGCCTAAACAATTCCTAGTAACATTTCACTTTCGTTTCTTATCACTACTACATAAATTAGCGCCTCTCATCTTGAACTTGATTCATGCTGGACAAATTGACATGGCACTAAAAAGGCGTTTTTAAACGTGTCTAGAGGAAGTGAAACTTGCGTATGCGCATGTGTGTCGAGTCTGAAGGTCGCAAGTAGGATCCGCAAGCGGGCTGGCTCATGCGTGCGAGTACCAGTGGCGTAGCTATCGGAGGGCTAGACGGTGCTATGCACAGGGGCCCCCAAGCTTGTGGGCACCCCAGAACCTGACCAGCGACCTTTTTCTTTCTCGCACACATTGTGTTTTATATCTCAAACACTACGTATGTTACTTCCTTAAGTTTTATTATTTTACAAGCTTTTATTGAGTTTCGTTTATTAGTAATCAAATCTTTCACTTAAATAACGTTATGTACCAACTCCAACATGATGTTTTTGTCTCGTATTGAATATGATACGATCTTGCTGTTACAATGATTATGTCAAAACTGACATTTTTGGGGTTTACATCTTAAAATGTTCTTCTTAATTTTGTCCTTATCCCGCTTATATCCTTATATTATAGGCTACTTACTCGATTTGATGGACAAACTTATCATTTCATATTATAAAAATGTTTTATAATATGAAATTATAACAATATAAATATATACAGTGTGGTGGTTTTAGAGTAGGACCCTAATTTATTGTCAGAATTTCTGCCTCTACCTCTAGTAGTTTTACACATAGATGTGTGAAGATTTAATTTGAAATATTTATTGCTTAATTATATGATAAACGAGTACATTATAATAGTCTAATTTCGAATTGTGTCGAAAGCGTAATCAATTTTTCTATTATCTATATATATATATATATATATATATATATATATATATATATATATATATATATATATATATATATATATATATATATATATATATATAGATATATATATATATAAAACTCTTGCGTTACTGAGTGACTGATTGACTGACTGACAGACAACGCATTATTATGATTTGTATGATCTGATATGATGCGCCCATGATCTGCTCTCGACGAGGGAACTATTCAATGGTTTATTGTGTGGAACACGTGTTGAATTAAATAATCTACCTGACGACAATAAAAGGTTGTGTCAAAAATTAAATTTTTATAGGAAATTTAAGTACGATCACGTAACGTACTTTCTAATTTTAAATGCAATATAAATTTATAAAAATATTGATAATAAGAAAGATATCCCAAAAATAGGACAAGACTAAATTACATCTTACTATTGTGCTTTGACCAGAGAAAGTGTTCTCAATATATTTTCCTGAAATAAAACCATGTATACAATTTATCGAGCATGTAATTAAGCACTATCGTAGTAGTGTAACTTATCAATGAAAGTTTTGTAATCGTAAAATGTTTATCAATCTCTCACATTAATTCTATTCAGATGTATAAGTTGAAGAAGACTATTTATGGATACAACATTTTTCTTGAAAATGTTGCGAAAATATTTTCAGTATGGAATATTAATAATATTAAATAGGACAAAGCGTCACTTGATAAGTAAGTGATAATTACTGCTTAGAAATAATTGCAATACCAGGAGCCTTATAGGAGCTTGTAATTGACGATAAACTAACTTCTAGATAAATCTACCTGATGTGATTGGTCAGTTAACCATATCCTACGCTGATACACAATTTTTAATGCTATCTGTATGATATTTTACATTTAGGCTATCTGATACTTTATCAGCGAGCGGTGAAACAGGTCCATAGACTCGTTTTTTTATATCCAATGTCGGATCGGGAATATCGCTACAGAATCGCTACAGAAATATATTGGATTATACCTTAGTTATTTTAATTTGGTTTCATGCAGATAAGTGCCTTTTGTTTATTCAATATTGTTGTTTTCTGTTCAAAAAGAATCAAGACACCAATCATTTTGTTTAATGGACACACACAAAAAGCCCTCCATTTTTCACGACGATTTATTTTCTAAGAAAACAAGAAATATTATAAAAAGATGTTTTCAAATGGCCACTTGTTGGTTTGTTATCGCCGACAAACAGTTGAAAAGCCGTCAATGAATCCACTGCCCCACGAATCCGGTTCGTTAATGATGTCGCGGCGACCAACTTTTGTTTCAGTATTCCCGTGCCCGACATAAAACTGTTAGATAAAGGGCATAACGAAACAACACACTAGTACATACAAGCAAAATTCAACTTTATATTAACAATAACAAAGCGCAATTTAATAATAACGTAGAAAAACTACCAGCAATCTCAGAAGAACTTAAATTAGAAATGGATTTGAAGAATAATAAACTTTATAATAATAAAGACAAGTTTGATAATGAAGTAATAGTAAGTCTATGTTTACAGTGTCCATGTAGTGATAGCTTTGAAGAGAGAACTAACAAGTCACGCTTATTGCGTCAGTTTGAAGATGAGCAGAAATATAATGTCACTTTTTTAGACAAATGAGTTGAATTTTTAATGACGTATTAATTAAATTTGGGTATGTAATTCTGAAATTCAGTTAAAATGTAGTATGCAGTAGTCTTTCGATGAGTTACACTATACTTTCGGTTACACATGAAATACCAATCTGAAAGCTGAAAATGTTTCCTGCTAAACAATTTGTGATGCTAAACAATTTGTGCAAATATGAACACCAAAATTGTAAATGTCTTAACTAATTTTGTTAAGACATTTTCGATATTAATTAAATTCACACAATTTAATATCTTTTATGTAACTTCACAATGGCAATATTGATTTGTATAAAATTTAGTGCACATGTCGAGTAGAATCTAAAATAATATATAGAATGATTTTTATCCCGGAATTCGCAAGGGAACTCACTCTTGGGGCACAGAAACACTATATCGATAAGTTCTTTGCCATATTTTCAACATCGTGACGCACTAGTTACAAATTTCAACAATTTTACTATATGTATTTAATTATGTATACATTTTTGCTAATCTTTATAACTAAATGCTAAAGGTCGGGTTATACAGTTATTCAACCGAACATAATAACTGTTTAAATTTCTTTTCCTATTACTTTGGTTATACCTACGTTTCAATTTGCACTCTATTGTTTGGTTTTGATGTTAATATGACTGTCATCGTCTATTGTCCGTTCATGAATTTCCGAATCTATTTACTCATATATATAATTTTTTGGGCCATTAGTTTGATTTATTGTTAGTTTTATTCCTGTTAATGGCCTTCGGAAATCCATTTGAATATGTATCGTTTGTATTTATGCGATTCATATGTTTCATACGGTTAAATTTGATATCCCCAAGTAAATATTTAAAATTAAGATTCAGAAAACTTACTTTAAGATGAAAAAACACATTAATCTAACTCCTACAAGTCAAACTCTGACTCAGAGAACTGATTCATAATTTTGACGAGTACTCTCGTAGTAAAGCTGTTACAGTAACATGATGAATTTTAAAACAAGAACCTGATACAATACTTCCAGTACACAAACAAATCCACAATTCTATGGAAACGCTACATTCTGATGAAACAGTAAACATACCTGTATAACTTGCAATGTAATTTCCAATTAAGATTACAGAGAAAAACGAAGAATTTGACCAGTATTCAACCTAAATACGTCCAATAGCCGATAACGACGCCTACATGAAGGTTGTTTAAAAACATCCATCAATCCGCAATATATGTCTTAAGGCATCGACAGAGATATCAAAATACCTTTTTGTTGGGCACGTCTTTATTATAGTACTACGGCTACTTTCCAAAGTGTCAATAAGCTTTCGCTATCTATGGCCGAAACGTTCTTTGTTTGTTTTACTTATTTGAACATTATTTTTTTTGGCATCTCCAGAACCAACATGTGACGCGCTAAACTTTCCATGTTTAATTGGTCGCATTGATGAGTTCGGTCAATAAATTTGTAAAAGTGATTTTATATCAGAAAGCCAATTATTCTTTGCGAATCATTGGGTGTCAAAATCAATAAACGTTTGTTAGGATTTGAATGTGTTCTGTAGTTGACCAATTTGTTAACGAATTTGTGAATTACTAAAGCCATTGGCAATTTTAAATCAATTTGTTTATTTGAAAAATTTGCAAAGATTATTCAGTAGTATACGCATCTTTGCAAATTATTTATCAGATGGTAGGAATAGTAATTATTTTATTTATTTTCTACATAAATTATTTTCTAACTCAAAACTTCTGAGAAAAAACACAAGAGCGTAAATGTTTTGTATCTGTTGCTTTTATGAAACATGTAATTTATATGTAAAGAAAGAAAATAATCTAAACATAAACTGCGACACGATAGGTATGTTGTGGATAAGTTTGTTTTTTTGTTTGTAAACTCTTTATTGCACGAAGAAAACACATACAAAGAAAGCAGTGAAACAAAGGCGGACTTATCCCAGAAAGGGATTTCTTCCAGTCAACCAAGTATTTGAAAGGAAAAAATTCAACGCACAAACAAAGTAAGTATGTAAGAGATCTATCTATTCTATATTAGCATAGTAATTGGTAACTCATGAATGACATAACTAACTTAATACTAAGGGTGGCACCCAAGATTTCCCAAGATGTACA
The DNA here is from genome assembly GCF_027563975.2 of Plodia interpunctella. Taxonomy (NCBI): domain Eukaryota; kingdom Metazoa; phylum Arthropoda; class Insecta; order Lepidoptera; family Pyralidae; genus Plodia; species Plodia interpunctella. The sequence continues at coordinate 3,225,276 of NC_071302.1, forward strand.
TTCCTGATGTATGGAAGGGCCCAAACTTGGAGACCTTCTATTACATAAATAAATTATTAGAGACACATAGTAACCTCAAACAAAACATTAAAACCCTTGAGAAATAGGAATTGCTGTATGTTGAAGGTCAAATTGTGGCGGAATAAATTGTGACTTTAATGAATACACCTAAGATACTTAACTATTTTTGTTTTTAACATGATGTGTTTTTATAATTGCATTCATTTAAAGTATTTAGTTAAAATCATATCTTATAACTTTTGAATCTTGTCGAACATATCATGAGTATATCTTACAATAAAAATTACATCACCAATTTCTAACAAATATCGTAAAGTGATTACTTAGATTGAATGTTAAATAATGCAAAATAATAAAACAATGTAACCGTGTAGCAAAAAAACATTTGAGTTTTTTTATGTGAACATCTGAAAATGCTATGATTGTGCTTAATAATATAACTTATATTTTGTAAAAAGGTCATTGAAAAATGCATAATGTGGACTCTCAGATTATTTACCACTATTTTGTTTTAATAACATTCGATTTTTTCGTACAGCAATAGCTAGGAAACCTTTATTGAAACTGTTAAATCATATGTCTATATAACTTATTTGCCTAGAACTTTCGTTTCCTAGACTATCAGATAACGATCTCCGGAATACCAACAGATTTCTTTGTATTTTTGAAAACTTTTGCAAATAATATTTCCGGTTAAACGTATATATTATATGTACGTTAGTCCTCTTTCCTCTACAACATCGTGGGAACTATGCGGTCTAAATAAATATTCGGCCGAACTCACTTTCGTTGCAAAACGATTCATAGATTCCATGTTGAACTTGTAACGTAACTGCCATTAAGTACCCACTTAGATTTCGGATAAAGTTTCAATTATAATGAATTGTTTTTTAACTATGTGTAAAACATTTTGATACAGTCAATTTTAATCAAGTTAGATTTCGACGGACGTTTTAAATGGCTGTTGATGATTGATGATAGATTTCGGGGAAGATATTTTAAACAACGTAAAATTTTAGTTAAAACATAACACAAGTACTAATTTGACAAAGGCAATTTTAAAAATATTTGTTTTCATCTGTGATTGAAAACATATTTTTAAAAATTGAATTGATTAAAAATAACAAAATACTAAATTAATGACGTGGACTTAAAAATATACCTACTAAGTATAGTTAAATTTCATACAATACAAAATCTCACACTCTCAAACATATTGTCATTCTGTATCCATACATTACAATACAAGTTTCCCTTTCATGGAAAGCTTCAACTAAAAACTGAAATTAACTGCAGGTGGATTTTCTCAAAGCTCGTGTCAATAATGAATTTATCACTTGATGACAACCAGAGCACCCAGTTTTTCTTCTTTTGTTATCATCATTATGTATCACAAGACCAGATTCAAACTAGTGCTGCGGGAAAATCGATAGTTTTACTATCGATAGTACTACAATTAATTGTCCATGAAAATCATTTCAAGGATTGACTGTACTAGGCGATGGTAATGATATTTTGATATACTGTATTGCTGTTTAATGTGCTATCGATATATATAATTGCTGCTATCTGTTTCAAACCATCAGTGACCTAGATATCATCATCAATACATAAGAGATAATAAAGACATTTTTTTAGATTTTTTATCTGTCTGTATGTTAGCTACTAGATGAAATGCGTATAAAAAGTAATGTGCTTACATATTTATCGAAAGCTTTTGTTTTAAATTTTAATTTCATCTACATATCAATATTATTGCTTTGACTCGACATCGACTACCATTTAAGATTTTATCGATTGACTGATCGATAGTGGGCTCTATCGATGGGCAACACTAATGCGAACAAAAACAAACAATAGATTCATTCAGTCACATGGGACCAATCGCCACGTAAAAAATAGACGTGCTTTTATCTCATGAAGATTTTTTATTGGGATACCGTGTTAGATTGTATGAACCGTTACATTAAATTGAAATTGCGACCCTTATTTATAATAAAGGGATAAACATACCCCATTTAAAATATGCTATTGTGTAATACACAAATGTTTCGTTTGAAGTAGGGTTTATTGTTAATTTTGTTCAAGGGTGGATTGCACCAGTTAACTTTGACGTTAAAAAACGCTATTTTGTCTAAAAGTCGGTGGCACGCAGGTTAAAGTCAACGTTAAAGCGCTACTTATTCTAACGATTAAGATGTCTCCTCTATATTCTTGATCCACTAATCTGGGTCCCAATTTATTGAATAGTAACACAAATCAAAAATATCTAAACTATAAAAAGTATTATCCCATCGAAAACTTATTGAGAAAAAAAACATTCTCAAATAATTATGGACATACAGCCAAACTTTGGTATTATACTTAAATATTGGTTCGATAGGATTATAAGTACTTAATTAATCATTTAATAATTGTTGCTATATCTCTGCTACAGATCATAAATGAGAAGTGATAATCATAACAATATATCTATTGTCACAATATTAAAAAACATTTTCAACGCGTCTCATTGAGACAACTGGTGATTCGAGTTCAGGTATTTTCTTTACTCAGCGTATAAGTCTAGCAGTAGAGCGAGGAAATGCTGCCAGCATTCTGGGCACGTTGCCGCGATGCGGCGCGTTTGAGGTTTTTATTTGTAATCTTTATGTTATTTTAATTAATTTTGATTTAACATTAAAAAAAAAAATCATGTCAGATGGAACTTGACAATAACTTTTAAAAAGAAATCGCATAACAAAATAAATGGTCAAATTCTCACGCATAATACCCTCATATTACCGGTCTTATTAATGTTATGTCTCATTCAAACCTACGGTCAATAGATGCAACCAAAGATTACATTCACTTTGATTTATAAGGTAACTCTACAAACGTGCTACTGAAAAAAGTTAGAAGGGCGCATACGCGCACACTAGCGCCATTTTTTGGTGACTACTGGGAAGCGAGCTGGACCATGGGAAAAGTTTATTTAGAAACTATATACTTAATTTAATCGATCTTCTCTCCTTTGCGTGTGATACCAAATCTATAAATGCTATAAAGGATATTTACTAAATATTTTCTTGCCAGAACCGATGGCTTCATTAGAAGCTGCCAATAAGTCAGCCCGAGTGTTATGGGCACTCGGGACAGGAGCAATTGATATGTCGTTATAATTATTACATTCGATTAATATCGACGGGAATTAGAAAAAAAAACCGTTATATGTATAGTCGTGTTCCTCATGGTTGAGGGTCATTATAGATTGTAACACACATGACTTCCTGGGCAATCTTAAGGAATTCTCCGTTTCACACACTAACTGATAAATTATCTACTAAAGTGCTAGTTTCTTCAAACATTTTCCTTCCCAGGAGCAAGTGGTGGTCTGTGAATACATCACTCAGATTGGTATACAAACTTATGTGGCCTGAGACCTTTCGATCACAGACGGATGTCTCAACTGCTGAATCACCACCACCACTACCATATCAGATGAATTAATGTGAGTCAGCTACGAACGAATAAATCTTCAAGTATGTTTGTATTTAAAGACTTGCGTCTTGTGTGGTCTTCGTACGAATATACCATTTTCATATCAACTGTATGAAACTGGAATGGAGCGGTATTCTTTTTCTAATAGGACTGTACGCATGGATCAAACTCCCATGGTCAAACGACGGATGTACCCTGGTGACAAAGTATCGCAAACCCTATCAAGTTCAATTACTCAGTACATATTAATTAGCAACAGACGAATCCTAGACCTAGACATCGACCTTCCATTCATCATAAGCTTTAATTCAATCGTTCGAAAATTTGGTATGTATGTAGGTAGACTTTCTCTGGGTGAAATGGCCAGAAGAGAGGGGCCGCCGACCTTGTTAGTAGGGAAGCTTACACCTGCGTTCCCACTTGTCAGTTTACCGCCGCCGCGCGCGCTCTCCTGCGCACACGCATCGCATCTCGCGACTTTCGCTACGTTTCGCCCATTTGTGGACTGTTATTGACGTTTTGTGCAACTGTGCGGTGTGTTTTTGGACGTTTCGGTGGTTTTGCACTTTGGCTTGGAGATTTAAGGTATGTTTTATAGAAGATAATTATAGGTTAAAGTTTCAGTGATGTTTGTTGCGATCTTTTTTGTTACTTATATTAAGTGGATACCTACTTAGATTTATATACATAAATTAGAGATTTATTCCGGTTATTTTTAAATTTGCATGTATCGATAAGTATAGTACTTAGTATAAGCACTCTTCCAATTTAAACTTAATATAAAATTAAAAATTTCGCTAATGCTATTTTGAAAAACCTGAAATAATAGGAGGTATTATAGTTGCGACTCCTCCCAAAAGAAGCTGGCCACTGGACGTGACCCTGAATGTTAAATAATATACAACTCATTAAGGCAATACATAATATACTGAAGCAATCAAATCCGTCAACTATAGAAATACAATTTAGAATTAGAAAATTTCTCCAAAGCACATGTCAAAGGTGACCCACTAAACACTACTGGATTAATAAATAATTCAAGCTTACAAAAACATTAACCTTGATAGCGAACCTGTTATCACAGATATGCTGTTGAATTAACATTTTCTACAGACTGTTACTATGTGGGTCGAATCATCAGGTCGAGAGTCGATGCCCGCGAGTCTTCTTGGTAACCTAATACGAAGGTTTGTCTAAAGTCTAGACTTGCATATGAATTAAGTATTTTAAAGTCTAAGATTATACTATCCGATTGTAAGAATTACAATCTATAATTCTATCTGGGTTGCAAAGTCAATTGACCCGTGCACACTGGTATTTTCAAACTACTCAACAGCTGTTAGCGCGTGTTATATACATACAGACAGAAAGCCTATAAAAAAGATTTTAAAAGAATGTTAGGATAAATTCAAATTATTTCCTTACGATAGTAATATGCTCGCTCAGCGACATTATAAATAATTTGTTACTAGGACACTATTAATAGGTCATTTTCAATTTAGACCTGACTTTGGTTAAAGCCTCATGAATCAAATGGACCAACTGCGCCATGACGTTGATTACATCATATTATAGTATGCGATAGTCTATCTGTATATTTTTCTTTTATAGCTAGACCTATTTTCATAAAATTTGTTATGGATATAGTTGAAAAACCCCACATCGGAGCATAATTACTTAGTACCTTTGTCAGTTTCATTAAGATACTTATAGATACAGACGGATATTGTAATAAATTATTTTAATAAAAGTACGACAGAAAACTGGCTTGTTTTAGATTGACCACATTGCGTGTCCAATTTTATTTATATCAAAAAAAATGTGATGACCTTCAGAATACCTCTTTTAGGTATTACGTTATATCCGAATAGACTGTTGCACTGTGAACTTAGCAAAGTCCGTTGACTTTTCTGTTTTGATCTTGACCTTAGTCAATGCAACGTCATGCACTTAGAATGCCTTAGATTTATAAATATTCAATTTTATTTGAATGTTTATTATCTCTTTTTTACTCCGTCCGTTTTACTAGGCTTTAGAACTCATTTTGTCTCTATTTCGCACGGTCTTTTCAGCATCCTTATTTTTTAGACATTCAATAGCTCAATATAGAAAATTTGTGAACTCAGTTTAATGATTTGTGCATACAAAGAATATTAAAATAAACAAGACATTAATCGTTCAAGATCTGAAAACAAATATTTTTGATATTTCAGCACACTTTTGATAATCATACCATAATGTACTCAATTGAAGCGGTGGTGGTGTAATGGTTAAGATGTCCACTTGTAACACAAAGGTCCCAGGTTCGAATATGAGTTTGTATACTAATCTGTATCGTGTACCTATAGTCGTTTTTATCGACAACCGCTTGCTTCCGGTGAAGGAAAACATCGAGAGGAAACCTGCAATGTGGTTGATTTTCAACTTGTATGTGAAATGAAGAAGGCAATAGCAAACCACTCCATTAATATTAAACCAAATAACACTATTGTCTTCAATTGTATTGCTATTGTCAAAAAAGTCATTGTGTGTGTCATTCCACGTAATTACCACGACCTTCAGACATGCGGAATACGACTATGAAATAGCCAATCGTAATAAAAATAGAAAGTAACATTCACTTTAGGTTAGGGTATTTTCTGCATTCTGAGCATATTACATATGATCTTACGACTTACCACTGAAATAACATATTGTTACGCTACTTACTATAATATAGCTATAACAATACATAACTCAATTACTACAAAACACCGATAACGGATAGACGTATCAACTTCAAATAAATTGAATCTCACGGTCAATTTTACGACTGAAATCGGCCTATTGAGCGATTAGCGAGGCTTTTACCCGATGGGAAATGCTTAGAATTGAATTATTTATTTAAATCGATTCCTTATTAACGATTCGATTAGGGATTGAATGTTAATTTGACGTAATTACGAGACTTTCAGAAAAGCCGCTTTAATTTAATCTTGGAATTGAGACCAACGGATTGTAATTTACGAGTATTTTAAGAAAAGTGACTGAGTTACCTTTATGGTTGCTACCATAGTTAGTAAGGTGGAGGGTCAGGTTTGTCTGCCCTTGACTGTACATAATGACAGAAATCCAATGAAATGAAAGTATATTAGTCAAACCCTTGACGGAGGCATGCAGGAAGCTAGTCGGCATTCATCTAATAGACTTTTAATAGTCACTCTAATGGGAGAAACGGCTTCCTGTCCCTTCGATATAAATCGGGAACGCTTTTTTATAAGAGAAATCTGGAAGATTACTCTACTAATTAATATGTTTATGTCATATGGAATTCGTGTGTTTACAAAATTTACTGACTTAATGTTTAAATAATTATTTTCCTTTGATTGGATTTGAAATATCTTCTAGAAATGATTTCTGAGCACTTTTGAAAGCAAAGTCTACGACAACTAAGGATATTGAAGACCCTGGGTTCCGAAGCTTTACGGCTGTGGAAGAAACTAGTAAAACACACATTTGAGACAGAGTCAAGGCCAAAGTCAAGGTATATAAGGGCTAAGAGCTGAATGGATGGCAGCTTCTGATGAGACCATTGAAATGGCTCGACTTTGGCAAGAAAATATTTAGTTTCCAACGGTCTAACGTTAGCAGATTTGCCATCGACGTGTAAAGTGTTGTATCATGAAATTTCTGTGATTGACTATAATTAAATATAATGTGACTTTTTCTTGTATTCAATGTGAAGACATTCAGTAAAAAAAAAAGTTGAAAGTCACATTATATTTGTGTGATCAAGATTCTCCACCCGATTTCGGAGTAACCCTCTAGTACGGTCAAAGACAAACATCATTTAACACCTTGTGTGGCACAACTATAACATATGACTGTCGGCTCATTTGAATATTCCAATTATATTCATAATCAGCTACTACATCTAACCCAAGTAAAAGTATGGCCCATAATCAATGAGAGCGACTCGTGGGAATCACTTTTTTTAGTAATTAATATGTACTTTATGTTGGGAGCTTTTGTTGGTTCACGTCATTTGGAGGTCGTAAAATGGAAAGTAGTTTAACTACGTATTATTCTATCTTTCCCGAACTTTTTACTGACGACTGGTTAGTATGTTCTTGGTGAATTTTGAATGAAACAGTTTGACGACACGGGAGATATATTTAGTGAAAGAGATCACTTATTAATTTATGCCTCCTTCGTATGACGTAACCGTGACTAGGTTAAAACTTATTAAACGTTATGAGATAAAGATTCATATTAAATTTCTATAACTTCCTTATTCACTATAGTTAGTACCTCTATTACCTTTTTTATGCAGTAGGGTTGTAGTAAGCTTGCTGTACACCAAAGAAAAATGGAGAGAAGTATGTTGGGCATAAGATTATTAGATAAAACTAGAAACAAAACTATAAGAAAATAGCCAAAAATATCTGACGTACTCGAAAAAAATAAGAAGTCTGAAGTGGAAATGGGCAGGCCACTTATGTAGAATGGCAAATGATGGGCTAAGAAAATTAGTGAATGGGTACCCAGAGAAAGAGAAAGAAGAAGAGATAGACCAAGGAAAAGATGGGAAGATATATTCAAGTAGAGATGTGGAGCAGGGTTGAGGAGGCAAGCCAGGGACAGAGAAAACTGGGGAAGAAGCTGGGGGAGGCCTACGCCAAAGAGGCGACTGTCACATGTATATCACATGCATTAAATTATGTCATGTCATAATTTAATGCATGAAAAAATAATAATTTATATCTTATAGAATTCAAATTAGCTATACTTATATACATACATAAAACTAAATACATTGCGTTATACTAGTATAACTATCGAATAGCTGTACAATTATGATTTAAAATATATTTCTTGTATACAAATTTGTGATTTTTTATTTTTATTTTTTTTATAGTTCGTACCTGGGTCGCGGAGCTCATGACAAAAGTATGCGGTCAAATAGAGAAAGGGAAACACGAAGAATTTTTTTTTCATCCGTTTTTTAGCCATGCTATTATTTATTAGTTCTTATATCTCCTAAGATCATATCTATACAATGTTGAGATCCTAGTATCATTAGCTCCGCATAGCTGCGTTGATAGATGTCATATCAAATTAAGATAATTGTGCCATATCTTATTCAAAAAATCAGAACCTGATACCTGTTGGTAGATGACCTCTTGATGTCACAGATAACGCAGCGGAGGTACTTTTTCTCATGTCTAAAATCTGAGTTACACGGATAGAGTAGGTAGAGTACTTTCTAACCAGCTAGGGAGTTATTGCTTTAGAAATGCTAGTAGTTTATAGCAAAAGTAAGTAAAATATTTAATTTTAAATTAGACGTGGAAAAATGCGGGTGAAGATCTAATTCATGAATAATTAATTGAACAGTTACTAAATTGGTCTATATTATTAAAAATGTACCTAATAAGAAAAAAAAAAGAAATTTTATTAATTTCTACTATGAAGACTCTCTAATGAAGGCTTCAATATACAAACACTTGTCTAAATCCGGCTCTGAATGGGATAGTCATACTGAAAATAGCTCTAACAAAAAATTTAGTCTTCATCTTAAGATTTATCTTCATGCTTAAGCGGACTTGTGAAAGTGTTATTTATTATTATACTTAATTGCAACGGCAGATATTAAGAATCTGTGCAGGTTTCAGTTGTTTTTGCCATATTTACTTCTTCGAAGTTCTAAATCTTATATTACCCATTAATCGATCATAATAAATCTGTTTTGATTTAAACTTAACAACCATTTAAAATATATATTTACTCGTAAATATAGTTTTGCTCATACTATACTGAAAAGCTTCTACTTTCTTCGCCTTATTCAAACTAAAAATATAAAATTTATTGGAAACAAAATTTTAAATAAAAATTTAATGCGAAAAGTGAAAAAAAGTGGTAGCGTTTTTGCGAAACACAATGATAAAGTACAAAATGCTCGTAACCACTTGTTGTTTATTTATTTTTGTTGCCATTAACAAAAATAAATAAACGAAAATAAATTATTCAAAATTCACATTCACATTCTACTAGGGTAAAGACTTATTATGATAGGATTACTATCGGCCTATCTCTTCAACTGAGCGCTTGGTTTCATCCTCAGTTGTTGAACGGCGGAGCCCTGATATAGGGCTGATATAATTTAAAAATTTCACATAGAAAGATTCCATTGAAAAGATTTCCAATGATCACAAAAAAATGATGAGTGTCAACGGACTACAAGTAAAATGTCAGTCTTAGACCGGACGTGCGACTAGACGATGTAACCCCACAAAGTACTTATGACTTAGAGAGAAAGCTTCGTAGTAGTGGGTTCAGTCAGCGACACATTCGTACACAGTGAGTCATAAACACGGAACTTGGTGGATTCCTAGCACACCCTTGCTGACACACATATTTTTTGTGAATGAAGATTATTTTAACATCTTACCTATTTATGAACTAATTTAAGAAATGATTAAAGAGATGATACATCAACGATTTTGACCATCGTAAGGGCCTGCTTTGTATTGGTAAATTGTAACAACTGCAATACCTCCAGAGATCAACAAGATCATCCATCTCAAGATCAACTAATATTCCCGTTATTATCGTGAAAATGAACAAGACGTCGAGTAATATTTTAATGCAAATTTCAATCTATACGAAGCGCCTCGTAAGAGATACCTAATTGTCAAGCTTTAACTGCTAAAAGGCAATAATTGCATTCCAAAAGAGGATTGACGTCAGATCGGTCATAAACTTTTTAATCATATGTTTACACACACATTACAGCTGTCAATGCAACAGAGAGCATGCGTGAAAGAGACATTGCATGAATTTAGCATTCCCCGTCGCGAGATATGGTCGGGAAGATACCTTTTAACTTGTTTTCTGTATCGTCTGCACTCCATGTCCGTGAGAGAAAGTCTCCGGGTCATATACTCGTACAGTCGGGTGCTTGTCCAAGCTAGGTTTATCGGTGTTAATAGATTGTGTTTATAGGTGACTCGGACGTTATCTGTATGTAGAAAAACGTTAATTTTATGACAAGATACCGGATCACAGATTCTATTGAGTAGATAATAGCGAGATTAAAATTTTGTGTCTTTGTAATTTAGTTTTAATTTTCGTTTAATTTAGTTGTTATGTAATTGTGTATTTTTTAAAATAAACTATTTAAATATACTGTTAATAAAATTGTGTCTTATTATTGAAAAGTTTTGACTTGTTTTTTGTAAGATAATCGTACTTTCTCATCTTTGCGAGTTCGCCCTAATATATTAGGGGTTGTAACGGCGCGAAGCTCAAGGTTAGCGTAAATAGTAAACATTTTGAAGACTCGACTGTGATTTTACGACCGGCCGCCTATCTGACGTCAACCCTCTTTCCGAATGCTATTATTACGTATCAGCTGCCAAGACGTGTTAACCGTTAAGTGTTATTCATTTATTTATTTACCATCTGGTTACCCACAAGCTGTTAGTCTATGCTACGAACAAGTTTATTTATTAGACAAATTAAAAAAAAACCCCGACGTTCTATATTCATTTCGCTACAATTTTCGAACCGCTGTACCAATTTTTATCAAACATATCTAAGAACCACCGCATAAAAATTGGCTATCAAATAAAAAAAATCGCATCCAAATCGGTTCACCCGTTGATGAGCTGTGTGCGGTGCCACGTACACAGTCAGACAGACTGACAGACAGACACACTTAGCGGTAAAACTTGTAACACCCCTCTTTTTAACAACCCCTGACGGTTAAAAAACATTCAAATACAAAAAATTTAAAAAATATATAATAAATTTTCAACAACAATTTTTTTTAAAGTACAAACTGATCTACTATAAAGAGTTAAATTAGAAGAACATCATTCGTAGTGCCTACTGTAAATTACGTCATAAATGTTGAATTCCGATGAGAAGATAATCTAAGACACCGATTTCATCTGGATTGCTCGTTTTCACCGACCAATATTTTATACCATTTTAAATAACTTTCTAATGAAAACTATCGATTGCTTTCCTATAACTCTTTTCTATTATCGTATAATTTGTGTTAACATTTAGATCATTAGAATTAGGTATTATAAATACTTGACGACCTCGGTGGCGCAGTGGTAAAGTGCTTGCCTCTGAACCGAGAGGTCCCGGGTTCGAACCCCGGTCGGGTCATTATGGAAAATAATCTTTTTCTGATTGGCCCGGGTCTTGGATGTTTATCTATATACGTAATTGTTATAAAATATAGTATCGTTGAGTTAATATCCCATAACAAGTCTCAACCTTACTTTGGGGCTAGCTCAATCTGTGTGATTTGTCCTAATATATTTATTTAATTATATGAGAAACAGAAAAGTTGAAGATTTCTTCGTAGGATTAATAAAATCAAACCACTATTATATTTCTTTAATATATAGCATGTATAAATCTTATACATTCTATATATTAATACATAACACCTATTCATTACGAACTTACATACTTACTTACCTACAATACAACTGTGGTTTGATTTTCAAAAGATTCAATTATATTTATTTATCTTATACTATAAGCTATATCTTTACGTAGTAAAAAACAAAGTCACTTCTCGCTGTATGTCTGCTCCTATATACATGCCCTGCCCCTATATACGTATGTTTACATTTTTTAAACTTCGCAACGAATTTTGGTGCGAGTTTTTTAATATACAGGGTTACTGGTATCAAACGAAAAAACCTCCTAAAGACTACTTGGGTACATCAAAACAAGCAACTTTTATTCTACGACCTTTCGTGATTCGTAGTTTTTTTTTCATATGAAAAATACAATCTAATTTTTGATTCTACACATATTATACCCTAGATAATAGCTAAGCGACACGAGACAGTTCAGTAGCGTTACGTAGCGGAATCGAACATAGAGTTAATGTTTTCTAGAAACGACATTAAAACTAAAAAAAGGATATTTTTTTGTATTTATTACGTTTAGGCAAAAGTCGTAGAACAAAAGATGTTAGTCTCTATGTATCTTATGCGGCTTTGGATGGTTGTGCGTTAGATACCAGTAATCCTGTATAGTATGATTCCTAAGGAAGATATAGATGTATAATTTATGATGGGGAAACCGTAAGGGCCGCTACTATATAATAACATACTGAAGAACATAGACCAGGGTCAATGATGATGTTCCCAGATGTAAAGCGCGTCTAAGCTCAGGAGATTATACACGCTTTATATCTGGGAAGAAACAAGGAAAACGCTCTGACGACTGACATTTTCATTATAGCAAACAATGATAAAAATATCCCTGCTCAAGATTTAGGTATCATAATCTATTTTCATCCACGCGTGGAAGGAAGGTACCGGTAATAATAACAAGCAAGTAGGGTCTATTATAAATACCTCGGAACTCCAAGATACAAGTTCAATGGCACCAGAAGGCGAAAGTGTTTTAATTCACATCTGACATTTCGGCCAGTGCTTTTGAACGTCAAATTACCCAACATGGACCCTTCACACAGCAGTATTAAAGGCGATTTTGCTCGAGTTGACTTGATGTGACGTTGACTGTACCGGCCATTACTGCAAATTATATTCGTCATTTATCATTCGAATGTTTATTTTATTTATTTACGCGGAGCGAATCATTTTGCGTTGGTCGGCAATGTGATTAATCGAAGTTGAATTCCGGTTCGATATTCGAACTGTTTATTTCAAGACCCTGGCAGATAATTATATGGTTTATTTACATACAACAGGTCGACAGAAAAATTCTTTATATGTATAATTATTTTTTCTAGACAAATCATATAAGTTGTTATGATTGATTATCAGAAAATTGAGGGTGAACAATATAATTATTCACTGAGTGTAAAACTATTTCTTTTGCAGCCAAATAGTATTTTCTGTATGATTGTATGATAAGTTAAAAAAGTTAACACTTTTAGCATTAAGTCCACCTATGTATGTACTTTTACAAATTGTATTTTGTGAAATAAAGTTTAAATAAATAAAAAACAATTATATTTTACTGGGGAACAGAACCATGATTTGCAAAACTCGAAGGTAATATATGTTTATTAGTTGAATTGAGATTAAGTATTTTTCATTGCGTACTTATTAACTACTAAATACTACTATAGTAGTTAATAGTCCGCAATGAAAAATAGAAATATTCACACAAGCGTAATAAACTCGGAAACAACACAAATTAAAAGCCATTTTCGGATATTATTAGGAAGCGTGCAAATCCAATAACAATAAACTAATTTCAATCAAATTCAATCATAATAAATACGTATATTAAAATCGAAGATGAACGGTCGAGGGAAAGTGTCTACAAGTCTCTAATTGACATAAACATATTATCTTTTGTTTGTCACAAGTCATAGACAATAACTCATAAGGTTTTTACTTTCAAACAACACTAAGTGGCAGGTCGTTGTGAAGCTGATAGGTGTTGACAATGACAATTTTTTTTAGGCTGAGAACATTTGAATTTTACACGGTAGTTTAAGTGACATGGCAATTGTTTAAACTCGTCTGTTTTTTCTAATATTCTTGATGTTATTTATGTAGGAGTTAGGAGTATTTAGAGGAGTTAGGAAAAATTACTTAATTTCATATTCAATTATAAGTAGGTAAGTAGCGGCTGCACTCGGGTAAAAACATAACAAATTATACACCTAAACTTTCCCAAGGAATCATATTATTTATTGGTGCAAATCGCACGAAATTCCGTGCAGCAGTTTTTGAGTTTATCGCGAACAGACAGACGCGGTATAGGACTTTGTTTTATAATACGTAAGGATGCAGTTTGTAAGTATTCCAAATCGCTAATAATGGAACAATATTTTAATTTTAAGTAACTTTTAAATCCAAATTCTTTGTATTTATTTCACAAGTTACATCAATAGAATTTTCATCTCATTCAAAATTTGACTTGCAAGATTTCATCCAAATAAACAGTAATTTTCATACATACATTTCAAGTTAAATATAGCTTGTGAAATAATACAAAATATTTGAGTGGTTAATAAACCATTTTAAAATGGATTTTTATTTTTGTATAATTAAAATTGATGATAATTAGGGAAATAAAGCGAAATCCCAACACAAGATAAGTAATTTCTCAAATAATATTCACGGTAAAAATCAAATCAATTGTTTGAGTCTACGATTATTTTTCTCATCAGATGAAATTGCAATCGAGCGCACTCGAAACCATAATTATAAAAAAAAAAAAATTCAAAACTTAGGTACGCAAACCATTGAAAAGCTCCGTCCACGTGGACACGCTTTTGAATGACCGCCCAGCCAGTGAGGCGGGAGAACGTACGCACCCGCCTGTACACTGGCGGCATGCTTTGATAGTGACGTATATTGATATCGATGTTGTAATTAGTTGTGAATTAGTAAAAAAAAACATTTCATAAGTTAATTGCACAAAAAAATAATTTATACCCCTTTTTACACTGCTCGGTGGGTCATGGCCCACTCCTTATGCATCCATAAGGAAAGCCTGTGTCCCACTAGTGGGGACGTTAAAATAGCTGATGACAATGATTTCTGACAGATAAATAAACTACTAGATAAATCTACCTGAAGTAATAGGCCAGTTAGCCCTATCCAATACTAGTGAAATTTTTTTGACGCAATATCTGTATTATTCGATGTTACGTTTAGGCTATCAGATAGTTTAATAACAAGCGGTGAAACAGACCCATGAAAAATAGGAACAATTTAATGTTAAGCATTGTCTGCCAATTTAACTTCGAGACACTTAGAGAACAACATCTGTGGATAATTAATTATATACACATGTTTTTGATATATTTTAATTTGTTAAATACAAAAACAGATGCGTTGATACATTAAAATCATAATATCTGCAAGTTATCAACATATTAATAGTCATGTTATCATCATATAAACGAAAATATTTATAACAAAATGCACGTTTTGAGAATAACAAAAAAAAGTTGTAATAAAACGATTAAAAATGTATTTTTCCATAAATTTCACGATATTCCACTACGTATCCAATATTTAGCAGTAACTCTCCCATCAATCAAGCAAAGTACTGTTAAAAACCAAAAAAATACTATCGGAAATCAATCAATCTTGATGATTACTTAATAACGATCATTAAATTTTATAATAGCTAACTGTTTAATCCAATCGCAAAATTACAAGCAGTTACGCTCGCGAAGGCGCCATTTATTGCCGATATGATAGTTGTCAGTTATCGTGTAATAAGCATATGTATATCGATATCGACATGTGTGGCGAAACATCGATACATGGGACCGCTAATTAGTCGCCGGTGAAAGTTACCGACCGACTGACCACAATCCGATACTTACTTGATGTTTCGGTGCCGATTTTAGATCGATTCAACTTTCGTTTTTGACTCTTACTTACCGTTCACTACGGGTGTCGATTGAAAAATTGATTCATCTTGTAATATCGACATGTGTACAAAACGTGCATTTTACAATGATGGCAATAAGGATTATTTTGGAATGACAAATCTGTCGTTTCGTGTTAAGTTTGTTGCTATTTGCATACTGCCTCTTGACCACTTTTTTATATATTGATTTGTGTTTCGTTTGAGTTCTCATTGTGAATATATTTAGTACATGATGTAGCGATAAAATCTTGTGGTAAAAAAATATTCAATACATAAATTTTTTTCGTAAATTTATAATATCATATGCAGTTTAATCTATCGTTAACACGAGTTGGACACAAGTAAACAAATGTTGGTGATTTTTCTTATAAGGATTTAGACTTTAAGTAGGCTAAGGGGTCTATCAACTGGGTTTATGCGACTGTATTCCCAGCCTGCTATTGTCTCCACCAATTAAATACACAATTAAACACTTCCTAGGATTTCATGAGAGTGCATTTCAATTAGATAAATTGTGTTAATGTGATCTGAAGCTGCTTGTAATTGTAATTACTTGTGTAGGGTCGCTGTTTTCCGTCTAGTTTTATAACGTAGAAATTATTTACAATGAACTTAACCTAATGATAATAAACTTTTCATATATTAAAAGAAGTCACGTCTATCCGTCTGTATAAATGCAATAAACTCACCAATAGATAGTGTGATTCTTGAAGATTTCGGTATATAATAAATCACGATTAATTTACGACGACCCGTAGTAAAAAATAATATACTTTATTTGTTCTTTACAACTAATATCAACCAAAATTGAGCTCTGTGCTCCAACACTAGGATACCCTGTGACGAGTTTATTTATCTTCGCTTGGAAAATTAATAACAACAACAAAGACTGTTACTAATTCAATTAAAAGTAATGTTAACGAAAATGTCTCTCCAACGAATAACCAACAATCAACCTGCGTTCAAATCAGATTTATTATGTCCATGAAACATACAATCATGATTTATTGCTTAACTTAATCGGCTTACGACTGTAACCGACGAGATAAGTGCGTAGTAAAAGTTGTGCGAAAGCAAAAGTTAAGATTTCGGATGTCAATGACCCGTGGCCACGACCATTTGACGGTCAATCGCTAAAATGACGCATGAGTGTGTCTTTCGTGCGAGATCTGTGTCAAGTCTAAGTGACGTTAATGACGCGCAGTGTCTAGTTCATGACGACTGAAGTTGTTTTGATTTTGATAAAGATTTGATGTGATCAAGTTTGAATCTGTCAAATTAAATAATCAAAATTGAATAATGGTCAACTATCTGCTCTTGTGATAATTGACAGATTAGAAACTTTGATTAATGTTGTAGAATTATTTCGGGAGTAGGTTCCCACCTATTCTATAATAAGTCATAAAGCTTCTATTCAAAACTAAACTATCTGATCTAAATGTATTATTAACAAACTACTATGATACTTATATGGCTACTCTGCTAATAAAACCTATGGTACCTACTGTAAAAAACTTTCAATACTTTGAGGAAAATGTATAACGAAATGCTCAAAACATTACACAAACAAAGCAGTAAACAAACATTAACGCCTCTCATGTCAAGTGATGTTGACAGTTGACATTGACACTCCAAGTCCGTGTAAGAGTAAACCTAAAAATCCTTGAATGACTGACGGAGAAAGTACAAACAAATGACCTTAACATGAGCCGCTCATTTGAATACTCTCACAGAGTTAAGAATAATATTTTTTCTGATTACTGAGTAGCTACGCTCTTCTGTTA
This sequence comes from Plodia interpunctella, assembly GCF_027563975.2. Taxonomy (NCBI): domain Eukaryota; kingdom Metazoa; phylum Arthropoda; class Insecta; order Lepidoptera; family Pyralidae; genus Plodia; species Plodia interpunctella. Next base: position 3,242,942 of record NC_071302.1, read on the forward strand.
CAGAACTGAATATTTGAATGATAATTATCTTAATTTTAATTCGAAAGTTTCTTAAGTGAGAATTTTGTGGTCCTTTAATTACCAAATTGTTACATAAGTAACTACCTTTATATTTATCTCTTACCAATTGTTTGATAAATCAAAAAACATTTATTGAGAGAAGAATTCCAATGGAAAATATCAATTTTCAGTAAAGTTTTTGACATGACAACCACGTCGATTAAAATTTTTGCTAAATATACAATATATTTTGCAATACAAAATGGCAATCATGCCACCTCAATTTAAGTAATTTTGTATAGAATCTTTTCATCTTTGAAGACGAAAACATTCTATATAAAATATACACCTCTGTCTGGAGTCTGCAGCATGCACAAGTTACAGACACACATTAAGATTTTCACATATAGGTATTAGAAGGATGTGAAGTTTCTATGTTTTCACAGACTACTTTCAATTTCAGCACACAGGGCAACGCACTCAGATCTAGCTCGAGATACTGGAACTAGTGCTTTGTCTAGACCTGTATATGTTCAATGGCGGCCGTGTGATACTGCTTGTAATGATGACATGAATGACGGGGCTGTTGATAAAGATGATGTTATGATTCATCGTGGCTCTGCTTAAACAATGAAGCCTGAGTTCTATTCTTGATGCTATAATTGATTATTGGGGTAAAGATGTTATGTGATGTTAAAATATTTTTTTTAAGTGTTTCTTTGCCGCTTTATCTATCATAATATTATTCTCCTAATAATTCTTTCTTTTTTACTTCAGAGCTTATATCGCGTTCTACTTCAAAAGGGTCTAGGTATTGAGGTAGAATATTACTAGTCAATTGATAAAATATATCATAATAAGTTGCACCTAGGTCTAGCCGGCTAAACCTAGATTTAGCCGTAAAATATACAATTAAATTCACCATATCAACAACAAAGTAACGGGCCACGTTTCACGCTAATTATCAGAGTTGTAATTTCAGATTCACAATAAAAACATAAACTTTAATATACCTTGTCATTTAACGTAGGAATTTAAATCTTAACTCGAGCACATTAAAGCTGATTTCTAGTTGTAGCATTCTATTCACACTGCATCGAACATGTAGGTAAAATACATCTTTATTCAGAACTCTATGAATTTGTACAATTTCGTTTCCTCTAAGTTACAGAATAAGTAATATTACTACCGGATCTAATTGGTTTGATCTAAATGATTCTTGTCTATCTAGATTTTGTGTCGTATGTATTAATAAACTATAGCTGCTTTTTAGATCAATAAACTGATGTCGGGCTCTGTATGAACTAGGGATCCTGTGTTCTTATCATTTCATAAGTTTACGAAGCAAATTTTGTTAAAATTGTCCAGTTATGTTGTTGTATTGTACTCGTATGTTGAATTTGTAAGAATGTTTAGAAACAGAAAACATCGTCGGAAAATACCGCGAATTAAAAACAATATCCAGAAAATTCAAAGTACCTAATTTGTTTCCGAGAACAGATAAATTGTCAACGGCATTTCTGACTACCTACTTCTTAATTTCCACTAATAAATTGATTTCAATTCTTTGTTTTGATAGAGCAATATGATTAACGTATCCAAAATGTTGATATTTTAAACTCGACTAAGTATCAGGCAACAGGTTTATCGTAGGTATTACATATTCGGACATAATGTATGTATTTTTTACGATGCGAGTAATGTATTATATATTGATTATTATTTAAAACATTTCAACATTTGAGTAATAAACAACACGTACTGTCGAAATTAAACCGATCATAATATTGTTGCCAATCAATAACATTCTAACCATACAAATCATACAAAAGACCGTGATAAAATTTCTCGATCACGTAACAATAATAATACAAAGTTTTCAATGAACGCTTAAAATGAGGTCAGTGAAAGTAGGGGCGGGGAAGCTTTGTTAATTAACTGAATAGGGCATTGACCATTTAGACTATATTATGTGAGGCATTGCATTCTTGGGAACCGAGATTTCATCATCACTACCTACATTGTCGTAAGAGCACGGAGACCTTACGGAGAAAAGTATAGCTGGACTTTTGATAGCAAAATTAAAAACAAATACAAAGTTACAAACGAACGAAGAAGTTACGTACCGTATAGAACTAAAAAGTATAGAGATAATAATATTTAAAATTAGAACAATAAAACCAACCGTCGAATAAATCATAAAAGAACTACACGCAGCGAGCGTAACTTCTGAAGTCGTGTAAAAATAGAAACTCATTCATCGCCATACGAAATTCCTCACGTCGAAACAAGTTGTACATTTCCGAACCTGACATTACAAGTGAAACAGGCAATAAAGCACAGGACACACCCAGCGCAGTAATTATACAATGGCATATCACCAACCGCATTCGGAGGATCACAAAAACTCAAAGCTACCGACGACGTGGTACTTTCTCCAGGGTCCCACGGCACCTTGCCCTGAAAAACAACCCGTTTAACAGGAACGCCCAGACATTTGGTGATTAAAGTTGATCGTGTGCCCTTACCTTTACTTTCGCGCCAATTAAGAAGACAAGATGACGCGTGGGCAAAATTGACGTTGGTTTAAGGCGGTTTTGACAGGTCAAGGAAAATCATTATTTTCACGACTTCAATTTAACAGCTAATGAATAACAGCTAATGGCGGGAAGGTCTTCCATTTGAGGCGGTCGAGCATAATTACCTAGCTCCCACTACAGGCTTTTTGATTACATTGTAGTGGATACACTATCGTTAAATTTTCCTCATAAGCACCTTCTTCTTCAGCACTTTTGAGATGACTATTCACATAAGCTTTATGTCATGTCATGGGTGCAGCGTAGTATATTAGTTATATACCTACCTAGATTATTATTGCATACATTGATAGAGTTAATTCAATTATATATGTATAATCACTTTGTCTGAAGTTTAATTCAGAGTTAATTAAGTACAATATACGGGTTATTTTAATTATCATAAAAATAAGTAATTGCTCATTTGTGAAAATCGCATGTTCACTCACATTCACGAAAGTTGCGTTTTTTCTTTTTTATTATTCTTATAAGCATTTTAGTCGATTAAATATTGATTTTTCGATATAAACTACAACAAGGAGTTTTTTAAAAAGCGCGCGTAAATATCCAGGGTAGGAAACACGCGTGTGACAGAATATTTCTGTCAGGTATTCATTCGTTCGGCGGGTGCAAAGACAACTTCCCACCTGGTGGGATGTAGGCAAATTATCAAAAAATAGTTTATTTTATGCAGCGCCGTCTTTATTTTCCAATTGCCAATTAAGTTGGCTCAGCATTGACAAACCATTTTGTTTTAATAACTTGTCTTGCCTGAACAGCTTGATTGGAATACGGTGGATGCATTCGTTAATTTTAGGTTAGTAATTGTACCTACTGCGAATTGGGTGTGATTTATTAATGATGGTCCAAGTCATAATGAAAGAAACATATTCCTTATTATACATGACACAAAATTGATAAACCACAAAAATTAAAATAGATATCCTCGTTTCTTTCACAAAATCCGGAAACGAAACTTAAGATCGTCAAATCAATGCCAATATTATAATGTTATATAATATTATTATATTATTTGTTTAAGCCTACTCATTTACAGCAAGAAATGGTCCCAGTAAGAGAGTTATGACCACCGTCTGGTGCTTGCACATGTGTCCCTAAAAGTAGTAGTAATAAACCTAATCATCATTAAATTTTAAGAACGTTTTCCGCAATATCTTTTCAATATATTTCAGTGTAGTATTCATAAAGGGGCCCTAAATTTCCCTTTCGCGTAGTATGATGCCAGAAGCGCATTCTCAGACTTTCCTTTTCAGATTCCGCGCTGAGGTTAAAGGGATATCTTTGTAGCTAGTTGCCCCGACCCACTCACCTAACGCACAAAATAACGAAGAAACAGAAAAAGAAATATAGAAATTAATTAAGTTTGTTTGTCACCTCTTCATGCTCTATCTAACTCAACCAATCTTCTAAAAATTTCGCATATATAAGGTACATATATATTTGAAATATGGAGGACATCCGCGGGTGCCTTTCTTCGCGGAAATTAAATGTCACCGTGGGAAATTTACGCGGGCGAAGCGGCGGGCAAAAGCTAGCTATTACATAACAATAATGGAAATTTAAATGATTTAATGTAATTAATTTTCTTAAATCCAAATTCATCTATGCAGTCAGATTGGACATCTATTGAGTCAAATTGTTATACAAACTCACGAGGCATAAGAAGGATTCGAACCTGGGATATTTCGGTTCACAGGTTTTTAACGATTGGACCACCTCTGCTTCGACTTAACGCTTTATTATACTATTTTTTTTATCAAAATTCAATAAACTCACATTTATTTAAGCAAATTCACATATTGTCTCTTCTGTACTCTCATAATATTTCGTTACTTTTCATTAGATTGAAGTTAATTTCATATGCACGCACGTTTTCCTTCAAACAATTTCTAGCTTTAGTAATTGGGTTATTATGTATAATCATACACGTACTTATACATTATATTTATCGCTTTTATTGCGCAGAGATATATGTGGATATAAGTCGATATTTCTTTAACAGTAAGTTAGTTGTTAGGAAGTCTAAAACCAATACACATTTTCGAGGATATTTTGATAATTTTCTTATTTTTGCTTATTGTAAAAGCAGTCTTATTTATGAAAAGCTAATATGAATCATTATTAATGTTCACTCCCGTTAATATTCCTGAAAATTCGCTCAGAAAGCTCTGAATTTACATTTGGATAAAATCATCAATTACGAGTATTATGGGATGACATTAGAATGGAGTGGCAAACTCAAAAAAAGAAATTAGCTCCTTCGTTTAGATAAAAAAAGACGATAAATTTGTCAGTTACCTTGTGATACCAAAGCGAGCGAGTGTTCCGTACTTTACTACTATGCATATACTACTCTATTATGAAAACAAAAATAATTTTTACTCTATTCAAATCCAACTTCAATCATTTTTGGCCTAAAACTTTGACTCAATTAAAAAGATCTTCAGTGCACAGTACACGTACGTCATCCAACAAAGCGATCTCCTACAACAATGACATTGACGGAATGCACAAAAAAGTTAAAGATCTCACTTTTACAAAACACATTTACTGTTACAATCGTAATAAGTTCCGTAGAATGTGTCAGAATCTGTTTACACGTTCCCAATGGGTGGAAACTGGGACTAAATGTAGTCAACTGGGTTCATTATGAGAACTTGACGATAGACGCCATTTGTTCACTGCTACAATGAGGATTGTTTTAATTAAAATTCTACACGAAAGAGTACCCATATCTATTATTTTCAGTGTTCATATTAATGTTAACTGATTTTGATACGTGATATAGCCGACCATATGTCAAGTTACCTACCAAGAAGAAAAAATAATGCAAGTTACCTTTCATTGATCTTTATGCATTCGATAAATTATTTATTACAATAAAGTTGGTTAAGTTGTTATGCTGTTGACTGTATACCGTTATTGTTTAACACAATACCTACCATTATATTGTTATTTCTATCCCATCAAATAATGACACGATTCGAATCAAATCAATACTCATTAATTACTTTAGTTTTAGATAAATAATGAAATAGGTTGATGTACTTTAAAAAGTCTCCATATGAAGACAAATCATCAGGTAACTACTTACAAGCGAATACATAAACGTTTGTACTTTCCCTAGTGCTAAGTGGCGCAGACGCAACTCAATAAGCCAAACATTAAACTTTCTTTGCTAAAAGTAGAAAACTCATAGTTTACATATTTTTGTCCACAGAAGATGCGGCTGAGGCGAGACGTGGCTATAGGCGTCCTACTCATATTACATATGGTGAGAACATACTACTTAAATATTTATTTTATTTAAAACTATATTGCACAATATTACAAACTTTATGTACAATTGAGGCCAAACAGAGACAAAAGCTATAGGTACTTACCGATTCTGATCGGGTTTTCTTATCAGATGCTAATCGATAAAATTTTGATATCTGTGCTAATAAAGCACGTGAGAGTTATGTAGAAAAAAACCCTGCCGCTCTTTCATTCGCTCTTTAAATCAAAATAATATAAACGCCTCTCATGTACACGAGTAAAACCTTAAACCAATGGAACATATTTATAGGGTACTTTTTTAACCTCGAAATTCGATTTTCTATCTCATTTTAGTGCCTAAGCATAATGTATATTACGATTATACAAGAACGGACGTTGTAAATATAAAACATATTATTAGCTTTCTCGCAAGCAATCTCGGTTTGCCACGTATATGTAATCTAATATGAATTTAGATCTGTGAGATATGAGAAATACATAATGAAGAATTTCTTTTTCGCGTCGTTTTCATTAGGGTTTTCTTATGCAGGGATGCTCCCTTTTTAGGGTTCCGTACAAACAAATTGACCAATTTGACCTTACGCCCGACGATCTGTGCGGGAAGAAAATCAGATGATTGGTGCTCAAATTAGAGAGGGATACCATCTATGGAAGCGGTGGTGGTGTAGTGGTTAAGACGCCAGCCTGTGGATCGAAAGGTCCCAGGTTCGAATCCTACCCGTGCCACATGAGTTTGTATACCAATCTGACTCATGTATAGTAGTTTTCATCGACCACCACTTGCTTCCGGTGAAGGAAAACATCCTGAGGAAACCTGCACATTGGTTGATTCTTATTAACATGTGTGTGAAATGGACAAGGCAATGGCAAACCACTCCATTAATAATGCCAAGAAAGTTTTTGTGTGTGTTTCATTCCACGTAGTAACCACGACTATGATAACCAGGAATATGACTATGAAGTGACCATCTAAAACATAATTATATAATAATACTCATTAAAATAACTAGTCACGTAGTTGTCAAATGATTGGTTGAAAGTTCGAAGACAACATTTCAATGTGGTCCAATGAAATGTGTTTATTAATATTGATATAATTTTAGTCCCGTCACGTACCACGTTTATTGTTATGTTATCGACCAATGAAAATATTATATGACTTATTGTTCTTTATTTAGCATCAACTTTTTTACTCAAGCGTTTTCCTGATTTCTTCCGCCGCCATGAAGCGTCGGAGCCCAAGGTCCCATTTTCTACTTTTATTCTCCACTTCGCACGGTCCTTGGCATTCTTAGTTATCAGTCATATAGTGTCAACTTGTATTATGTCAATGAAATATAATCATAGAATTATATAACTAATCATTGTAAATAAAATAAAATTTCCATACCTATACAATTGTTTTCGCAAAGTGCAATTTTTGAGTAGAATATATATACAAAAAATAAAATTTATCACTCTGATACTACTTATAAGAAAAAAAAAGTTGGGTGAAACTCTGAAGCCATAAATTCCATGTAATATTGTTTACCTAGATTCTAGACAGATCTTTTAGTGATGTAAATGATCAGCCACAAATCGATGTCGATAAAGAGTGAAATTTAATGGAATCCGTTTAGTATAATCATTGCTTTTATCGTTAAAGTTTGCTTCCAAATGAACTGCCATCAAAATCGCAGCAAGACGGCGAAAGTTGGTCTATATATTTTCTTACTACACCAGTTTCTGTTGGGAACTCTGTTGTAGAAGCTACCCGTTTTTTGGCTTTGGATCTTTTGTCACAGTACCCTGTAATTACATGGCTTCTCTAACACATCAACTCGCAACACAACAATTTAGCGGCTGAAACTGAAGATGGAAGTCCTATAGAGACGACCCTTAAGTCTACTACTGTTAATCTTCAAAGGAGATGTCTAATGACGAATCCGGATCAGGTAGGCAATATTCGGCACCATGTGTTGCGCTAACGAAAGTGAAACAGGTTAGACATAAATTGGAAGTAACTAAATAATATTTCTGTCTTTCAATTATCCATGTATGGCTTATGCAATTATTTTCTATCGCTCATTTGATATGGCCAAGTTAATAATGAAATTACCTATTATAATTTAAGTATCATAAAATAAGAAAGCTCTATTATATTAATTTTAATGTGATTAATTAATGTACTTAAGTTAACATTCCACACGTATTATATTAAGTATCATTTTAACTTATACATTAAATGTGAAAGTTTGCGTTGATGTACCACAAACAAGTACACATATACAAGCTCATTATATAATAATAATAATTCATAATCATAGTGTTATAAAGACACAAAAATAAAATTCAGAATAATTTTGATAGGTAACAAAATTTTTAAACATAACAAAATTATTTGCAACATTGTGCTATTTTTTTGCGTGAGAAATAATTCAGGGCCAAGATAATTTATGACCCTCCGAAGCATGAGTGATATTTTCAGAATGGGGCAAATTGTTATAATATATATACACAATGAAAATTATACCGTATACTTATATTAAAAGTGAGCTTTTTAATTCAAGTGAACAAATAACATCGTCTTATTAGAGTCGCAAGCTTCTTATGAATAGTTTCTTTTAGAAATCTAATTGTTTCAATTGTTCACGAAATAATTTCATATCACATTCAAGCTGTAACAGATGCTCGCTCATTTTGCTTATACATTTTAAAATACCAAGTTACAGTTTAGTGGGTTTCTTTTTTCATTTCTCTTGATTTTGAGATGAATGAACGATTTTGCTTGTGGTATAAAGTCGAATCTTTATGAAAATAGGTAATAGTTAAATAATCGAAATCTGAAGAAAGCACAGATCAACAACTAGATAACCCAGGACAGACAGTCTTAGCGCTATATATGTTATAAAAAACGGCTGTTGTATAAAAGTATCTACTACCTATATGCTATAGTCCACTCCGTGGTGTCGATTCTGCTGTCGTTAGATTCAATTCGTGTCATAATGGACTTGCAATAGTTGTCATATTGTTGGTTCCTGGATGTCATTGCTTCTCATCAGGTTAGATTGAGGTCAAACTCCCAAATTAAGTATTCATAAAAAAAAAACAATATCGGTACCCGCGGAAAATTCTGAATTAGAATATTTATAAAAACTTTTTTGACCTAAATGTGCCTATCTATATTTGATCTAACTAATTTAACTAAACATCAACTTCTAGGGTTGCCACGAGGAGCATAGAGACAAAACAACCTTCTCTTAGGATGTGGTGTTGCCTCAAGTTCTAGTAACTATTTTTTTCGATGATCGATATTTATATGTCGAGTGAGTGTGAATTATATGTGAGAGGCTGCATTAATTGTATCTGTTGACCATTTTAAATTCGATAGGTATCTCAAAATGCGTGACATGATGGTAGAATAAGGTGGACAGTACTGTTTGAATCATGGCAACCCTAAGTATGACACGTTAAATCATTAGTTTTTATTGGCTTTCTACTACTGAGTATAGCTTTAGCAAGACTAATTCGTGTGTTTATCAATACACCGACTTAGATTGTTGGAAACCATGCGCAGAGAAAATATGATAGTTAATTGTATGGTTTTCTACTTTTTACTTAGTTTTCTATGCTTTTAGCGTAGTGTTTATCATTACTCTGTGGAAAGTACTACTGGATTAAATGCCCGTCTCTTTGAAGGATATGTATAGTCAACCACAAGTTACCCGGATCTCTGCGGAGGTGATAACGGCGAATCTGCAATAGTATTGGGGAGATTGAAATGGAAAAATGGAATCGAAGTTAAAATGAAATTGCTGACTGTACGTACATATTATGCTGCTAATTGGTGTTTCGAGTAGACATTAAATACTCGTATTAGTTCTTTTTCTTCCTTGCCAAGTCTTGTTTATTTCTTTTAATACATTATCAGTAGTAGACAATGCCGAGAGTTGAAAAACTCCATTGATTCATTATATGTTAAAAATTATGTGTTGAACCTCCATTCTCGTTGATTTGATAATTTATTATATTGATTTGATGACGTGTCCCACTGCTGGGCAAAATTGTATTATTCTTCCACCCATCTCGGTTCAAAAAAAATATGTTATGTCTCATCTTCATTTTGACTTTTCACATAATAAAAAATACCGTTTCATAAAATGTGGAATATTTTGTAACTCCGACGACTTCTTTCCACGACTGGTCAAAATTTGGAGTTGTTGGAAAATATTTCAAAGTATTGAATTAAGAAACGTAAATTAATTGTTCATTTCAAACCCTACTTTCATCAATCGGTAGGGCGCGTCCAAGAATTAGAGCGAGATGGCGCGATGGCTAGTGGTTCCGAATATGGTGGCGGCGACCCACTGCCCACGCGGACGCATCTAGTTCCGTAAAACTATTTACCTGTTTACCTCGTGTCTTAGTCGAACGGAAGAAACTAAGTAAACTTTTTGTAAACAACAGATCTAATTCTTTTGAAATTGTTGCAACCTGTTTACCCCTTTACGTTGAATCTAGAAAGATGATCATCATGAAGTGCCATCTTCGAATTGAAGTTTGGAGGTCAGCATACGGAAACCCTCGCGGCTTTGGGCCGCTAAAAATGTTGAATTGTAGAGATGTATTTATAGAGTGTCATTGATAATACTAACAAGGTATCTGATATGACTTTTTATACCATCATCTGATTACGAAGTTTACATTAAAACTGAATGTGATAATTTTAATAATTATCATCATTTCATGCCACTACTAAGCTGCCTCTCTTTGCTTACACACTCACATCCATGAATTTCAAAAATAGGATCTTTTATTTTAACCGTTCAAAACAAGACAGACACCGCCTTTACTATCATAGACATCAAACATTGGCTCATTGAAGGGGTCGCTGCTGTTGAACTAATTTGTAAAAGAATATTAATATTTTTGACAGTTTCCAATTTTTGTCACCAGGCTCGTTATCAGTCTGTCGTCCTTAGATATCTTTTCGACTAGCAGGCCCTAAGTAGAAAATTAATACGACAACTGTTTGACAATGTTTGAATTTTATAGCCAATATAGTTGATGTCTGTTTTACGACAATAGGAAGAGTGTCAGAGTAAAAGCCCGCTTTCGAGCGGTCATCCGCGAACTATGTCGACGACACAGATAGCGGTCGAAATCCTGCTCATACGCATCCAAAGTATCGACTGACTTTGAAGATAGCCGCTTTCCGCTTCTTCTAATTGATGAGAATTATGACTTCGAGCTTCAAATAAATTAAATTTTAAGATTGTGACAAATGAATGAATTTTTGGTTAAAACTTAAGTGAGTATAAGACAATGTTAATTAATACGGGATCACTCAATTGTTATTAAATCGGTCATACCTATGACATTTTGGACATCATAGTAAGCCATCTTCTGGACAAATTAGGACAAGGACCGACTTTCGAGGAATACTTTAAATAAAGTTAAACTTTAAGAAAATTGCGACCTAGCACAACAACTTTTAGAAGCCCTAAATTTAAGACAAGCAAAGATAACAAATCATTTGAAGTAGACGACATAAAGAGTTATCGAAAGATTTTTTAAATATTAGATAAGCATATACTTCGTAAGAAACTCTAAAAGGCTTATTGAGAGATGTATTGATAAACAGATCGTCAAACTTTAGTAAAATAGATGCGTGCATGTTATTTATTTCAAAAGTTTTCACACAAACTTTATTTCAGTATAATAAAGAATGACACTTTATTTAACAATTCGGAGACCGATAGACATTTAAACCCTTAAAATTTAAAACTAAGCTAGTTCGTTCAGAAAAATTAAATAGGCATAGCTTTAAAAAAATTAAGATAACAAGTAGCAGTGTTATTCTAAATCACATTGCGGAAGCAACTTTCAAAATTGTATTAATTTCACTAGCGATATCAAATGTCACTACAAGTGACACTACAAAAAAGAATCGGACCCACGCATCTCAGGTAGACGCTGAATCGAATGAAAGTAAAATTAGTGCGGCGGGGTCGACGACCTCCCTGACACACTGCACTTGAAGACTAAGCCACTCCTCTACTAAATACTTGCACATACGGATCTTGACTTGTTTACTGTTTTCTTTCGAGAAATGCTGCACTTGACTACTTACTTGTTGTGCTGATTTAAGTATCTACTATTTGTTTCAATTTCATATGTTACAAGGGTTATTTAGTTTTTGTGTTTTTTCTGTTTTAGAATCAATATGAGAAAAATATGAAAAATCAAAAGCATTTAAAACACTTGTTTCAATGCCAATTTCTGTCTCCCTCTTATCTATGCATATTCCCAGTTACTTCCTCAACCGTTAAGTCTCAGAGCCTCTTTCCTACTTTTTCTTCTATTCACTTCGCTTGGTTTTCGGCGTCGTTAGTTGATAGACTATTAGTATGGATATCATACTTGATGACATCAAGCCAGTACATTTTATTATGTTTGTGCCTTTTGCTCGTATCAGGCATATAAAGAACTGGCTAGACATTTGTACCCTGTTTTGGCTTCTTTTTCTTACATCCTATTATTCCCACGAATACGTAACTCGGGTTTCGACTTGTCTATCATCATAAAACATGTTATAATCATAAAACGAGGAATTCACATTACAAAATTTAACGATTCCCTAAAATTACTCAACGAGCGTTTCAAATTTTTAACGAGCTACTCTTTATACGGGATGATCAAATTGTCCAAAGTCTTCTATCACTCAGACTTAATGATCCATCATTTAGATAAACATCGGGTACTAAACTCCACTTTCTCTTCTATTTATTTTATTACACAATTCTTGTAACAATCATTCTTCCACGTGGTCGTCTGGATACCAATCTAAATAATTGCTGGGTATCCCGCGAAGGACGGCCATCATAAATCTTTATCGGATAAAGTTAAAGAATCTTCCGCTGTGGGATCAATACTTTCTAATTTCATACCTCGAGGCGAAACAAATGAGCCTCATAGTCTCACAGATAGATGTCAACACCCACTAGCTTTTTGGGCGCATATTGAAAATTACATACCGATAGTAAATGAGTGCCTTATAATTTTGAAAACATATTATTTAGAACTTTCATCTGTTATTATTATTGTATGGTCTTCAAAACTTACTCGATTTTATTAAATGCTTGAGGTGTGGTCTGAGGACCCCATTCTGGATATTCTTATTTATTTAATTCGATTTAATGACCGTCATTTCCGTCACTTTAGGATGAATCACATAATGAATGTTGTATTGTTAATCGAATAAAGTTAATTAACTAAATAAGTAACTATAGCTAATCTAGTTTTTTATGTTTCTTTGCATACAAATACACTTTCCGCCAAATTATCTATCGTACTTACATTATTTTGAAGAATTTTATCGCATGTAAGTATATGTTTAATGTATTAAGCATAAACATACAAAATGTACTTAGTAAAACCGTGTTTATTAACAACTAGCTGATGCCCACGACTTCGTTCGCGTGGCGGAACAATTTTTGGTAAGCAGTCAAAATTATTACGAATTTATACCTATATATTTTTCTACTGTTTTATTATATGTATTGATGATATTGATGTTTACGAGCAACAATAACGAAGTTACTTCCATACATAATTCGATACTTACGGTCACAAAAATAGTTATGGCTGGAGGTAAAATTAACAACATAGATTTGAGTGGAAAAAATCAGAAACCAATGAGTGATGATTTGTATCAAACAGGTCCGAGCATCATGAACAACTTTCACATAATCATTCTATTCATGCTCCGAAGGAAATTGGAATCCACGGCCATCTAACACTTAGTGACATGACCCAGAATAATACTGCTTAAATTGACTGTCGCATATCTTAAAAACAGGTGTTTGATGTTTAAAACGGTCAGTGTGTCGAATTAAATAATATTTAAAATATTACCTCCCCGGTAAGCAGTGAAAGCGCGGCCTGCAACAAGGTAATTTTCGTGGATACGTTCAAGTTTATGACCCTACTTTCTTGCCGGATCGCCTTTATAGATACCTTTGTTTAATTTAATTACATATTTTTGTTGAAGACCCGCTGTGAGACTGTCTTAATAAAGAGTATGAGGGATTTTATAGCTACTTAAATTCAATTTTATATGTTTATTAATATACGTATACATCTTACTTTGTGTTTGAATTGTTTTTAACATGTATTAATTGCTACTGTTGGTCCAATAATTTGAAGGAGATCCTGAGATGACTATTTTTGTGTTTTCTACAGTAAATTGAAATATTTTTATTAAAGTAGAAAACAACTTATTAAAAAATAGTATTATTCTCGTGTAACAAGTTTATTTTGTATCACGGGAAATGTCATCATTTTGTAGTACACCGAATTTCACGTAAATATAAATAACAAATTAAAATTCCAAGACACTTTCTTTTTATTATTTTCAGAGTGGAACCCTCAGTGACCAATCGTCAAACGAAAGCGGCGGCGGTGGCGGCAATGCTGGACCAGACTCGAGTAGCGCTGCAGAGCCTTCAGCAGACCAGCTAGCCATGGAGTCAGCTGAGAGGGAAACTCCAAGCCATGCTTACAATGGACCACCGCCGCCAGCGCCGCCCCCGCACAATAGACGGCAGAATCCACCGCATCATCAGGCCCATCATCCTTTAGGTTAGATCTTTAGTTACTGCATTAGAAGATAAAAAGTAGAGAAACTGATGATATCACTAATTATTGAATACAATTTTTTTAAATATCATACGATCAATTTATTGGTGAAAAAGTTTGCCAAAGCCCATGTTGGGTAGAGAAAATAAAATAACACTAATTACATAGACTAAATAGCCACTTTTTGTTTTTTCAGGTATGCCCAGGATTCCAAATCATCATCCAATCCACTCGAAACCATTTGCGTTGGGCCCTCCAGTGAGCCACCACAAGAATGATATCGGGCCTGGTTTCCGCGGACCACCACCACCTCCTGCACCCGCCGCCGATGCACAAACTTCGGCTAGTGATAAAGTCTTCAGCGGCGCAGGAGATGTCTGGCCAGCACCCGCTCCAGACATGCCCAAAATCGTATCCCTCGATGTCAAGTGTGAGAAAAACGCTATGCGTGTATTCCTCAGCTTCGACAAGCCTTTCTTCGGTATCGTATTCTCAAAGGGACACTACTCCAATCACCAATGTGTGCACCTTCCACCTAACCTAGGAAGATCGTCAGCTTCATTCGAAATTGGTGCACACGCTTGTGGAACAGCTGGAAGTGGAGATCCAAGATATAGAGGAGACGTAGCAGCTGCTGGAACATACTTTGAAAATGTCATAGTCATCCAATATGATCCACAAGTGCAGGAAGTATGGGATCAAGCTCGCAAACTACGATGCACGTGGCATGACCAGTATGAGAAGGCAGTCACTTTTAGGCCATTCCCTGTTGATATGTTGGATGTGGTTAGAGCAGATTTTGCCGGTGACAATGTTGGTTGCTGGATGCAAATCCAAGTTGGTAAGGGACCATGGGCTTCTGAAGTATCAGGCTTAGTAAAGATTGGTCAAACTATGACAATGGTGTTAGCTATAAAGGATGATGATGCGAAATTCGATATGCTTGTACGAGATTGTGTGGCTCACGACGGTCAACGCGCTCCTATACAATTAGTCGATAGGCGAGGCTGTGTAACAAGACCGAAACTGATGTCAAGATTCACCAAGATTAAGAACTTTGGAGCTAGTGCTAGTGTACTGTCATACGCTCACTTCCAAGCGTTCAAGTTCCCGGATTCGATGGAGGTACACTTCCAATGTACTATACAGATATGCAGATACCGTTGCCCCGATCAATGTTCTGATGGTCATAATGTTATTGCTCCTCATGCTGAATATGGACCCCCGCAACTGGACGCTTATACTGTTGGAGCAGAAGCCAGACGCGATGAAAGGAGAGTAAGAAGGCAGCGACGTGCGACATCTCCCGAGAAAGAAGTCGGTGTGAACCGAGTGATCCGCGTAGTATCAGCTGGCGACTTGAACTTGGATGCATCTGAAGAAACTACTGCGCCGAAAATCGTGCCAACGCCGGGTCTAGTGTGCATGACTACGCCAGGTTTCGCAGCTACTCTCGGAGCCCTTCTTGCCACATTGCTGTGCTCTTGCGCTGTGTCAGCAGTCCTATTCATCAAACTGCGACCAATGACGTCACTGAAGAAGAAGACGGCGGCCATCACGACGATAGCCCGGCCGCACCCCCCACCCCCTCTACCGCATGTAATTTCAAAGAGCCGATTCTACTCGTAACAATGCTTTATTAACTCAATTTGTACATATTAGTGTGATGAGACTGAAGTATATAGACCATGCCAATATTTATGTGCATATCGCAGTGCTCAATTCTACTGGATTTGCCTGAAAATTGTCTAGTATTAAATATAAATTAATTGTTAATTTATTGAAGACGCCGTATAGAAACTTCAGTTAAATCAGTTTCCTATTTATTATCATAGGATTTAACAAATTATTCGCGTGTATTTAGGGTGATTTTTGAATACGAGATTATAACACATTGCAAATTCAGTCCATTGTTATAATAGTATGGAGATAGAACAAATAATAGTAAACACATTATTTAGTATTACATTTAATATAAGTACAATCTTCTGTTACCTCTTTACAAATAGTGGTTTGATTTAGGGGCAACGGAAAATACCTGTGGTATATCATGATATAGGTGACCGCTAGTATATAATTTAAAATAACTTGTCATTAGTATTAATATTATTTATTTTAGTTAAGTCGCTGTAGTCATCGCTATGTGTAATTTATTTATTTTATACCACCTGAGTACCTCTTCTTCTGTTGTTTATTTATTTTGTTGCTGTATTCTTCTGAATGGGAGATCTTCACTCTTGAGATGTAATATATAAGTGTAGCGTATCGTAAGACATACAATCACGAGACATTAATGCATACTTTATATACAAAAAGCACCACATCAGTGACGTTTAAGAGCCCGGCTCCATTGCGCGTTGTCGCTCCGATGTTTTCCGTAGATTTGACATTGACGTGCCTCGACGTACGTCGATACTCCATACAATTCTGCGTTGATCCGTCGATGGACGTAAAAACAACGGAAGTCAACGCAGTACGCAGACGCAGACGGGGCTGAGCTCTAAAGGTTGCTTATGACCATATATTACGGTGTTTGCTTACCATCAGGCAAGCGGCATTCTCGCTGGCTTATTAAGCGATAAAAATAACAAAATTGAAAATTCACATTTCTTTTTAGAGTGATGAGCTGCCATAACGATGTTATTGTTGCCAAGATAATAAATGTTATGACGACTGTTGATTTATATTACAAGTTTCTATTTTTAAATGTTTATTTATTCAGTGTATAGTACAATAGAATCGTTGAAAAATCATGTCAGAATCTGTATCAGAAAATAATTTGAAGAAATTAAACTACACTATGAAATAATTTGTTTTGTCATTATTTATAAATAAAAATCCTACATATTCTCCAAAGCAGACTTATGACTGAATAATTTTAATCAAATCTTGCTGTGCCTCGTTCTCGGAAAGTATACTTTTTATTTTTATCCCGAAAGAAAAAGAAAGGAGTCCTAAAATAAATTTCAGATTTTTTCAACCCTATTCCACTTTTTCGGTTTAATTTAATTTAATATCTACGATAAATGTCAAAGTGAGTTTTTATGTTCCTAATCAAGGTTCTATTCAATCGACATTCGTGAAATATTGCAAGAAATTATAGATCTCGTGAACTGTCCCCGTGAGAACTTGACGCGGGCGAAGCCGCGTGCAAAACCTAGTTAGAAATAAAAAACTGGTCTGCTTAACTTTACCCTCTACGGCATACATAGAGCCAAGAGTCGTTCGGGCATGAGGGTTCGAATGACGTTTCATCTCATTAGAAATTTTCAGGATATTTTTTTCAGAATCAAGTGTAGGTAATATCTTCCATAAGCTCTGAAAGAAATTTCGAGTTAGAAAAATAATCTTAATGATACAGCACAAAAAAACAGATAGATAGAAATCTGAATTACAAACTAAAAATGCAAAATTATTGTTTCAACATACATTTTATTCCATTAAACAAATTAACAGGTGCTTACGCGTTAAACACATCGTCGCATCTATACAAAGATATTATTTTAATATAAAAAAAAAACAATAAATATTCCCCTGAATACGTAGAAGAACCGATAGTACTACCACAACCCATGGAAGGAGAATTTAATGATTTATTAATAAAAATAAAATTGCACTCAGAGAATATTCTCGCATACTCAAACTTACAAAATAATAGTTCTGCTAAAATAAATGCAAAGTTTTTGGGTGGAATGTTACAAAAATTGTGGATGAGAGACCGATTCTTATCGGCCAGTATTTTATAATTTTACTTTCAACTTCGAAAAAGTAAATACTATACTTAGGTATTTTGATAACTGATCATCTTATCATGTTTGATAGAGTTAGCCAAATAGTTGACAATAAATTGAAGTTATATTTGTAAGAGAAGTGAAGATTTTGATTATATATAATTAATACATAACCTAAAAATTACACTTCATTCTTAGTAACATAGAACTATCAAAAGGTCTAGTGCCGGTTTTAGCACTACAAGCGACTTGGGCAAAATTTTCGAGGCACCCCAGTTATTTCATATGCAAAAGTGAGGATATATATGCAAAACACACGTGCCTTTCGGACTGCTCCAATTCAATGTGTGTCGCGAATAGCTAATCAGTTTTACTATAGTAGTATCGTACGATAACAGCTTGGCTTTGTTGCTGGTCATTCTCTTCAGTTCTGTATGAAGCCTGCGGTATGTATCTAATACCAATATATTCCAACCGCGAATATTTCAACATTATTATATCCTGTCATTTGGGTTAACACAGTTCTAATCTAGGTTTCATATTGGACAATCTATTCCAAAGTTTTCACCCATTTAAAAATATCTGCGTTTTCATTTATCATACAATATTTGGGTACATTTTTATGAGAAATCTATGCTCTGTCGGTACTTTAGGGTTACACCTGCGGCGCCCCTTTGTATTCACGCGCCCTAGGCCGGCGCCCATCCGCTCCTTACCCTAACGTGTGTACCTACTGAAAATAAAGAGTTATTATTGTACAAGTTAAATTTAAAATCGATCTCTCAATCCATTTTGATTTACTATCATTAAGTATAATTATACTAAAAGTTATACTAGTCATAACTAAAAAATAATAAGTTAAAGACAAATAAAATAACTTGGAGCAAACTAAAAGGGAAATGCACTAAAAGCAGTATTTATCGAGAGTATTATATGTATGCTTTCATTGGTGTTTCAGTATTATACAATTTATTACTTAAATATAACTTAAACGTCTTAAACTCTAATATTCAGTGTAACTAATGCTACAAAATAATTGCAAAGTTTTATTTACTGTAACTGGAAAAAGTAAAAAACAGATAAACTTTTTTGTAATAAAATATACAGTCGACTGAAAGTCAAGTTACCCTAAATAGAACTCCATGCGATAGATATAAATGCAAATTTCCAATGATATTGTTCATGTGCTGTCGACTGTGCTCTGTAATTATATCAACTGATTTTAACAATAAATAATACAAAAGTCATTCTAAAACTTAATGTTCAATTTTTTTCAGATTTGTGTAATTCAATTCGCGCTTAGTTAGTGCACATATAAAAATAAATAAAGAATAATGAATATAAAACAATTTACTAATAACTAAAAGTTTAATAAAAGCGTATTTCTCAAAATATTAAATGCCATTTATTTTAATTAGAATTAAATGAATAACGCTTTATAGGCAGATCGTCGTTGGATTTTTACACATTATATTCTAAAAAATACTTCAATAAATCCAATCAACTAGCCTATTTTTATGCACAAAAATATACATAAAATATAAATATCATCTTCATCAAAGTAATCGAAGCCACTATCAAAATATTATACAACATAAATATATTAGCTGCGTTGCTCCTATACGTGGACGCTGCAACGGATCAAGGCAAAATTATATGCCTCAACTGCTTTACGTCAATTTAGAACCTAGTTGGGTGAATTTCACGAGCTCTTTGAACGCCGCCGTGGGCTGTCATTAGTGTTTATTAAATTGTACCATACACAGTAATCAATTTAATTATCCTATTTTATAAATAAGTAAAGTACTGGTACAATGTAAATTTTATAAATGTTTGATTTAAAAAGAATGATACTTCATTTAAAAAAAACGTGCGACACTAATGAAACGCTACACGCCACACTCCGCATTAAAACAGACGTAAAATTCACCCAGTTGTTTTCTATAGGTTTTGACACTGACGTGCGATGACGTACGTCGATATTTCCTCGTGAACGTGAAAAAGACGGAGTACGACTGAACAATGCGGTATTATGGCTTTTACGCCAATGTTAAACTTTATAATATGAAACGACTGAGCGGGACTCCACCGAAGCTGTTCTGTGTGTTGAAACACAGCTAATTAAAATCGATTTAAGACACCCGCCTGTGTACCACATGAGTTTGTCTGACTCATGCCAATCTGACTCATGTAAAGTAGTTTTCATCGACTACCACTTGCTTCCGGTGAAGGAAAACATCGTGAAGAAACCTGCACACTGTTTGATTATTATTAACTTGTGTGTGAAATGGAGACGGCAATGGCAAACCACTCCATTGATAATGCCAAGAAAGTTTTTGTGTGTGTTTCATTCCACGTAATGACCACGATCCTCAGCCATGGGGAATACGACTATGAAGAAGAATTTCGATTTAGCTTTGTGATTGCGTATGACTTTAATAGATTATACCATACTAATTTTAATAAGAATCTGTTAAGAATCAATTTGAATGGTGAAACTTCGTTACACATGCAATGAAGATGTTATCATTTGAGCAAGTCAGGCAAACACGTAAACGTTTTAACTAAACTTAACCTTTTAACCTAATGGCATGACTCGACGAATATTCTTAACGCTAGGTTAAACGAACACGATGATTATAAAAAAATCTGTACAACTTAACTGTATAATATAATGTTATTCACAACAACAGTGAAATGTTTCAAAGGACTTTGTCCGTAGCACACATTAGCACCAACAGTTTTGCATCTTCGAAACTTGTGATTCATAAGTTTGTGTATCCGCTGCGTTACGCGTAGTTTTAGGGCGCATTCAACCTATCTCAGTCACACACTTCTCGGCCGAAAGAGATGTAAGAGTCACCCATTTTTGTATCTGTGTAGGCGTGTGACCGAGACATATATGTAATAAATCTGTGTCCGCTGCCTGATGCGTTGTTAAAGGTCTCAATCACACACTTCACGAGCGAAAGAGATGGGAGAGTCACAATTTCTATTTTACTGGAGGCGTGTGAGTTGAGCCGAGCACAATACGCACTGTATCTACTCGTAACGAAGCAGATCCTCTTAAAACTAAATGAAAGACAAAACAGTTAAAATATTATTATTCGATTTTTTTTTTACAAAATCGGTTTACCTTACATAGGTTCATTAATTACCTACAAATACACATTTTATTGTAAGAACTAAAATTTATTACTATAACTATGAGCAAAGTTAAGATTTATGATTAAAATATAGCTTACCCTACTTAAAATCATTGCCAATAAGTTTTCACCGTTTTTTTAACGAAAGTATACTTTGGTTTCATGAAAATAACGCTAAGTACACACAATCTTAACTGCTTTGTCTTGGTCCACTATTACATATATAAAATATACTATATTTGTGTGCAAGAGTGATATAAATATGACTGACCGTGCTAATAATATTTCGATAGGGGAACATGATCCCAATTCAGGTATCTCAACGCTTCAATGGAATATGAAATTCCTACGAAAATTAGATACTATTTCACTATACACGAAAAATGACAAACTCCCATATGGATATTGATAGGCAGAAAATGAAAAATAAAAGCGTTGTCTATCGAAATTGTTTAAATTTTTTAAATATTTTGTTTTTTTTTTAAATATGTACTTACAAGTTACAAATTTATAGTAATTTAGTAGTACCTACTTCCAGTACCTGCGCGTACGCTTGGTTAACACACATAAAGTTGAATAAATTGTATGCAGCTGTACCAATGTCTATTTGACAATCTAGCCTTCACATAAAGCGTTCATAACACACTACTCACTCACGTTCTAGACAAGTACTACTAAAATAGCTATAAAGTAGGCTTTCTTATCATGATAGATCTCATCCATCGATAAGCCCAATTTCTAGCTGAACGACGACCAACGAGCTCCGAGACTGTTGGACGTCTATCCTATAAAGCACAATGACAAATTTTTGTATCTGTATATGGGAGTTGTCAAAAGATCCTAAAAAGAAAACAGTCTCGGACCCAGATCAACCCTCTCTTGAGTGATGCGGTGGAGGTGATCCAAGTAGCCGCAACGCCATCCACGCGGCTAGCGAGTGCGAGGCGGGCGCGGGAGCAGCGGCGCGCGCGGGCGACGGCGGCAGGCGCGCGCGCAGCCGCTGCAGCATCACGGCGGCGGCCAGCGCCGCGCCGGCCGCTGCGCCGGCGGCCGAGGCGAACAGGGCGCCGAAACTCACTGCGCCCATGCAGATGCCGTACACCACCTGAAATTCGATAAAATATATAAAATAAGCAAGTCGGTCGCAGACAAGCCGAAACATTTATCAAAATATAAATACAACAAAATTCTTAAATTTCTGAAGCAAGCTTGACCTTTAAAAGAGATGTAAAATCATGAGATATAGAATTCCAATAAAGCTTAAAATAGAATAAAAGTACTAAGTAATAAAGTAATAGGCACCTCTTCCCGAATCCTTCCACTGAATACTGTCACAGACTCCTTTGACGGTCCAAATGCTAGATCGGCTTCAGACACCACTTCGTAAATGCCCGACACTCCGACATCAGCTGACCTGGCATCTCTGACCATTCGTCGCTTCCTCAAAGACCTGAACAAGAGTAAATATATTACAGTCATGTTATAATAAGACAGATAAAACGACTATAGACAAACAAAAACATAGTTGTACCTACAATCGCGCCTTCAGTTGTTTGGTCTTCATCTATTAATTATCAAGTTTAGTTTATAAAACAATTATTCCAGCATAATGTTCGTATCGAATAGCTCTAGAGACCCCTACCGGGGTATGTATGTCACAGTAAATAGTAGCTGGCATTATTAAAAGTTATAGGTTTAACCAGATTTAAAAATACTTGACTAACCTGGGTCCAGCGACTGCGGGTCCTGGCGCTTTGGCTGATACTACGCGGTTTCCAAGTGGTTCTATCTTGACGTCAGAACCGAGATTCCTAGGGCCTTGTGGAAAACGTTCGCGGTCGACGAGGTCTGAGGGACGATCCTGGAAAGAAAAAGGAAATAATAATAGAGTTACTCACTAAAACTGCTTCTGAATTACAAAGTCATATCCAGCATTTTTTTTTAATAACATACATTCTTTGTTGTCTAATAAACCTTCAGTATTAGGTTCCATCATAGGAGCAAGCGGAAGATAAGCAATTACCAAAGACTACATTATTGAATATTTAGCTATACACAGAGAAAAGACTAACTAGAGCGCCAACCAGCTCGTTCATAGCTGACAAATGATCAGTATTAGATTTCATCAAATGAGCGAGCAGTAACCAAAATAACAGAAGCAAGAACGGCTCATGACCACGAGTTTAAAAGTACGTCTATACTTACAGTGAAGGGCCTCGCCAAAGCTTCCACCAACTCATTTACTGCAGACATATGATCGGTATCAGGTTCCATAACTGGCGCGGGCGGGCGCTGAGCAGTTGCCAAAGGTGCTGGGGCAGGCACTGCGTCGCCGGATACTTCGTCTCCGAAAGCCTCTTCTAATGGGAGCCGTTGGTGCTCTTCAACTATGTTGGTTTCTGAGCCTTCAGCTGAGGAGTCACTGCAATAGGACAAGATTTCAAGCGTTATAATATAGTATTGATTATAATCATGATGATAGAATAGAATCACTCCATATCCTTTCGAGGTGACCAAGCGGCACATAGTGACTGCTGATAGTGAACAATAGCATTAGCAATGCCAATTGCATGGTTGTAAACTCATAGCTGAATCATCGAAATGCATGAAGATGAGAGGAATATAGATGGGAAATGTATATCTAAGACCACTGATAAACAAAACAAAACAGATTCCGTTTATATCATAACTAATTCGCACATATAATTGTCAAAGCTTTCATTATAACATCAACTGTTAATTAATAACAAAATACAAAGTATCATGGAATTACTGCAGATAGAAGTTATATTATTCAAGCAGATATTACTCACTTGATCTCATTATGGTCTTGATGCGTCCTGTCGTCCTTCCGATCCAGAGCCCCATGCCTCTGTTGCGCAACGCCTGCCAATTGGCAATGATCCAGACACCCATGCCTGCAGATCTCCACTTTACACCTGATGTGGACGCTCAACGCATCAGGGAATTTGAACGCGTGGAAGAAAGCGTACGTGATGACGGTCGCTCGCTCGTCTGCGGCTTTCGCTTTCAGGAATCTGGAATGAGCATATTGATGTATAAAATATCGGATGGCAATTCCATTTCATCTGAGTAGAAAAATAATTGTTCCATATCGTAGGTACGCTTAAAAATACAAACCAGGTACATTATACATATGTAATTAGTATGAATACTTAGTTAATGTTACAATATTGATAAAAAAATATTCATGAAGTGTATCACTACATTTCAACAATAAATTGGAATAAGTTAGGTACAATCAACAGTACGTCATGTTACCCTGCATGAACATCTATGGTGCTGTAATAGCGGCGAGTTTGCAATGAATTTGGGTAGGTTGATGTGCTGTTTGCTGTACTCAGCTTTAGAAAATAGAAAGTTTTTTAGTACTTTTTAAAGCAACTAGGATTTGAGATAACCAATTCCAAATGTCTATAAAATAGGTCAATATTTAAGTAACAAAACCCTACCTTGATATCATCTTCGGTCGCAAAACGCATCCATATTCGTCAGATAGCTGGATGATGTGGCCGGACCCGTCTGAAGCTGCGCATGATTTTACACGCATGTCGAATTCACCTGAAAAATAAATTGATACAATTACAATAAAAGATTGAATGATTTCATTGGCAGGGTGTGGCATGTGCTACGGCTTCAAAATAGGACTCCCCATATCTATTTGTTGCGACAATATTTTTTCTTTTTTCGGAGTTTTTCAACTGGTGTCAGTTTTTATTAGGTCACGTAGTCACGGTAAGGTATACGACGATCATGTACGACAATAATTCTACAATAATATAATAGATAATATATGTAATATAATATTCATTTTCACAATTATTATAGGGTTCATGCACACTGGGACAAATATTGGGACCGTGCCAGTCAAAGCTATAGTTTCTCTTTAGATATGGAGAAAAATATTTTAGAACCCGAGTATTATACTTTGAGTGATCGAAACATGATTGAAACTAAAATTAACCATTAATTAATTAATGATTTTCAATTACATCCTGATAGTGAAGGATGTAAAGAAAATCTGCTGTGCACTAAACAGTGTATATGCAATTCCGCATTCTTTATCTAAGTAATAAGTCTTATTTTACCACAACAGTTAAACAGTAAATCGCTTCGACCACTTGCCTCCGAAACAAAATCCTTACACGTAATTACTTGCGTTGTTCATGTCCATTAAAGTTTTAGTGAAAAGTAAACATTTAAACGCATAACCAATGTAAACATTGAAGACGGAAATGCGGGAACATATGCAAATATTCCATTAAACAAAGTAAGCAAGAAAGCTGTTGTATACATTGTAGGCGTGTTGTACTTAAGGCAGCCACTCCTGCGACGCTAAAATGTCATAATTTAAATAAAATATTGAAAATGCAACTAAGTGTATTTTATCGTGTGCATAATAGGCTGTGTTCCAAGGAACTGTTTGACATGAGGCTAACGGCCATATTCCATTATGACACCTCTCGCCATCGATGTGGTGATTTCATCGAATTCATCTTCACACCTTTAAGCCCAAAGTGTCGCGTGTTCATTAAAAATAAATTACTTCCCGCGTATTCTGAATTTGTGGAATGAACCCTGCCATGGTTTTCGCTAAAGACTACAACATATAATATTAAAAAGGGACGTGAAAATACTTCTATAGGGCTGCAACTACTTCCCACAGGGCCGAATGAATGCCGTACGATTTCGTATTTTAAAATATTCTATTCTATAAAATATATTTACAGTGAACAGTGTGTAAGTCATGTCAATATTTCAAATTATCAAGCTTTCAAAGGTTTCCGACACAGTTCCCTTCGGAACGATCGGTCTGCCTTCCCGCCTTGTATCCAAACAGTCTACTTTACCAGTGTACTTTTCCTTACGGTCTGCATTATACTATATTTACTTCAAGTGCAATTTGGAATATAGGGTTGCTACGTCAACTTTGACGTAAACTTTATCGTGCGCAGAAAAACGCAAAGTACATCATTTTGTTTTTTTTTTTTATTTTGACGGTGCAACTTGTACGATAGCGATAAACGTATGTCAATACAGCAATCGTATGCACTAATAAACTTCTTTACTTCTGAGTGTCCACCCAGAATCATTCTTAGCTGTGATGCCCGAAGCTCAGACACCGATTTGAAGATTCCAATTTTAATTTACGCCTGGTAGTAGCCTGACCAACGGTTGACAAAGCGAACTGGAAGATCTTGCAGGAGGTCAAGATCCAATACCTGGCAGTAAATACATAATAATACATAGGTAGATGTGGCGGTAATTGTGGCGAATTTGCAGTGAATTTAGATAGGTTGATATGCTGTTGACTGTACTTACAAATGAAAGAAACTGTTATGAAACTAAAATTTTATCATCAAATAGAACAAATTGAAATGGTCCGCTGTCGACATAAATTTAATACATCATAAGTTCATTCGAAAGCAATTGATTTATACGATATCTTAATAGGTTTAGTAATGAACTACACAATAATATTCAATTGTGATCGTGCACTCGTGCTCAAATAATATAATTTATAAATACGAAAACGCACGAATGAACTAATACAAATAGCCATCTTTCCAAATTGAATCGTCTACAGCGATCTCTGTGGTTCATTAATAAAGAAATTGGGTACAAAATTTAAGTGTATGATTTTTCAAATGACGCGCAGAGAAAAATACATATTGTCACATGCAATTATGGTATATAGTACGATAGCTATGACCTATTGTATGACCTAGGTATGGATTTATAAAATTTTAGGTACAAATTTTTATCTAGGCTCACAAGACATATTATCAGATCGACTGACCTGTAATAATTATTTTTAGTTTTGTTCTTTTTTGTTCATTTAAGTTATTAGGAAATAAAGTATTATGCGTCTCAGGAATATTATAAAAATTCGTGTCGGCGTATAGATCGTAAAATATTGCAAACGTGAATTGGACTTATGTCATTTTACTTATGATGGCACAGAACTGATCTGATGATGAAGAATGAAATTGGCTGTAGGTACCATCCTTGTAATACAACCAAGCCATTGTTAAATTTTGGGCTCATTTTCTTGATAAGCATTAAAAATTATTTGTAGTTGGAGTTCTAGATATTTATTTCATTTGTCTTTATTCAGGCATTAACTATTTTTAGATTCATTAAGACTCATGATTTTTTTAGAACTGGGTATTGAAAAATATGATATCAGCCAATGAAATTGAGCTGTAGATACGTTATCTGTGTCAGCAAAACTCGGCGTGTTCCTCAGTACCGAGTCGCACCGTTAAGTAAACTCATTCTTATTTGTCCACTTTTTACTATTCTCGGACCGTTAAACCATATGTTTGCACACTATTATTAATGGTACAAGTTACGAGAGGAGAAATTTAAAGCATTATGGGATAAGTATTGTAAATTCATTCAATAAGTACGTAATGATTGTAATTCTGCTCTTCAGTCATCATTAGTTCCGTATATATTAAATTAGCTTTTGCACGCGTGATTTTCCCGTTAGTAAAAAGTTTAGACTCTTTAACTAATCTGGTTACCCCATACAAACTTTGAACACCCTTAGAGGATGAATTTTGAAAAATCCTTTCTTAGTGCACCCCTAGGCCACTTAAGGAAACTACGTGATAAATTCAAAAATTCTAGACTAGGTTTGATATGTCAGCCAGTCATTCAGTGTCTTATTTTACATATAAAGATCAAAACTAGCTAGTTTGAATATAATATTTACCTTTTGTGATGATCGCGGCTTCGCTCTCGGCAAGAGGCCTATCTTACTTGCGAGCTCTTCAACTATCTTCACATCAAAAATCACTTTAAACCAATATTCCGTTCTGACGTGAAAAGAATAAACAAACATACTACCTCATATAATATTCTGTATTTCGGATATGGATTGCAGGAAGTATGGATGGAAAGTATGGATATTAAGTATGGAAAGACGAATATAGATCATTCTGAACAAATTGTCAATGAAATCTATATAGCTCTCAGTAAATCTATATTCGACTGGTTTTTTTTATTGGCAATGTTCCAATAAAGGATTTTTCTATCCTTCTCTCTCAAATGAACTGTGAAAGGTCCCTAGCCCTGAAAAATTGCAAACCAGAGCACTGCAGTCGTGACTGCATTTGGCCTGTCCACGACATGACAGACGATGAGACATAACAGACTAACAAACACACGGAACCATGGCTAGAATCCTAATGTGTTCCAGTCAAATCTGTCACACGCCAAGGCTTTCGTGCCTAGAATAATGCAGTTTATGTTAACCTGGCTTGTTGTGTTCGAAAACTAGTTGTTAACGAAGATAAAACTGTATACTTGAAAGCTACAATGTTGTAGGTTAGTTTATATTGTACGTATTATTGTACGCGCATGTATCGTGTGTATACTATATGTTTTGAAAGTAGCTAAATACCATTGGAAATTGTGATAGCGCAATGGTGAAGAAGTTGTGATGTAATAGTTAAGATTGCCGCGTTTGAATCGACAGGTCCCAGGTTCGATTCCTACTCGTGTCTCATGAGTTTGTATACAAATCTGATTAATTAAGTAGTAGTAGTTTTCATCGAACACCACTTGCTTCCAGTAAAGGAAAACATCGCGAGGAAACCTGCTCTCTGGATGATTGTCAACTTATGTATGAAGTGGCAATTTTAATGAAGTGGTTAATTAAAAGTGTCAAGAAAATCCTTGTGTTTCATTCTACTTAAGGACCTGCCAGCCATAAGGAATACAACTACAGAAATAAGCTATAAATAAAAGGATCACAAATTAATAACTTGCCTGAAGTAGGATGTAAATAAATCACCCTGTGTTTCAGGCGTTAAAGACAACTTTTAAACTATTAAGACAATAAAAACCATCGAATTATAAAATAATAAAAAATGTTAAAAGTTTAAAAGTATTTAAACGTAATAATAATCATGATTCGAATAAATAACTGTAACAATTAAAAAATATAATTACTCAACTGACTCCACGGGATACCATGAGTACGTTCCGAAATTAGCTATTGTATTAGAATAATAAATGTTAGTATGTAAGTTAATGTAGCACATCGTGTATTTCTTAATTGTTGGGATTCTCGACTATTTATGTGAAAATGGAATGGTAGTTCTAGAAAGTATTTTATGACTAATTTAAAACGTTGTTGATATTATAATAATGAAATTATATAATTATAGGCAAGTACTTAATTTGATCTCTAAAATTTTAATGACGGCGAACTTAAAGGAAATCTTTTGATATTTTCCTTTAAATATGTCATAAAATCTAGTATTGATCTTAGAAGGACGATTATTACACCCTTGTGTTGTATGTACCGTCGGCTGCAAAATACTGGATTGGACTTTTGTAGCTGACCGTACTGTCATGAAAACTGAACAACTAAATTTTGAACCAGGGTACAGGTTTCCTCGCGATATTTTCCTTCACCAGGAATAGTTGAATTAAAGAGAGCTATATAAATCCAAAATCATATGTTTTATCAAATGTCATATTTTTTGTATTTTCTGTTCCATCTGTTATTTTTTCCGTTAGAATAAAACGAATGACGGCTAAGTTATACTACTGTATTTATGAATCAATACATAATTGTTAAATGTACTTGTAAAAACAAATTTTACGACATTTCGAAGCAATTTAAAAACAATACTAAAATTTTAAATAGGTTATGTAAAATTCCATCCTCTCCTACCTAATACTTATTATAAATGTAAAAGTTTGTGAGAATGTATGTTATTTATGTATACATGTGTATACATATTATTATAATCTCGGAAACTTTCCCCGTAAAATGGTTTGGTCATCAATAAAAAAAGGCAAATTTTGAGAAACGTAATATCCTTTGATGTGTGGCAATAAAGTCCAATTTTAAAGACAAACTAGATATGCACTTATTTGTATTTTCAACAGTTTTAATTATATTGATGTGCTGATGACTGTACATACCAATCATCATCGTGGGATTCTACTAAATATAATATTTATGAAGTTCCTTTTAACGCAAACTCTTATATAGATACACGTGTCTTTTCATTAATCCGCAAGCACAATGGGAATTATAAATTTATAGATATGGTTCCTCGAAACTCGACGGCTTAGAAACTATAATAAAGACACGTCCACGTATTAATTTTATCGAAAGTTTTGATGCTAGTCGATTCATCGATATTAGGGCTGCGGTCTTACTAACAACTCACAGCGGCAAATATATTTCGTTATCGAATATAGAATTGTCTTTTTCCCCCAACGCATTAAGTGAGATTATAAGATTTTGGTAATAGGCATCGTAGCTTTCAAACAGATAAACCAATCTAAATTCTAATTTGTTTATTTTTTAAACATATATAAAACAGGTGTGAAAATTTACACTATGTCCCGCCACGAGACATACAAAAGTAAATTACATAAATTCAAGAATGTATATCTATTTTTTATTTGTTTGAAATATTATATAGTAGTATAGTAAGTAGTAATAGCCATGATTCACTTTTTAGGGTTTTAAATTATCAATATGAGGTTGTTGTGTAGTGGTTTTAATTATGTGCTTTGATCAAGATAGGCAAGGTAACTTGATTAAGTAAAATCAAATTATTTTTTTCAGAAATTCGACCTACACAGGCACATTTTCACGTCAAATTTTATAATAAGTATATGGTAATTTCTCAAAAGCTACAAACTACTTACTAGCATTTCGGACTTCACTGACTATTAATGTTTTAAACATAACGTTTGACTGTACATATTTAAATTCTAACATTGCTCAACAACAATCTTACAAAGCCCTTAATTGTACATACGTTCCAAAGTGAAAAGTTAAATTAAAAGAGTTCGTAATCGCTATCAACTAAGCCCGAGCTTCTCTCAAAACGTTATAACGACAATAAGTTCCAATATCCATAATACGCCATAGTACTCGAATCGATGGATATTACTGAAATAAATTCCTATTTGGCATATCAATGGGCATATACGGGCAACGGTCCTTTTGATATGGCGATAATATTATAGCTTGAATCATTAAATATTTAAAACTCCTTTGCAATTTGATTAGTTCTTAGTAACGTTTACATGTACTTACAATATTTTAAATTAAATTTGTAAATTCTAACATAAGAATTACACTGTTTATTGTCAATCAGGTGGAGTTACTGCTATATCTGTATTATTATAACTGTGTGAAAAATAAATTATTGATTTATTGATTAAAGCACATCTATTTAGCAGTAGATTTTGCGTAAAAGAGTAACAAACATTCATACACTCATTCTCACAAACTTTCGAAATTTATGATTTTAGTAGGAAGTAAGATAGGCTTTGTCCGCGTGTTTTTTAAGCTTATGGCATAAAATTATAAGTATTTTACACGCACATATAGATATAAAATTTAAATAAAATATCATGACCGATATAATATTTCGTTTCTTTTTGTAAATTTAAAATATTGGAAAGTGAAGTTTTATGAATATGGCCAACAAAGATTCATGGAATAAATGTATACGTATGTTGAATTAAATAATTATTTGCTTACCAAGAACTTCAGTGTAAAGGTTAAAAATAGAATTTCATTTATAAAGCTCTATTACTTTCTATTCGGTGAAATTCGCTTCAAACAGGAAGTCATTTGAGTCATCAATTTACCGCTTCTAACGAACTAATAGAGTACGTTCTAAAACTAATTCCTAAAGCAATTAAGTAAGACTAATCTTATGAACGCAATTTACACCTAATTTTATAATAACTTCCTTTTATAATAACTATGTATATATAACAAAATCAAGTTGTACCAACTCATTTAATATCAGCTCAATTGATTTTATATTCCAGTTATTTGATTGAGGATACATTACATTTTATATTTTTTGATTACAATATGCTTTTATCAATCGATGTTGGATATTTTCCATATTTTTATTACGATGTATTTTTTATATGTCCAACGAAAATGATATTTTTATTTTCAATTTTCTTGTGGCGTTGAAGTCTTTTATGACATAGAAAAATGACGTAGAACAACGATCTTTGTCATGTGGGATGCATCGATACAGGATGGCATACATATTGCTAAACTAATCGGATGCGGTAAGAGCGTCATAGCTTGTGAGAACTTACTATCAGAAAAAGTGCCTGTGAAGGTCTAATTTCTGAATAAATGATTTGAATTTGAATTCATGTCATCTCTTGTATAGACTGGACTGAAAAGGAATGGAATGTAGATAAATGATCTCACCTCGATAGTCATTGATAGCGACGACCAGGGTGAGTGTGGAGCCGAGAGGCACGATGCCCGACACGGGTGGTGCCCATGGACCTTTTCCTGCTTGAATCTCCATCCAGCAGTCCACGTTGTCACCTGTATATGATAAGTAAATTAATTATTATATAATGCCTATTCTTTATTCATTTATTTCCAGAAAAAAATATTACGATTTTTAAGCAACCCGTAAAGATTTGTCCGGAGAGCATATCTCGATATCGATCGAATCTTAAGTACATATTACTTATTGTGCTTATATCTAAAAGCAGTTAATAATAGTTTTATCACTGTTTAAAATAATAATTACAAAGTAGTCTATATGACTTTATATGAACATTGATGAAACTATAAAACAGTTGTATCAGTTGTGCCGTAGAATTGGCTCAGAAAAAGAAATGCTGAACATAAAAAAGGGAAAAATTATAAATAAAATAATAAACACTAATATGTGTTATTAGATAAAATAAATAGAAGCATTTGTTTGCGTTGGGAACGTATAGGGAAAAGTGGTCATCAGGCTGGTTAGTGTAGGCTACTACATACACTACATTATAAAGCACTATTAATAATACCAAATTTTAGCAGATAGCTTTTTAAATGTTAGTAATTTAGATCGAAAGATTACCACGTTCAAAAAAATTATTCATCTTTAGATAAATATGGGTTCGAAACGCACAGACCACGGAAAGTCATTTTGCTCGCTGGAGCAAGATTTTCAGATCAACTACCGTAGTTAAAAACGAACTTTACCTCTAAAGTCCAACTGGACTACATCCAAGTCGGCGATAACCATCGGTGGTTTCGACGCGGTCTTCTCATAGTCATTGAACCATTCGCACCTGAGCCTCTTCGCTTCGTCCCACACTTCGAGCAGGTCCTTGTCGTATTGGACCACCACTGTGTTCTCGTAGAATTGTCCGTGGAGATCTGAAACATAGGTTTTCAATTATTTTAAGTCAATTTTCTACACATAGGTCTCGTGGAACTGGGTAAAATGTTACCTACCACGCACACAACGCAAGCAACTTGGTAATAAGTAATATTTCATTTGGATGTGTGGAATCTGTGATTTTGCTGGACATTCTAAGCATGTTTGGGAATATAAATCTTGTGGAAATAAAATGTCAATTTACAAGTTTCGTCGCTACAATATCAATAAATACCAAAGTAACTGTATTTAATTTTGAAATCCTTATTATTGCTCTAGAGCAATAATAAGGATTTTAAAAAAACGAAAAACAGCCCTAGGGCTGTACCTACGTGGATCAACTTACGCAAAAAGTGGAAGTCGCTCGAAGAACGCGGATCGAACCAGAAGCTTGTATCTGGCGCGCGCAAACGAAACTGACCCTTAACGACTTCTAGCTAACTCCCTTTCGAGAGGGCCATTAGGACATCAATCTCGCAGCTTTGACTGCAGACTAATGCGTCAACCCTATCTTTAAAGATATAAAATCTATTTCGCATTGTCGCGCGCGCGGATAACGTCTCACGTTCCGACGCGCGTAAAGTCCAAAATACATCGGGAAGGAAGCGGTTCTGTTCAGGATTGAAGGATGGCGTTTTCTTGCTGAAAGGTTTTGAACCTTGAGCGCTTTGCTATGCAGTCTGGCGAGTGGTGATTCCAAGAAACAATGCTTGTGGAAGTTTCGCAGAAGGAGCGGGACGGGCCGTTATACCGCGATAGTCGACTAGGAATCGGACTGAGAAAAACTCACTTTGTTGAAATGAGACCGAAGCGCCGTAAAGTCAGCCGGCGATTTATTGCGAAATTGTGACGAATTACCGATATTTACTGGGAAGTTAAAAAGCTATAAAATAAACTTATAGACGCCATACATGTATTAGAAATAAACTGAAACGCAAATTCGAAACATCATTATAAAGACGGAAAGTCTTTATATGAAAATAAGGTAGAGGTATACTTTAATATATAAAGTAAAATTTTTAGCACATATTATGTGCTATATGCACATATGACAATACACAATTACATGATAGATTTATTAAAAAAAAATGGATAGGTACTTTGCAAAATATTTGATGATAACTACTTTTTGAATATTTTCATTTGAATTTTAATTTGAAGTTAGGTTGTAACCTTTGTGCGGCAGTAATAGGCGCGATGTTGCAATGAAGTTAGGTAGGTTGATGTGCTGTCGACTGTACACGTTTAATTTGTAACCCTTAATGCATTATAGATTTCATAATTCCTTTGTTTGTATTCGAACCATTTTCAGTCTACTTTTGTTGTTATTATTGTATAACTATTAGTAAATAGCTACGCCCCGGGGCTTCGAATATCAGGATAAAAAGTACCCTATGTGTTTTTCCATGTTATCTTCTTTCCGTGTAATAAATTTCATAACAATCTGTCCAGTAGATAATACGTGAAGTGGTAACAAACAAACTTACTATCGCATTTATAATTTTTTGGGATAATTAGTTGGGATGTTTATGCAGTCCAATTTTTACATACTGTTGGTTTTTCTCAAAATAAATAAATAAAAGTTACATAGCCACTTAAAGGGTGGTTCGCAGGGCGTTTCGACCGCTGCGGCCGCGCGGTCATTACAATCCGTCAATTTTTTTG
The DNA here is from genome assembly GCF_027563975.2 of Plodia interpunctella. Classification (NCBI taxonomy): domain Eukaryota; kingdom Metazoa; phylum Arthropoda; class Insecta; order Lepidoptera; family Pyralidae; genus Plodia; species Plodia interpunctella. The sequence goes on from NC_071302.1 coordinate 3,278,182, forward strand.
AGGATGGAATCATTTCCAAAATCAATCATGCATATAATTGGCATTACTACAGTACATAGTAATTAACGTTAAGGTATATAGTAAAGCTCATTCTTGTCTTTGTTGAAATTTAAAAAAATGTAATGACAGCGCGACCGCATCGGTCGAAACGCTCTGCGAATCACCCTAAAGCTTACTCCAATGTTGAATACATTCTGATTTGTGGAAACTCGTAGATGAGTAATAAAAATATTTAAAGGGCTTTATAATGTTGTTTGTTGCTGTATTAATTACTACTGTATACGTTACATGCTACAGTATGTTCAAGAATGGCTATTATAACCGTCCAGTACGGTACTAGGGTTATAATAGTCTTTTATTTTCGTCTTTAATGGGTAACACTACGGTTAATTTGAGAAAATTATAAAAATAATGGCTTTCTATGAAATGGTCATTGCAACAGTGTTGCAATATTATGAGTAGGATATTTTTTTTTCAAATAGGACTAGAAATCGTTTAAAGTATATAAAATAATAGGTGCGAATACTCGACAACTGGAAGTGAAAAAACGGACTCTGAACTCCAACGCTCTATAGCTGAGAAGTAGCCGGTTGCTTTTACCACGTGTTTCAAATACTGTATTGATTTTTGTAAAATGAACATTTCGTCATTGTTAATTAATATTTCGTTTGCAACAATTTTTTTAGTTTTTTTATTTTTTTATTAACGGATGACTAATAGTTATATATAGAAGATAGTTACCTGGCTTCGTCCCACATTTAGCATATGCGATTCGAAACGAAAAGTAAGTTTGTCCGGTAGATGGCGGCACGTAGACACACCTGGGGTCGCCATGCTGACCTGAAAATAATAAAACCAAATTTACAATGGTAATAAAGTACAACACTAACACTGCGCTTAAATTTAATTATATTAAACTACAGTGTGTACACAGTACAGATGACTAGGTTGGGTGTCTATATACATATTATACATATATATAATAAAACTGTAAATGGGCTATGTCTGTACACAGATGATATTATAGAAAAAAAATATCGGGGGTCTTTATGTAACTAATAGAAGCAAAAATATTTTTTTTAGAATTGTTGTGTCTGTATGTATGTTTGTACGTACATCAAAAACTACTGATGGAATCTGATGCGGTTTTCACAGCCGTATAGGAGATAGTCTAACTTAAAATTTGATATAGGTTTCAACGTGAAACGTTGCTTAGAACCCTAGATAGAAATTGATATAAGTTATTAGTGGACGCACAAAATTAACGCGGGCGAAACCGCGGGCATAATCTAGTGTATATATAATATAACTATGAGTAGCTCATGTTAATGCGTTCGATGGGTAAATAACCAAAAATGTCCTTTGACGTCAAGCCCAGCTGGGCACCAGCGTCTGCTGACATCAATCAATAATTTAGCACGGGTTTTTTTAAAAACTTAATAAAGATCTATCGTACCTAAAATGAACTTTATTATTTGTCCATATACATGACGATGCAGATATGATTATGTATGTAGTTACTAAAAAAAAAAGCTTTTGTAACACTCATTACTTAGATAAGATAAATAGTTAAACATCAACATTCTGTTTCATTACACCTTAATTAACTTCTATTGACTTTAGTAATAGTTGAACAAACGATTGAACATCGCATCTAAATGGTATACGCTTTATAACATCTAGCAAATTACTATGTTTCTCATGAATTTAATTGCCTGAGCAAAACCTGCGCAGTACCTTCTATTTATCCGATGAAACGAATGACCAACTATACATTTCTATACTAAGCGGTTCCCACGTCATTTTCTTTGCACATATTTTATTCAAATGCTGGCAGTAATGCTGACACAGATTAAAAATAAAATAAAATGATACAGCTGGTTTAGGATTTGTCTTCGATCTTGGTTTAAAATTTACTCGTTCTATTCTATATATTTTTAAATATAGAAATAAAGATAACAAAATATTGCAAGATTAAATATACTTAACCATGTTGATCATAAAATGTTTTATTAAAAAAAATATATATTCGCTCGACATAATTAAAGAGCAAGAGCGACATATAAGTATTACGCAATTTACATTTATTTCATTGAAATAGACAATTTAAAAGTTATTTTTATGTTCCTTTTTACTCTTACCGACCAGATACAACTCCTTTGAGGTCAATAGTTAAAGATTGGTTATTATGGTCCTTAGCTGGAGGATAATTTACGAATTCAATTTTCATAATAATTGAAAGGAAGTCAAAATCTGTAGTAAGTTTTGACCAATTTCTAAAAATAAGTTTCATGTGCCGGTGCGATGCTAGTATTAACTGATATTAATATATTGCATTCGTACATTTTCTGAAAGAAAAGTACTCTAAATAATGATCTTCAACGGGCTGTCAAATTTCGTGCCAAAAAGAAAGTTACGTAGATTGATTAATCTGTACTGGTGATAATGTAAATTTTATACTTAAATGATTGATTTTGGAAATGATTCCTTCCTCAAGAAAATTGACGGATCATAATTAATGATAGAAAAAACTCTTTATTTTATTCGTAAACTCTTTTATTACGTATTCGTAAATGCTCCTTTTGTAAAATCTTTGAATAGTTTTTGCTTCCAACAGACAATTTTCTTAAGCGCTGATTTATGTCTCAATGTTCAATGTGGGCTACGACAAAAACCACATATTGTTTTATGAAAGACTTTAAAGCATATTCATAATTGGAATAATGTTTACTAGTTTTTCGATGTGCATGCACACCGACTATACAAGTAAGTTATACAATGGTAACTTCAGTGGTTCACGTCTAACCACATGGATTGATTGACGTATTTGACAACAGTATGCTAATTTCTTGGCAGCCATTCAACTTAGTTTTGTGTTTTAACCCCCGACGATAGAAGGAGGAGAGTTATAAGTTTAACGTGTCTGTGTATCTGTACGTCTGTCCGTGGCAGCCAAACGGATGAACCGATTTTGGTCCAGCTATTTTATTTGATAGATAATTTAATGGAGAGTGTTCTTAGTTATGTTAAGATAAATGCTAACAACTTCGGAGTCGGGGGTTTCTTAATTTTTTAATTTAGTTTTTATTATTTACGTAGTCTACTCAAGTTATAATAACATAACATTTATATTATATTTGATCTGTAAAAAGCGATTTTTTAAAAGATAATTATCAATATATATTTAACTCTTCTGTTGTTACTGAGTGACTGACTAACTGACAGACAACACGTACAGCCGAAACTACTGCTGCAATTTGGTGTGTAGGTTCCTAGGACAGTGTAGGGGAGCACTAAGAAGAGATTTCCTGAAATTCCCACGGGAAACGGATTTTTACTCACATACAAAGTTGTGGCTAGTATGAATAAAAACATGACTTCTTTATAGTTAGTTATAAAGTTTCAAACAAAATTTTTACGGGGCACTGTGCAACCAGAAATTCAATTTTTCGACGAAGTTCTATTAGTTTTTCAAAACCTAAGCTTCAGTTAACACGGCAGTTAGCATGGCAGAGTGCTAGTCGAGTTCGGGCCTGCCCTTAAAGGCAAAATATGTTCAAAGTTCAGTTAAAGTACTAATTAAATTCACGCATTTCAAACTTGTATGTATGGTATGACTGAGTAGAACTAGGGCATGTGTATTAATAATTCAGTTAACATAATTGTAAGTGAAAACTTAGCAATTATTGTGTACAATTAGATTCGGTCTAAATACGCCCTAGTGAGATTGTAGTGTAATGTACGTATGTATATGTCTATGGTAAGTTTACGGTGTTGTATTATTTTACTAGTTTTAAAACTGATAGTGATTGCTCAGACGGCTGTAGGTAATTTATATCAAAAAAATCATTTGCGTACGAGAAGGTACGAGAATATTAACAAGAAATATATCAATGTCCATCTCAAATTCAAGGTTTCTTCCTCAGTTTTTGAGCGTCGGAGCTTTGTTCACTTTCCTTTTTTTACGCCTGTACGCTTTCGCCGATTTTGATGTACATTGCTGATTTGGTCTTGCGATAGTGAAAATCTCACATGCAAACTATACGTTATATACGATCATTCGCGTCGGCATTTGTATGAACTTGCCCTTCTTTCCCGTACCTCAAGATAGTCTAGTCTACATCAAGAGGTTACTGTCCCAGTTAAGCAGGGGCGTCGGTTCGATTCCCACTCGAGCCAAGAATTATATTCATCTCTTGAATTGTTATCTAAGAATATTCGACATAGGGGGGGGGGGTCAAAATCAATGGAGAAACAATATATTTTATTCGTTTCGCAGATGATATTGCAGCTCTAGGTAACACCAAACAGGAAATAGAACAACTAATTAGCAATTAATGGACGTAGCTTTTCAAGATTTTGGCTTAAAAATTTATACAGCAAAAAGAAAAACTATGATAACATACAGAACAATAGCAGTTAAAGAACATAATATTAATAGAACACTTATAGAACAAGTAGAACATTTTAAATATTTAGGAAGTATTTTAGAAGATAACTCAAGAAATTCAACTGAATTAAAAACCAGAATCGCAATAGCCAAAAAAATTATAATACAAAGAAGAAACATTTTACCGCAAATATATTAAAACCAATCAGAAAACGCTTAATTAAGATTTTTATTAAGAAGATTATGATTTTACGGATGCTATACATGGATACTCACCAAAAAGGATACCGACAGATTAACTGCTTTTGAGGTGTGGCGCTGGAGAAGGATGTAACAAAAGTAGCTGGACAGAGAGAAAAAGCAATAAAGCAGTGCTGGAAATAGTAAACGAAAAGAGAAGACTGCTGACAGAAATATAAAATAGAAGGGGAAGAATAATTGGCCACTTGATACGACACGACGCCTTATTTAAAACTAGACAGGGAGACCAAGGAAGAGAGTGCAAGGCAACTGAAGGAGAAGGTAGGCGTTGTGTCGTATCGTGGCCTTCAAGAGCAAAGCCGAGGATAGAGAGGCGTGGCGTATACTCCACCGACAAGAGCGTGGCTCTTAAATAAGAAGAAGAAGATGATGATTATGAAGAAAAAGAAGAAGAAGAAGATTCAATTGTTATCATAAGGCAGCCCACGTGAAGAAAATAAACAAAAGGTAAGCGAGCACTGTTTGCCCAACTTCATTTAACTTAAATTTTAAAGAACTACTTTAGAAAAACAAATTACGACATACGTGTGTGAAAGTAAATTTTAAAACGACCACCGCCGCATACGAAAAGGAAAGCGAAGATAATTACAATTTTGAATGAGAATGCTAACTTGAAAATTTTTTTGAATGCGATTTTAAGCGGATATTGTATTACTTATAAAAATAAGTTTCACTAAATGAAAGCTTTTCTGATGAAATAGTTTTGTTCCGTCATACAAAATGTAAGATCAAATTGAAAATAATGAAAATAAAATGCAGAATTTTACCTACATACTAAATTGTTTTATAAAAAATTGTGATGGTTTATGCCTACTCCAAACCCATCCCTGCTTTTATTGTTACCACATTTTATACAAGGGTAAAACTACTAAGTCGTATTTGAACACTTAACACAAAAAATCCTACTGGACAAACCTTAAGGGCGTCACAGCTCCGAATCTAACTGAGAATTGGACAAGAGAGAGATGGCTCCTTGCTCGTTTTACTTATATATATCTATCACTCTTGGAGAATCTTTCGCATAGCCTTTCGCGTCGCGATAGGAAAATTAAAAAAATGACATAATACCTTTAGACGACACAATGCCCTCGAAGGGGTGTGAGAAGGTGAGATGGACGTCCATGTGGTCCTTCCCGCACATGACCTCCAGAGATTGGATGACGGGCATGCCATCGGGCCGGTCTATGGGCCATAACTCGCCGGCCCACGCTCCAGGCTGTGGACAAATAAATATATAAATTGAATATACTAAAACATAATAAGTACACCTAAAGATTCCTCAGGAATGCCACCCATAGACAGACAGACGCAGCATAGGACTTTTGTTTTATGTAAGGATAAGGGGGCAAGATGACTTGACAATGGTTCTGCAAAAACTGGACAACTAACACAGGACCAGACAAGAATTGTGGGAGGATTTTTCCCATCAGTAGCTCTGAATAATTAAAGGCCAAACAAGCTTCATTGTCATCAGATCGTAGTCATGAGATAAGAAGATCTTTCATCTTGCCTTTCCTAAATTTTGTATATATGTCTATAATTATAAATAGATATTTTCACCTCTCTCAAAACAATGACATATAAATCACACGAAACTTAAATTTTATTATATTTTTCACAGTTCAAAAGAAAGCACTTGACGCTTTAATAAAGATAACAAGATCACTGAAATACGAGCATTGATTTACAAATCATATAATTTTTGCTCGTTCGGCCATATTCTATTGTAAGTCTACTATGTTCTTCAGCGAATAAAAACAGAGTTTATTTTCGTGTAATTTCACTGTTAAGTGTTGGAAAAAACATTTTGAAACGAGCTGCGAAGTACAACTAAATTCTCCGAAATATACAGAGCCGTGTAAACATAATAAAGGGGAAGGAATATAATTTTTGAACGGGTCGTTTATGCCAAAATTGGATGATTGGAGGCTGTCGACGCCACAGATCAAATATTAAACAAGAAATGACAATTACCATATTCAGGCCAGATTCAAGATCAGCTTTCTCAAGGCAAGAATTAAAAATAATTGTCAAAAAATAAGTAAATATATATGTATATATATATTTGCTTCTGAAATTAATAAAAACTTGTTTATATCTATTTAGTACTATTGAGAAATTTTTAAGTCAGTGAAAATAGCAAATGAAAATTTAAACTATGCAATTTTTAAAATTTAATTTTATATCTTCCGAATTAGAAATTAAATGTCTTTGTTATTCAAGGCATAATGATGTAAGATGCCATCAGTTCTGGTAACTCCAACATCAAGACGTGTTCAAAATAAAATCAATAAAAATAATAATAAATTAATTGTATAATAAATATAAAATGTATCTTCGAAATTAGCCGATCTGTGTCAAGAAAGCGATTTGATGAATCGCCAGCGCACGTTCCGGGAACGACGCAGGCGCATTTCTTTCCCACGCGCCGAGAAGGAATTCGCAAACAGAGACCGACTTATGTCACATCTACCAAGTGCAAGTGGGACGATAACATTTGCATTTTCAAGCAACCGGTAATTTACATTTTTGTGTACGAAAAATTCGGACATGCATTCAAGCGAATTTCGGTGGAGTGTACAAAGATAACATTGTCTTAGTTGTGGCTTACAGCTTTATTTTAATTACATTTTATCGGGTGGAGAGGCAAGAACATTAACAGACTTACATTTATGTTATCTAAATAGACCCTCTGTATAATTATTTTATCTATCAGGTTCAGTTTTCTTTTTTACCATGTAATTAATATAGTAATTTGATACTATTACTAATAATATTATAAGACTAATCTAAATTGGACGTGAAAGAAAGAGTGTACGTGAATGTTTGATATCTAAATAAATGTTTTACTTGAGTTGACTATAGTTAAAGCCAAAGCGTTTATTCAGCAATTACGAGTAATATATCATTTTCACCTAAGCCTTAGATACAATGTTTATGACTAGGTCAAAGAAATTGTGATTCCCAAGATTCTTGGAATACGTTGATGTTCAGTTGACAATATAATGGCACATAAAATGAAGTATCTAAATATAAATCCACATGAGGTCAGTAGGTATTCAAATAGGCGCTTAAGACTTCAGATGACAAATGTTTATAGCCTGGTCAAGAAATTGGTCATTGTCATTGGTTGTTTACTGCAACCACTCACGTTAACCAATCATCATAGTAGCATACCTTTACTTTAGGGCTAGCTCAATCTGTGTGATTTGTCCTAATATATATATATATATATATTAGTTACCAAAATACATACATTGCAAACTGAATTTAAGCTTGTAAAAAAAATAAAACATCTTTGCATGCATGCATTCGGTGGGAAATTTTCTAGTAGTTAGTAGAATATTAAATATATATATAGCTAAAAGTAGGCTTCAATGTGGCATTATATTAAAAGCGAAGGATAAAAATCTTTCAAAGCCTTACAACTCGACCTACATTTAATAACCAGACACTAAGTAATCGATCAGATGAAGATTAACGCTTACCAACTACATTGTAAGTATTTTCCCATATATACCGTATCCCACGGAGAAAAAAAGATCGATCTCTTACTTTCACTAAACTGTCTGGAGAGCATTGGCGATTTAAAAAGAGATAAAAGCGAAAAAATCTTGCGAAGAATTAAAACACACTGAGTTAATAAACAAGGACTTCCATACGAAGATGATAACGTAATAAAGATAATACAAGTTACAAAATTACTTTAAGATATTGCTAAATGGAAAAAAAACGCATTTCATTTAGGTAATAAAGTTATTAGAAATGAAATGAAACTAGATCTTGTTACGACCGAAAACTAGTTGAATATCGCTCAAGCTAAGCTCAACTAAACTACAAACATAGTGGTCAGACAGAACGAAGAAAGTCAACTAGCTAACGGAAACCGAAACAAAAATGGAAATCACAAGCTTCATAGTAAAGTATGAAAGTCAATATAAAGTGATAATAACACACTGGTAGCCGACAAATAAGTGGCAAGGGGTCGATAATAGCCGTCGAAGAGATAATAATGAAATTACACGGGTTTAATTATGTCGGTATCTTGATGGAAAGTGGAGCGACGGGGCAACAGTCTGTAATCAACGACGTATTACAGGATAGAGGAGATGGAATCGAATTAACGAATGCCGTGGAAGCAATCATACGTGATTTGTGCCAATAGGATGCTGTTTCTATTATTCAGAATGAGCCAGCATTGGTTACTTTAGAATTTTATGTAATCGCAATAGTTATTTGTAGGTACTGATATAAGTGGTTGATTAAACCATTTGTTATATTTGAGATTTTCGAAAAATGGGTAGGTACCTATAACAATATAAAGATCTTTCAAATTTTAATAATTCTAACATAAACTTTTAATAAAAAATAGGAAAAAATATGAAAGATTTGCTTGTTTGAAATAACTTTATTACACATAATAAAATACGAAAAAAAAAATTACAAAAATTGAAGAGTAACGGCGAACTTATCCCATGAAGGCATTATTTGCTGTTTATGATTCATTCTGACGGATTTTGCTAGAAATTAAGCGATTTAGGAAAAAATTTAAAGAAATCAATAAAACCTTTACGTCTTTATGTATATAGAATACGATAGAAAAGCAAAGAAAGTCTCATGGTGAACTCGTTCCCAATTTTGAGTTGAGTAACAATGATGTGTGAACACATCTTAATCCCGATACATAGAAGATGGCATGCGTTAATTTGATGCAATTAAGACAAACTGTGGGATTGCGATAACAATAGCTAGTAATTGAGATCAAACTTTTTCCTACCACACAAGTCTGAGTCAGAATATCATATTGAAGCCAAACGACCACGAAACTACACCAATATAGCTCTCATCGCTGAGAAATTTCGTACCTCTTCAAATGTAGTAGTATAAGCTAGGTGATGTTAGAATTCTGGCCAGCTATTTTAGAGCAGTTCGCGGTGGATAAATAGCTTTATAGTGCTGCGATTAAAAAACAACCTAAACGTTCATTAAGTTCTAGTGATGGCAAAATTTGCTAATGCACGTATTAAATTGCTAGTGTAAAGATACGTTGCAAAATAAGCAAAACTTTCGTAACGTCAAGACAATTTTTTTAACAGTAGATAAAATCAAATACATCCTCGTAATAATGTATATAATACCAATATCTTGTTTATTTCTGTATTTGTGTTTAATACCATCATCATTTCAATTTATTGCTATTATCAAAAGTCAAAATTTAAATTTGGAAACTCGTACACTAGTGTATAGGAATTGATTTTCTTTGCAATCCATTCGACATAATGAACTAAAGATTATAGAAATTTCTAAAGATTCCATCAAGATTCCTGTAAAACAAAAACAAGTGCCTATAAATAAACAAGTTTTAGATGCATTTCGTGTATCAAAGGAAATAATAGGATCCATCGGTTACATTGTTAATAGCGCCCCGTGGGGATAATTATGTATCCTGTGGGTAACGACTGGTTATGGGTATAAGACGATGCATAACTGAGGATAACGGATCGGCTACAAGATTATGGATGAAAGGAATCCCGTAGATTAGAAAGTACGGCCTTGGAATCTGATAGTTAAGATTGTGAATGAATGAAAGTTTATTGTGTATTTATTCTATACAGAATACCATCACACACCTCACAGATATGATATAAAAATACCTAGGTAAACAATATTTAAAAAGAGTTAGGCATAATAATTTTGAAATAAATATTATGGCCTTATTTGTCATCCTTCGTCATTTAAATTTATAAGAAAGTCAGTGTTCCACCACAGATATTAATTAATAACCCTTATTCCAAATCTTAAATAATTCAAATTAAAAAAAATATATAAGAATCAAAAATGAGAAATAGACATGACAAAATATAAATGGTCAACGCAATTAAACTCAAGTCCAAATGTACAACACAAATTGAATCATCCATTTCAGAATGTGTTCATAAATTGGATAAGCCAGACACGGTTTACATTTAGCAAGTAAGATCTAAATCACTTAAGCGTGGTTTTTACAACATTTTCTATAGTTAAGTAGTGGTTATGAGCCACTTGTACACGCGATGAGACTTTTCAACACGCTACCATATTGTGGTGGGATTGACTTTTAGTATACAAGTAGCAGATGAAACTAATAACGAAAAACTTCAAGCATTTGACTTTGATGAGAGAACTGTTCGTAAAAATGTCACTTTAATTAAAGATGTAAGTTCGTTTTAGATAAAAATAAAATATTTATACGAAATTCAATCGTTGACAATTCCAATCCATCCAGCATATACCATCAGAGTATAATAACATGCTTGCAATAATAACATATTGACAGAAAATAACACAGATTTATTGATATTTTGTTGTAATATTACATCTAAAGTAACAAAAAAAAACCTTTAAAAAAATACAATGTTCTCAATTTCCCAAGCAGTATACAAACAACATACACATCAACCACATAACAAGCTAGTTACGGGACAGACGACAATAACAGTATTACCAAACAATAGAACTAATACATCACTAGCGATGGCCTATCATCACGTCACGTCCCAAATGTGATTGAATAAAGCCCTAACACCTGATTGACACCGGTATTAAGCTTAATGACGGTTCCATATCAAATCGTTACAGCTATACGGGCCGTTCCATCATGGAGGAAAAGTCTTCAAGCAGTCTTGTTATTTATTTTTTAATTTTGTTCAGTGGAACGACCAGAATCAAAAATGTTTTTGAGATTATAAAACTCGATTAAAAAACAATGTGAGGAGACTCTAGTTGACGTTGATGATTCGATTGACGTAAGATAGAATTAGATAACAGAGAATGCAATGACAAACCTCTTCATTGACACGAATCTTTGAAATTTTTGCGTATAGGTACTTCATTGCATGTAATGACTACGACTCTCGACATTGTGAAAAGATTAACAAAATTGCAGGATAACTCAATGTAAACAGAACCTAAGACTGAATCGCGACGCGTGCCCCATCCATTAAAGTAATGACGCACTTGTATAGAAAATAATACAGTAATGGCGGAGTACGATCGACTGTTATTACTGTATACTAGGATGAAATGTAGGGAGATGTGATCTTCATTACGTTTCTACGAGTTTCACATCTCACCTGAATATGAGATTAATAGGAAGAGGAAACACAGTACATACCCCTACATTTGCTCAAGATTATACACTTACATATATAATAATTAATATCATAATATTATTAAATTACTCAGAAGCATTTCTTCTTAGCGTTTCGACTCGGTTAAATTTGTGTAGACCAATTTGAAGCATTAGTGAAAGTGGCTAAATAAATGATTTTTGTTAGATCATCTATCCATAAAGATGACGCAAAAGATACGCCAAAATCAATCAAATTACTATTGCTGGAACACGATCGATAGAAGATGATACGTATAAAAATATTGAAATAATATGTTTTTAAACCCCAACGCAAAAAGAGAAATAATTATTTAAGTTTATAGTGTGTATCTGTCTGTGTATTTGTATCTGTCTGTGGCATCGTGCTCCCAAACGGATGAGCCGATCTTAGTTTAGTTTCTTTGTGCCATAGATATTTTTTTCCCGAGTGTTCTTTGCCATGTTTCATGAAAATCGGTTCAGCCGTTCAAAAGTTGTAGCGAAATGAATATTGAAAGTCTTAATTTGTCTAAAAAATAAATTTGTTAAAAAAATATTACATTCCTTTTATGGTCTTGGCTAGAGAGTAGAAGATAAGAGGGGAATCTTTTTAAGTATACAGGTGAATTACTATATTACTATATTATACTATACTATATTATATATTCATATATAGTTCATAAAGAACAAAAATCACAATTTTACTAACATTTTATTCCTATTTATTACTAAATCTCGTAAATTAATCATACACCGTAGCAAAATTCTCGTATTTTCTATCATGACCAGATTGAGAATCAAATCTAGGACCTCAGAAGTGTTGGAAATGTATGTCAATACATTGCATTTACTTAGAATTATATTACCGAACTCTATGCCTTCTGGTTAGTGCGGTTCATTTGAATGCAAGTTCAAAGGTCGGCACCATTCCGCAGTTCTTGTAACTGACCATCACACCTTATAATGTCTTCCTATAAATCTTATGTCACAGAATTAACATCTCGAGAATACTTCTGACTATTACCGACCCCTTTACCATTCGTTTTATTTATTGACCTTCATTGTACCGCAACTTCGGAGGTTCAGTTGTTAATTTGTTAATACCTTTACTCATAATGGTATTACAATTTAGATACCTATAAAAGTTTATGAAGTTGTGAACGATCTAGGGTCTATGATATTTAAAACTAAGCTATATGCTTCTGGCTTCACTTATTTGGAAGTTTTGCGTAAAGTCTAGTCTTTTTTAGTATCCTACTACCAAACTAAATCAAGGACCAGCGAAAAAATACAACTCCTCTCTTAAAAGAAAAACAAATACTTATTTCATTCATAAGTAATGTACATTCATATTAGCATGTTTAAGTGAATGATGTTCAAAGTAGTTCCCAATTACCAGATGTTTTTGTAAAATGAAGTATTCTATATCGCTGAGAAAAAAAAGTAGCTTTCACTAGAGTCTTCGCCCGTGATAAATTCCCTCAGGATTTTTTGAAGTGAAAACTTCTTTAGCGGCGTTGTGCACTTTTTGTTATGGGTAAAAGATTAACTCGCGTCAGAACACGTGACCCTGATCGAAAATTCGTAAGACGTCAAAAGTGCACAACGTTAATATTCAAGTTTTCACTTCTGCCTGCACTCCCTGAGTGCAACACGTTTTTTTTTTTATCAGTTATGTAGCCTTTGTATACTCTGCGTTCTCCAAAATATGTATATTTCAATAAATTTGATTAATAAATTTAATTAGTTTGAGAATGCCGAGAAGAGGTAACAAACAAAGTATAAGAATTTTTTCAAAAAATTTTAAAACACGTAAACGCTGTGGAGGATGAATGATTCATTCATGTCCTAAACAACATTTGCGAGGAAAAGTCCGAAAGTGAGATATAAAAGAAAGTTCATGAGTCATGTGAGATTTATCGTACGACGTACAAGCATGTGTGGAATGTCGTCTGTCGGTTCCGGATTTGCTCCTTTGGCAACACAGTTTGGAATGCAATCGATAGTAAACAATAGTAAAATTATTACTGCTAGCAATGTGGCGGGTCAGAATACTGAGAACAGGTTTTTCTTATAAGAACACTAACTTTTTATGCCTTCTGCTGTTCGTCGCTATGTCGACTTTACTTGAGTGGGTTTGGAGTTAACCGCGAATACGCGTAGATTTTTGTATTTAATAGAAATGTATTTAATTTTTCATATAAACAATATTGGAAAACAATTTATAGGGTAAAAACCAAAGCACTGAAATGACAGTTGATAATTAACTTGAATAAAATATTAACTAAACTTAACTCACTCCTTCACTAAACTTAACTTACATGGACGGAAAGGGTAAGAATAATATGGACAATTACTTTGCCATTGAATATAATTGCCACACAGATAATACTCAAATAAACACGTTATAATTTGGGATCGATAGACTATTTTATTACATGGATACGCAAATCGAATCGCAGCAGACAGCCATAGACCGTATAACGACCCACCATAGGCTGTAATCGTAAATTGCCAAATGATGTCAGAGCAAAAAAAAAAGACAAACCGCTTTTGGAAGTATTCGGTTAGCAACAAGATGACTCTGATGGCTTTCGCCCGAATGCGGATTGTGAACTTGATGATATGAATCACAGAATCACAGACATCTAGAGACAGATAAAGCAAGAATCGCGAGAAAATTTGCTTAGATGGTAATTAAAATACTAGTAAAAAAATAATTACAATATCAAAAATTACAATTAAAAGTGTATCATACTCAAAAAATAAGGTTCTCATGAATATAACAAACAAATCAAGTTTTGGTCTCTATAAACTGTCACACCAAAGAAATCTAAGTACATACATGAAAACTCGTACAACTTAAGTACATCATTGTTAATCAAAATAAGCTTCCACTTGTCCAATTCGTTATACGGTGTGCACGTTACTGAGAGACTAAATTAAATCAAATTTATTCAAAACATAAGTCATTGTCAGAATTTGTTCGACAGTAGCTTTACAAGACGTAGGTACCTTATGAATTAACCCAATAACTTTAAACAAATCGAAAGAGTACAAAATCATTTAAAATTCCAACTCACCCATGACACAATATAAAATTAATGAAATCTGTTCAAAATCATAAACACACTTCATTCTGGAGTAACCATTATCCTATTTTCCTCAGTTTGTTGTTTTCTTCCTGTACCTATTCCATTATTTATACGTAGATTCAGATAAAAATACTTGAGTTTGGCAACATAGACTAAAAATAAATATGATGAAGTATAATATAGATAAAGAAAATTTCAGGGTGATCAACATAGTCATATATTTGTTAATTCTATTTATTTGATAACCGTGAAAAATCATTTAAATGACGGAATACTATTTTTAAGCAGGGGCATACTGTTAAACAGTTCGAGTTTCGCAGCTCTTGACTCTGCGTTTACCCCTTATACAATTATAATACTATTTACTTTTATCTATATGTGTGCGTTCGGATTGAACGATAATTAATTAATAACTTAAAATTGTTGCAACAAGAACTTTAAATTGAGCGAGAAAATATATCTTATTAGTATTTTTTATAAATAGGTGCGATATTTTATTTAATCAAGAAATCAAGCACGATGTCATCACTAAGTACCTACAGTTGTATCCCCACTTTTAAGCCACGCCCGCTATGTATGTATTTCCAAGTTTTTTCACACTATGTCTTCAATTGACAACTACTAGTCAGGTTCATTGCCATCACTCGGTTGACTCATAGAATAGAGAAAATAGATGTCGCAATGGAATATCGAACGCCTAATAGCAATTTAGTGATTCATTTCATTCATATCGTTTTGAAATCACAAATCGCAATAGAGATAAATAACTGAGTAAAATTCGAATAGATTGTCGACTAAATACTTGTTAGTTTAGAAAATGTGAAACTTCTTGTGTCTGTCCATGTTCAAGTACATAATAAATAATTTTGAGGTTATTTTTTGTATGGCAATTTTTTGTTGAAATAAAAAATATGTGTATTATGGTAATTAGATTCGATAATCTGGGAAGCTTTAAAAAAATTGATAAAACTCTATCTATAAACATACAAAAATAATTTTATTAGTCCAGTAGTAGGACAAAATAGGTAAAAATATTATTTTACAATGAATAAATCTATACCGAACTATGATCTTTAATAACGACTATTCACGAAATTCATTTGCAAAAAAGGAAACTTTATTACCGAAATAGAAAGTTAATAGAATCTCAGTGAATAAATAACCAATTAGTGGATTACAATTTAGTTTCGCGTGTGCTCTATAGAATTACAGAGGATATTCAGTACAGAGAACTACGTATTGAATCATTTGGGTATGCTACGCGATAATATAGAAATTTTGGAAATGAGATAGAATTTGATAATTTAAATATCTATCGTAAATGTATTTAATTTTAGTTTTTCGAAGACATTACATTGATATGCTTAACTATTCGAAGAAAAGAAAAAGAAAACATTGGATATGAATTGAACTCATTGGATATTATTTAAGAAATGTTGTAATCATAAAGTCAATGAACCATCACCTCATTGAAATATTGTAAACATACTCTGTGTATGCAAATAAATTGTTTTTATCTTAGGCAACACAGACTACATGGCCGCATTTTTTCCAAGGCTTTCGAAAAAATGCTGCAGTGGATTTCATAATTTTTAGGTTATTTATTTTTTTATGATTTGCACCCTTGAGACGACAGAGATTGGAGGTCACGATCCTCTCTGAAGCGCTGAACCATCATTGAAGTTTTCATGATTAAAGATATGATCTCTTTAGACAAAGCGAATTTATCTTATCATTTTTTTATCATGATAACTTCGTTGTCCTATGTAGACTCTGTAAAATTTCCTCTGTACAAACCTCACTTGTCCCATCCAGTCACACTCTAATTCGCACGGTCGTTGTAATGATAGCCGAGTCGATGTCTGAGTGAGCCATGTCATTCTCTCACATGATAATTGAATACTATGAGGAATAATTATTTCGAAAACAAATGGCTTCTAATGTCTTATAATGGTAATATGTTTTTTGTATATTTATGAGAATTTGCTTATGATCCAAACACTCCAAGCGGTTAAAATCATTCGCCTAACCCTATCCCACTATATGTGGGGTTGGTACAATATCATGTCTGCTCCATACTGTCGCCGAAATGAGACACATGCCGACGCGAATGCGTGAACATTGCGTAGTTAGTATGAGTGCTATTATTTACAGCAATGAAAAGCCAGAAATTTATAGCGAATCAGCCAAAGCTTGGCAAACTGTTACATTCCTCATATGCCTTATGCCGAATCTCCTCCTCTCTCTACTTCTGTTTCCATGCAAAGGTAAGAGTGCTGTCCCACTTATTTATATACCTACTAGAAATTTATGCAATATTCGATTGTTACTTACGTCCAGCATTGGACTGGCTTGAAGTAGATTGACAACGCAAAAATTTATAAATCAAATAAGAATGTTGAAAGTGGAAAAAAATGTTTTGTTTCATGACTTATTCCAATGGCTACAACAAGAATATAAGAAGATAAAAGCAGTTTAATTTTGAACTTATTGTTGTATTACTTTTAATGCTAATTACTACAATCAAAAGCCGCCTACGTGCGAATTTTCGAAAATTGAGTTCAGAAACTCACATAAAAAGAACTTTGATAACCTCATTGTTACATTAATTGATGTTTTGTATGGTTCATCTGCCTACACACAACGTATACCTACTTGAGTCTTTCTTTTTATTACGAGTATATATGTGGCTTCAATTTCTATTCTTCTAATTTGATTGAATTTATGCGAAATAACTCCTGCTGAGATGTGTCCTTCTTGGGATAAGTCCGCCTTTGTGCATTTTTTAAAATACCAATTCCATCCCACAGTGCAGATTTCATTTAAATGTTTGAAAGTGTTTTTATTTTAAGTGTGTATTGTATAATAAATATATAAACACCCGCTCAACAAACAAACGCTCAGAGAGAGAGAGAGGGATGATTTTGATTTTAATTTACGCAATAATTTCAGTTTAGCACCACATAGACTAGACAAATTTTAGGCTAATTTAGTTTAACTCTACAAAACTTTGTCTTCATTTATTGTAAGGAAGCTAGAGGTCATTTTACAATAATACGCCAAACTTCAGGCAAAAAAGCGGGTCTTTTTTCGCCTTCCGTTTGGAAGTGGTCGCAGATATGGTGGTATGGCTGAACCGTTTCCCCGCTCCGTCTGCCTCAGCCCCACGTATCCACAACTTTTATAAGTTGTCTTCTTTTTTTTTTTTGCTTCGTAGTAACAAACATATGTATGGAACATAGAGGAAATGGTTAGTCAAGTAATAGGCGTGATTGTGACCATCATTGCTTTACGCAGAAAATGGATATGATTTGTGTAACATCGTATTCTTTATAGGACAACAATTTTCTTTATAGCGTAAGAGAGGACAGATTATAAACCTATTTTAATACCTACATTTATTTTATTCCTGGCATTTACTACTGTATTTAAAACTAGCTATGTCTCAGCACTGTCAAATGCATAAATAATTATTTCCAATCTAGCTCTCGAGATAAATATAATCTGAACAGACTTATCACCTTGAACAAGGAGAGATTTCAAAAAAATCCAAATATTTCTTCCTGCTCTCGTATTAAAATTTTTGTATGTGTTCCAGATTTATTTCTATCATATACCTTTGGTTGTAAAAATATTTATTTATTTTGGTTTTAACTGTTGTGTATAATTCCTCCTTCCTCCTCCCAAAATTTAAAGATTCTTCTTCTTAGTGAGTGGAATTTGGCGTTCAAATTTGTGAGGATTGTGAGGATTTAGGAGTGATACCTCGCCACTGTTACCAAAGCAGGCGTCATGGCGTTATATAAATCTATGATTGTGACTGTGTAATGATAGATGGGACTGGGTGAGTTGCACCAATCAAATTTTAATATGACTTAATCACTTAAAATGTCAATATACGATTCCAAAATTTACTTAATAGAAAGTAAAACTAATGAACAAGATAAATATTATAAAAAAAAATAAAAAAAATGGCTCATATAGATCAACTGACAATAAACGTGTTGATTTGCATTTTAATGAAGATAATTCATTTTTTTTTTTACTTTAATTACAAGCCCACACGAAGGCATTAGAATTAATTATGGCACACGTTACAGTTTTAATTAAAATTTACGTTTGAGAAAATGTCTGCAGGGCTATATAAGTGTAATATATAGTGTAACTGCCTAAAGGCACCAAATTATTAGTGCTACTGTGTGCGTAAAGACTGGCGAAGCCTTCTACCAAATTTATCATATTGTTACTATTTATTTCTTTGCAATCGATGTGAAAATTTTGATCATCTGAGCGCATACATTCTCGGCTTTGAGGCCTCGGAGCCTCCTCAGAAACTTGATGGCTGGTATATTCTAACTTCTTTTTTTATCTTATAAAAGCTGCTTCCTCAACTTCTACAATCTTCCTCACTTTTCGTTAGCGTGGAAAGTATGTACGTACCTATAATTTGAATCAATCAGGTCTTCACGTTTTCTTTCTAATAATAATAATAAAAAGAACCACTAAAACATCGTATCTATTACATCACAGGTGATACATACATGGATTTAATCCGTATTTTCCCAATTTCTTCCCATCATCTGGAAAAAGTTTAAATAAGTTCCTCATTTTTCCACTCTACTCAATGAATATTAGTATTCGTCTCACATCTATGGATAGTTTACAATCTTACAACTTCCTCTAGTCACATCCATTTTTTAATGTTGACACGGAAACTCTATATATTTTTATGGTAAAGTTCATGCGACTTGAGTAAAACTTGTTCAGCTGGTTTCGTTGCATAGTACCGTTGACGTCGCTTCACAAACATCGGTAAATCAATTGTGCTTTTCATGTTTATTGCTGTGTAAATATAGTTGGTTGGGAATAGAAATGTCTTCTTCAAAAAAAGAAATACAATATGACCATTCAACTTTTGAAAATGTGGAAAGAACGTGAAAGGTTTATAAAATCTGATCTAATAGTTGTTTCTTTTTATTCATCTAAATTCTTAATATATTCAAATTTAATAAGGTTGGATCCAAATTTTACATTTTATATAATTTAAATCAAAAATTTAGTCTAAGAATTTTATGTTTGTGTAACTTAAATTAATGTTTTGTGTCATTATATAGTTATGCTCTAAGTAGTTACCATTGACCTATTGGTTGTTAGAAATAATGAAATAAATCTAGATTTTTTAGAATTAGATAAAAATCTTACCGTACCTAAGTATACTCTACTGAACTAGAACAAGATATACTCTCGCCATCTAAAGAGTTGCCATAATTTTCCTCTCAAGATAAAACTGCTCTTCACAGCTCATTAAAATTAAAAATTAACCCTTTTTAGTAAATGATGAACAGATTATGTGTTATCTAAAAGATAAATAACACGCGATAAGCACAGTTGTCGTAAAGACATGCCGCAAAGCAGGCGTCTGATAACATCACCGTTGAAAGGAAAGCTTAAACAATTAAGTTAGACTAGAAATTTTAAATTTTACTGCATTTGCAACAAGGCGTGCGGGTCTTGATTCTTGAATGCATATATGAATAGATACAGTGAAATTTCGAAAATACAACACTGTTAATGTTCCTTACTCTTGTGAAATTATTTTTTACAATCTTCTCAAATGTTTTAGTAATCAACTAAGTACCCTGTATAGTTGCTATTGGTCAAGCGTGTTATAACCTTATTGTCAAGTTTCCATTTTTGCCCATAATTCACCTGAAAATGGCCCTGGGAAAGTAGTCTTGCCTATAGGTTGTATATGTTTTAACTAACAACCTTAAATATCAACCCTAACAAGCCATTCAATAACAAAGTAAGGTATGTGCTACCAACTTCTTGAATGGAAGTCGGTGCCAAGTTAAATCTTTACATAAAATGGCTAAGTAATCGAATATATAACCAGTTACTCCTGTATTTGGCACCGATTTGCATTAAAGAAGTTAGTAGCACATGCCTTACTTTGTTAATTCCCGATTTTTAAAAATATATGAGAGCTGGAGATCCTAAGAGGTATTTAGTTTAGGCACGTCTATCAGTTCAGAAGTTTCCGATTCAGAAAGCAAGTCCAGACGGATTTCAATTTATCTGTAAACTCAATAGGCCTCCTTCGGAAAATTGACACGTTCTGTTTAGATTTCTTATCTGTGCCAATAAATTAACAGGCTGCAACATTGTTTTATCTTTATATTTCCGACTAGCTGTGCCCTTTAGTTTCATTTAATTGTTATGAATTGCTGTTGATATAAAAACGAGTGTTCTGCAGAAATTTTTTAAACTTGAATCTGCATCATATTTTCAATAATCACAAGGTTGACTCTCTGTAGTTTCTGGGTCAAAGGCTTTTATAGTTTACTTGGCAACAGAATTATTTTGTTTTTGGGTCTGGTGATCTTAATTATCATTTTCTTTTGACGTAGCTTATTGTGATATGCTTTCGATATATTTTGCCAACCAAAATTACTTGTTTCAAATTTACTTGATGTGAAGATTTATAAATAATCTGTGTAAATTCGTCAGGTGACCGAGACCTTTTACGATGTAGTGTAGCGCAAATCTTTCTGACAAACAAAAGTGATTTATGTCTGAAATGTCAAGCCTGCACTTACAAAGTATGCTTACTGGAATTCGCACCCACGACCTCGGGGTCATAAGGTAGGCCAGACAACTGGACCACGGAGTCACAATACATTACTTTCACGATATTCATTAATCTAAAATCGATACATTTAATGCAAATAAACCGGATTCGATTTACTTTCATTGGCTGAAATCGATGATTATTGAAGTGTTCCAACCGTTAGCATTCTTCGCATCGTCATCATCGTCTGCATATTCATCAGGAGCCGGTGAAGGCAAATTTGAGACCGTTAGGACCTCATCATTCGGCGCACGTAACCCATCCCATTGTTGAGGTCAAGCCTTATTCATGAGCGTCTTGCGACTCCTCCATTCACAACACCCTTCCCTTGAAACGCAGATTTTATTAGATTGTTTGATTGTTGTTGATTTAGTTTCGCATATCCTAAACGTATCAGTATAGGGTTCAGGGATTAATAAAATAAGTTTTATTACCACGTAATATGTAGGTACACACCATGCAACCGACGCACACTCGGATCCAGTCAATGGCCGAATGACGTGCCTGACGCATGCGCGCGTACACTACATCCCTTCTTTATTTATTTTTTAAAATGTAACTTAAAGTTCATACAATCGACATTGTTAACAAAATTAAATTATAGAACAACCATATTTTAAAATAATCATTAGGCATTACAATTATTTAAACATGGCGATTACAAACTATTTATTAACAACTTCATTATTACTATTTTGATCCACAACAGTCCACGTATCATTCACTTTTTTTAAGTGGACGATGTTACGGCGGTATTCTTTGCCGGTTTCCTCGTTCCTCACCGTAACGTCACCACCATTGACATTAGTAACACAGTGCTCGACTGGGCTGAAATTTGTAGTTAATTTATTTTCTTTTATTATATTTTTTACCAAAACTTTCTCACCAATTTCTAAACTATTCTCTGCGGCTTTTCTTTTCCTATCGCTGTAATCTTTCCCTTTTTCCTTCATTTCTGCATCTCTATCTCTAATTTCTGTATCTCTTGTCCTATATTCTATATCAGGTGCAGTAGGAATTTTGTCACGGAATTGACGTTTAAAAAATAATTCTGAAGGTGATTTTCCTGTAACTGAATGTGGGGTACTATTATACATCATTAAATATCTAAAAATTTCTTCCTTCCAATTCTTTTCCTCTGCCTGGCTTATCTTGAGTCTTTTCAAAACATCTCTATTTTGCCTTTCGACTTCTCCATTCATTTGTGGCCAATATGGAATTGTGTTATAGATAATAATGCCACATTCTATACAGTAATTTTTAAATTCTTCGCTCGAAAACTGACTCCCGTTGTCGCAAGTCAGCGTTGCCGGATAGCCTAACCTAGAAAAAATTTCTTTCAGTACTTTAATTGTATCACCGGTAGTAATACTTCGCATTACTTTTATCTCCTTGTATCTACTGTAATAGTCGACAAGTATCAGTAAATAGTCACGACTAGGAAGGGGGCCTAAAAAGTCAACCGCTACATCGACCCATGGTTCATCAGGAAGTACTCGTCTCTTCATTGGATGTGGTGGAGTAGGATTTGAAACGAGTGTACAACCTCGACAAGATTTTACTACACATTCAACATCTTTATCGATTCTAGGCCACCACACCTTTGTTCGGAGACGGGCCTTCATGGCAACTATTCCAGGATGCCCTTCATGGGCTGCCTCTAAAACCTTCTGACGGAGATTATTAGGAATGACTATTCTAGTACCTCGCAGTAAAATTTCATCATTAAAACAAAGTTCACTTTGAATTATTTTATAATTACCAATAGATTCATGCCAAATGTTACTAGAAATACCATTCCTAACTTTTAAAATTTCATCATCTGTTGCAGAAGATTCTTTAATTTTATTTAGCGGTATTGCTACAGGTCTACTATAATCAATTATTTGGTTTATATAATTTTCACTATCAAATGGTTGGGCCTCGGTAGAATTACAAAGTCTAGAAATAGTATCAGCTATATTAGATCTACCCGGTCGGTAGATAATTTTATACCTATAACCTTGTAGTCTTAGTACCCACCGTTCGATTCTAGCACAAGGCTTTGATGTGCGTCCAAATATTGTTTCCAATGGTTTGTGATCACTTATGAGCTCAAAATCTTTACCAAATAAGTAAATTTTGAAATGTTCTACCGCCCAAACTAATGCTAATGCTTCTTTTTCTGTTTGGCAGTATCTTTTTTCACAATTCGTAAGAGATTTATGGCCATAAGCAATAACTCTTGGGCCATTTTCACCAATTTGAACCAGTACGGCACCCAAACCTACAGGTGAAGCATCCGCAATAACTTGTGTTCTATCAGAAGCATCATAGTAGCCTAAACTATGTATGTTGGACAAGCTATATTTTAAAGACTTAAATGCCTTCACCTGCTCAGATGTCCAATGTCTTTCTATGTTTGCTTTCTTTCCTAATCCCAGTCGCAATAATGCTCGTAAAGGTTCCGTAAGGGTTGCTAAATTAGGTATCCATTTTCCTACAAAATTAACTAACCCAAGGAAACTTTGAATCTCTGCGGTAGTATTTGGTTCTCTACTAGATTGGATAGCTGTTAAATATTTTTTGAGGGGTTTAACTCCGTTAGCTGAAAGTTCGTGACCGAGAAATTCAATTTTTTGCGTTTTAAAAATACATTTATTTTCATTTAATAGAACGTCTTTATCTTTTAGGACTTGCAACACCTTGCGTAACCTTTGATCATGTTCTAGTTCTGTTGAACCATAGATAATTATGTCATCTATAAAATTAAAGGTACCGTCACAACCGAGCAATAACTTTTCTAAGATTTTCTGAAACATCTCTGGGGCACACGATATGCCAAACATCAACCTCTTATACCTAAATAAACCCTTGCTAGTACTGAACGTCGTAATATATCTACAGTCGTCTTCAATTTCTAGTTGGTGAAAAGCATTTTTTATGTCAAGTTTCGAAAAGTATTGTGCCTTGCGAAAATTCGGTAATAGTTGGTTCATAGTCGGGAGCGGGTGGTTTTCTCTAATTATGGCTTCATTCGCTCGTCTCATATCAACGCAAATCCTTACCTCACCATTCTCTTTGAGTACAGGGACCATTGGAGACACCCACTTAGTTGGTTCATTTACTTCTTCGATGATGTCAGCATCTTTTAGTTCTTGCAATTTTTTGTCAACTCTCTCTTCCAACGGAATTGGAACTCTTCTATACGGCTGGATGACAGGTTTTATATTTTTATCAATCGGAATCTGGACAGTTACCCCTTTGAACTTTGGGAAGACTACTTCCGAAGTCAAATTGGCCTGAACAGCGTTAATTTGAAGACCAATTCGGAGAACTCCTAGTTGTATGGCAGTAGATTTTCCTAATAAATCGCGTGTGCCATTTTTAATAACATACAAAGTAGAAGTTATGCATTTACTGTTGGTCGAAATGTTCGCGTCAAATGCACCTATTATTTCCAATGGATCTTTACTGCCATAAGGTACTAGTATTTTGTCTGGTTTCTTATTCATATTAGATACTTGAACCTTGTTATTTTTGAGGTATTGCCAGGTTTTATCGGTAATTACATTACATTTGCTGCCAGAATCTATCAACATTGCTACGCATATTCCACCTATTGTACACTGAATAGTTTCGTCCTCATCCAAGTGAAAAATATAGTCAATTTCAGAACGCCCGTCCACTTTCTTCGAATCCAATTTAGGTTTTTTGGTTACCGTTTCTGACTTATTGTTTGTAAAACGTCGCTTCTTCGCAGTCCTACATTGTTCTTTGTAGTGGCCTATGAATCCACACTTTAGGCATCGTTTGTCTTTTGCAGGGCAATTCGTATCATTAGATGAGTGCCTCTTACTGCCACATCTGGAGCAGTCCGAGTCTGAAGATCGTGTTCCATAAGACAGTTTACTATTTACTTTCTTTGCGATGATCTTGTTAACTTCTACTTTATCAAACTGAGGATTTTCTATATTTTTAAATTGATCCAATTGTCTAGCTACCACTTCTAATGCATTGGCTTTTGAAATTACTTGGTCTAACGTTACAGAGTCTCCAATTTCTAATATCTTCTTCCTTAACTCCATTGATCTACACTTTTCTGTGATTTGATCGATCAAATGTTCGTCTTTGTCTTTGAACTGACATTTTTCAGCTTGTTCCCGTAGCTTTAATAAGAATCTCTCAAAATTTTCGTTTTCTTCTTGTTTCATCAGCCGAAATATGTATCTCTCATAAATTCGGCTTTGTTTTGGAGCGAAATATGAATTTAGCTTATCAATGGCTATTGCATAAACATCGACGTCAGTCTTGTCATCAACGTGTGCACCAGGAAGATTATAGTAAACCTCTTGAAGTGATAATCCTCCAATATGAAGAAGTGTTGCTCGTTTTTTTCCTGGTTTCTCAATATTAGCAGCCAAAAAGTAAATTTCAAGAGCTCTTTTCCATTTTTGCCAACGTAACCCAACTGATGCCGGATCGCCATTGCAGTCGAAATTATCTAGATTTGGCAATGATAGTGTTGAGGTACTTTGAGTCATTTTGAGGCTACCTGAAAGATGAAAGTGACACTCGATCATTTAAATGGTCGTCACATCTTTCGTGCGATTATTTTTTTTTAGCCATTTATTTTTTTGTGTGGCATGGCCCTTTTTTTTTTATTGCGTAGCCATACCGTATTTTGTATGCGTGGCCATTGTAGGTTTTTTTTTTTTTTTATTGCGTGGCCATTGTGGTTTTTTTTTTTTTTTGCGTGGCCATTGTTTTTTTATTTTTATTGCGTGGCCATTTTTATTTTATTGCGTGGCCGTTTTTTTTTTTATTTATTATTATTGCGTGGCCATTTATTGTGCAGCATGGCCTTTTTTAATTTTTTATTGCATGGCCATATCGTTTTTGTGTACGTGGCCATTCAATTGGAACGTGGCTTTTCCTTTCATAGGGCAATGCCCTTTTTTTTTACATGGAATTTTTTTTTTTTTTTTTACCTTTTTACACTACGTAAGTAAGATATGCGTATCGAAACTTTGTATTAATGTAATGACTGAATTTCAATGAAATGTGAAAAAAAAACAATTTTTTAAGTCATTAAGAGAATTCATGTAATTTTTTTTTAATTGTACCTAAACCATCCAAATGTATTGTAACCATTTTTATGTGTATAATAACCTGATTTTATAATATTATTGAGTCTCTTTAAACTACGCTATAAATTTAACAACAATTAAAACAACAAGAATGTAGGCACCTAGTACTAGTAGGTACAAAACAAATATTCATATTCATAAATAGTCGGAGGAATAATATATCCTCCCTTTGTTTAATTCATAACTACTTATAAGTACATATTCACACACATATCTTCAAGGTATTTATTGTATTGCCTTTTTATTTGCAAATAGGTATCAATTTTACAACAAGCGAAGGTATTTGTTCACATTTCTGTCGAGCCATCTATTTACCAACTTATGATAAATTTAATTTCACTAGTCAAAGCACTTAGGTATTTAAAACAATAAAACATGCATTGTTAGCATATTAATAAAAGCAACAAAGCTATTATATGCAGCCATTTAAGAAATTATTTGCGTCAAATATACCTAATAAGTAGTATTATTGTTTTAGCTGTTTGTTTTAACAAAATGGCCGCTAATATTCGCTAGACGACAAAGCGTAAACATTATATTTTGTTATTTGCAGTTTCTCCCTTGCCCTTTTGATAATAAACTAGTTGTACTCACTTTTGACTCGTCGCCATATATAGGGTTCAGGGATTAATAAAATAAGTTTTATTACCACGTAATATGTAGGTACACACCATGCAACCGACGCACACTCGGATCCAGTCAATGGCCGAATGACGTGCCTGACGCATGCGCGCGTACACTACAATCAGTCAGTTTGTGCCCATTTGCTCTAAATTTACATAGGCGTCAATTTCGCTAGGCACATTATTCAATCGCTTCTGAATTATAAGCGACTCAAACATAAAACTAATACGTCTTAAATATTTTTATTAAGTGTGTAGTGGATATTTTTCAGGATCAATTATTTTTTCCGAATTCGTTAAATTATGAATCAATAAAACTGTGTTTCATTAAATTTCAAATGTTGCAAGCATCTGCTGTTTGAACAACATTTGAAATTTTCCGGTAAACATCTACCAAGACAATAGTCAATTGATTCATTTGCGTCTACAACGGTAGTCTTTAATTACTAAATAGTCTATGTACCAATTTTACAACTGACAAACTGCAATTATTTCAAGGAAAACTCTTCTCAAGTTAATTTAGTGTTATAATAAATCATTTTACTAATTACTTCGTTATAGACTCCGTTAAATTTCTAACCTGCAAGACATTCATTAATCACTGGATTTGAGTTAAGCTACCATGGTGTGATTACTCTGTTAATAGTAGTCAACTTTCTCATTACTTCTGAAATGATTATTATTTCTGTTGATTGACTACCAGCCACTACTTTTATTTTCTTTCTACTTCTTTAGTATTTTGAAGACGGCATTTTGACCTTTGACATTAAACTTTTGTTTTATATTGTAATGTTGAATAAAGAAGTTGATTGGAAAATAATTGACAATATAAAATGATTTGATGAATGTTTGCCTTTAAAAGACATACGGTGAAATGAGTTGCTGTTATATAGATAGATAGATTACTGGTCTTTAATAGCTTCCGTACTGAATTTGATTCATCATGTACTGGAAATCATTGTGGTCAATAAAATTGCAACTCATAACCTTTCGGTCGCGCTCGCAGCAGAGAGCATCTTCAATTTTGAAGAATCATTCGATTTTAGTAATGCTATAAGTATACTATTTTCTAGACATACATTTTGCGATTTTATCAACCTAGACAAATAAAAAAAAGGACAACACTCAACTACACACAATAAGCTTGTATCGTGGGTCAGACGGACACAAACATAGAAACGGACACAACATATCCAGGAACAGGACACAAATGTGTATGATGTGTATAAATATTTAGCCGTGTTGGGAATCGAACCCGGGACTTCTAAATAACAGACGGGCGTAGTGACCACTACCGCCACGGAGATCGTCTAATTGAAAAGAGATCGCGCGATGATATTGATGCATTCCTGAGATTGATGTTTATTGCTTTCGAAAGAGATACGTTAGGGAGATGATATACGTAGAAAAAATAATATAAGAAGTGTTTGTTCTCTAAATATCATCATCACCTAATTTTTTGAAAGTACATAGAACAGGCGACAAACTTTATCCTTTAAGAAGTTGCTGAGTTTTCTATCTATGATACTGGTAATCTAATTATTTCCAAGGAAACGGAACCCTGAGGGGCGGCTATTTGATAGAAATTTTCAATGTACGAATTGTAAGTCTCGTAAATATTTCTTCAGCCCTGTCCACGATAATACGTCCTGTTACTAACACGTATAACAGTTTGTGAAAGCCGTGTGAAGTCGCCATTGTGTGACACCTACATTGTGTGAATTGCACGTCAAGTTAGTCCAGTTGACCACTATGCGATGGCAAGAGCTATGAATTTCCAATGTATTTGCGTGGGTCGATGTGCAGTTGATTGTACTTTAAGCTCAATTACTCGATAATTACTTAGCAATTTCCTTTGACTAATGGTGGCCAATTTTGAGTGAGTTATGAATGACATGTGAGTGTAGTATTAGTATAGACACGAAAACCCCAGTGACTTGAGTCTATAATATAAACTTTGATTGGACCTTGACCAACGTTGACCTTTACCTTCACAGAATAAAAGCTATACTGTGAACATTAGTAACTATTTAGCGCTATGGTAAGCACAGCTGTACTATGTATTATAAATAAATGAGGATAAATCACACAGATTGAGCTAGCCCCAAAGTAAGTTCGAGACTTGTGTTATGGGATACTAACTCAACGATACTATATTTTATAACAAATACATATATAGATAAACATCCAACACCCGGGCCAATCAGAAAAAGATCGTTTTCAATAATGACCCGACCGGGGATCGAACCCGGGACCTCTCGGTTCAGTGGCAAGAACTTTACCACTGCGCCACCGAGGTCGTCAATGTATCTCGTAATGTATTAGGTATGTCAATGCCAATGTATTAGGTAGTGAAAATGTTAATTTTGATATTGAATATGATATAAAATTTAAAAATTAAAATATATGTAACAATATACCTAATAGTCCGAAATTTAATTAAATAAAATGATACAACTTTTAGAAATGTCCAATCATAAATTTTACATTAATCGCAAATCATCAGTTCATTTATTAATAATGCGTGTGTCCATTAGACTGTTAAAATGTATTTCTCAAAAATAAAATTAAAATCCATCAAACAAGAATTCGGACAGCTCAATTGAAACAGCAAATGCAAATAATAAAAAAATCTTTCTTGCAGGAGCCATTTTAAAATTAATTTATGAGGTGTTATAACTAATTGTTTATGAATATAGTCGATTAAATAAAAAGAAATCAATTGAGCAATCGTGCAACGGTTAACTGCACTTTCTGGAAAGTTTACTTTTAGTACAGTTCGTAACGAAAGTGATTTGAAACTGATTTTTTTCAGCACGCACTTTTTCACAATTCAAAAATGGAAGAGAACGAACGAAAGAAGAGAATGAAGAAAAAATACCAATTACGTCAAAGTTTCTGAGTGCATGTTTATTACTCCTTGATGCAAGACTACTGAATTTTTGGTAAACATTCAGAAGGAAACTCGGAATTGCGCATAGATTTTCGAGTACCTGTTACGTGCCGTGTGGTATATGTTACGTGCCACAGGTAAAATTGTACCTTATGAATGGTTTTTTTTTTTGTTTGTGTTGATTTGAATAGTTTTTGAGTAACAGATTACAGAAATATGCGTAACTTTATAACGACTATTATGTACCTTTACGAAATACATGCCCTTGAGACGTCACATTTCAGCATAATAGATATAGGAACCCGGGGTGTGATCTGCGCATACGTATCAAATATTTCAGAGATGATGTTTATTAATTAGTTACATATGATTTTTATTAATTATTAGTTACATACGATTGCAATCGTAAATTTTTCCGACCGACTGTACACACTATCCGTTTGTTTTTACAAACGCGGTCCAGTTGCGGTGTGCGATATGTGCGCTATGTGTGCCACCGGACGCGCATGCGCAGTACCATCTCAAATGGAGCGGATACTCCGGCTATTACCCGGCCGAAGCTGAGAGCCACCAGCCACGATCAAATGCACAGATGAAATGACTGATATAACTGCGCCGTGTTGCATTGCGACCTCACCAAGGACGGTGCAACTGCTTACTTACGTTCTAGGTCTTTTTATTGGGAACGGAGATAAATGGCATTCGATTTAAGCATACAAATATAGTTTTTTTTAAATTAATGGTCAAGATATATGAAATTAGTGCTTTAGAAGATAATATCTAGCTGACAACGAACGAAAAACACAAATAAAAAAAGTGGAAAAAATTGTTACGAATTAGGATAGATAAGGCAGAACTAGTGTCTTGTGCACAGACCTTGTCTTGTGTGATTTTTTACTCACATTGTGCATGCGCGTTCAATACAATTACACTTAAGAACACATCGTGCTACCCAAATTCATTGAAAATTTGTCGTTATCACCACCGCATAGAAGCCCAAGAGATTTTGACGTGCAGTTGACGGTACAATAAATGTGGACGCGCCGAAAATAAAACCCAAAATTATTTTCTTTACAACAATATGTACTTACGCATATTAAAGCTAATACAAGCCAAACGAACGCCGTTCTTGGTAAATGTGACGCGACATCCGATGCCATTTTGGACCTGAAAGAAAAAATAAACAAATTTAAAATATGAGATGAAAAAGTCAGGGCTCGAAGGAGAATCGAACACACGCCCCTGCCTAACCGAGACAGTGGTCTTAAAATATGACCATCGTCATTTTAAGCAAGGATTTCAGGAGTCTAATTACTGGGCTTATAAAATGTCTGGGTAAATAAATAAATATATATATATATAAGCACTTTTTAAATAAAAAGAATCGCAATCTCTCGTAGAACCACTAAATGATTTTCGTCAAAAAAATATATTTTTAAAACGCGTCATATTTTTTGTTTTTTAAACTTTTAAAATTCACAGAATACAATTTGTGGAATAGTGGCCTTATGCTAGAAGCTTTAATACCTACATAACTAAGATATTTTTCAAACATGTTTTTTATTTAATTAATAAAAGTACCTAACTTAACCTTTTTTGATAATGTAGATTATGCAACAAATCGAGTTTGTTATTTTTGTAGTGCATTTCCAACCGGACCTCAAATAGATCGCACGTAAGAAAATTTATTGCATTTACATAAGTGAAAATATGTGAATAAATAACTTGTTTAAACTAGTTTCTCGTGACGCATTATATAAAGCTTATCGTCCACTGCTAGAAATATCTTATTGACAAAAACTGACCGAGATAAGCATAAGTTTTATGCTAAGCGATGAAAAGCAAGTTGGTAAAAAATGTCAGGTAAACTGAAATCAGTTTACCTGACATTTTTTACCAACTTGTATGAGAAAATCTCATACAGGTAGAAATTATCAATTAGATCAATTACAACCTCAATATAACCTCAACTAAGTATAAGCTATGTTAGCTATGTCTTAACTGGATAGTCTCATTAATCAGACGAAGATTTGCTTTCTCTCAGCGAAAATTTTATTATTTATCATCAATGTAGCCACAGCCTGATAATACAGAAAAAACTAATCTATCCTATCTAATAGTATTACATTATAAATTCTTAGCAGCTAGCTAGTGATGGCAACGCGTGTTTCCGCCCTAGAAGAGGACCATTCTATATACGAAATACATAAGAGCATATCTCCCATGTATTTCGTACGAGACGACTAAGGGATATAACTTTGTCAGCTGACAGACAATAGAGATACCCTATATATTTACAGTTAGTTGAATAGAGAAGGATATAAGATACCTTTCATCACGGAAAGAAGTACTTTTCCCGTTGAAAATTCACGCGGTTGAAGCCGCGGTACAGCTATTGGTGTATATGAAGTACAGATTTTCATGCGTGTTTCAAATTATGATTATGAGAACAGTTTTGAAATAAAACACACACCAAGAAAGCAATAAAAACAAGAGACGTTCACAATGTATTATAAATTAGGCGGTCAAAGTCTATCGCTACACATAATATGCATATGCAAAATTTATCGCTACACATATCTCATAAACTGAGCTGGAAAAGGTCGCCTGTTACAATTAATAATTACTATAAATGATATAGTCGATTAAATCAGTCAAATCGTTGATATCGGCACTATGAATTGTGCACAGTTGTCGATACTGATAAATTTACATTACACGAGTACTTTAGGTACCTACGTTAATTTGAATTTCCTCTAATAATTTGTCATAACTTCAAATAGCTTTGCTGTTAAAGTTTATGGAAAGGAAAGGAAATATAAGAATTATAAGTTCATAATTAATATTAATTGATGCGATTATACCAATTAATTGGACAATTAAATAAATTATACAAAATTAGAGCAATACAATATACGAAATGAACACAATTTGATATAATTTAATGATTAATTCGTTATAGATTTACGAGAACAATGCACTGAGATCAATGCAAAAAAAATAATATGTTCAGCTTCATTACATAAGTAGTATAAAACAAGTAGCTTCCAACAAGTATCTTTAAAACTACACAACGGATTGTGATGCGAGTTTTGTAATAGATAGTGTAATTCCTGGGGAAGGTTTAGGTTTAGTGTATAATTTATTATATTATAATTTTACCCGAGCGAAGCCAGGACACGCCGTTAGTTATAGAAAAAGCTTACTTTTTATAAGAGGTAACTCGGAGATATATCGTTTCACAACTCTATTATTAAAAAATGTTCACGTTTC
Source organism: Plodia interpunctella (assembly GCF_027563975.2). Classification (NCBI taxonomy): domain Eukaryota; kingdom Metazoa; phylum Arthropoda; class Insecta; order Lepidoptera; family Pyralidae; genus Plodia; species Plodia interpunctella. Next base: position 3,311,606 of record NC_071302.1, read on the forward strand.
ATTAAACGTAAATGATCCTCATTACTAATGTTAGTACACGGATTTCACCGCGGGGCACCACTAGCACACTTGTCAAAATTAATGGCATAATTGTCTTATGGTTGACAGACGTCAATAATTCTAATCGAATAGCGGATGAACGCAATTAGTCATTATGTATGGTCATTACGGGTAAAAATACATAAATCGTCTGGGATTTTTCACAGTGGGGGTTTTTAAAAATCGCATTTTGCTCTTATTTCACGTCCTGTCAAATTGCTAATATCTGTGTCTAATTAATTCATGAGTATTCTAAAAATGTGATTTTGCGATAGTCCGCCGCGATAGTTTTAAATTTTTTGCCTGACATTCGCACTAAACAATTTTTATTGCGCACTTTCACACTCTAAAGATTTTTAATAATTAAAGACTTATGTTTTTCTAGGTGATATAAACTATTAGTTTTAAATTTGGCAAAAAATTTTTTTTTATGCCGACAAAGTTCCAAGAGTTCAACCAAATATCTATTTATTCTTAAGAAGCGGCCCGTCCCGGCTTCGCTCAGGTAAAACCATATTAAATGATATATTTAAACCTCCCTCAGGAATCACACTATTTAATTAATTGGTGAAAACCACACAAAAACCCATCCGGTAGTTTTTGACTTTATCGCGTTTATAAATCGACAGTTGGACTTATTTTTATAATATGTAAGGATTATATCATTATGTCGAATAATAAATCTGTTTTACAAAGTCAAATGTCCACAATAAAGACGGACAAGTGACAATAGAACAGTTAAATTTAATGACAGGAAGAAACTTGCCAACTTAAAGACAGTAGACCCTTGAAAACAGCTTACAACTCAATAATGTTACACTAATGCAAAACTCTTGTGTGGGCCTCTAGTAATGAATATAATCCTTATGTTGTGATATACTCATATCTGAACATACCAGTTGTATTATATTTTCGTGTATTATCGATTAATTTCCTTGAATTTCCTTGCGACACTACAAAGCAGTAAATTATTACAGTTAAATCACAATCGTTAAACAATGTAATCGTTAAGACACATCAATCCGGTTCGATTCAATTTGCAGGACTGTAAACGTCTCCTTCAAACGAGGCCTCCCCGTCAGTAATATGACCGGTCATAGTATTTGTCGACATTCTATCATCCAGCAAATATGCATTATTAGTCGAGAGTAATAAATGCCTATATACAGTCATCTGGATATCAAGTTTCCCTGTAAAGCATCAATCCAGCTTTTATAGTATTATTGTAATAAATTTTTAATATATGTCAAAGATTTTAAAGGAAACGGTGGTGCAGTGGTTAGGATATCCGCCTGTAAGCTAAAAGGTCCTAGGTTCAAATCCTACTAAGTCTGTATACCAATTTGACTGACTTTGATGATGTGTTTTTAATGGTCCACCGCTTGCTTTCGGTGAAGGAAAATGTCCCTTTCGTAAAATGTCCCCTGGTCGCATAAAGTGTTTCTTTCACATAATGTCACTTTGGGAAATCGCTCTTTTCGTAAAATGTCCCATTTACAAATTGCCCCTTTCGCAAAATGTACCTTTCGCAAAATAGAGACCTATTTATACCCAATTACCCATTATGGGTTTCCCCCGTAATGCTGCTGACTGTACAAGAGTGGGGTTTCCGCGATATACCCCGTTAAGGTAAGTATTGGTTGTGTCAAATATAGTAGTAGGCAAACACTTGGTAGTCGACATGCGAGATTTTAACGGTAAATAGATGTTAGCTACGTAAATAAATATAATTTGAGTACAAGTCTTAACTTCAAGTCTATGTAGAAAATAACTATTATAAAAAATATTTTGACACTTTAATTGATTTTGACTGAGACTGGGTGGGTCGAAGTATGACCCATCAAATAACGATTGTCAAATTTTAATATGAAATTGGAAAAAAGAATATTTTTTTATTTTACAATGTCTGGTTGCATCATGAGGTTCTAATTAGTCAAGATATTTATTTATCTTTTATAAGCGTATTCCCGGTTACTTCTTCATCCTTTGCTCTTAGCTTTCTTAATTTTTCTTTTCCCTTTCAGTTAATTTGGTCTTCGGCATGCATTAATTTTTAAGATCATTGGATTGAGTATCACCCCCCGTATCAACACTTTCGAGTTTCTCCCTTCTACCAAGACCAAGCGGAAGCAACCTAATATCATTAGCACCCTATATAATTTGCCAGGTCAATCTAAAAACGTATTTCACAATAAGCTTGTTCAAATAATGATCTGTAACAATAAATCGATAAGATTTATGACAGCACGAGCATACCCCGATGAAAGTGTGCATCGCGTGTCTCGAAGCACGCAGTATCTCGCTCCAGTGAGAAATACCGTACAGATTTCCCCTAATACTCGGTGCATTTTCTCTCTCATCTCCATATAATTATGAGACTTAGTTTTTTAGCGGGATTTGCACATTCGGCCAGTGTTTGGCTTGAATTCGGCGCTGGGGGCGTTCATGTAGGGGTTTTTCATACTATGTAGCAAGCAAACAGGCATGCGGCACACCTGATGGCCACCACAGCCCATCAACGCTTGCAGCACCACGGGTATCATACGCGCGTGTATACGTTGCCTACTTGTATAGGGATTCTCGTGCCAAATTATTTTAGAGAGATAATTTACCCGAGCGAAGTCGGGCCAGGCCGCTTGTTTAAAATAAGATGTATTTGTTAATTTGTGAGTAAAGGTAACCCAGAAGTGTTAATGCCCTATCTGGCTTCTGTAGTCTTAAATTTGACAAGAAAATCGCTAAGTAGGTAAAACATACTCGTACTAATGGTATGGTGAAACTGGCGTTCAATTTAAGGCGCTATGTGGGTACATAGCGCACACATTTTATCAATTTATTTTATTTCTAATAAAAAAAAAGATTTTCAACAGATTATGCCACCACACTCAGAAATAAAAAAAATATATTAATTTTATCTATGGCCACACTAGTTAAATAATTTTAGTAGAAAGTATTATAGCTCTCTATTACACGTTGTAGTCACAGATGACTTAATCGGAAACAGTGGCCATCAGAATTCATTTAGCGATGATAGCGCCAAATGCCATTTTTCACAATGCATATTTATCAATAATAATAACAACCTTTGGACATTAAAAGATGCATGCATGAGATAGAATTCAGTCAGATTAATATGTAATATTTACGCTTATTATAAAGCACGCATACTTCATATCGAACAAAATTAGGGTTGCCAACAAGAAATGTTTAATTATAGGTTTATTTACAACGCACATAAAATCTTTCAAAATCTCAGGCGAGTAACATCAAGGAACTAAAATCGAGATTACAAAGTTGTACATTCAAACGGGTTAATACATGTGTATTTGACAGTTAAGTAGAATGGGTTAAATTCCGCCGTCTGTCCGTGAAGTCTACCCCTTAATAATCGTGAACCTGCTCGGATAAAGTATTATTTATCAGTTTTGAGGGCAAAGAGACAACCTTATCGCTGCGTAGACACAAATTAAATATACTCTAAATATGCGTCTTCAAACATATTTCCCTTTAATATCCATTAAAGCGAAAGTTTGTTACGCTTTCACAGCTGGGCCGTTTTTGATGAAATTTGAAATAGACATAGTTAATGATCGTAGGTCAAGGAAGCAGCAATGACTGTGCTTTGAAAGTCGTAGGTAGACTTAGATTTAAATAAAATTTCGATGTGAACAATAAAATTTCGACGCGTATAAGTTGAATAAATAATTTTGTATTATTCAAATACAAAATTATTCATTCAATAGTTGAGATAATTCAATTAAGAGAATATATTCTGTAGGTGGCGATGTTTTATCCAAAGATCTATTTACTGGCAGTTTTATAACTGATCCATTGAATTATTTTCATCTTAAATTATGTTTGTCATTCAAAAACATGATTAGTTCAGGTCGTTATTGCATAAAACAAATGCAGCAATTAATAAAATAAAGCTAATGCTTCTAACATTCCTTAAGGCACTTGATTGACTTTTCAAATATATCTCATAAGATTTAATTCAATTATATTTCCATAAATAAGGATATTTATTTATCCGTTAAACATGTCGTTCAATTTAATTATTTAAATTAAGTACCGTTAATAAAATAGTTGTTGAAGGTAGTAAGTATTGTAAAATTTGTGTACTGCCTATTTAAATAATATTTAGTATGTAAATGGAAATTAATTTTACAGCGACATAAGGTAAATTGAATGAATTTATGCTTTTAACGTTAACGTTCTGTATTAATATTAATTTGTAATTGTGGCCTTTGAGCTTGAGGCGCCGACCACCAGGTTTCAATCATTTCTACATTAGTATCCGTTTTAAAAATTGTATATTATTTCCCTTCCCAACGTTTCTTCACTCTTTTCGACTTTGGAAATTAATATGTAATTTTCAAAATGGATGTCGTGTTGATGATAGTGATTAATTTCGTAAGTGGAGTCACACTGTCTTCAGATTCCATTACGAGGGTGATTATTTTGAGCAATGAAAATGACATGAAATGATACTCATATAGATGGAATATCGGCGATTCAAATGGGAATTTTTAACCGTTTAAATACAAAATAAGATGCCGACAACTGTGTGAAGTGGAGACGAGGTAGTAGAAATTTTTGCCTTGGGCTCCGACGCTCAACAACTGAGGAAGAAAACGGGAACAAGCAGTTGCGAAAGAGTAAATTTAATTGTCTTTGAAATTAGTAAAAAGGATGAAAGTTCTTTGCTTTATAAGTTTACAGATGGCAACGTCACATCGCCATTTTTATTGATTACATTTTCAAGAAGTAGGTAGGTAAAAGTTTGACGCAAACCTTCGTTGACATTAAATTACCGTCGATTACCCACGGAAGCCTATGTTAACTCCATACTCCAAATTTCATCAAAATCGGCTTTCATAACTTTTTTTTTGTTGCTGCCGAAAAATCATAACAATATACAGACAAATAGACTTTTGCATTTTTAATATTAGTATGGCAGCCATACTAATATTACTACTACTGAATTTATAAAACATCCACATTATTATATGTAATAAAATGTGTTTAATTTGTTTCTCAACAGAACCCTAAGTTGTGGCCGCTTTTTATTCTTTCTTGAATTATTAACACAGGGCCGGTATGCGGGTCGTTTTCATCAATCAAATTCACTGAGACGAAGGCACGGACACTGAGAAGCCGCAAAGTTAATAAGTACACAGAAAAACAAAATAATTTGATTTGTTGCCCTAAAAACTCACATAATATGCGTTTTTACTTAATATTTGCTCGCTCGATAGTACAAAATGAAATATTAATGATAATCTTTTGTATGAAACAATAATTATGACAGATCCTTTTACGTCAAAATTTGTAACCGCTTCTTATGAATTGTAATAAATAGCAATGGAAATGTAATAAATAACTTTATACATATTTATAAAAAAAAATATTCATTTTAGTATAAGACTCGATCTTGATATCGACAAAAGGGCGATCACAATGCGTGCAAAATTTTATTAATAGTGTTTCGTATAGAATTAGACGTGGAGAATTTCTCTCACACAGAGCGGTAAAAATAAAAATCAATTGTATCTTATTTATACATTAAATAAAACCGTAAGGGAGTGATATTGAACAAAAATATATTAAAGGGGGTCCATATGGGATATATATTTTTTGTCCATCTGTTTGTATGGTTGTTCACGCATCACGCAAAAACTACTAGATGGGATTGGGTGGGATTTTCACGGTTGTATACTGGATATTAATTTAAAATCTGGTATAAGTTTCATCTTTTTACATCATCACGTATAAAATAAATAATACAATAATAAGTTATGAGAGGACGCACGTAATTAACGCGGTGAAAGCCGCGGACAAAATCTAGTAACAATATCGACCACTTCATTTATATTCTTGTTAGTGTATACTTGTAATTAGTGAAATTCAATTACATGGACAACCTGGACATTCTACCTGTAAAGTTAACTGGAAACGTGGCGTTGATAGAAATATCATTTTACGCTTCGGGCCATGACTTGGGTTTAATTAACTTGTCTTATATCAAGTTACATTTGATAATAGTTTTCATCTCTGGATCAAAATGCAGATGACCAAGAATATTTCCCGTTTTACAGTGCGGGCTGGAAGGTCGATTGATCATGGTTTAATTTTTTAAACGATCTTATTTGGGTTATAGGTAAAGACATGTTAACGTAGGTAATCTTTTAACGTGAGATTAAGAAACATACATCCATCTAAACTTTCATTTGTTAGATAGGACAAAATTAATATGATAATATCCATACAAACAACGTCATGATTAAATATAAAAACAACATTCAGATATGCGTCCAACAAAAGCAAAATTTCATACTCAGTTGTAGTCTTTACTCACGCAAACAATTTTGTCTACACATTGACAAAGTGTGATAAAAACGTGTTGCCACATACCAATGTAATCTAATTCATTACCCGACGACTATTGACGGCTGAGACTGTTGAAAACCTATTTTGAGACAAGCAAAAACTCGTATGGCCACTAGCGCTATCCATTTTCCCATGTACTATGCCTATTAAAATTTTATAAATATATAATTATAGGAAGTGACTCAGTAGTTAAATAGACCGCACCTGTACTCGCAAAAAGTTCGTGAAATGACCGCGTATCAATGTTTTATGATGTAATGGATATTAATATATCTATTTATTGACTGTTCTTGGACCAGTATTATGTCGAGTTGTGAAAAAAAAGACTCGAAACTTGAGACGGGTTTGTTAGGCCTTTTGATTTTAATACCGTTGTGTTTGGGTTTGTTAAATTCTGATTGGGCTAACAAAGATAGGAATTTCTGAAGACGGCTAACTCTAAAAAGCCGGTTGTAATTTACAAACTGTGTCGTGTTATTTGAACTTTTATCAATGTTTTTTTTTTAAATATATAATTATATGTTTTCGGACACTAAGTACCAGCTTTTACTAGATTTTCTAAATATAATTTTTAGCCTGCGTCAACTTAAGTTTAGGTATATCATGGCCGGCTATCCTTTTTTCCGCCATATCCTAAGATCCTGTGCAAGCTTCCATCCCCTTCTCGTCTATCATACTATACCATAACCCAAAAAATATCAACTGACAATCGAGCTGGTTATTTACTAGCTGGTCTCTGTCATAAATGGGTACATCTACGGTTTTTTCAGTTCCTTACCAAATAGTCTGCTCCTTGGGTGGAATAAACTTAGATTTGACTGCTGGTTATTTTATACCATCGAGATTTATTGTATATTCTCATTCAGACTGTTAAATAATACTTATAGCATTAAGCCCATCCATTTTGTACATACATTAATTATGTGTATAATGTGCAATAAAGTTTAAATAAAAAATGTACTCATATTGTATACTATTCTTTAATCATTGATTCATTTGCTCGCCTGTCTCGAGTTATCAAACATTTGAACTAGGGCTGTCTTGATAGTAGTACCCTCTGACGACGCTATTTAAGTGGCTCAGCTCTGGCAAGAAAGGAGTTAGTAGTCAATGGCGTATGTAGCGTGTAGATTTGTCATCGACACGCAAAGGAGAAGGAGATACTATCGGTGACTGTTAGGAAAAGCCTCCAGCTTTAAGTCCGCCGTTCATATTTTTTGTTCATACATTTATTTTCTTAATTATACTCACCAGTCACCGAATTTCCGTCGACTAGTGTTCTTCGCTCGCCAAACGATCATTGTCCACTAAAATCTATCATTTATTCACACTTGTCACCTACGGTCCCCACTGCTGGCCGAGTGGTCACCACACATAATCTATTATCACCACACTACACTGGTTAGAACTGGTTCAGTTTGGATTTATCTGGAACAAAATAAATATAAATGTTTACTACTACTGAAATATTAAAGAAAACAAAAACCATTGTGGATGACTAATAATAACTAAGAATACATTCAGAAGAACGTCACTGTGTCGTATTTAGTTGATAACGGACATAGCGGGGAAACGAATGAACCTCCATTTTACGCTAGAGGCCCGTGCGCATCGAATTCTTCAAAAATTCCATAAATTTTTGCTGTACACATGCTGGACGCGTATCCAGCGATGCGATGAACACGGGGCCTAAAGCTATATTTTTATTTAACCGTCTAAGTATTTTATGCACTTATTTAACAAGAACAAAGCACACCTTCCCCCATCTTTATAAAAGCGGCCCAATCATAACCATAATAGGAAAGCAGCAAACAAAATCTGATTTTGTCCAATGAGAACGATCGTTCACGATTATAGCCGATCGTTTGTTTACCTTATAACGAATGTCTGTTTTGGAAAGTGTGTCGATGGTCGATGATAATGCTGTACCAAAGATCAAAGATCTATGACGTTTTCACCATAGATACCGCCATCTTTTTTACTGTTTGTAAAGCCATGTATCTGATATTTTGTGATGAGGCTAATTTTGATTTTTTTTTGCATTCATTTGGTTCTTTTGACGACCTCGGTGGCGCAGTGGCAAAGTCCTTGCCACTGAACCGAGAGGTCCCGGGTTCGATCCCCGGTCGGGTCATGATGGAAAATGATCTTTTTCTGCTTGGCCCGGGTCTTGGATGTTTATCTATAATATGTATTTGTTATAAAATATAGTATCGTTGAGTTAGTATCCCATAACACAAATCTCGAACTTACTTTGGGGCTAACTCAATCTGTGTGATTCATCCTAACATATTCGTCCTAACATATTATATTTTTTCTACAAATAGTATAACACTATGAAAAGTTAACTTTCAATACTTTTGCAGTTAGACTTTTGTTTTTATTGTGCCGTATAAACGATTTATTTCTTTCATTAGAGCATACCCATATGAATATATAGTCTCATTTTAAATACTCATATATTATTATGAAAAACATTACGTACACAACACGGATTAGTGTTAACTTACGATAGCTTCATCGGAATAAATCAAGTTACGCATCTACACTTTTTTAATCATTTTACCTCGCGGTATTTCAATGATATCGAGCTTGGATTGAGACGTTCTGTGTAGATTGATCATAGAATTGTGTTATTTTCACATGAATAACCGGGCTATAAGCTATGGCAATACTTGTTTAGTACTTATTTTCTTTTATACTACCAATCACACAAGCATGCGGCCCACCTCAGATGGTAACTGTTCATCACAGCCTATAAAAAAAGACAATCCGAATAAATTGTGTAAAATATTTTTTCGAAAATTCGCTACACTTTTCGTCAATAAATGTACAGAAATAAATCCGTCACATGCTTCGTCAATACTAAACGTTAGTGACAAGAATAGATAGGTCTTTGATTTCTGAAAAAATACTGTCCCCGTGGGAAATTGACGCGGGCGAAGTAGCGAACAAAAGCTATTGTAGCTAGTTAGTGATATCCGCAATAAACTTCATCAAAAATATAATTCTAAAAGTCAGCTCCTTATAGTAGGTATGGCTCAAAAGTTTCCATAAAATTAGCGGTATCGCTCTCAAAATTATCTGAGCCAGGTAAGAAAAATAACTACGTAGATATTACATACGTGATAATGTATATAATAAATATCTTGCGAGGTAAATTCAACTATAGACGGGAGATGCAGGCATTTAGCTGGATGGAAAGTTAAAATGTAGAGCTGACTAGAGTACCTAATAAAAATTATATTCACACTTAGTCATTAACTTTCACAGTCATAAAATTAGCACGCATTTACTACTAAGTATGCTTTAATTGTCAATTTGTAGGTAATCAAAAGTTGTAATATCAGTGAGAAAATTTTCACATTACTTATGTAAAAAAAACGGTCAAGTGCGAATTGGGCCGAACATTGAGGGTTCCGTCATTCGGATTTTTATTATTATACTTTCGATTTTTTTCTCTTATATGTATTGTAAACCCTTATTTATTGCCAAATTTCGTGATTCTAGATCCTATAGATTTTGGTTCCCTTGAGAAATCGCATAAAATGCGACATAAATGGTCATTGCTTTTGATCACATTGATTTACAAGTATGATTTTTTTAAATAAAGAAAACAGTAGATTCAATAACTTGATATCATATAGTTTTCTAGGTAATAAACCTATATGCTTTCTTGAGAAAAAGGGTGTGCACAAACTGATGCAACAGAAAGTTGGACGAGAAACGTGGTCTTATAAGGGTTTCATAATCACCATGTCACCTATCACAGAACTCTAAAAACAGTCGTTAAAAAAGAAACTAACTTAAATAAATGTCGTTAACCTCTAAGGTTCATAGTAATAATCCTACTTTCATCACTACCGAGAAAATTTGGACAATTTCCAAATTATTGTTTTGATTGTTATCAAAAGATTTGCATATATTGCAGTTGCCTTTAGGTAAGTGTTTGTGTTAGGATCTTGTAGACTGTTCTATATTTAAGGTTATAGGTTTGCTTTAATGCTGACTCATGTGTTTCAAGAAACTACACTTTTTGGAGCACACATGCATTTGCTGTTATTAGTCAAGTAGACAATTCATAATTAAATAACATTTTTAAAGTTACATCCTGTAACAAACTGAATAGAATTTTCAAATATTGTGGATATGTGGCTTACACATTAAGGGTGAGTTGTACCATTCAGCTTTGACGTTGACTTTAACCTGCGCGCGGCTGACGTTTAGTCAAAATGGCGTACCTGCTCACTTTTCTTTTTTCTGCACAGACTAAACTTAACGTCAAAGTTTAATGGTGCAACCCATTCTAAGCATCATCAACGTCACAGATCATTTACGCTGATTGTATTTATAAAATCACTTTATTAGATAACTGAAATGTGGTAAACCTGACGCTTGATTGGCCCTATTCTTCTCACTTAAATGCGTCCTCCAAATGTCTCCAATTGCCGTCTTTCGACGAACAGTCAACAGCACATCAACCTACCCAAATTCATTGCAAACTCGCCGCTATTGCCGCGCCATAGAGGTTTATGCGAGGTAATTTGATGTGCTGTTGACTGGACATTGTTAGTTTTGATGTGAGCGTATAAACTTGGTATCAACGCAAGGAAAAACTGAGCAATGGTACGTCACCTAATACGACGTAAGGGTTTATCTTCCATAATATGATTACTCCAAGATGAGATTTTAAGATGATTTTAAATAATTTGCCGTAATATAGAAGTGGCTTTTGCCCAGCAGTATAAATAACTACTTCAATATACATATATTATTTATCTCGAATATCCTTCCAATGAGAAAACATTAACGGGATAACCTTTTCTGGGATACCTTTCTACAATTAAAGTCGTAGAATCATTGACGTAAAATCTCTCTTGTCGCATTGCTGAATTCTATATAGTAATTTCATGAAAAGGAATGTAAGTAAAGAAAAGGAATGCAAAGCATGTAACTGGCTACAATCCTGGCTTGGAGTAAAAAGTACTTTGAATTTTGAATATTCTATATACTTAGCAGATTTTATTAACGACCACCTCATGACTGATGATAACCCATTTTGCCAATGCTGTCGTTGCCTTTCCGAGGCTTCATAATTATTTAGTCACCTCAAACGACTTCTGTGGGAGGTTAGGTGTAGGAGTAGTTCTATTCGAGGGCGGAAACATCTGGTCAAAAACCTGAGAATTGTGTCCGTACAAAAATGATGGACATAAAACCAGGATCAGCTTAAGAATTCCGTTACGTACCGTACGAGTATAGCACACGATAACTTTAGTAAATCATAATCAATTCATCGATTCGATTTAAGTTATACTCGTAAATTAATATTTGCGAAAATATTTGCATTCTAGTGAATGAGAGAGAATATTTTTGATATCGTGACCTCTAAAAACCGACGTCTTGTTAATTTGCCGCTAAAATCCCTGTCTTTAAACTAAACATATTAGTGACAGTGACACAAGCGTTGCCACAGATCCAAAAAATTTTTTTTAACAATTCAGACTTTTAATTTGGAATTTTAAAAAATCTGGAACAGGATAAGAAATAACTCCCACAGAACATGTACTAAAGGCATATGCAATGCATCTAGTACATACAGACGGGCGGACACTGCCACTAACGGTACTCCAGTGTGTCACTGGCCGTACAGTAAAGCCTTCTTACAAAGTTTTTTTTTTTTTAATTTTTCCGAGGTCATTTTGGCGAAATCTTTCATTTCGATATTAAAAAATCACACCTAGAAATAAAATTTTATGAAAATATAAACTAAACAGTTATATTAACAAGATACCAACCAGAGTTTTCCGATACAGACAAGAGATTCCGATAACCACTAAGGCACAGACGTCGTCAAAGCTCAAATTAATTGAATTCCAAGAAAAAAGAAGAAGAGAAGTGGAAATTTCTAAGACTAGATATGGAGGAGCAGAAACCAAAAGAAGAATATGTGGTTTAATATCAGTATAGTGTTTAGTATAGTATCCCATATGTAACCATCATTTAAAAATATATTATAGAAGGCATGATATTAAGTGAAGGCTTTTGCCCAACAGTGGAACCTATATAAAAAAGACAGGATGATCAAAGAAATAATTAAGCAAATTAATTAAAAGTAAAATACTTTGGGAGTGAATTAAAAAGAAAATTATTTTATATTTGGCCTACAAAACTTTACCGTTCACCACTAGATCCATCAAAGCGTTGAAAAGGAGATATCATGATGAGCTTTTAAAGTTTCAACAAGTTAGCCGCGTGTCCACAATACCTAACCTAAAGTGGTCACTATTAACCTTAATTTTTATCGCCCCACCTAAATGCCAGCACTAAAGAAGTCCGCATAGCGTTTATGGTGACATACCAGACTGACACTACTTAGGTACTCTGTTTACACTTCCAAGTACAGTCACACGCGTGTCAAATCACTCCGCACGGGACTCTAAGCTACGGTAATAGCGGCGATAATGAAGGCGCAATTCTTTGGATAGTTCTTCGTAATAAAATACTTTACGGATATGATTCGAGCCGGACAAGTTCTAGTATAAAGGTTGAATACAAAGATTTTACATGCTTTTTAGATTTGTTCTCCTACAAATTTAGTTTCACATTAACACGACCTTGCTTTGTACCTACTTCATTTGTAAATATACATATGGAAAGTTTTTTAAATATGATAAAGATAGATGATCTAGTATATCCATCTTTTTCTGTTTTTATTATCACTAATCCACTGATATGACGTGTTTTAAATGTATGATAGTTTATTTAAGCCGTGGCGATGGCAGAAGGGATAAACACAAGAAATGGCGGCTTGAAGGTCGTGAAAGATGATGATGTGTGTCAATATTCTGACAAAAAGGATGTCGATGACAGTGCGAAAGTAGGTGGATATGAAAAAGTATAAAAGCGGACCCTGGGCTCTGACGCTCAACGGCTGCGGAAAATTTTCTGTTCTATCCTTATGTCAATAAGAATATTTGCGATAGGCATACCTTATAGCTATTATAATTATAAATATGTCCCTTTCCTTCTCCCGTAGAAATTATTTCAGTGAAAAAATACCAAACTTATTTGTTACTTAAGATAAAAAATATTTTTTTATCTTAAGTAATTTATTACAGATATGCATATCTTTTAGATTTGCATAATCGAGTAACAAATCTAGGTACCTATTTAATCTACTCAATCCGCTATAGGTACATCAACACATGCAAACTCTTGCATTTACAATATTAGTAAGAAGTAGGATAAAAAAAGGTAAAAGTATTTTTTTTTTCATTTACTTCGGAACTGATATTTGGACCACCGCGTCATTCATCAATAATCATCATTTTTCAACAAAATAAATATCCACACAAAAAAATATTAATGCTAACATCAATAAACAAATAGGTATAATATCTCGATCTTCGAAAATATTCCCTGCTTTCATTGCTAGCTTAAAATTCAGATCAATTCATACCTTTACGGCAGCAATGTGTATAGTTTGTAAGCCTATTACTACATTGGTCATTTAAAGTGATCAGTACGGCGTAGTTTAATTGTACAACACGAGTTCGTAACTCTTTCTGATGCTAGTAGTCATGATATGTCAAAGATTATTTAAATTTTTTACCATATTATTTAGTATATTATAAAATATACCTACCTACAATAAATATTATGAGGATATTTGTGATTCTATATCGCAAAATGTATTTGGCCGTTTTTTATAAAATTGGAATTGGGTTGAATATAAACTGTCTAGAGAGTCTTTTGCCCACCAGTGGGACATGAAAATAATAACAATAACCTGCCTGTATTACAACATGGTGTGTAATGAGCACACGTTTTAAATGTTGAAATTCCTATATAAGCGGTGCCTAAGGGAACAACTAGTCCATATACCCATACATACATTCCATAAAATATGAAAGTTTGTCATTATTTTACGTCAAAACAAAGCATTGTGATGTGAAAAAAAACTGACATAAGAATCTTTGTTCATTTTTAAAAGTTCATTCAGGTTTTTATTAATATTTGGTTACTACGAGTGTAACTCTGACTGACTAGGCAGTAAGATCTAGTGGAAAATATACATTGGACCTTCTACGACTTTCGTAATCTATGTATGTATGTCATAGCAGCACAAACGGTTGATTGATTATGGGCTTGCATACAATAATTATTATATTCTGAATCTTTACGAGTTAATTTGGGCCACAACACTTTTTAACAATATTGTATTGTATTGTAACGCAATAATATCGCCTTAAAAAAATATTGTAGTTACATTGCGTGGGAAACGTGATTAGAGTATTTCAGTAATTATATAAAAGTGGAAAAAGATCCATCGATGGATTTTCAATATGAGTTTTAGTAGACGTAGGGATTTTTTAAGTGAAAGTATTTAGTAGTAACTTAATATTTTCACTAAAAAAATCCCCAGGGGATCCATAGTAGGGATTTTTTAAAGTGAAAGTATTAAGTAGCAACTTACTACTTTCACTTAAAAAAAAATAACGTTTCACTTAAATAAAAAATAAATAACGGAAATCTTCGTTCCGTTATTTATTTTGATGGGTTTTAGTACACGTAGGGATTTTTTAAACTGAAAGTATTAAGTTACTACGAGATTTCCGTTATTTATTTTTTCATAAATATAAAAAAATATTCCACGTTTATTAACCTGCAATAAAATTATGTATATTTGTACTATTTTAACATGTATATTTTTATATATACTCATAACTGGAATCTTTATATAGACTAAAGGATAGATGGCCTTTACAGGTGATAGAAAACAAAAGCATGCTCAAGGAGGGATAACGCAGCCAGTTATGAGATCACAACCGAAACTTTTTTCAAAAGTTTTTTTATACGGTGATCCCCGGACGAGAAACTCCTGATTACAATCGGGAAGGCGAGAATTGATGAGAGGAACGGAGACATATGCTACGTTTCCATCACAGAAAATAAGTAGTTTCTTTTCCCGTGAGAAGTTCACGAGCGATCAAGAACTAGTTAAAATAAGACACTAGTGTCAAAATCATACATTTATCATAGGTAATTATTTACAGAGTACTTCAATATTTTAAACAATCCAACTTGATGTGAACATGATTCGGCAAAAATCGTCTAACGCTACATATACACTATGCATAAACGTCATTTTGGTACTTTTTCTTTCTTATCGAATGGGTTATAGCTAAAATTAATATGTCAGTTTTCTGGCATGACTTTTACGATACTCCCACCTTTGCCGAATTCTTGAGAAAAGGATAGACTCTTTATCGTATGCGACTACTTGTCACTTTCTAGCTTTACACTACGCCCTGGCCTAGCTGCGCCCTGGAGCTTCGCTCCTGTGGGAATTTCTGGATAAAAAGCTGACTTTTCTAGCCGTTTCTGTGTACCAAATTTCATTAACAATTCGTCCAGTCGATTTTGCGTGAAACAAACATACATACATTCTCACAAACATTCTCATTTATAATATTAGTAGGATAACAACCAATACAAGTATATCTCTATGAGTCTACTGAAGAGATATAAAGCCTGAAGCTACAATAGAATAATGACAGCTACTTTTCACTCATGCCAGTCTATCATTTAATCAGATCGGTATCATTTTTAATAAGATCATAATTATCGCCCCGAGAGGTCGTAATAAAAATAAATATTAATTTTAGATGCCCATCTTAACGGTGTTTTGGTTATAATGTATGTAAAAATGTTTTCTGTCTGCCAGATGCGAACAACAAAATATAGCCTATAGCTTAAAGGCCTATTTGTGATAATGACCTTTTTGTTTTATTTGTAATCACACTATAAACACTTCTTCTTAGTATATGTGATGAAAAACAGCTTATACGTCTTATATCTGTTCGTGGTATCGTAGCAGCCAAACTGATCGACCGATTTTATTTTTTTTTACTTTAATTGAAAATCAAATGGCAATTTTTATATTTATAATTATTTGCTTATTGATAAGACATTTTCAGCAACTGCCTATCTGTAGCGTCGGCTACACAATATTGCCGAACTCGGACAGATGCTGAAGCGATTGCATTATGTGATAGTTTACATGAGTGCTTTTATTTTGCGCAATGAAAAACCAGCAATGTATACCGAATCTACCAAGTACGGCGAACAAGACAGATCAACAAAGTATAGATCCAGATCAACAGTCTATGTATTCAATTATAAATGTAATAAACTAACCTCAAACCAATGGAATGAGCTTTGATAAATCCCTATATGTAATACAAAGAGAATAGACATGTCCTGCAAAGACTAATGGTGACTTTATAGTAATGAATGTTTGAATAAGGGTTACCAACTGTTAGGGATATTGATTATGAACTGTGTCTTGAAATAACAAATTAAATAGATAAGATTTAACACAAAATACGCCAAAAAAAGAACATAAAGATTTTTTTAATTTCAAATAATTATTATTATCCAATGCAAATGGTTTCTAACGCCAACTTTCAGAAAACCGGGACTGAAATTAAAAATCTCCAAGAGAAATTAAAAATGACGTTGTGCAGTAGCCAAATGATGAGACAAAACCGTCTCTCTTGTCATCATATCGAGTGTGTTATTGCAAACACTGGTGTCAGATTTTATTCAAGTCGCCTAAAGACACCTGACATGACTTTTTCGACTACTTTCCGCCATCTAGTGGCAGGTAGTCGCATACACACTAGTGAACTAAACTGTCCACCAATGTGCAGGTTTCCTCACGATGTTTTCCTTCACACTGAAGCAAGTTCTTGTCTATCAAAACTCCTATAATATGAATCAGATTGGTATACAAACTCATATGGAACGAGTAGGATATGAAACTGAGTCATTTCGATCCACAGACGGGCGTCTAATCATTACAACACCACAGCTTCGGTCATTTGGGACTTCCTAATCTGGACAGGTATAGAAACCGAATCACAGCGACATCTGACAGTTCCAGGAAACGATGTGAAAATTATGTTTTAGTAGTTATAATATCTTTATTTGGTAAGAGACAAAAATCAGGTCAACTGCGCTGGCATAATGATATTCTGCTTTTCTGTGATATTCATTGAACACAAGCGGACGAAGCTGCGAGCAATAGCTAGTAAATAGCTCGCAGCTTCGCCCGCTCCAGCTCTCCAGTTATCCACACTAAAGATCACCCATTTAACGTTTCTTAACGTTTTGACGCGAAAGTCCTTGTATGATAGAATAATGTAACTTTTACACCAAACACATGATAAGTACTTATATATATTAATGGTTTGAATTTAGAAACGAATAAAGACATTTTAACATTTATAATATACAGTATGGAAGTATGCATTATAATATACACTCAAATGAATAAACGTGGCGGTAAAATTTGTTGCGCCGTGGCTCTCTGCTTCTTCTTCACCATGCTTTGGAAGTCTGCAATTGACTTAACCACAAGTAAAATTTTCACGTCATTAACTGATAACGTCCAATGTTGAAATTGTTCAAACAAAACAATTTTCTTAAAGGTGGTTACCCTACTATGTGACTATTGATAAAATTTCACAAGTTGTAAACTGAATGAATAGTGGTTATACTCATTATCACTTGGTTGCGACGATTATGAATCTAGAGACGGGAGTTATTTATTGTATACTAAAATATTGTAACATATTAATATCTGGCCATTGGAACATTGTTGTAAAGATAATAAATTCTAACATAAGAACTGCTTCGAATAGTCCAGTTAGAACCATCCGACATCACTCATCTTTGTCTCTCAAACAAATGTCACACCAAGTCGAATCTTATTGCAAGGCATCAACGTTGATATTCCATTGGTATGTCATCGACAGCTGTACACTTGTACAGACTTATATGGAAATTAGCTCCTATGGGGTACCAGTGGCTATCTAACCTATACGCCCCCCTGTTGGAGTGATGTATGCATGAATGCTTGACGGGCAACCCAAAATGGACGGCAAGATTCAATGTTATAATAAGTCCGCCCAGTAGCATTGATTCTTTGTCATCCATACAGTTAGCTCAATAAATTATTCATTATACGGCCTCAAAAATTGACTGCTCTCATATTATTGACATTATTTCATTGCATTATTCGTTTTCATTGTATTGGATCTGTTCGTTTTTTCTGATACGTCTACATGTCTGATCGTAATTTGTACAAGAGCCAAATAGGTGTACCAAAGTATTTAGGTACAACAGACGAAAATTACTTAAGTAAATAAGGAGATAACAATATAGCTACGATCTGGAAAATGGCCACGATTGATGGTGACATTAAATATAACAATTTATCGTAATATGTAAAGGAAAAGAGTGAATTCAAACGCTACAATGATGTTTTGTAACAATAGACTATAGTGTTTATGACCATGGGGTCCCATCAGACCTAAATTTATTACTAGGCTTAAGTTACATTGTAGATAATGACTATATTAATATTGCAACTATGCATTTTGTATGTGCGTCATCAGGTACAATATTACCTATTATCATTAATTTTTCTTTTGTTTTTAATTAAAATGTTTAAGACCTCGTGTTATGAGATACAAACTCCACGATACAAGATAATAATATATATTTATAACATAAGCATATATGTATAGATAAACATCATTTTTCATCTTGACTTTATTATCAATCAATTAATAAAAGGTAATTGCAAATACGATGCAGTTTATTCTTTTTTTTTTAAACTAACTTATATTAATTGTAAGTTAGAAGGTGTAACCAAACTAACACTATTTCGAAGATATTTGGACCGATTCGATTTCTCGAAACACTGTGAACTTTGTTAAGAAACATAGTAATGTTACATACAATTTGGGAGATGTATCTATGTAATTACGCGCACATAAGCTGTCCATCAAGAGCTTACTTTTCATGGCTCTAGTTGCTGATAATGATAATGATGTTGCATTAATTTCTGAGGAAAATCAGAGCAATTGTTTATAAGCTCGCGCTGCCGTTACGTTTTTAATTTCAAATGTTGTGGTCCGTTTGCTGTGCGGTGATGGTGTACTAGACACGGCTAGTGGTATTAATGTTCTAACATTTCTGTTGTTAAATACTGCCTGGAATCGTATAACCTAGGAATATTTGTGATATTTGTTACTTGCATTAAAAAAAATCACTGATAGATATTAATAAATAAATAAAAAAATATATATTAGGACAAATCACACAGATTGCTAGCTAGCCCCAAAGTAAGTTCGAGACTTGTGTTATGGGACACTAACTCAACGATACTATATTTTATAACAAATACATATATAGATAAATATCCAAGACCCAGACCAATCAGAAAAAGCTCATTTTCCATCATGACCCGACCCCCGGTCGGGTCGAACCCGGGACCTCTCGGTTCAGTGGCAAGAGCTTTATTACTGCGCCACCGAGGTCGTCAAAATATAATATTTACTGCTAGAAAGTCAGCAATCATGACTAAGACTGAAATTCCTTTACTTAAACACACAATTATTGCATATGTACAGCAGGAAGTGCGTAAACGTGTTCAATTGGAAATTGTTTCCATTCATCATACCATCTACCTAGTAATCTTAGCTCTTAGCCAAGACTTCCATCTTATTATCTCTTCTTTTATGATGATTTCATACCAGTTTTATATATTTATTTACATACATAATTATGTCATCATCATAATCTGCAACCCTCCAAGACCCACTGCACGGCATACGAGTAGGCCTTCTTCCGACTTCGGAGACCCTTGCCTATTTGTTGCCAGCAATTTCCTTAACATCGTCGAACATGTATCTATATATAATGCTGTACTGAAATTATATTCTCAGCCTTTCTTCACGTGAATAGATTGCCGCAATTAGCGTGTCTACATTTTTTTATATCAAGAATTCAAGTCACGTTGTTATGCTCGTCATTTTATTGTTTCATCTTCATGTTTCCATTTTTGAAATTGTGGCTTCTTATTCCAACTGTTTTTACGCATTCCACATTCAAATTCCGCATCGGGTATTCAAGTGTATGCACTCATCAAGTTCACTGTTGCAACCATTTTTTGCGCTGCCGCCTCTATCGGTTTTTAGTTTCCGAGTTACGGTATATTTGTAGAAGGCACGTCGCGTGTACACATCAAGCGACGTATGGTATTAGCTCTCACGAATTTTATTTTCTTACATGGCTTCAACAAATTCCTGAACGTGAATGAAAATTTGCGCTTCGTGTTTTCTTTTTCATCGGTTTTGAATTATTTCAGTGTGAGGGTCTTTTTCAAGCTAGCTCTTGTTTTATTAATTTTAATTTATTTTCTTGAAAATGTGGACACATTTTTTAAGACTTTTGGGACATTGACATAATAGTATTTATTGAATATTGTGATTTACAAAACTTTTGTATACTAAATCGGTCTTCTTGTTTTTGTAACAAGTACAGTAACAACTGCTTTATCTCAATACAAAAATAGCTAGGTCCCGGAGTTTCGCTTCGGAATATTGTAATAAAATACTTTTTAATTATAGCTCTATAAAAAAAATTGCTATAAAATATTTTCGAAAGCGGTTAAGTTGCAACGAAGATTACCCATACTTACGTGTAGATTAATTTAAATACATTATTACATTAAAAAGAAAGTAATAATGCCTCTGTCGCGTCAGTCAAAAAGTATTGGACGAATTTTATATACGGTTTTCACCAATAGATAGTGTGATTTCTGGTTTTATCCGAGCGAAGCCGGCATAAAAATTATGTAATAAATATAAGAAAAATTTGTAAAAACTCTTCTCTGATATTGCGAACCAGAGGATTCCATACTGACAGAAACAACAACTTTCCCACTAATGATTATTGGGGATAAATTGCGCAAATTCCCATAATCTAGCAATAGTCGGCGGGGCTGACGTTATCATGCAATCGCAAGAGGATACAGCCGACCAAGAATTCCTCTCAGAGAGAGTGCCTCGTATACATTAATAAATTAATAATGATTATATGGAATTCTGCGCCCGCGCAGCCATTTTTACTTGAGTGAGAGTTCGGAATCAAAGTTTAACTGTTGTATTGGAATTTTTATATGACTTTCAATGACATTGACCATTGTATAATTATGAATATACATGAATAGGAGTTACTATATTATGTTTATTATATTTATTTATTTATATATAATCAAACTATGATAAAACCAATTTACCTATGTATGTGACCATGTTTACCAGATTAATTTTTATACGGTTTTTAACAAACGATATGTGATTGCTGCTTAAGGTTTAAATTAATTTATTATAGTTTTACCCGAGCGAAGCCGGGACGGGCCGCTAGTGTTTAAAAAACACAGTTTATGAATATAACACGTATTTTTTCTGGACTCCTGCAACCGCTGTTTGGGCCTCCAAGAACAGCCTACGAAACATATTTTGCACAAGTATATCGTTACAAATTGCCATATTATATTCTGCTTGCGTATAATGAATGAATGGGTGTTTAATCTAACTTTGCAATGAACGCCCACACTACATACGGCGTGGTGTAAGTAGCACAATACTCGTAGCCATCTTAAAGTTAACAGTATACTAAGTTCCACATAAAAGTTTAGCTATTAATTTTTAGCTATTAAGCTAATGTTTTTGCAAATTTATCTTTGTCTTTAAACAAACATTCCTAAAAGCTGTCAATAAATAAAGACACAAAGCATAAAAAAATGGCAGGAATAGTAAGAACTAAAAACAGTTAAGCTACATACGAAACTTCAGTATTAAACTCGAAATAGGATAAAGGTAATATTATACCGCTTTCCAATAAAACTTGGACCAAACAAGCAGCCTCTCAACCCTGAACCGTCCATAAATTTTACTTATCTAAATGAATTATTGAAACCACGGAGGTACTTTTGAAATAAATTACTAGGGATTAAATTATGAACCTTACCAATCGAACTCTCATAGATCAGTTTATTATTATGAGAATAGTAAAATGAACATAGAAGATCATTACAGTTAAACTTGTTTCGTAAGAATTTTATGTCGGACGCGATCAAAAAAATTATATACATCTATATACTATTATTATGAAGAGGTAAGCGTTTGTGAGTTTGTGACTTTGTGAGTATGTTTGAACCGGGTAATATCCGAAACTACCGAACCGATTTCAAAAATTATTTCGCTATTAGAGAGGTACATTACCCAAGAATGCTATAGGCTATATTTTATCTCAAATTTCCCATGGGAGTGAAGCCCCGGGGAACGTCTAGTGTTGAAGAGATAGAGATGCGTGTATGGAATTCGGGGAGAATTTTGTCGTGAAATTCGATAAAAATATATTAGTAAAATACTCGGTGCTCGAGTCTGACTCACACTTGACCGGTTTTTTACTGGCAAACTAGCGGCTCCCATCCCAGCTTCGCTCGGATAAAAATATAAATTATAACCTTAACTTTCCCTTTGAATCACTCTTATCAATTAAAAAAACCCGTATCAAAATCCGTTGCGTGGTTTTAAAGATCTGACATAGGGACAAATAGCGGGAAGCGACTTTGTTTTATGTACTACGTAGTAATAGTAATTGGAATGATGAAGTTTACGATACGCTAAATGAACAAATATATTAAAAAAAAGATAATAAACCGGAGATAAATTTTCTTTATACCATCAGACCGTTGTTTTGCGGTGAACATTTGTACAAGATTTTTATTAAGTTGTATTCTTGCGGTCGGTTAAGAGACCACTAAATGTGCTCAAGCGTTGCTTGTTGCAGAACATGCAGTACTTAACGATACTTAGGTGCCATCATCATCGTCTCGGCTACAAGACCACTGCAGGACATGGGTCTCTTACATTTTACTACTACTTTTACTTTTTTTAATATATGTATAAGACCTATATTTGTTAATTGACGTCCTTGGAGAAAAGGCTGCGGTGAAGTTTGTTGCGCCGCTTCTTCTTCACCTGCGCTTTGGAAGCCGGCAGTAGACTTAGTTTAAGTAAGTTTTGACGTCAATAAGTGATGTATATCATCCTAAATTGAATAAAGAATTTTGAATTTGAATTTACAATATTCTGCATAGACTGAAGCATAGACCAGTTTGTATTCTGCATCTTCTTGGTTCTCGAAAAGTGTTGATTTTTTTTATATTTATGAACAAATAACATATTGAGTTAGCCCTAAAGTAAGTTCGAAACTTGTGTTGGAATGGAATACTAACAATGTTCTGCTAAAGTTAGTCAATTTTATATATTTATAATTACAATGTTAGATATTGAAAAATATTGTCAGACAATATTTAAAACGCCTAATCATGCTTGCCATGCGACGTTACAAATACCGCCCTGGCAATAAACGTATTAGACGCTTATGCCACTATGTAATACTGGATTGCGCCCCGGGGCTTCGCTCCCGTGGGAATTTCGGGACAAAAAGTACCCTATGTGTTATTCTAGGTTATTTTCTACTCGTTTTTCATCGGTCCAGTAAATAATGCGTGAAGAGGTAACAAACAAGCTTGCTTTCGCATTTATAATATTTGTTGGGATTGGGATATCAGTCTAATTGGGTGCAGGTTTTCCCGTGCTTTCTTATTCTAGAAGGGAAGAGGACTCGAACCCGGGGCATTTTGATAACAAGCGGGGGTCTTAATCACTGGACAACCATACTACTGAAGGTATAAGCATTATCGTGACAACTGATAAATTTTAAGTTATCTAATGTCAACGTCAAAAACCAATGGGAATCCACGACTTGTAAACTTTATTGAGGTTTATGTCATCATATTTATTAGTTGGAGGTATCACACATTTGCTAATGCAGCTTTCACTCAGATATTTATATTTTTATTAACTTTATGGCCTTTTACGCATGCGTAATGCAACAAATCGGAGAATTTATTATCTTAGTATTTATTTATGTTTCGAGCTATTAACGATTCATTGACAATTTATCTACCTATATTTTTTCGTGATGCACAAATTTTTCTGCTTCAAATAGGTGCTTCTGGTAGGAGCTAGTGCTATTAGCATTAAGTTCGCCTTTTGTTTATAAGTATGTTCTAACTTGGAACGATAAAGTTGAAGAATTACAATGATTTGAATGAATTTTTTCCCGGATATAAACCATAGGGAGAGGTTAAGATTCCTGTCCATTGGCCATCTGGTGTCTGTTATTCCCAGCGAGGATTAATATATAAATACTCTTTAGAAGTTTCGTACATTGTACCAGTTTTTGATTTATTCGGCGCGGGACAACATGAAGCGGATCCGATCACTCGTCAAATGGTTAAATTAAAAAAAAATACATTCAAATCCTTATTCTACACTGAATAAACCTTCTAAAACCTATTTCAAAAAAATACATTCCGGATATTGTTTGTAAACTCTTTAATTTATAAAACAGTAAAGACGCGTACACTACTATTCCAGAAAAATATATCTAATACTCAAACAAGTAAGTATTAATTTGAAAGTAAAAAAAATGTAACTTATTTTTCCTAGCTAATCTTTCTCTTTTACAAATTAGTATTTACAATGTTAAACGTCCCTAGATATTACGATAGGAAAGCCTCTAATTAACAAAGGTGTTATCAAGCACTAATTCCTGCGGCAATGCTGCAATACGCTGCCTAGAAGCCGTGAAGTGGCGTAGCTACTGAAGTACGTACTACTTGAAGGTGCCTATTGCACAGGGGGCCCCCTCTGTGGATCAGTAAAGCAATACTGAATTGGTATGTTTTAATAGTAATTTTACGTATTATTTATGTGAAGACAGTGATAATTTGTTTGCAAAAACATGAGTTCATATTATATTAATGTGGTGTTAAAAGAAAACTTAATCCTATAAGTATCACTGGCCATGCTCATTATAGTGAAACTTTTGTAATAATCTAGTAGATGTGATTGTAGAAGATATAATAAATTAGTATTAAAACATAACATTTTATCTTAGTTTATTTTATGAGGTACTAGCTGCGCCCCGGGGTTTCGCTCACGCGGGAATTTCGGGATAAAAAGTACCCTATATATTATTCCAGGTTATATTCTACCCGTGTACCAATTTTCATAACAATCGGTCCAGTAGATTTTGCCTGAAAGAGTAACAAACATACATACACATACATCCTCAAAAACTTTCGCATTTATAATATTAGTGGGACTAGCGGCCCGCTCCGTTTTCGCGATGTTAATGAAAAATACTTGAATAAAAAATGACAAGATTTCGTCTATCTCAAAATGAACTTTGCTGATATACAATAGAAAGAATACAAAAACGTTCAAAACTACAAAATCATCATCGGCTTAAATAAGGTTGCCTATTCATTATTTCATATAATAATACTTAAACATTTCCGTTAGAGGTTCTAAGTCTTTTGTGCACCGGGGCATATGGTAACATAGCTACGCCACAGCCGTGAAGATACGTGGAGCGAGAGACAAAGCCAATTATAATTTTATTTACGGTTAGCCTACTTCCTAAGTGTAACATTTTTTTTTACTCTCATTTCCCATCCGTTCATACGGAATTGCTAAGAGAATTCTGAAACGGATATGTGCAAAGAAAATCTTTAAGTGATGTCAAGTTGTATAATAAAATATAATTAGTAAATATTTTGAACTCACATGGTCTAGAGATATCTAGTGACCGAGTGAATATTGATTTTTGATAGAAATCGAAGCCGACGATGCCAAAGCCGAGGGATCAAAAAAAAATCCCTTAGAAATTTAATTCGAAACAGTCTAATTAATTGTTAACATTTACGAATAATCATACAAATGTAATACTTCAAAATTACCGGTTTGCTTATATATTTTGGCAGCTGAGTCCCCCGGGGCTTCGCTCCCGTGGATATTTTGGGATAAAAAGTACCCTACGAGTTATTCCAGGTTGCACAAACATTTGATTAACAAAAATATACACATACATTGTCACAAAATTTCGCATTAGTAGAATATAACTATAGAAGATCTATTGCTCCATGAAGGATGATTGGTCTCGTGAAAATTGCCCCCCGTAATTCTGCCACAATTCTGAAATGGATTTTCGCCAAGCATTTAAAAGGCGTCCTTAAAAGGCGCATGAAAAGATTTATTCAGGGCTGGCAACGCGCACGTGTCACCCCTAGTGTTGTAGGCGTCAATAGGGCGCGGTAACCACTTGCCATCAGGTGGGCCACATGCCTCTTTGTTTGCACAGTAGTATGAATCTTAAATAATTAAAAATCTCTGTTGACACCAACCAAGCTTTGAGACGATCTGCGCAAGCGCACTGCGATCTGTTTGAGGATATTCTAAAAAGTACGTAAGCATCCGAAAAATCCTTACAAGAAGACCGTTTTACGGAATAATTATTATAGAAATAACAATAAATTTTAATAGTAATTCTGGTTGTTTCACGCAGCTATTATTTGCTGATAAATTAAAAAAAAATAGAATTGAGACTTTAAATTGGACAAAAATAATAAATAGTAAATTTAAACATAAATAGTTCAAATCAACTCAATTATAAATTTCTACTACACTATTCTTACGAAATTTCTTATAAAATTTATAAACCAAATGGCAACATTGAGTTTTTTTTAAACTTTCTAGAAATTTCTAGAAAGTTCGAAACAAAAAAGAACTCAACAAACAACGAAGTGAAAACATGTGATCTGTCAAATTTATAACGCGAGGATGACACCCGTTGATACATGTCCCCGAATAGAAGTTAAAATAAATATACTACAGATGTGTTACTTTGTTATTTATGGATTTGATTTAAAAAAAAACTATTTTGTTATTTATGTTCACTTTTGGCACTGTCCATCCCGTAAGGAATGTACACGTGATACTTTATGTTTGTACATTTTTATTATATGTTTTTGATTTTAAAGATTTTCTTTGTATTTTAAGTATTTATATTTTTAGTTTTTTATTTTATAATGACATAAAATTAAAAAAAAAACATAAAATTAAAAAAAAATCTATTGACAAAAAATTTATAGGTACCGAAGAAATGAAATTTCATTCTGTATGTTTTTTCGTCGTGTGAGTACGAAAAATTTAAAAGGTCTAACAGGTATTGTAGGTTTATTTGTAATTTTTCAAATGATATCTATGTAACTTTTTGTCGCAGTTTTTTAAAAGTATGTGTGCGATAAAAAAATATTATCATTTATAAACAATTATATTTAATAAATATTACTATATTTAATAGTAATCAAATATTTAAAAGAACATCTAATAAGTCATAGAGTCGTGTAGAGTGACGCGTATATTTTTATTCCATACTCTACATATTTTATGCCACCAACTGGTACCCGTTGATGTCTTTTGTATGCGGCACTTAACACGCCCGCACTCTTTGTAAAACTCTATCTTATCTCTAATCTCGTACCAAAACAATCTTTCCGGATAAAAGCCTGATCTTCCACTAATTCCAAACATAAAAACCTCCACAACCAACTACTAAAATGCTATCCCGAAGTGGGACACGACTAATTAAAACCTTATTCTTCAGATAATATCTCTCTGATCCATTAGATATTGTAAACTTACAAACAGGTCTAACAAACCCATTCGTTTCTGTAAAATTCGAATGATCGTATACTGTTACTAACATACTTCCACATCAAAACACGATGATTTTACCGTCGCGAATGATAGAAACACGTTATCGATATTCAAATGAATAAAAAAAATAAAAACTGGCCAGTAATAAAGGAAACTTACCGGGGAATTAAAAAGTTAAAATCCTATTCACAAGTTGGCACAGCACTTTTAAAATTGGAACAACAAATAGGGTTGCGCCACGCACGTGCGGTGAGTGTCGAGAGGAGTCGCGACGTGTAGCGCGAGCGATGGCCGCGGGAGACTGACGCGCCGCCGCGTCTGGCCGGCACCTGCCGCCCGGCCCCCGCAGCACAGGTGGAAACTATCGACATCGATAAAACGAAGAATGTCGATGATCTTGGAAATGATACTCAAACAGATATATTCTTCTCGACGAAGGAGTTATAACGGAGCGGTGTTTTTCCTGTTCCCAAGTTGTCTGTTGTTTTATACCTACCCCACAGCATGTCATACCACATCAGATCTCTCGATCTAGATGACTAAATGAAAAAACATCGATTTTAACTATATTAGAAACAGGAATAAAAAAATTCTCAGACATGATGTCAATGAATGGTCAACAGAGAGTTGGACTCCCGGTGCACGAGTCTTACATTAAATAAGAATTCATTTTCAAAACAAAAAATACAAAAATAATAAGTTTATTTTTAACATTATTATATTATTAATATTTCATGATAAACATAGTATGGTGTTCCTTCTATCTGCGAGCTCTATAAGCTCGCGATTTCTAAAACTCACAGAGCCACTAGTTTTACAGTTTTCGGATATTTTCCTGTAACTGTATTGTATTATATAGGGTCGTGGTCATTACGTGGAATTAAACACACACAACAACTTTCTTGGCATTAGTAATGGAGTGGTTTGCCATTGCCTCTACTCCATTTTTGACACACAAGTTAATAATCAACCAGTGTGCAGGTTTCCTCACGATGTTTTCCTTCACCGGAAGCAAGTGGTGGTCGATGAAAACAACTATACCTGAGTCAGATTGGTATACAAACTCATGTGGTACGAGTAGGATTCGAACCTGGGACCTTTCGATCCACAGGCGGGCGTCTTAAACAATAACGGTATAGGGGTAGAGAAAGGCCAACGTAATACGACATAATTTTCAAAATGTCTTAGTCATAAGAATACGAAGAAATCTTGAGTATAGCAAAATAAAAAACTTGACTTGATCACAGTGAAATCTGTCAGATTTTTAAAAAAAAACAGTTGTAGCAATATGCTGTCTACGTCTTCCATTATAATGGTATATCACCGTTGGTCCGATCGAGGTCCGATCGCATGTAAATATCCACATTATAGCCACTACTAACTGTATCAATAACAAAGAATTTGTCCATCAGACCAATTGATCCTTGCAACTGTGGGAATTAGCGCTATAGACTAACACAAATATGCAAAACTGATTTTTTAATTCAGAATATGCAAAATGTCCCTTAAATAGTTTTAAATTTTTAGCTTCTTTGACAAATAAATGAACAATAAATACTCAACGGCCCACACTAAGCGCTAAGCTTGTATCGCGGATCTGGTGGTCACAATCACAGAGACCGGAAATATTCTGGAAAACTGAAGTTACAACATTTTTTACAGTTCTCAAAATCAATGAGAAACACTAAAGTACCTAATAGTCGAAGTCGATGGGTGGTCGAAATAAAAATATGCTATTCTTATTTTTGTTTTAGTGACGTTCTATTCATAGTCGATTTTTTCATGGCCGAGGGTCGTCTCATTACGTTGAATGAAACACATTTTCTTGGAGTATTACTACTAATGAAGTGATTTGCCATTGCCTTCTCCATTTCACACACAAGTTAATCAACCAAATTGCAGGTATCCTCACGATATTTTCCTTCACCGGTGGTGGTCTATAAAAACTACTACACACATGAGAGCGATTGGTATATAAATTCATGTGGACCGAACCTGGGACCTTTCGATCCATAGGCGGGTGAACGAAAGGTTTCAAAATAAAAATAACTGTAGTAGCTTTGCCCCGTACATTAGAATATTGCTACTTTATGTAGAAAATATTTAAAAACTTCTGAAGTTTTCGGCAGCCATAGAAGCTCATTGATGAGAGCGATGAATGCAGAAGTATATAAGAGACATGCTGAACTCCACATAAACAAAATTGTCAATTTAAGGTAAGTTTAATTTTAAGGGAATGAATTTGTAATGATAATATGGACTGTTTGTCTGAAATAAACAAATTTTATTTTTTATTTTATTTGTAGAAGTTTTCATAAAACATTCCTTCTTTAAGGAAAATGGCAGTTATCATCTCACATGCCATCACCTACAAGATCGTAACCGCGAAATCATCGAGCAAACACCACACAAACCACTACGAATCATGTACCAAATTAATAACTATATCAACGCTGATAAAAACTCTCCGTCTCTGTCTTCCGTATACAAATAATTGGAATTAGAATGACGGTGTCTCGTTTTTGTACGGAGAAAAAAAATTTAACGTTCGGCAGTAGCGCGTGCCGAATGTGAAACGGGATGGTTTCACCTGTACTTGAACTTGGTTGGCTAAACGACCGGGCTATTTAAAAACATCCAAAAACAAAAAGCAACAAAAATATTATCTATCCTGCATTTTAGAGTGCCGATGCGGCGAAGTCAGTCAGTCAGAGGCCAGGGAAAAAATTAAATGTCATATATTAAAAAAATAAGTAAATTCAATAGATACATTGATACCTAGCAACTCTTTTGTTACTGTTATGTAAAACGATCACATGTGGTCACAAGATAAATTCAGAAAATCTCACTCTAATATTTTATTACCTCATCGTTCACTGCCCGAAATGAATTATTGAATAAATAAATAAATATATTAGGACAAATCACACAGATTGAGCTGCCCCCAAAGTAAGTTCGAGACTTGTGTTATGGGATACTAACTCAACGATACTATATTTTATAATAAATACATATATAGATAAACATCCAAGACCCGGGACAATCAGAAAAAGATCATTTTCCATCATGACCCGACCGGGGATCGAACCCGGGACCTCTCGGTTCAGTGGCAAGAATCTTACCACTGCGCTACCGAGGTCGTCAAAAAATAAACCTTAAAAATTTGAAGATTCGGATGTAAATTTACAACCGGCCGCCTGCCAAATGTCAACTTTGGGAATACTTTTAAAGTATTCCTTACTTCTTATGACACCCTCGGGAAGATATAAATAGTGATCCTATTGTATGGCGAGACCACAGGTCACAAATAAACCATCGCCCTCGTCAGCCATTTAAACGTCCCACTGCTGGGGAGCCGCGACCTGTCCACCCATCACTTTCACCCACCAGTGGGCTATTAGCGGTCCGTCCCGGCTTCGCTAGGGTAAAAACATTAAATTTACACCTAAACCTTCTTCACGAATCTATCTTTGAAATCCGCATGAAAATCCGTGCACTAGTTTTTGAGTTTATCACGAACAGACAGACAAATGCGCCATGGAGGCTAGGCAGTTGCCTAGTCTCCTTTTATAAAACAGAGATTCAAAGCGGTCTATTTGCCCAACTGGGCCAATAGACCGCTTTGAATGAGTCCAGTTTCGGCCCTCTCTTATGAATCTGCTTGTGAATGAAGCTCGTCGGTACCGTTTGATGTGTACATTGATTGTAGATAAGCCTTCGCCGGATTGGGGCCGTGAAAACCTGCGTTTATCTAGCGTGAATTTGAAAACTGATCGCTGGGTCTAACTAAGAAGACATTTTTTTAATTAACTTTATTGGTGGCTAGTTCGATAGATACTTTTGTAAGAAAATTTTAAAAAATCGAACGATAATATCTTGATTTTTTAAAGGATCCTAAATAAAAATACTTCGGAACCCTAAAGGTAGTTGGGAATATGCAGGGGCGTAGCTACAGCTGTATCAATGGAACGGGGCCGCCGGGCTACAGGGACACCTAATTAGTGAAAGAAAGAAATAGTAATATGTTATCCACAATGTCACTTATCATGCTTCCCGGGAAATATAATATATTAAAAATTGTCATACGTCTATAGAGTAAGTTTTTTTTTGTAATGTATAGGTATCAATTTTGTTGTTTAGTAACAATTGCAAAAAAACTGTTGTAAAAAAATTACATTTGTGTCGCAAGATGCTTGTTGCATTCAACGCGCGTCAAAAAAATCTTGTTCGTGATGTAAACTGTTGTGGAGTTCCTTCGTCGGGAGTCGTTCTTGGGTGCACCATCAGTTCAAGCTTATCGTAATAATGCATTGTCATGGAAACTGAAGCGACGTGGGAAATCTCTACTCTGTAGGACAAGTGGAAGTATGTGAAATTTAACTTGCAAGATTTCATTACAGACAAACAGGTGAAACTACTTATAAAAGCTTGTAAATAATAAACAGACTATATGGATGAGGTACAACAAACACTTGTCGAATACAGCGCCATCTATGAGTAAGGTAGGTAAATATTTCCGATATATGACTAGGATTAGGATAGAACTTTAAAGAAAATAGTTGTATAAAAATAAAATCATTTACTTTGTTTTAGAAAAAATATATGTATTTACATTTAAAATGCTATGGTTGATCCTTCATGAATTTTCTGTCTCTTTATACCTGTAAAAAACGTAGAAAATAATATAAATGTACATCATTATTGTTGATAATATGTGCTAAAGCAATAATAAATTGTTCATTAATAAAGTCGTCAAAGGCAAATTGCTCTCCCTTTGCTTTTTCCTGTTTTCTTTCTTGGTTGTGACGACTCGTAGACTGATTTCCGCGTAAAATGAAATCATAATAATGGATGATTCGACTGTTGTTTTATGACGTCATCGGGTATCAGCTATCTAGGCTTTTAATTCCATAGTAACTGTTTACGGTACAACATAAGGATAGGGAAATGGTCTATACTAGGGAGGGAATGACACGCATCGAGGGTGAAATTTACTTCAGGTCAGCACATATCTGTTAATGCAATCAATTATTATTATTAGTATAAAAATAATTACTTACTTGCAAGATATGCATGTGTAGAAAACTGTTTGTCCCTCATCAGCTGATCTCAATTGGAGTGTGGCATACGACATCCTGTCGTTACCGCACTTAGGGCACTTCCTCTCCACCACGGGCCCTTCAGGATTGTCCATATGTACCAGATCCTTGTGACTTACAATGGACACTGTATTGAAATGTATGGTGTATTTGAATTTCAAATTGCTGAAATCTGGAAGAAAAACAAGAAAATGTCATCAGCTCAACATATACATAGTAGTATATAGACATAGCATATATAGATATAGGTGATCCGCTAAAAGTTGTATACACATACTGATTGCAGATAATTAACTTAATAAATAAAGATCAACATGTTGATCTTTATTTATTAAGTAATATCTGATATTTTTTATAAAGTCTTGAGGTTCTATTTAGAAAGAAAAATACATATACCAAAAAAGTTAAAATATACTTTAAACTAAAATATGTTTTGTCATTATCACACTTTATAATATTTGAAAATAATAGAAAGAGACAAAACATAATTTAGCTTAAAGTATGCATTAACTTTTTCATGAATAACAAAGGTTAGACAAAACAACTTTTTGTAGGCTTTAATAGATTAATCTAATTTGATTGATTGTTTTGTTCTGTTTATTATTATTTATTTTATTAGTATATTGATGTGTCCCACTGCTGGGCAAATCCTCCCCTTCCTTTAATTACTAAGTAAATTATTGATAAGTTTTATAACTAAGTACTTACTATCTGCCTCATAAATGGCTTCGCAAGAATAACACTTAACAGATCCAAACTCTTGTAGCAATGGCAATATTGACCCACATCTTGCACAGAATGCTGTGCTTGAAGTAAATAGATCCATCTCAGCCATCTGCAATGTAACAAAAATATGTAGGTATATTGAAATTTAGCTTATGGTTTTTTTTTTCTTTTTAATTTTGGGGATGCCAGTAGCACCAAAAGGGTAATCAGTCCTCTCCTACTGGGACCATGTCACCCATATTTATTTTAACCATGACCAAACAATGACACCAATAATTGCAAGTTCAGATGATTTCATATGGGTTTAGTTTGTTGGTGATATCATTCTTCTTTAAATGTATAAATAAATAAAACTATGTTTCTGTGATTTTGCTGTGATTTTACGACCGGCAGCCTGCCTGGCGTCAGCCCTCATTGGACCTTTTTTATTGTTGCTTTTATTGCCTCGTACAACATCCATGTGAGAATATGGAGTGGTCCTATTGAAGGTCTTGACATCTACACAATCCTTTTCTTATTAGCTTTTACCTAAGCTTCAATTGGATGTGTTGAAGTGGTTTACAAAAATAAACTTTTTAATTGTTGCGTACTTTTGGTTTATTTCTTTCACTTTCAGACTTTAAAAACCTAAGCTTTTTAATATATAATTAAAAACTGGGAAAAATGTTATGCCTTACTGATTTTTACTTACTTTCCTTATTTTTTCTTGCGTTCTTTTTTGCCTGTGTTGAATCTTATTCTTATATTATATTCATTTACTTCTTGCTCGAGAAATAAATAAATCCCATTTCAACAAATTCCTAATAAATTCGTTTGGTTGGATTCACGTCGTGGAGGTTAGGAAGTGTGTGGTGTTTACCTACAAATAATGACGTTTCATTACTGTCACAATCACCTCACTACTGTCGCGGTTTTGGCAGTTACCTAACTTACGAATGCCCTTAGAAATATTTTATAGTTGACAAACAAAATACTTACCACCTAAGCGGCTTGGCGGTGCGGCGGGGGCAAAAAAATATTCAAATTTAATATACCGTGGCCACCGCGCCGCCTCTATTGTATTTCATATAAAAACGTCAATGTGTTGTGATTAAATAAAAATCTGTAATCATGACAATTGGAACAAACAGATGGCACTACTGATACAACTAAAATACACAAACATTGCCAATGGAGGCAAAAAGCGCCAATTTTCAATATTGTTACAGATTTACGTCCAAAAATACTTTCTACGCAATCGTGGTGCGAGTTTAAAGGAAAAAGGAAGGATTAGTGGATTATCCTGAAAATAATAACACTATTTTAGGTTATGTTCTGCAATATTTGGTCATCTATGGTCATATAAACTGGTATAAACTTGATTTTAACTGAAGATCTTACCTGTATGAAGTAAATAATTTAATAAGTCTTCACCGAAATATTCCGAGCTTCTTTTCAACCATTTGCTGGCTCGAAAATTTTACAACGTGAGGCGTATCCCATAGTTTTCGAAGTTTTTTTATCTTATGGAAAACGATTTTTCCCAATATTTCGGTACCCGAATATGCTACAGTGTTGTATATATTCACAAACGAATGCTTACATAATGAAAGGAAGGATTAATAAAGTACTCTAAAATAGACGTTTTAATCGACATAGCAAAAGGCGGCAAAGCTTTTGTGTACCTAACATACATACAACCTACATGTACTCTGGCGGGATAATACTCCTTATTGTTATTAATAATATTTTGTTTGTGAGAGAGCAATGAAAATAAATAAAAAAATATTTTTAAAATGGAAAATAATAGTGTTGTGAACTTCAATGTAATGTTTTTATATAGCTGTGGTTGTGAAATATTTTATATAGAAAAACTTATTATGTTATTAAGTTTTATGCCACTTGGGTGCGTGCCTGTAAAAAAAAAACACAACTGTCAATGTCAATATTGAGTTCACTGTCAACTTGGCTTGGGCTTGGAGTGGAGTGGAAATTGTTTTGGATGGAGGAATATGTCGATGAGTTTTGGTTTTGAATGTGTTTCTTGTTGAATTTTTGACAAAAATATCATATTTACATGCAAACCTTTTGCAGCTACCAAAGTAAATATCCCTCAATAATTCATACTCGTCTGCTTACAACCTATTCCAACCGGTGTTTTTAGCATTTGTTTGGCTATATATATTATCTGATAGCATTATTCAACTTTCAGAATAACCATGGATGAATCCATAGAATCGTTGGCCCAGTCGGTAAACTTGAATTTTGAACAGACCTCTCAGCCCTTAGGCCCCATGGCTCCTATGACACAGCCAGTGGAGGGCCAAGGTCCAATGGGGACGGGACCTGGAGGAAAACATGAAGAATTTTCAGTCGAGAAAATATTGGATCGCAGAGTTAAGAATGAGAAAGTGGAATATTTGTTAAAGTGGAAAGGTTATGCTGAGTAAGTCAAGTTTCACGAAATTTTGCTTTAAAATCAAAGTTTACTTTTGGTAACATTTTAAATGATAGTTTTTGTATGTTAATTTTAGAGAAATTCACATGTTTACAAAAAAAAAACCTGTTAATTGTCTATCTAGGCAGAACATTTTGAAAAAATGTTTTTCAGGAATGATGAATTCTGAACTTAAAGACTTAACAAAATGTATTTTCTTGATTTGGAAATCTTATCTTTTTAAATCGATCGAAACAATTA
Organism: Plodia interpunctella; assembly: GCF_027563975.2. Classification (NCBI taxonomy): domain Eukaryota; kingdom Metazoa; phylum Arthropoda; class Insecta; order Lepidoptera; family Pyralidae; genus Plodia; species Plodia interpunctella. The sequence continues at coordinate 3,348,037 of NC_071302.1, forward strand.
CAATTTTTTTTATTCCAAATATTTATGTGTGGACACAACACTTTGATTTCCAGGACACAACACTTTGATTTCCACTGGGAATCAAAGGGTATATGGTATAGGACTATCCAAGGTTCTCCCAACCCTGTGCCTTGGTTCGACTGTGCTAGTCTCAGTAGGGAGATTCTAGTATCTGCTTTTCGAGTGAGATCAGGTCATTTTTTTACAAGTTTTATTTTCTTATTAAAAAAGCCCATTCGGATGCATGTAATGTGTGCAATAAAACTGAAGATTTGCTTCATGTTTTGTTGGAATGTGATCAGTACTCAAGCTTAAGAAATAAACTCCCCATGAGGCTGGCATAGTCGCACCAAGCAACTGAAGCCTCGACAAAAAAAATATATATATGTATGTGACAAACAAGTATTCAATCTTTTTTAAACAGTGATGATAATACATGGGAGCCAGAGGACAACCTGGATTGTCCAGAATTGATATCGGCATATGAAGATGCCCGTGCCAAGAGGGAGAGTGAGGCAGCGGCTGCAGCAACAGCGGCAGCGGCTGCAGCAACAGCAGCGGCGGCTGCAGCAACAGCAGCGGCGGCTGCAGCAACAGCAGCAGCAACCGCTGCTGCCACCCCGGTGGAGACTACAGAAGAAGCATACTCTACTCGCAAAAGGGGAAGGAGTAAAAAGTTGAAAAAAATTGAGGTGAGTTTGTGATAAAAATCTAATATCTGAGATAGATTTCAGTGGACACTATTCATAGCCTTCTATTTCAAAATTTATTTCTTTCCTTCGAGCCCCAGACTTCTTGGTGTCACAGCCTCTATAGTCGCGTTTTCCATTCCCTTTCTCACTGATTAATATTATTTTATATGTCCTATTCCTATTTACTAAATAAATATGAAAACTACCATTACTTTAGTCAAGGTACCATTACTTTAGTTAAGGTATATACACTTATTATGTATATGATCAAGTCATATCACCTGGGACCCACCATCTGTCTTTTGGAACCAAACCACCAGTAAGCAGGAAGGATAGAAGGATAAGAAGATAATAATAGGAAAAATCTTTAATTTTCAGGAAATTGAAAAACCCAGAGGTCTGGATAGAGGTTTGCTACCAGAAAGGATATTTGCTGCTCAACTCATGAATGGCACTCTTTATTTCTTGGTCAAATGGTTAGTATGATACATCTATCAAACAACATCCTGAAGAATAAATAGGCTCTAGGTCCCCAAGAAAAATTTTGGACCTGACAAAGGTGGTGTTTGATGTCTTTAAGGATGATATGCGTACCAATGGTCTGACATAAGGGCTGCCTACAAGAGACAAAAAGATATGAAAGCCTATCCTAGATTTTTTAAAGTAAAAAATGGAGGAGTATGCTTTCCATTGGTCACGATATTTTATTTTTATACTACCAAACTATACTAATACACCAAAATATACTAATGCTACCCACCTGATGGTAAGTGACTACCGCAGCCTATGGACGCCTGAAAACCTGTGGTGTCACACGCGAGTTGCCTACCTTGTTGACTTGAGTCTTTTACCACAGAACAGTGAACCTTGAGTCTTTTAACAATAGCTACACTGCCTCTCTCGCCCTTCGTTGTTTAAGTCTTTTACTAATATCGCCTTTGTATTATTTATGTATGTGCATAGTCTACAATGAATAATTTCATTCATTCATCTATTGTACCAAGATCTACTTCTATTTAGAATCATTTTAGTCCTATTTTAACTAGTCACTTTATGTTTTCAGGTACGGCTGTCTGGAGCTAGATGTGGTTCAAGGTCACGAGTTTGGTGAGGCATACCCTGACTTCACCATCAAGTACTATGAGAGCTGTGTGCCATTCAGTGTCAGGAACAAGGCCGGGAGAGTGCCTAGGATGGCTCTTGAAGTAAGTTTTTTGGTCATATATTTAACTAGGGGCCCGACCCGGCTTCACTCGGGTAAAAACATAATAAATCATACACCTAAACCTTTCTCAGGAAACATACTATCTATTGGGGAAAACCATATGAAAATCCGTGCATTTTGTTAGCATCCGTTTTTGAGTTTTGAATTGAAGTGACAGATTGACGCGCCAGAGGACTTTGTTTTATAATTTGCAAGGATATAATTCTTTTTTATGTCTTCAAGCCTTATTTTTTTATAAGCAGCAAGTACGACATCCAAGGGTTGACATTATAATTTGTTGAAATTTTAGTACTTACCTACAAATATAGCAAATACGTTTAAAGTGTGGTTAGACAAATACCTGCTATCACTGCGATAACGTTATAATTGAAACTTTAGATTAAACGCAGATATCCCATTGCAGTAATCAAGTTCATAATTTCGTCATTCTCCCCACAGGCCCATTAGCTCAGTTGGTTAGAGCGTCGTGCTAATAACGCGAAGGTCGCGGGTTCGATCCCCTCATGGGCCACATAGTTTTTTTTTTTGTTTGAAACGAAAATATTTTTATAGTCACTAGATGACTATACACAAGACAAGATGTTTATATTTTAAACAAGTTTTTTTCCAAAAAGTTATATTTATCTACAATTTTTTTTCCGAGACCAGTTAGCTTCTGCTAAAAATTAAACAAAATATGTACTATTACATATAAAATAATCATTTTTTCTCAGCTGTGGTCGTCCAAACATGCTAGTAGTTTCTAACTTTGAAAATTTATTACGTAATTTAATATTTGCCGTGAAACTACTTGTGTAGGAATAGTCTTAAGAGCGTATTCCCATTGCTCCGTCGTGCTCCGTTATTTTCTATATGGTTTGACACAGCGTTGACGTACGTCGAAACTTAATTCAAATTCCTACGTTGTTCTACGTTGATCTGTCGGCGGATGTCAAAATGACGGAAGACAACACAGCGCAACGGAGCAATAGGACCATGCTCTAACCCCATCTATACTATTATTATATAGAGATAAGCTTTTGTGAGTTTGTATGTTAAGGCGGGTACCTAATCACCGAAACTACCGAAATGATTTCAAAAATTCACCATTATAGTAGAACCGCCTAAATGAGTCCTCGCCCGCGGAGTACAAGGGGCGCGGGGGTACGACGACAAAGGGGACCGAGAGAGGTGCGGGCGGCGGGCGCATTCTTGTAAAAACTCAGTTCGCTCGCTACGCGGTTAGCGATCACACGTGTTGACAGTTGCGGACGCCTTGTGAAAGTTATACATGAGATTACATTCTCAAGATGAGTCGAAATGTTTTCGGACATAGAATTAATAGTCAGTGCAAACAAATGGCGTTTAACGTATATGAATATTTTAGAAAAAAGAAACTCGACCCAAATTCTGATGAATATAAACAAGATATACCTTTAAATAAAACTGTAGCAGAAGTTACTGGATTATCAGAAAAGACTGTATCTAGAATTGTACAACAAGGGAAAGCATTAAATGACAACGAGAGATTTAAATCACCAAGAAAACCAAAACAGGTTCGTAGAAAAAGAGTGGAAATAGACGATTTCACAAAAGGAGTGGTAAGAAGAAAAGTCACTCAGTTTTACACAATTTTCAAAAAAATACCTACTCTGAAAACTTTGAACGCTGTACTTAGAGAAGAGAATATATTACACTGCGGCAGGGAATATTTAAGGCTATTATTACATGATCTAGGTTTTAAATTTAAGAAATGCGGATCTAAAAGGAAACTCCTTATCGAACAGCCAAATATCACATCGTGGAGGTGGAAATACCTAAATACTATTAAAAAATATCGTAGAGAAAGAAGACATATTTTATACCTTGACGAAACTTATGTAAACGCGTCTCATAACGTTTCAAAATGTTGGCAATCAAAGGATGAACTTGGCGTTCTATCTCATATTGGTAAAGGGGACCGTTTGATCATCGTACATTGTGGAGGTCAAATTGGATTTGTAGACGGAGCCCTTGTGATATTCAAATCCAAATGTAAAACAGGTGATTATCACGATTCTATGAATTTCGCAAATTTCAGTAAATGGATAAATGAAAAGCTCATGCCTAATATACCGCAAAATTCTGTCATAGTAATGGACAACGCAGCTTATCATTCGGTTCGAGAAGAGAAAAAGCCAACTATGGCTTCTACCAAGCCAACTATGCAAGAATGGCTACGACGACATAACGTGCCTTTTGATGAAAAACTTAGAAAAGATGACTTATATAAATTAATTAAAAGCCATTTCACAGAAGATATTTACAAAATTGACGAGGTATTGAAAAGAAACGGACACGAAGTATTGCGTTTGCCTCCATATCACCCAGACCTGAACCCCATTGAGTTGGTCTGGGGTGATATCAAAGGACAATTAGCACAAAAAAGTATCGACTCTAATTTGGACCAGAAAAAAGAAATATTAGAGAGATTATTTGCTGAATATCCCAAAGAGAAATGGGAGAATTGTGTTAAACACGTGATTAAAATCGAAGACGAATATTGCAAACATGATGGAGCACTAGATGAAGTTGTTGATTTTATTATTAATGTGCAAGACGATTCTGATGATTCTGATGATGGCTGTTTCGAAAGTGAAGAATCAAGTTCCAGTGATACTGATATTATGGACATAAGTGATTGATTTATAATTTTGATAAATTTTGCATAAATAAATATTACATACATAACTTTATTACCTTTTTTTTACCTACATATCATACCTATATATCATAAAATCACATTTTTATCGAATTGTTTTGTATGAAAAATAAAAATTTGAAAATAACAATAATCGAAAAATGCTTATGCTATTTAATTCATGTACGTGGTCTCGTTGATACCATGGAGATATGGGATAACAAAAGGAACACGTTGTATAGTTTACAGTTGTTTCATTCAAATTTTGTATAGCCATTATTAATTTTTTAATAAAAATCTTCACCTGTTTGCCGCTAACCACTATGACTTCACATATCTCAAGAAATGTCCAGTAACATTTCGCCTCTTGTATTACACGCTACGCTCGACCGCCGCCCGCACCTCTTTCGTTCCCCTTCGTCGTCGTACCCCCGCGCCCCTTGTACTCCGCGGGCGAGGACTCATTTAGGCGGTTCTACTATAGAAAGGTTCATTATCCAAGATTGCTATAGGCTATATTTTATCTCTAAATTCTCACGCGAGCGAAGCCCCGTGCAACATCTAGTTATTAATAAAAACGTTATTCTCTGATTAGTGTCGGAATTGTTAAGCTCTTTGTATTATCTCGTTCTTTCACTGTCAAATACTGAAAAGAGAGAGAGAGGGACAACACAAAGAAAAACTACTCCAAACCTAATCAGAGAATTAAATGTTTATTATTAAAGCGGCATGAGCTGTATCCGTTTGACTTATTCCTACGTTTCAGTTGCCGCCTTTAGAAGAGCCAGTGCTCGAATCTCAGCCAATGGAAACTTCGATGGAGATTCCGCAGACGTTGGAGACGATGGAAGACACTCCAGCCATGCCGCCTTCCGAGCCTCAAGGTAGATATTTTTTACTAGCTTTTGCCCATGAATTTCCCACGGGAACAGGTATTTTTCCGGGATTAAAAGTCCCCTATGCCCTTCTCCATACTTCAAACTACACATATGCAAAATTTCAATTGGTTGAGTAGATAGAGCGTGGAGAGGTAACAAACAAATTTACTTTCGCATTTGTAATATTAGTAGTATTAGGATAGGAATATTTCACAGTTTATGAGTCTCAGCATGTTATGTGGTTAAGACCGTCTGACCTGTGATCAAATGGTGCCAGGATCGAATCCTACTCATGCCACATGAGTTGGTATACCAATCTGACTCATGTATAGTTTTCATCTATTATATTTTCTACGTCTGATTTTTATAGCGATTTCTGGGTGTTTGATTTTTGAAAATATAAGTGGGCTATGTTACCGAATTTGCATACCAAATTCCGTCAAAATCGACCCAGCGGTTTAGCCTTGAAAGCGGGCCAGACAGACAGACTTTCGTATTTATAATCCATACTAATGTATGGCTTCAATTAATAAAGAATTTTGAATTAATGAATTATTCAATTAATTCTTGGCTTGGATATGAATTAACCGTACGGATTAATTGATTAAGAGTACGGTTTAAGTTCCAGAAGTGGGTTCGGGGCACGACATGCCGGCATTGTCGGAGCCGCTGGAGCCGCCGCTGCCGGTCTGACCCTCGTTCTACAACGCCAGCACCAGCGATTACTGATCACACCCAGAGATGGGTTTGCGCTCAGTGTTCGCCCAGTTTCTTCCCAGTTGGGTTTGCGACTGTTCGGAAAGACACTGGGCGTAAACCCATCTATGAGTTCACATCTGATTTTATACCTAATTATGTAGTAACTGTTTCGTCTTCGCATGTTCCCGTTCGGGGCTGTGACGCCCCGAACGGTGGTCAGCGTGAGAAATAACAAATTTTGAAGATTCGTCTGTGATTTTACAACGAGCCTGATATCAGACCTTGGGATTTTTTTTGTTGTTTGTCAGCTGCCCAGGCTGTCCTTATATCCTTAAATATTGTAAAAAAAAGTTTATCTGTTGACAGTCTGTCTGTATGTATTTTTTATAGTATTTTTTACGATTTTCATCACTAATGTGATTCCTGAGGAAGGTTTAGGTGGTTAATTAATTATAGTTTCACCCGAGCGAAGCCGGGACGGGCCGATAGTATTTTACAAAATTGTTAAGTAGCCATTTGACTCTGATTTTCAAAAGGATTGGAAGTAAATAGGAATAGAGATGCTCCGTCTCAGCTGTATGACTTGAGTGTAAGTGAGAAAACTATTTAGCTTTACGGAGCGACAAAAAGAGAGCATTAAGTTAGTTTATAATTTAAGATAACATGTTAAGATTCTAATTTTATCCTTATTTAGTGATTTATGGCACAACCGATATTGTATGTAATAAAAATTGTGTATAGCAAATAAAACGTAGTGTTTTTATTCACATTTATTAGGAATAACTTACAATAATCCCTGTACAAAATAAGTATAAAAGTAAACAATACTGGGTTATAAAATTATCTAAGGCTTTGGCATGTCGTTTTGAGGTAATTCGTTGCTACTTCGATATACAAATGTACAGAATATTCGACCAATCAGGCTTCATTATCACAGAAGCGACTCTACTATTGGTTTAGTTATATAATTATAGAAAAATTTCGATTCCTGTCAAGAACTAATGTAAAACTGTAAACTAAATACGCCATTTCGCTTCATGTAATTGATCGCATGTTTCAACTGTCATGCCAACGTAATCGAAGTAACAAACGAATGTCGTCTCTTTCTTTCTCCTCAAAGTTTGTTTAGGAAAGGTGAAATGGATGCGAAGTTTTCGCACTCCGGGATGAGTTTTCCTTTGAATTTGATGCAGGATTCAGCGCACAATGGACCGTCGAACCATGCACCCAACATTTTCTTGCATTGCGCGCAGTTTTCTATGCATATTTCCAGGGGGTCGTAGCCAGTTGCTGTCAAAAAAGAAGTTGATTTATGATTTAGAAAAGGTGATTGGAATTATACATTTTTGGCCACCCATCCCGTGACCGACCATTACGAAAGTTTTTTAACCGTGGCTATGGTAGCTGGAGCACGTGAACCACTGGTTAACAGTTACGGTCACCCTCTACCAGCTCTAAGTCTCTTTTGAGTTGCATTCTGCGCTGTCACGTAAAAGTTCATGGTCAGTGTAAAAAAAAAATGAAGGCAGTGTGATGACTAACCCCACCTGGCTTCAACCTTCTTTAAGAATGCTATTGTGGCCTGTCCCTTAGTCCACGGATATTGAGTTGTCCTAATCACGTGAAGTAAGTAAATGACAACTTAATTTTATTTAATTTAAGAGCCAGGCTCTTGTCAGTGGAGTTCCTTCTACCACCTATTGCTCTTCATAGCTAATTGCTTCATTTTTTTGATACGACACGACGCTCACTACTTTTGTTTGTCTGATCTAAGTGACTAACCTTTCTTGATCTTTCCTTTTTCTATGATATATCTCTTATCTATCTCCTAAAGAAGGCATAATTTATATCAAGTGTTCTAACATGTCTTTTCTTCTAACTAGTAAGTATTAAAATTGACTATCAAATCTCCGAGCGTGTCGACCGTGGTGGATCCCCAAGTGGGGTCAAGTGTAAGTGGCTAAGGCTCCGGCTAAGGTGAGTTGCGTAACAGCGAAAGTGGTAATTCGCGATTGGGGTCATTGCCTTTGATCGTCTTCAACGGACAAACAGACAAACAGGCCGGCCGTGGGCCGTTTGCACTTGACATTAGCGATTTTCGTAATGGTATTGTACTATATTTAGGTAAGCAGGTAGGTATAGGTACTAAGAAATATTTTTTTTCACATCAAATAGATGTCGATATTCGATATCATGTCGGTAGTGCGGGTTCAACCTTTGAAGATCAACTCTTGATACTAACGAAGGGATATTGATTAAGTATATTGAAGCAATGTCAACTGAAGACGTAATAGTAGGTATCGATATATTACATAGGTACTTTTATTTTACTAGATTTTGTTTTGTGGGATGATAGCATGCTCTCCATTTAAATTTGCATACGGGTATGAAGCCGGTGAAATATGTAGGTACCTAAGATTTAGCTTTCTTTTAACATCGTAAATAATTTAAACTCATGTTTTTGCAAATAATATAATCTTTGTGTTTGTCTTTCTTTTAGAAATGTCAACTGAAGCAGTGTTGATGATGCTTGATGAGACTGCTCAAGAACATGCAGTAGGTATGTTTGGGTGTTTTCGTAAGTTTTGAAAAAATTATAAGTAGTGAATGATTTTTGTAGGATTTACTTTTTCGCTAGATCGTCAGTGGCAGAAAATCCGGGGTCGTGTTCCACGAAAGGCACGTTTTGAAGAGCACCTATAGGTATGTTCTACCTATCTCATTCTCATTTAGCGTTGTCTATGCTTTTCTTTGTCGTTGAATAAAACATATTTTCACACTCGAAGCGCGCGCTCAAAATTGAGAAACATCTCATATCTGATTTTTACTAACACCTAGCTAGTAAATAATTAATTGTAAGTATGTTTTACTAATTGTGCCTCGAAAAATACCGGAAGAAACTACCTTAAGTAAGTACTACCTAATTATTTTTATTTTATGGGATAAGTCCGCCTTTGTATTTACGCGTCTTTTTTTTATTTTACTGCTTTCTCTGTTTGTGTTTTCTTCGTGTAATAAAGAGTTTACAAACATACATGACTTGTTTTTTTTTCATCAAAATCAGTTCACCAATCAATAACACGTAGGTACATAATGAAGAAAACATAACCATTACTTTTGTCTTTTCGGAGTCGGGTAACGAGTTATTGGATTCGCGCGTAAAAATGTACTAATGGTCAAGTTATTATAGGCTCCAACTTTATAGACACTTAAAAACAAAATAAAACTTTACTTTGAATATTGAGAGAAAGTCCCTGTAAAGGCTTGTCAGGGCCTTTCCCGGGTTAAGTACTTAAAGGTACGATGAATGTAGGTAATTATTGAATAATTTTGAATAATATCCAAAAAAATTCTAATTTTTGCATGGAATCTGCAATTTCCACAATTTAAAAAAAAACGCTTAGCATGTTAATTAAATAATTATTAGATATTTATACTTAGATATCAGTGAATGAAACAAAAAGTTAAAAATTAGTTATCAAAGCTACAATTAGCATTTCAGAACGACCATTATGAAAAAAACGTTCTATTCTTTAAAACTAAGCTTGTTTTTATTAGGCAAGCTTTATGTAATGTATTAGCTTTTCGTAAATACTTATAGTGAATGAACAAATACTTACCAATCGCAGGGTTGCTTTGAACGTGTCCGATGTTGGAGAGAACCGTTATCATAGCTAGAAGTACGAGTGCTGAAGTCATCCTGCTAGCCATTTTGAGAGGATTATCTAAAAACATAATGTATTTACCGCACCATGTGTGTATAAAATATATAAATAAAAATCGGCCGTCCTGGATTTAAAAAAAATATATTCCCAGTTTAACATTTAAAACGACTTGTATTACTGAAAAAGTAAGAGTGTTTTACACAGTTGAAAGAAAACAGCTCCTATTTCTGATAAGGACTCGTAGCGGAAAGTCAAGGATCCCTAATTAAAAGAAATACATATTAACCTAGTTTTTAAATTTAAAAAAAAATAAAAGGGGGTTCTTAAAAAAAATAAATTAAAAACCAATGATTTGAATTAAATTTTTAAGACCAGCAGTGGGAAAAAGAAGGCTGTCAATGATGAAAACTTTTACGTTACTGACATAAAATGTAACACAATGTAAATACATAAAATCGAAGAAGCAATTCGCTGCATTTGAACGCAACCCTTTTAAACGAACCCGCGATACCCCTGACCTTTTCCACTAAAAGATTTTCTGCTTTTAAAAGCTTTCCTTCTATTTATAGATTTTTTTTGGATATCGTTTAAAATTTTTTCACACCACTTTCGCGTCTTCTAACTTGTAGTAGCAAGTGCCTACGAGTAGTTTTATTCAATAAAGTTTCTAACAAATAAATAAGTATAACACGGATAAATTATATATGGAATTAAAAAATTAAGTTGTATCTGTAAAATGCAAAAAAGTAACTACCTATGTAATTAGGTACCTGCATTATACTATTTAGGTACCTACTGCATTTTTTATAATACCTTTTGTATAAATTATTAAACAAGCAACAAAATTATTATTAACACTTAGTATGGATTATTTTTAAAAACAATTAAATTACAAGATTTACGTTGAAACGTTAAAAAATCTACTTAAGAAAAAAAAACCTTTCATCATTGAAAAATGAAATGATAAAAAAGCTGTTTATTTTTACATCATTATCATCATCATTTTAAATTAGGTCGCTACATGTAGGTAAACTTAAATCTCACATTTGGTAGATTTCTCGCGTATAAATCACATTTTCTACAACGTGACTTCATCCACAAAAGTACACATATAAAAACTTATACCTACTTAAACAACACAAAGCGACTCACCGTAACAATCAGATTCATTAAGCAAAATCCAAAGCGTCACACGTTCGACTTTCCGAAATGTCCACTTAGTGGGCAAAGGGATAGCAAAGTTTCGGACACGACCACACGTATATGAATCTTGTTTAAATATGCAAGGTGGACATAGCGCATAGTGGCTATGAGCATGATGGAGTGGGGCGGCGAAAGGAACCCCCAGGAAACGGATATGTGTACCTTTGCGAAAGACGAAAGTTCTAAGTAGGAAGTCCATAATTTTAGGGCAGACATAACGTGGATACGACAGAAATAACGAACGCTGTAACAGCTCGGAATCGTTCCCGCGCGGCACGATAGGATTGCGATTCTATTGTTGTTCAATTGTTTTTATTATTACCAAGATCGTGGTTCGTGATCATATAAATTAAACATTTAATTGTTCCTGTGCTCAATACTGGATTGGATATTAATATTATACAAGCATTTATAAATAAATTTCCAGTCTTGAAGTGTTTTTATTATTTCGTATGCCTCTTTACTTTTGCTTAAAAATACACGTACTTACTTATTTTCTTAATGACTGCAAGTTTTTCGAGGTAATGCAGTTCAATAAATAATATTTTGGTTAAGTTAGATATTGGAAATGCAATATATAAATATTTAATTTTCTTTTTAGGTATTGATGCACTTCATTGTGGTTTTGTTGAAAATATATGTATTGGAACACTCAATTAAGTAACTTGACTATTAATTACGTTAAATATCCTTTTAGTACCCGCGCGCCCCGATCGGAGTGCGATCCTAATATTTTTTAATTGTTTTTATTATCACCAGAATCGAAGTGTTAAAGCAAACAGTTTTAGCTTTGTAAAATTAATACAATTTTTTAATTATTTATTTAGATACGCTTAGTTATATAATAAAGTTTTTACAGTATACTTAGAACAATTTATTTTTTAACAGAAAGCTTTTCCTCATACATTCTCTTTATAAAAGGAAAAATCAATACGCGAAATAGCTTCAAGGTAGCATTATGTAAGGTGTTAACTCAAGGTCCATAAAAGTGTCTACACCCTTCTTAGAAAACACGTGTGTTGAAATTTTGCGAGGATAACGAATTATGTTTAAAAAATATGCACTGTGAATTTGTTGTATTTTTTTCATTTGTATAATGTATAATGCTGATATTTTTAATGCGTCGCATATATTTTATGTATGTGACAGTTTTAGCTACGCTCTACACCCTACCCTCTTAAAATATCGGTTATTACGATTTCCGTACTCCCATTGGAGCTCCCAGAAATTCTCTACAAGTGCGTGTAAAAGAACTTTCATATCAAATTTCAGCTACCTACGCCCAGAATGGAAGTTTTTTATTAATATTTAGGTATTGATTTTTATTTGTAGACATTAAGTTTTAATACCTCAGCACATAGATACCCATTTGGTGTGACGATAAATAAATAATCTGATGATTCATATAGGTACTTTTTATTAAATCATTATTTTCAGATATGTAGGTATATATTACCTAACTATTATCATCCATTTTCTTTTTTCCCGTATTATAAAATATATTCTCAATAAGGCAATGTATAGTCTTGTCCACAATGTACTTTCCGTCAACACTGGGTCGCCTTCAGCGATAGCCCGGAGCACTGAATTCTCTGCGCATACATGGATGATACTGTACGTCGGGTTATTCACCCAACAAAACGATCGTTTCAAACGATTCACTACAAATTTCCCCAAAAAAATACACCACAGGAAAATCTCTAATGACGTTGATTAAAGATTTACGTTATCTAAATAAGCTTTGTAAAAAAAACCGTAAAGCGTGCTCAGACACAGTAATTGTAAAAGGGTCTTGATCTCGACAAGCCAATTTAAATAGCTTAAAAGAATCGCCCGTTTAAAGACAAAAGAAATTCACTTCCGGACGGACAAAAGTCAAATGTAAATAACCTCTAGACAAGTTTCTTGTACCGAGCGATACGCGTCTACGATCATATTGATTTATGCATTACACTGTCAGTGATCTTCAAAATATTTGAATGAGGAAGTAACTAGGGCAGCAATGTATTTCATCCTATTACAAATGAGGTACATACTCGGCCTGCCATTTAGGAAGCGGACCTTCTTATCACACGATCTGTATATATCACAATTATCGTAGATACGTATAATATCATACACTTCCTAAATAAATTAGGTACCTACTAGTTATCCGGATACAAAAAGTTCTTACATGTTATGATTGATTCGTCTTTTCGATTTCCGCATATGAAATCATGACACAAAAAATCCAGTTAAACGCGTATATCAAGATCTTCTGGTTTTTTAACACAGTATTTAAGTATACAGTGTTGTATGTATGCAATTCAAATTGATACAATAATGATATCATAGGATGGTGTCGGATTAAAATTAGAAATATCATATAAAATTATTATTTAATAAATATATCTTGAGGAAGTCATTCTGTAATAGGTACCTATTTATTCCATTCAATCAGAGGCAAAAAAGATGGAAATTATGTACCTATATGTAAGTACTTCTGTATTTATTTCCTATCATTAAGTATATAAAGAATGTCTCCCCTAAGATAGTAGAGAAAAAATTATTATCTCATTTTCATAAGCTTCCATTTCGTGAATAGCTAGGTATATAATATAAATAATCCTGTAGCTCAACCAATTTTAGGAAGATGATTTCTCTTGTAGTATCTGAAAAAATCGTGGATATACCTAATATCACGTTTTTAACGCCTTCATAAATAGATACGCTGTTTAATTACTGCGCTGATGACCGAGAACAACCAAACAATACTGGAAAAAGCTTTGTGGTAGCTTGTCAAAATCTTTATTAGTATTGCCGGAAAATAATCCAAATGCTTGTGCAAAATTTTTTGTAATTCTAGTTAGGTATATAGGACATAGAATCTACATAGGTACTTACAATATTTTAGATCTTAATAATTTATACTACTATGGATAAAAATAATAGAATATACAAATAGACATACGATTACAAAGATTTTGTAACATGGTTACTTAGAAGCGAATCTTTTCGGTACAATAACAAAAGATGCAGGAACGTGACATCAAGCAAAAATAATATAAAATCGTTGGAACTTACAGATTGGTACCAGCGCGAAATCTGGAATAAGGAATGTGGATGCGACGGGAATCCATGCCATTTTATATTCCTCTGGAGGCACTCAGTCAAACGAAGCGCGTCTTGTCCACCAGGGGTCCTTAAGTGACTCTAATCCTATAGGAGTAATTCGATTCCAGAACTGTATTGCGCAAATTCAGTAATGGCTTAAAGTGACGACTCTTTGAACAAATAACTCCATACAAAATCATCGCTTACACCGCAAAACGTTTTTTTTTGTTTCAATGTAATTAAAAAAATCCTACGGACATTCTTATATTATGTTTTTAAATTAATCAGCAAATACATTTTTTAAGTTTAGATCGGTCACGTTTCACTTTCTTTCCAAAATATTTTATAATTGTTTCCGCATGGACAAAGTCGAAATATATCTATTGAAGTGAAGAATATAGTTGTAAAATATTAATTTAATACGATTTGTAATTGTAAAAAAAAAATGGAATCCGAGAAAATGTTATTGCGATGTTATAACGCCAGAGTGCAGCACTAACTAAACTAAGATGTAGACCACATGGAATTAGTAGGTAGGTACTCCGGGGTACATACTAATTCCATAGATTCCATATATCCCCGAGATTGTAGACAACATTTTTTGACATTGTAATTTGTTCCAAAGCAAGCAAAAAAAGTATTGACTTGTGCACCATGGCAACGTGTAGTGTTTTCGAGTCACCTTCTCCAATGAGCTTTGTGCAATATTCCCTATACCTATCTTCCTTTCGAATTCTAAAACATGCTGGTAGGGATTCCTTAAATAGTTTGGTAAAATTTAGTTTACTTTTGATGATGGAAAAAAATATCAAAGAGCACAAGAATTTATTCAATAATAAACCAAATTCAATATTAAATGTCACAAATCACGCGAAAACAACATTAATTAAAACCACATTTCTGTTGCTATATCATCCATGGAAGCTTTTTTTTTTTAATTTTCAACATTCGGGACTTCGTCCTTCATGCTGGCCAGTATTAAGTTCTTATCGGTGCCCTGAGGACGTTTCGGTTCCAAAGCAGCTCTCATCTCCAAGGCTCGGATGTCGGTTTCCAGGGTGTTCTCCTTGTCGTTCAAGTCTATTGCTATCTGAATTGATGTACTCTCGAGAGCGTTGTAGGTGGCTCTGAAAATTGATTGTTGTCAATTATTATTATTTATTTTTGATGAATCTTATAAGATAATTAGACTAACGAAGGAAGAATCTATAAATAAGCACGAGTGGGTACCGGTATCGTCTATATACGGCAAGAAACTCTTTAAGTGGATCTTTATTGAAGTTACTAAATTATTTATTAAGCAATTGCTTATTCAAATATTTTCCAATGAAGCTTCAACATGGACACAATGGTTTTGTTGTGTTGCTACTTTTCGTCCTATGCTTTCGTTATGTATTTTTTGCCCGTTGACCGTTTTACCGTTGCTATCAGTGTTTCTGTATTTTCCTTGTGTTTTTTTTAGCAATAAATTTATATGAAACAAACAATAGCTAGAGAAAGTTAGTCAAATAGTGTGAAAAATAAAACTAACTTTGCACAGTCCAGTTTATCCTGCAGCTGCCTGATGGTCTCTCTCAGATTCTTCACCTCCTCTTTCAGACCGAGGTCGGCCTCATCCGAAGCCAGTTCTATGCCAGGCCGGTACCCTCTTGTTTCCAACCTGGTTTCAGCTACCTTCAGAGCGTTCACCTTGTCAGCGAACTGCTCGCCCATTGTTTTTATCTCGTTGTTCAACTTATCCATGTTTTCCTCCATCTGTGAAATATTCATATTTGTTTAATTTTTCTCTTAATCAAAACTTGTCATTATATTTGGGTTGCCAAGGTTGTGTCTACTTTAACTGGCGCACTGTAGTAGTTTAGATAAAACTGCGTTCTTTGTTTTTCTGCCCTGGTTAAAAGAGACTGCAAAATTGACTGGCGCAAACCGTCCTAAGTAAACATATCTCATGGTTATTTACAGTTATAGTCATCTTATCGTAGCTTTCGATTCGCCTCCTTTTCCCTATTACTGCGAACTGCTAAGGTATGCATTTCAAAGATCTTCAAGGCAAGAGAAAATTGGTATTTTTGAGCCTGCATGTAGCTTCCTAGGCCTTGTATTTGTTTCTTATCAATCTAGATTGAGGTAAAATGCACTTATTAATAAAAAAAACGATTTGAAAAAGTTAGCAATCCGGGTCTCTCATTGAAGCTCCATAAGTGTTACCTTCATCTTCTGCCACTGCAGCTCGTTCCTCGCCCGCTGGGTGTCGTAGATCCTCCTTCTCATCATGTAGTTGGTGACATCAGTCTGAGCCCGCAATGCGTTCCTAGCCCGTCCTCTGGCTACGAACAGGGCTTCCCTTAGACGCAGAGTATCCGCGAGCTCATCCAACGCCATTTTCTTAGTGGCCTCGCATTTTTCATACCATTGCTCGTTTGTGATCATTCTGTTATCATTTAGAATAGAATAACTTTTATTGCCAAAAAAATAAAATATAACAACACAAAACATATCATCGATGTACGATGGAGGATCTCAATGATGATAAAGGGATTAGAGTTGTCACACACTTTGCTTAGATAGCCATAACAACTCAAAAAGTAGAAGAAGCTCATAGATCTGATATTACTGAATTCGCAATAATTTCGATGTTGTAAAGATAGAAAGCAAGGTACCTACATTAAGAATCCTTAGTAAATTGGCACAAAGTATTACCTGAGGATTCTTAATTTTTTTATTACCTAAATGCAATAGCCTTTTAATGTTTATATTATATTAGAACCAACGGAATCACACGAGGCTGTCACTTTATCTTGAGTAGCGCGAAATTAATGTGACATTAAATTTTAAAACGCAATTTTGCAACTGAATTTTATGTCGTTAAGTATATCTTTCGGTTTGGTTTTATTCTTACTTGATTCTGTGATATTTTATGTACAATTTATTCGCCATAATATTTTATAATAGCTACACCGTGGCAGCAGGTGGAGGATATGTGATTTTGATTGCGTTTAACAGGATGGAGTGTCGTAAACTTTGCAGACTACCTCTTTGTCGTACTACATGAACGAATATATTGGGAAGAGAACGTTATCCTATAAAGTATGTAACTTAATTCATACATTTCGAAAATAAATATTTAACCTAAACATATTACAAAAATCTGTTTACACATTCTATGCGATAAATATACTTAAATGGAAAAGTAATCTGTACACAAATTTTGCTTACGATAAGCACGTTAAACCAGCCTCTCGTAAAAAATCTTATTTAAAGACACAATTGAGAAGGTTTAATCGAAAAAGTTTGTAAAATATTTCTGCATGGTAACATCTTCAAAATCTAAAAATAAATATTTTTAATACCTATGTAGGTTGTACAAAAATATCACTCATGTGTCTTAACAGTCTTAAATTAAAAATTTGCTACCTTGGTGGAGTTTTCAACGAGTTAGTTTTATAAGTAATATTCGCACAGTCTTTGTCCAAGCTCAGCATGTCTTTATCTATCTGCAACGCTTCGTTCTTGTCATTAAGGTCCAGCTGCAGTTTGAATTTGACCACTTCCAGTTTATTTATCTTTTCCCAAGCCGATTGGCAGCGATCTATCAACATTTTCTTGTTGCTTTCTGTTACACAAAGTTCCTGAAATAAATATTTTACATCACAACAGTTATTACTACAATTATTTTTAATAATATGAGGCAATCATCTGAAATCCATTTAAAAATAATTTCCGGTCAATTAGTTAAGTTTACTTCTTTGTTCGTCCATTCAGTTACTATAATTTAAAAAGCTTTTTCAAAATTCTGAGAGTACTTAATAAGATTCGAATCATTTGCTCTTGGTGGAATTTGGTTAAGTGTTAAATGTTCTATAATTTTTCTTATTTTATACTAGCTCTAGATCTTATGTAGTTTGAAATCCACCTACCTTCTTCAGCTCAGTGTCAGCCAGATCGTAAGTCAACTCCGAGCTTCTTCTGCCGTCCCTGTTGGACAAGCATTCAGAGCAAACCAGTAGAGGCATGTTCAACTGTTCCAACTCTCGTTCAGTTGACGCCTTCTCCTCTTTCAGGGAAGCCATCTCCCGGTCTAAGCGGTCCAGAAGCTCTTGAATTGTTGACTTCCATTGTTCTATTTCATAGACCCTGTAAACATTTATATGAAAATCATTATCACAATTGCAAAACTACTGCATCTGAATTATTTATTACTGTTATACTTATCTAAACAAGTATTAATATAAATAGAATATTAATATATATAGATTTCCTTACAAATGTTAATATAATAAATAAAATTTTGTGTAATACTTCATTAAACAAAATTTAATTATTATATTAACACTATACATAGATTCCTTTATATTATGAATCAGGATCTTTAGTGGCCACCATTACCTACATATTTACATACGAGATAATATCCTTATTTTTAAATTAGTTGGCTTATACTAATACAGGGACAATGGGTAAAATAATTCATGCAAACACTCATAATAATTTATGAAGAAAATACATGTAAATTTTTGGATACCTTGTGGTTAAATTTATCTATTATAATCAATGCAAAAATCTGAGAGTGCTTACGGTTTAGACCTCACTGCAGAGATAAAGTCATCAAGAACGCTAATGCCTACACAAATTTGTTTTCAGCTTTTTGATCGGATGGAAGATAAGTGACTATATTAGTCTCATACTACTAGTCTGTACAGTCTCTAAACAGCCTACTTGATAGATATTAGAAAAAAACTTCGGCTTTAAGTCCGCCTTTTAGAATTTTTTGTAATAAAGTTAAAAAAATACAGAATATTCGAGAGTGACCTGGCTCGAAGTCGGTTATTGTTGTGGTAGCTGTCCCAATCAGTCTTGATTTTGGTTTCATTCCGAAGTTGGTGGGCAGAATATCGCAGGTCGAAGGCATCCGCTCTGCGTGTGTCTGCTGTTACCTGTTAAAGATTATAACAACATTTATACATTTCAAAATAGTACTAAGATTTCATACGTAATTGTTTCATATTAAATAGTGATTTTACGTCTTTACCTACTTACATGAATATATCCATACAATGTTTGAAGAAATTACTACCTATAGAAGATTTTGGACAAATTCTCAATGCTATACCTAGGTATTCTGAAAACATTGCTATAGTGTTAAATTAACACTGTTGTAATGTTTTAATAAATTAATTAAAAATATAGCTGGTGAAAAAAGGACTCCAAGAAACGAATTGATGTTTACGCTTCTGAAGTATTTATCAGTTTCATAACATCTATTTGTGACACGATAATTAATGTTCTATTTATTTTCTTCTTCATAGTAGTATTCCTCATGGGTGAGGGTCGTGGTTGTTACGTGGAACGAAAAACACATAACAACTTTCTTGGCATTAGTAATGGAGTGGTTTGCCATTGCCTTCTCCATTTCACACACAAGTTAATGAATCAACCAGTGTGCAGGTTTCCTCTCGATGTTTTTCCTTCACCGGAAGCAAGTGGTGGACTGAGTCAGAATTGATAATGAGTCAGATTGGTATACAAACTCTTATAGCACGAGTAGGATTCGAACCTGGAACCTTTCGATCCACAGGCAGGCGTCTAACCATTACACCACCACCGTTTCTCCATTTATTTTATTAATTACTAATTAATACTTAGGTACTCTTTAAATCAATCAAAAAGTATCGAAATCCACGTGGCACGTTGTCTATTTTAAACAGGTATCTTACGAAATGAATAGCACTGTTGCAAAATGCATGTCAGTGATATCAAGCTGTTACAGATTATCTTCAATGCAACTCAAATGATTTTCGTGTACATTTCCACGAAAATTCCTTCTATCTAACATCAAAGAGAGAGATCTAAATACAAGCCATCATATTCAGTGTGGCCAATCAAATAGCACTATCGAACGAAATGCATCAACATCGGACAGATAGCTATTCGGAATTCGTATAACGATAGATAACGAGTCTCAAAGTAGCTATATGGATAGAATTAGTAATGAATTTAAACGTATAATAATATAACGAAGTGTGACCAGAGGGTCACACTTCATAATATTTCTTGTATTATGTACTGTAGATATATTTTCAGACGAACAAAACTATGTGTTGCGAATATTGCTATCGATTATAATACTTAGGTACTTACTATAATGCGATGTACAAGGATTATGAACTACAACTTTGACTTTACTTATAAGTAGGTAAGTATATAGTACCTAAACGGGTCAAGCGATAGGTATAGGTACTATGACAATAGTCAATTTTTTAGTAGTCCTCTAGGTAGGTACTATATTTATATTATTATAATTTATATTTGGGATAGAAGTTTTATATTTGGAATAAAAGTAAGTTACTTTATATGGAAGAATAGTTTAGATACATGCTGTTTTTCTGCTATTGGATACATAAATATACAACGATATTATTTTAATGATAAATAAAAAACAGACGTTTTAGCGGTCAACTTATAAATCAGATCATGATCCGATACCAGTTATTGCTGCTTAAGAAAGGAAAGAGTAAGAACAAATCAAAGTAAGTTTTAAGGCTAGACTTTGACTAGACTTCTGAAACTAAACAATTTATTACTTAGCATGGACTAAACAAAATTTATTTTACGACCCAAACTCCGCTTCTCTCGACGCAGACAAGCAATAGTACTAGAGAACTAAATGCACTCGTAAAAGATATTGGTTGAACTTTCAAAAACAATGCATGGATTTTATGTAATTCGACTTTACAGTGGAGTAAAGTCTGCAAAAATGAATATTTACGGTTCTTCATATGAATAAAATTCACATCGACTGGACGAAGTTTGAAGACAGAAAGCTGTTATTGCTTTGTAGTACGAAATCTAATAATTCCGACATGGACATTGTGCAAGACTCCTGCTGGAATAAATGGAGCAATGACGTGGAGAGGTTCTTTATGACAAAATTGAAAGGCATCGAGCTGACTGTATTGCATTGGTTTTGTAAAGATTGTGGCAACAGTGTAATTATATGCATTCTTCATCGGTAAATTCCTAGTTTTCTTAGGAATGTTATTTAAACATTGTACAAATATGAACGAAATAAAAAGCCTATAGGTACCCTAACAGAGGGTCATGGAGGGCTGCAGAGGATGATTTACCTAGGCACAAATTATATACAATACTTTAAGCTGATACTTAGGAAAACTATGATTTACGGAATAGGTATCTAAGACTGCAACTGTAACAAGTATATATTGATTGTTTTCCTTGGTTTATTATCTATACGGGTAGGTAATTCACAAGTGTTGTCTTATTTCCACGATATCAAAAAATCTAGCGTTCAAAGGGTTGAACTAACCATTTATCACGTTCATTGATAAAGGAGATTGATGATTCCTACTCAAATTTAAAAATACAATTTTGAATCGGTTCTCTTACTCAGTTTAGCGATTTTCTAAGACGACTACCGATAATGTAGCTCTTCACAAAACCAGGTAGAATCTTACCGAGAATTTGTTAAACATTATGGAAAATACTTCAAACAATACCTATCGAGTTTTAGGTATGCTGTAAGGAAGAAAGTAGACCGACAGTCTGTACTTCCTTCAGAGGTTCAAGTTAGAAGTTCCATTCTGATATAAATTATGTACAGTTGTAGGTATAGCTGAAGGTCTAAAATCTGGTATAGGTTATCTGGTAATCGTGATACGTTGCTTAGAACCCGAGATATTGATAATAATATGTATATAATAATATTCGTTTCGAAGGGTCTTTGTTGACCTCTACAGGTGATACTTCAAATTTTCAAAGCCACAAAAGCCACGCGATACTCCTAGCGCCATTGAGAGGCTCGTAAAATGATAAATTTTCATTACCCTAACTGTTGGGTGATACTCGGAATCTTCCCGCGATAGGCTTACCAGGCAATTTCCTGAGTTGGGAAACTTTTCTAATTTGCCGACAAAATCGGCCAGTCCCATGAAATTATTACAGCGCCGATATTGCTGAATAGTCATTATTTGATTTAAAAATGAAATGACCTACTTATGTAGTCGATCTACATTCCTAAGAAGGGTTGACGTCAGGCATGCGGTCAATTGTAAAATCATGTTCTCTCTTTCAGTCGTAGGTATTACTCATGGCTGAGGTTTATTACGTGTAATGACGCACCGAATCTTCAAAATTACAGGTTTTTACGCGGGTCCCTGGCAATGCTTCATGGAAAGAAACACGCAAGGATAATAGATATATATTAACAGAATATTTCTGGAGTGTTGATAAGTTATTTATTTAAGATAGTCACCAACATTCGTTTTACTATTTTAAATGTTCAAACAAAAGGATGCAATTTATTTCATTCACCGGGCAGGCATTGCTTTATAATGCAAATAATCTGGGCTATCTAGTGATTATCTGGCTAAATTAATGAAACTAGAATGTTCGGGGTTACTTAATTAAAATAAATTCTGCTAATATTAACTTACCCTCAGCAACTCTTTACAAAGTTTCGCGTAAAGTGCTGAAATATTAGATAGCCGACCGTGCTAAAGTCTCGATATTGAAATAATTCAGATGTATAGAATTATTATATTCTATTATAATTATACATTATATATTCATAAGAAATAAAATTATTTAGGTATTTTTTTATATATAATTATTTATTACTTAGCTTTTGCCCGCGGCTTCGCATGCGTGAATTTCAGTTCTTAAAAGGGATCGAAATAAAATTTCAGTCATTCTTTTATCGCGTATTCAGTCTTACTGGTAAAATTTATTTATTACTATGATTCAAATTCTTATTTAATGTCATCTTTAGTTCAATTCCCCGTTTATGAGAACTATTCTTTATAATGTTAGGCAATATTTTATACATGCAGAATACATAAGTACAATAGATATTTATGGAATTATAAACTGTTTGTCACGATATCTTAATACTTACTTTCTCAGTTTTGTTACAAAATCTTGGAATTGCAAGATAAAGTATAAGTAACCGACCCGTGGTGTGTGATTCCGCCCTAGAATAGAACCACTTCAAAACTTCAAAACCTTACGTGGACGAAGTATGAGGCGATGAAGAAACATGTATATACTTACTCTATTTCATAAGTTTCTTGTATACAGAAATTGATAAATTAACAATTATACATAGTCTCGGGAGCTGGTAGGCAATGTCATCCTCAATGAGGGTTGACAGTGCAGCTGCAAGCGGCTGGTTGTGAAATCACTTCAGAATACATTTTTTAAATTATTACGCTGACCTCGGGTTTTCGGCGTCCCAGCCCCGAATGCAGCCGGGAACACGCAAAGAATGAGAAGTGTACAAACCTGTAGGCCGTAAAGTCGGGCATCCCAGTCCGATAAGCTCAAATGAGGAAGTGGCTTTTCAAAAGTGACCACCGACTGCATTTTTCACTTCGTAAAACAAAAATATAAACTAAATAACTAAAATCTAACTTTGTAAAAGAAAACACGGAATTGATTTTTGGTAACGAAAAATTAAAACTCATATCAGAATGTCGAAAAAATGACTGACGTTCCGGTTATTTTTTTTCACTGAAAACTCCGCGGCCATTTGTGAATAAAATATGAAGCGAAAAAGGTTTACTTACTTCAAAAAAATTTCGCGATAAATTCGATTAGATTTTGTGTTTTAAACATTATTAAAAAATATTGAATCGCTATCTATAAAAAACTAATTCGTTTCCCGCTAAATGTAGCATACATCCTAAATCTTTTTACGCAACGAATTTTGATGCGGATTTTTTTTATAGGTAGAGTAATTCAAAAGGAATCGGGATGGTTCAGTTGTATAATTTATTTTGGATCTACCTGAGCAAAGCCGGGACAAATATTATATTATACAATACAATAGATCGGGCACAGTATAGTGGAGAAATCCGGTGACGCCCGCTCTGACTCATTTCTGGTGCAAAGAATAGCCATAGCAATACAGCGCGGTAACGTGGCTAGTGTTTTAGGCACCTTTCCACTGGAGACGCTAAGGAGCGGGTTATAATGTTAACATGGGTTAGATTTCAAATTGT
This sequence comes from Plodia interpunctella, assembly GCF_027563975.2. Classification (NCBI taxonomy): domain Eukaryota; kingdom Metazoa; phylum Arthropoda; class Insecta; order Lepidoptera; family Pyralidae; genus Plodia; species Plodia interpunctella. The sequence goes on from NC_071302.1 coordinate 3,372,167, forward strand.
ATTTAAGTATTGTATGTTTTATTTTGCATGTTTGACAATTTTATAAATAAATGATTAAATATTAAAAAAAAAATAGAAAGTACATTGTAAAATATAATTTTCTAAATACAATAGATACATGTCATATACAATACAATGAATTTTAACGGCCGAAAAATAATATGTGGTTAATTCGCGAGCTAGGTAAGGAAAATTATTGGCAATTTTCTTAATACGTGCTAGAATATACTTAGAAGTAGTTAAGTGTTAATTAAGTTGATACTTGGAGAAGCCTAAGTGTTAAGTTATTGTTGTAAAGTACGGTGCTAGTTTGTTATAGAATTACAACGAAGTTTGCAGTTCAGTATATACGAGTTGGCTATGGCTACGAAGAAATATATTTAGGAAGTTAGTATACTTAGATAATGGACATCAAACTTCGGATGGGTGACTTTGGCTTAAATAATTTATATGTACCTTTAGTTCGATCACTTACATTGTCCTGATTTTCAACAAAATTTATATTCAAGATATTTATTTTCGGTCTTCTTCCTACCTCTTCTCTCTCTCTATCTTGCGTGTTCCCGGTTACATTTGGGTTTGTGAGGCCCCAAAGCCGAGTATTTAATTAACCTTTTAGTTTTGAACATTTCACAACCGGCCGCCTGCCTGACGTCAACCCTTTTCGATAATACTCTTTTTGCCTTTCAGCTGTTAAGGCTGTGTGTCCATTATTCGACTCGTACGATAGCCAAGGATATAGAGTAGTTTAGGTGTGGTTTTTTCATTCCTTTAGTCATTATTTCATGAAAACCAAACGATGACTTAATTTTCGATTATTAATAGAAACTTTTTAATTTTAACCCTTTAACTCGTCTGGTCTTATTTTAATATCGAATTGTCACACGCGTCAACAAAGAGACATAAAGCGCGGAGGAAAAGTTACCCTCGCGGGGCCAATCCGACCAAGAAGTTACGTCGAGCGGTAAAATTTAACCAATCCGCGTTAGGCAATTACCAGCCTGTGCTAAGAATCTCGTAAACTGAACTGCCGGTACACTGACTATGCATGTGTGTAGACTGTAGGAAAGCGGCCACTGGGCTTTGATGAGGAAATAACAGGGAATATGTTCAGATTTGAGGGAGAGAAAGAGATAGATAGATGTGTTGACTTTTTTATTTGGTGGAAATTATATAAGTGGTTAACAGTTTAGAATAAGACCACTCCATATTTTACATTTAATAATTTTTATACAACAATTTTCTATATCAACAATAAAAATATATCTTTTTTCATACTTTTTAGAGTGTTACTTGCACCTGTCGGTTTTTTAGTTTATAAACTTATATTTTGGTTTGACTTTTGACACTGCACAAAGCAATGCTGTATCTAACCTCAAAAATAGCCAGTGATTAGTTCCCATCGAGTGAATTTATTTCAAAGATTTTTCTTTGAAACCAATGTCTATTCAGAGAGGCGCTCTCAAGTCAATGGCTGTTTATGTAGGGAAGTAGAAGTTTATATAAACTTCTAAATGGAGCGACATTTAACGTTCTTGCGCTGCACACAGCAAAACAAAATGAGAACCGATGAAATTCTGTATTTACATTAAATTTTGATTAAATTCTATACGATAATCTATAAGGAAATAAAGTCCAGCCACATATTTGAATCATAAATTTTAAGCTAGCAGTCGACTTGTGATCAGAAAGCTCAATTTATTAAATGCGGAAATTTGAAAAATATATTTTCTTTATTCGATCAGCTGATTACATCACGTATTTATCTGCATGATAATATTGTGTTTCCGCTAAAACATCTTGCTATAACATCTGGTTAAACAAGCAAGAATACAAAAAAAAAAAACAAAATTAATGCTCCAGCCAAAAAACTTCGTTAGCACTGCCAAAACACTTAAAAACAAGGACGTTTCGTCCTGTTTACAAATAGGAACAAACAGGCGATCTACGGCATCGCTTTAGATTGGCCTACTTTTCCTATTAGTGGGGAACCAGAAAACTTTAGCCCGGGAAGAAGCCAACTGATAAATAAAGACGCCGCGCGTTTAAAAAGTGCTACACACTCATAGATCTACAAAGTTGTATACACTCACTACACTAACCACTATGTACTTAATGTTATTCTGAACTTGTCTTTTGGCAAGTTTGATTTGTAGTACTGAGTAACTTATTATGCTTTATAAGTATAATAAGTTACTCAGTTCATATATGTTGCAATAAAGTTAAAAAAAAATAAAATAAAAGTTATCCCAAGTAACAAAATCCGGTACTATAGAAAAAAAGACCTGATAATGTTTTAGGACACGCTTGATTTCAAATTCTGATCGCACTGTACAAATTTGGCTGGCATTTAAAATTCACTCTCTGTAAACCGTGAAGGAAATTGATAAATATCGTTCTATCTTCCAATTTCACTCATACAAGGAGAAAGAAACACGTCTTAGAAACATACCAGTAGAAACGGAAAGTGTGGTTAAAATTTTTATCCCTATTCCCTCATCGCGTGCTGGCATAGCCTTTATATGAAATAGATAACTATTTCATATAAAGGCTATGCCAGCACGATACAGATATATAAATATCTCAATCACTTGTATACAGTTTTCTCTTTATTATTTCGTGGTTTTTCTCGGTTCATAACCCGAGTGTAATTTTTTTTTATTTTTGTTTACAATATTCTTTGAATAGCTTTTTTGTCTGCTAGCATTACGCGATTAGCTTTATTTAGTTTTTTATGAATAATGTTGCGACCTAAAATTGAAATATGTAGAAAATAATTGTATAAGTAGCTGTTTATCCGTCTTTACTTTGATCCAGTATAAGGCTGGGTGAAAACGATTTTGCGTGCGTGAACATAAATTCTGATACAGTTTCCTTGCTGATGTGTTCTGGAAGGCTGCCAGAAGGGAACAATAGGTAAGACTTAATTTTTTGTTGTTGTTAGTTTGGTACTAGTTTCCTAAAGGGAATTTAACTTGGGCGTTTTTGTTGTGGGATAGTAATTATTATCCTAAACTGCTAAAAATAGGTTAGTAATAATCATTTTAAAATAGAGCCAAATTAATTTCGTTTTTGTTTTCGTACTTTTTCAAGATTGTCGACGCATTTGATTTGATTAATTTTTTTTACAAGCCTCTTGTTTACATTCATTTCTATACTTACTTTAACTATGTTGTAACTATATTTTCACACTATTCTATGGTAAGGCTTGATTTTTAATAACAATTTACTGTCTAATCTTTTGTCTTTTTCCAAATTATTATACTTTAATTGTAGAGCTTAATATGCTTCGCCAAATTTTCTATTAGATTATTGTTCTGTTCTTTGTTTATATTGTGATAGAAAGTAGAATTTTTGCATATGTGTCAATTTATTGAATTTTATTTTAAAAAAATAACAAGCAGTTTGATTTTACGTGCAGGTACAAAAGCCACGGACGAGGCGAGTATGGTCCCAAAGGACAAGTCTGAAAAATTTGTGTCTACGTGTCGTAGTTGTACCACAAAAATTCCCTAGTTGCAGCTTGTCGAATACAAATTTAGGTATGTGTTTTTAAAAATAAGATAGATATTATTTTTAGGTTTAAATAAAAATATAAAAATGTGACTCACATTTAATTTATGCAACTCGCTTTGCTTGTGTATCCCGCCCTGTTCCAATACGTTTTTTGATATCCTAAATTTTGTTATGTTTCGTATTACTATGTTAATAACTCTGTTTTGAAGTTTTACATACAGCACGAACCTACTAGGAGATCTCTCACAGGTGGATATGGAATAGTAGGACCATCCCAGATGGTACGACAATGGTCCTACCACATGTGATGGTCCTACTATTCCATGGAATGCCATGCATGGACCTACTAGGAGCGATGGAGCTACATCGCTCTCTCACATGTGAAATGGTCCTAGGTCCTATACTAAGGCGGAAGCCATCCGCCTCTAATGCTGTCAACGATTATGTATTGTTTTGTTTTTCGATCCGAATAAAAACTGATCCCATCCACGGTGTGTTCAGCATATACCCTTAAATAAACAGTAGTAAAACGTAACACCCATAAGAAGACTGAAATATTCTATTACGTTTACACACGGGGACAAATCTTCGCGCGTATAATGAAATGCCATGTCGATGTGTTTGCTTTACTTCGAAAAGAGATGAAAGGTGAATACTGAGGCATTTCTTATACATATATATGGTGCGATGTATTCAAATGCGTTATTGGATATTGATTTTATGCTAATACACGCCGACAATGTATCTTTTATCGTATTTATTGTGATCCCAGGTCTGGATTTTTGTTTTGTTATATTTTGGTGATTTGAAAATACAGCAATAATTAGGTTAAAACTTTGTTGCGGTCAATTTCTGGCAACCCTGGACAGGGGCGGAGCGGACGCATCCTGCGTCTGATGGAAATTACGACTTCTCTTTCTTGATCTTGCCCCTTACTCGTGTAGGTATGCTTAAGTGCGTAAGTATTATATTTACATCACGCTAAATGAATGATTTTCCAAATAAAATCTTTAATGCAACTTTTTGCCACTAGATAGCTAGTTGGAAAAGTCATATCTTTTTCAACGACTAGACTATAATCTGACACTAGATTTATTCAAGTCGCTTATACATAGACTCGCCGAGAAGAGGAAGAATTATTTTCCATAAACAGCGCCAATAAATTGCAGTTTGCAAATCAAATCAATATTTTATCAATACTACAGTTCATTGATCAAATAACAATAATTAACATTAATTAAAATAACAATAGTTATAATGGCTCAATCATTAGAGTGCTCACGATCGCTATAATCATATTTGCTAAAACAATATGAATTCCAAATAGAAAATTTATGAGAGCGCATGATTTATTATTTTACTTATTTTATTTAACACTAGCGGCCCGTCCTGGCTTCGCTCGGGTAAAACCAAAATAAACATACAAAAATCTTGAATCATTATTATCTTAAAATCCGTTGCGTAGTTTTAAAGATCTAAGCATACATAAGGACAGATAGAGGGAAGCGACTTTGTTTTGTACTATGTAGTGATGATATACCAAGCCGAGCGCGCTAACCATTGCAACATTGAGCTCCTCGTATACCTTTATTTATTCACTAGATGTTGCCCGGGGCTTCGCTCCCGTGGGAATTTTGAGATAATAGCCTATAGCAATCTTGAATAATGTACCTTTCTAATTGTGCAAGAATTTTTGAAATCAGTTCGGTAGTTTCGGAGATTATCCGCATCAAACATACAAACTCTCTTATAATAATACCTAATATAGATATGTTATTCATATGTTATTCACAACACAAAATAAAACTACTCCTATAAAAGCTTTCAATGATTCACATATTAAGATTCTCTATTTTATAGATTTTTTTTTTATTCCCACTCTCTCTCATCCTTGTGATTTTACCGGCCACTTATCTCTATTGCCTAATTGATATCATGCTACACTGGAGATCCCGAATTCGATCGCCGGTCAGGTCAAAATGAAAAATAATCTTTTATACATTGACCCAGTTGTGGATGTTTATATATTATGTATATTATAAAATATAGTAATATCGTTGAGTTAGTTCACCTTAGTTTTCGCGCGACCTTTTCCGGACTGGGATCCTGTTGTTGTTCAATTATCTTTATATAATATATCCAGGCTCGAAGGGTTAACTTAATAAATTAATTTACTCGACGAATTTGTAGTATCATTGTGCAGTTGAGGAAATCGTGGTGAATTTTCTTTAAATACATATGACAAGAAAATTATCAAAATTTATTTATATATTGTCGTTTTGACAGCCCTATCTCCGCCGTGCTAGCTTCAATAAAGCCGGCAATTAGTCTAGTTGAAAGTATTTTCCTCACGGGATGCTTTAGATTGTTCTATTATTTGCCAAGAAAATAGAACGTAATTTCATTTTCCACCACAACGAGTAATTGAATTCGGAATTCATATATAAAGAGATTTTTTTAACTTTTTGACGAAGCATGTTGCAGATTCCTTCATGTAAACATTTTGACGAAGCTTCTTGCAGATTTTTCTATTGTATATTTTGACGAAGTTTGTGGCGGACATTTTTCTGTATACGATTTAAAGAAGCATGTAGCAACTAATTATGGAATAATTTATTAAAAAAATAAAATTATTTACAAAATTGATATTTACCTACCGAAGAACGATTGATAGTACGATTATATAGCAGGGAAGTGTTGTTTGCTTATGGCTATTATTTATGATAAGATTAAGACATATTAATCCTAAACAATATCATAAATGCGAAAGTAGTTTGATTGTTACCTCTTCACGGTCAATCCACTCAAACAATCTTCTTGAAATTTTGCTTATACTTTAAAGTATGGAGAAGGACATACGTACATACCTTTCATCCCGGAAAAATAACTATTCCCGTGGGAAATTAACGCAGGCCAAAATTGGTTATCTAGTGGTTTTCTATAAAAATAATTATTATTCTACTAATATACTATTTTAATGTGAAAGTGTGTTTGTTTGTTTATCCTTCTTTTACGTTAAAACGTAGCAATAGATAAAAGCCTTTTTATTTGTGTGGAGATAGTTGGAAGGTTGATGAGTGGAATAGGCTACTTTTTGCAGCGGGAAGAGCAGCGGGTACCAGCTAGTAACGACAATAAAACCAAGTGCGAGTCGTACTCAAAAACTACAAAAGACAGACAGACAGAATAGAAGCCCAATTTAACCTTTGGTTACGGAACCCCAAAAATGATAACTTAAGGACAAAATTCAAAGCGAACGTGTATTAATTGGGGGTATCTATACGTGAACAAGTAAGAGCTTTCATGGTTGCTTTAATGCGTATTAATTTATGAATGTATAATGTATGAGGAGCCTCGTTAATAACGCGGTATCAAATTGCTTCCGTGGTTGGTAATTGTCTATTTGTTTCAATATTACCTTAACATTAACCTATGAGGGTATATTTTGATATTTCAGTGTAAAATATATGATATTTTACACTGAAATAACAAAATTATGTACCTATATTTTGTTATTTCAGTGAAAAATATATGATAATCTTTATATATCTCTCATCTGAGACGACGACGACCTTGTTGGTGCAGTTATCTGGAGGTCCTGGGTTCGATTTCCAGCGCGGGCAACTATTTGTATCTGTGATCACAAATACTTATCTGCGGTTCTGGGTGTGTTATCCACATTGTGCCCGTTTCTGTGTTTGTGTCCGTCGGACCACCCGCCATACAAGCTTAGTGCTTAGTTTGGATCGTTGTGTGTATTTATATACCAAGTTTCTCCCTTAGCCATTGGGCGTCGGAACCCAGGGAGAACTTTTAACTTTTTTGTCTCGACTGCGCGCGGACGTCGTTGTGGGACTATTGGAATGTATCAAAATGTATCTTCAAAACGATTCAGTAAATAAATTATCTATTGCTTCAGTTTCGATGACAACCTTCTTCTCTTTCGAGTCGAATCTTATTTTCACAACAAAATGGCGACAAAAAATGTGATTACAGTATATTTACGATTTAACTTCACTCCTTAATTCCCATCACATACCTAATACAAGGTAATGAAATGCTGGTATAGATGTGGTAGAATCTTAGTAGAACATTCAGACACATTCAGAGCAGGGTTGCCAACCAAAACAATTCCTAGTCACGCTAGACAAAGGGTGTGAGACAGAGGTCATTGTCCTCTGCACCAATCGAGACTGGTTTTAGTTTGTTTATTCTCACAATAGGCCGCTAAGCCTTCAGCAAATTATGTATATTAACACAATACATTTTGCGAAATCTGAGAGCATTATTTTATTGAAAGCTGGTAATGGAAAAGGGCTAAGGGAATTCTAAGGGCAACTTACAATAAGAGACAACTTAAGACTACAAGTAATTCTAGTCGTATGTACATTACTTTTAATTTGACAAATAATTAAATTAATGCTCAATAAAAAATACAAAATAAATATCAAAATAAATAATATGAAACGGCCAATCAATATTAAAAAATATTAACGTTTGTAAGAGAAGAAAGCTATCTAGATTCCCGTAATTTGCACGGGAACAAAAGCTTTCAGGTACAGAAACGTTAAGGGTGACATACCCATCAATAAAAGTTTTTCACTCATAAAATGTATTTAGATTGAGACAAGATATATACATACAAACGTACTTTATATTTTCTAACGATCATCGATCAATTGAAAACTAAGTACCAACAGGTAAACATCGTCAGCTCCTTGTATAAATAAGTATGTTGTGTATCAGCATGTTGTGTACATACTTACATATTTCTATATACATAACAATAAAACTAAGTGAGTAATATCTATAGGAGATATTAGGGACTAATAGAAGCCGAAACGAAACTCACAGTCATGCCCTTAACTGTTCTTGTTGTACCTCGGCATTGTGAGGCCTTGAGAGGTTGGACTTGTGAGGGTCTCTACAAGGCGAATAAAAGTCTCAAATGAAGCCATAATGACTCGAAAAGAAGAAGACGAAACATTTATTTTTTAAATTTTTTATTTTGACTGTCTGTATGCGTGGTTGTTCGCGTATCACGCTATCACTACTGGATGGAAATTGATGCGGTTTTCACAGTCGTACAGCGGATGGTATGACTTAAAACCAGTTTGATTAGGACCCGAGATGTTTACAGTAAAATTACTGAGATTTTACTTTGATTATTTGTTTAGAAGGGAAATTAACGCGGAAGTAGCCGCATTCAAAAGCTAGTTAATTTATAATTCTAAACATTGTAGGTGGCATGATTTGGTGCTTTAGAATTTACACACGTAAATGAATAGATAAATAATTTGGTCCGCTGACTAAAGGGCTCTTTGTGTAGAATGACAAAATACATTTAATTGCACATTTATAAGCAGTTCACATATCGCCCTTTTAAATAGTTTCACGAATTGTCGAACTCAAATGTTTTTGAATTACGAAGGGAATGTTTTTTTTTTTAATTAAAAATTTGAGTGCGTCTGACCTCAATCCAGCCTGATGAAAAGCAAAGATTAGATATTGAATATTATATGCAAACTCAAAAATTGTCTGTTCACTACAGACAGTTCCTTATAGTTTAACCCTAATCGATTCAAATCAAATCAAATCATTTATTCAGAAGTTAGGCCTTCACAGGCACTTTTTCACGTCATATTCTAAATTAAAGATTTGTGTGATCACGTGACATTTCAAAATATATTTTATCTTGATGAATTGTGAAAGATGAATTGTTAATTTTCTTACCTTATAACACAAGTCTCGAACTTACTTTGGGGCTAGCTCAATCTGTGTGATTTGTCCTAATATATTTATTTATTATTTATTTATTTACCTACAACAATTCATAACAGATACTACAACATTTGTATGTTGTACTGCAACGGCGAAACATAGTGATATTTTTTTCCAGTCCATACATTTTGGAACAGACAGACATACAAGACACGTCAATTATAACAGCCATGTGGAGAATTAAAAATCCGACTGATGAATGTACCTAGAAGTCAAAATTACGAATTCTATTACACAAATAGCACACACATTTTCAATTTCCCATACTTCTAAATTAAGGGAAAGATTTATCGGAAGCTGAAAATAAAATATATTCCTCTGAATCTAGATCTAGCTTTAATAAAATTAGGACATTCTCAAACAGTCCATGGCACTGGTTCAACGTAGCATTATAGTGGAGGATATTGACCGATTAGTTGAGTGGTTTGCGTATGTTTCGTTCTAATTTTGTTGTGCTCCACATACGAAGTTCTTATCTCAGATAAAGTCTGTGTTTAAAGTGTAATGAATTCTACATCCTCCTATTATATATGCGGAAGCAGTGAATGATGATTTTGAATTTTCACTACGTTTAAGTTTGATAAACGGATTGAATCTCATATTTTGAAGAGGATGTACCCGGTTACCTCTTATCCCGATATTTCTACGTGAGAGTATAGTGGTAGAACAGTACTAATACTTCGACGGTTCAGTGACTACTCTTTCAACTTTCTCTTGGATTTACCAAATAATTGTAATTCAAATTAGAACATTTAATTTTATTTTTTAACTTTCATTTTCTGGCCAGTAATTAAGATTTTAATATTTTTATTTTTAAATTACCTGGGTTACGCAGTCGTGGGAGTTACATCAAATCCATGTTAAATCCGGTCATATTAGACTTTCTATTTATAAACTGGCTAGGTATATATAAATTTCGTTTGATAACCGATAGAGTAAATAATTTTGTATGGCTGCCTGAGCTGCCAGTATCAGAAAGATGAAGCAATTTTTTCCTAAGTGAAATTTAATGTAGCCACGCGAGATAATTGGAAGACATTTTGAAACTAGAATATATAAAAAAACTGTACTAGATCACAAATCTATACTTACGATTAAATAAAAAGAAATTAGGTATCGTATCGTACAGTTGGCAAAAATATTAGCACATTTATGTGTAAATCTTGGCGATTTACGTGTCTGGCTAATTATCACGTATTTATTATCCTCTAAGAAATTACTGATTGGCTGAAGGAAGTGTAAAAAAAATAAAGAAGAAAAAATTGTTTATATTTTTGATAATAAAAATAAATAAATTACAATGCTAAACTCATCACGGGAAGTTGAAAGCATACAAATTAAAAACAATACAGGCCGTGTTTATGAGAACAAAAGACTCATTAATTTTAACATTTGTTGGAAAAAATCTGGACATGTGCCAGTCAAATTCAAAGGTCAAGGTTTGGCTGGACTGGACTACATCTGCATATTAATGCTAAGTAGAATTATTAATAATTAAACGTGTATTTTTGGTGGTTTTGCGAAATTATGCTACTATTTATTAGTTACATGTTTTTCTTTTATAATTATCTATCACGTGCTCAAATGGCTAGGTAATCGTGAACGTTACATCGAGATTTATCGAGTCACGGCCTGCCGCTGTTTCATATCGAGTAGTTACTTTATAAGTATACTTAATACCTTACCCCATTTAAATTTTATTCTGAGCATTATGATTAATTTATATCTTGATCACATTATTAACCCTTTAAATACTAACTGTCTCAAAAATGTATATTCTACAGCTAGTCTGGCAATGAAGTCCAAGTACCACAAAATGTGATTTCTGAATTCTGATTCTTATACAGTCTGCGCGCGTTCGCCGAAGTGAGTGGTTGTGTCGTGCGTCGCGGCTTATTCCGAATCTTCGCGATTTGCCGCCTTTTTAACTGTCAAAAAGTGTAATTACTAACTCAAGAAAAGTGATGTACAGTGTTACAAAAATGGGTACCATACTCAACGTTTCTTGATGTTAGTGACTTGTGCTGTTTTTTTGTGTTATAAAAGTTGTGTGGAGTTTTTTAAACCTCGTGGATTTTATTTGTGTGGCTGGAGTTTTAAACTGTGAGTATTGTAGTGTTTTGTGGTTCCAAGGTCACTTTTTGTTGACCCATTTTAGCGAGTTAATGAGATTATAGTCGTGATGTGTCAAACTCGTTATCGTAGTGTTAGCTCAAGCATCTGTTTGCGATAAGGAATATTATTACTTTATCGATTGCTAATAACCGGATCTACTGACGTTAATCCAATGCGACATTTGGACGTTTCTATAATGAACATAAAATCGCTGACTAAGTTGATAATAATCCATTTACCAACGTCCATTTTTGGTGTTTATTTTGTAATGATTAACAATTAATTTAGCATAAAGTAAGCAACGCGTTTGAGGGTTAACGCTTGACACTACCGCTTTGATCTTCTGGTAGATCGACGAGTAGTTTCTGTTCCTCATTATTATAAGGAACTGCACTGCACTTGATTTGTCCTTATACCTAGTTTCTGAAACATTTATTTCAGTATATAAATAAGAAAAAATATACAACTTATCTACTTTTTTACGTACTAATTTCTACCCTCAAAAAAGTTTGTTTTTGGAGATTAATTTCAGTACAAAATGTGATATCATCTAAATACATGATACAGAAAATGATAAATAAATATCCATACCCAACCAAATCCTACATCAAATGTACAAGTATAGAAACTAATTAAATAAAGGCTATATTTTTGAACTTATTGAAAAAAAAAGACACAATTTTCACGAAACCATTTGTTTATATAGTAATAGTTAATTTAATTCGAGTTTTTAACGTTTTGCCTTGTGCCTCTGACGACGGTCTGTCCCCTTTGACCTATGCTACATTCAAACGATACTGATAATAGCGATTAGGTATACAGAAGTGAATAGAAATCGATTCAGCGATTTTGAAGAAGTTATCGGTTCTGCTAATTGGTAAGCATCTAGCCTCAAAAGTAGCGTAGACGACCTTGACGGTTACGATAAATTAGGTAGATATTAGGTACCAAAAAAATCTTTTGGGAAGAAAGTGTTGAATTGTTGTGCTGAAGATCTTGTTTTCTGCATGCGTAGTAACAAGAACTGTGTAAAAAGCAGTACTATTGAGACACGATTGTGACATCTTAGCGGAATCAAAGCTTCTGGTTCTGGAAATCATACATTTTCCACGTAGCTCCCTGAAATATGCTCAATGTTTATCGCCTATGAGCGCTCATGAGAAAATTCTTGTCATTAATGATAGGAATTATCGAGAAGTTTATCTTTTGCGGACATCATACTAATTAATTTAAACTTAATAACTTAGTAAATATTTGTTTGTATTTTTAACCCCCCAATAACAGGAGTCAGTATAAGTTTAACGTGTCTGTGTCAGCCAAATGGCTGAATGGATTTTGATACAGTTTTTTTTTATTTGTAAGAGAATTCAATCGAGTTTTCTTATCTATTTGGAAAATTTGTGCTTAGCCGTTTGGAAACCAGATATTTTTTAGCTGATTAGAAGAATAAAACAACTTCGCAGTCGGGGGTTTCTTAAAGTTTTAATTTAGTTTTTAATAATAAAAACTAAATTAAAACTTTATTTTATTTGTATAAAACGTCTCTTATCCTAGCGTTCAGTTGTTTACTTGGCTAGTCGAGTCCAGGGTCCGCTTTCTTACTTTTTCTCTTCTACTTTGATTGATGTTCGGCATCCATAGTTGTTAGACCATTGGCACGCATATCAACATTGCCCAGCATTTCTTGTGTTTATCCTTATCCTTGCATATTATAAAACAAAGTTCACTGCCGCGTCTGTCTGTCTGTTAGAACTTAAAATCTGATGCATCGATTTTCTTGCGGTTTTCACTAATAGATAGTGTGATTCCAGAGGAAGGTTTAGGGGTATAATTTATTATGTTTGTACACGTACGAGGCCGGGATGGGTTATTTATAAGTAAGTAGTGCTTTGAAAATGATTTCATTGATTTATTTATGATTTATGAGTACATATTTTTAGAATAATCCATATATATTTTTCGTACATATGAAAAGAATCGCACGCCCGCAATCGAGAATTGAAAAAAGTTCATAATAGGTGTACTGTGAATAATCTCCAGGCTTATTGTCCCTAAGACTTAGCTCCTAAGTCTTCAGTCCCAAGTAAGTCCCAGTATATAATCAGAATACATTATTAATTATTTTACCGCTCTTAAATGTAGCTGAGGGTAACTCGCATGGTAGTATATTTTCGTGTAAAGAGACTAGTTAATAAGACACATAGGTCTTGTCTACAAAACAGACAGCACGTAGATTAACAAAGAAACAAATAAATGTTGCACCAATCAACATTGATGTTGACATTCTATCTAAACGACGCACGGCGGCAGCGCGCTGGTTAAAGTTAACATGATTGGCGCAACCCACTCTTAAGTTTTAGTTTGCAACTGAAAATGTAATGTTGTAGAGAAATGAATATTGAAAGTCGGGGGTCTTTTGATTTGCCCAACAAATAAACTTGTTTTTAGTTTTTTAGATAATGAACCCTAAAACAAGTTGGATTGGTGAAGTAAATAGTTTTTCAGTGAATTTTTAGTCGGACCTCAATAAGGGTTCCGTTTTTGCTTTTTTGAAGTAAGGAACCCTAAAACAAGTCTGATTAGTAAAGTAAATAGTTTTACAGACTGTGTTTTGGCGCACCATTAGATAACTTATCTGATTCAAAAGTTTCCATTTCAAATATGATATCGGATGCGATTCCTTCAACCAGTATTGGATTAAGTGAGACTTCCCTTTTCCTTCAACCAGTATTGGATTAAGTGAGACTTCCCTTTTGAAGTACATTAGATTAGACTCGATAGCTATCAAAGCCTAGATAAGGGAAAACGGGGGAGAAGCTCACACGGCTTAGGCACAGAATACTACATAAAAGTGTTCATGTTATTCTGGGCCACAACTTCTTACGAGCGTAAAAATCACAATTTTTCCAATGAAATAAAATACACCCTATGTCATTTTCCATTACTTCTATGTTGGGTTGTTTGTTTTATATTACTTTATTGCATAAGAAAACACAAAAGTAAACAGAAATAATTATATTAACGTCGGCCTTTCCCTTCAGCTGGATCTTTTCCAGTAAACCGGCAGGAAAGACATAGCTTTACAAACACAGAGGGTAAAAAAGCAATACCTACAACAAAAGAAAGGAAAATTTATCTTTATACAAATTTACAAGAAGATTTAGGTACTCAAACTCTAGGTCAGATTTTTATTCAAATCGCCTAAAGATAGGCTACACTAGGCTACACTTTCGCATTTTGTATTAATTGGGATGGTATATAGATTGAAGCAGTATTTTTTTAACTTTTGCGCTTTGAATTCATAACGGTACTATGCAGTCACCGTGATCGTAGCTAGTGTCGTTGAAACGTCAGCAATATTTTAAAAAGGGTTCGTGTTAAGTCTTGTTAATTTATAGGTATATTGAGTGTAGATTGGAGTATTATATGTCTACTTATTTAGTTTCCAAACCAATATTTTAAGTAACATTATGTAATATTAGATGAAAATAGAAGAGAATAAATATAACAAAGAATAATATCATGATAACTCGTAGCCGTGATAGGATCCCATAAAAGTTTATTGAGGAAACTTGTTCATTATCATCGACTAAATTATGGTTCAGCCCATACATTTCTGCGATTCATTATTTTAACAGCCTCTCTCATTTGTGTGGTTACATTCCCGGTTGTGATGTCTAAAAGACCAGAGACCGCTTGAAAAATATATATATTTTTAGTTCGCCTGTGGTTTTACGACCTGTCTAATGTTAACCCTCTTTGAGAACGCAGTTACGGTGTATATAGACAGAGTAATGGATTGCAAAATTATATGGCTAGATTTACCTTTGTACATGTACTTTGAGTAAGAAATAATAATGGTGGGCGCACTTTAGGAATGCATGATAGGGGCCAATACTGCTTAAATGAGTTTCTTTCGGCATTTATTCTTAGCAGTGGTCGTTCCTTCGGTCGTTCTTTTTGAGATATTAATAGTAATATAGTATGAAATATATATATATCATATCAAATATATATATATATATATATATATATATATATATATCATAGTATGAAATAGGTAATATAAATTTTGACAAAAAAGGTGAGTCTAATTTGAGAATTATTTGATTTAGCTATATTTTACTGGGGAAAAAATACTGGGCTTAAATCTATCTCAGAACTTGACTGTGCAATAAATATCTCCTATATAGTCATATATCCTCATGGCTGAGGGTCGTGGTCACTACGTAGAATGAAACTCACACAACAACTTTCTTGGCACTATTCATGGAGTGATTTGCCATTGCCTTCTCCATTTCACACACAAGTTAATAATAAACCAGTGATATTTTCCAGCTCCTCATGATATTTTCCTTCACCGGAAGCAGGTGGTGGTCGATGAAAACTAGGTACTATACATAGTCAAATTGGTATACAAACTCATGTAGCATGAGTAGGATTCGAACTTTAAATCCACAGGCGGGCGTCTGTGGATTTAAAGTTCGTAATCGTAGTCGTCTCGTAATCATTACACCACCACCGCTTCAATAAATATATTTACGAGTATTTATTAATAACTGTGGCAAAATATTGTACGCATTAACTTGTATGCGGTTGTTCATATATTTCGAACAAGCTGAATCGTTGGAGTATGAAAATTCATGTCAGTAACTCCGGCTCTTTCAATCGCAGAATTTGGAATAACTATTGCATATAGAAGTGGAATAGACGCGATATTTTGTTGCTTTGATAAACCACATAGGATTCTGAGAATTCTCAACGCAATGAAATCGAACTTTCGTTCTTCATATTTCTAAAGTAGGTACTTCATGCGTAGGTACACTGGTTTTTTTTTCTCGTGGAAGTTAAAAATATATTAACAATATTCTCGGTCCGAGAATTTAGATTTTTTGACGACACGTTAACTTTAACCTGCGCAAAAAACGCAAAGTACATAACTATGTCTAAACGTCAGCGGTGCAGAAGTTAAAGTCAACGTGAAAGCTGACTGGTGCAAATTACACTAAATGGCACTTTTATGTGCCTACCTATTCTAAACTCCCTGTATTGATATAAGTAGATTTCTGACGTTTCATAAGGCAGTTGTTCACCGTCTGATGGCACGTTTGTATCTGTAGAGTTTAATACGTGCGGTCTGAACATAGTGATTTCAAAATGAAAATTATTTTGATGATGTTGTCGTAAAATGTCAATCAAAACATATGAATAAAACCGTGAAGCTGTGAAATGAGAGCACATTCATTTTTAATTAAACACCTGATCATTTTGTGGAAAATTGGAAATACTCAATGACTTTCATGGCAGTATTAATTCAGTGAATTGACATTGCGTTCTCCATTTGAAACAACAACTGATAAATTTATCAATTGATATTAATTTCACGACGACAAACTTGACATTTTCCGGCATTGACATTTCCAGAATTAGATATTACCCGGTCTTTTACATACTTTGATGCTCATACAAAAATGGGTTGTTACATTACGACGACGTTCTCCGTCTACTTGGAAAAGCTTTATTCATGTCATGCACTCGAAAAGAAAACAATAATGTAATATATAATAATTTTTCATTTGAAAAAAATTGAAATCTGAGTTTTGATGCCACTTTGATGCACCTCTTATAGAATCACCAGTGGAAATATCACTATAGAGTCCAAGATATTTCCAAAAGTAAAACAAAAAATTATTCGCGACGGGCGACTTATGGAGTAACCAAAGCGCCCATACTAATAATTGTACCTCTTCACGACGACATCGGCAAGAAAATCGAATTTCCCATAATGTTTGATTATCAATAAATTAACTCGAGTACAAAGTCAAACGAAAAAGTGAGAATAAACTAAAAGTAAAAATTAAAACGAGTTTAATATGAATACCTTGTCCAGTGCCCAATGATTTCTAATGGCGACCTTTCACATTACTATGTGTAAAGACATACATACGACACAGTATCTGTAATTTATACATGTAAGATGATACGATACCAACTCGTTAAGTCCGCTGATGAATAACTATGGATATCTGAGGATATGTAACTGACGGATGTCGGAAGGTTTTACGGCCCTATAAAACGACAACCGTCCCCCGTCCCCCCTCTCTTCCACATCAAATATCAACAGTAACAGCGTTATTGTTGATTGCATGTCCCGATTGAAAAGATTCTGTTGATTGGGGAAGATTTTTTCGTAATAGTTTGCCAAGCCTTTGTAGTGTCAGCCATTAAAAAAAATAGATTGCATTAAAAAAACAAAACTTTTAAGCAAACATTTCGGGCTCAAAAAAACATTATTAAGACTTATATAGTATTAGCTGCGTTCCAGGGTTTCGCTCCCGTTCTTTTTAGGTATACCAAAATTCTGGTTTTAAAAAGTACCCTATTATTACATAGGTAATATTCTACCCGTGTACCAAATTTTGTAACAACCCGTCCAGTAGATTTTACGTAAAAGGGTAACAAATATATTTACACACATCATCACAAACTTACGCATTTATAATATTACCAAAAATATTCAATTTGATAAAACACATATATCAACAGACATTAAATTTTTCTCAGCACAAGAAGTTCATATAATTTGGGACTTATTTATTCACCCCCAAATAATTTGGGAGTTATTTTAAAGAATGTCGTTAATAAATATTCTAGTTAATACCCTCCTTATTACAAGGGGTTTAAGAGACACAATCGAAGACATTAATGAGTTATAGTGAATGGATTACGAAATAATGATGTCAAGGCGATACAAGTTTCGTTCAACTGGAAGATAAATTTATTGTATGCGGTATCAATAAATAACAGCTTTAAGATAAACATATTCAAGTATTGACAGTACCGTCAACAGAATTTCAACCTACCTCAAATTGATAGTAAATTAGTCGCTATTTTCTTTGTATACATAACATGTAACTTAGCATGTAATTGACTATTTTAGAAAATGGAATCAAATAAAAATATTTTAAAAAAATGCTGCCAGTTTCTGACTAAAAAAATAGTATATAGGATCACATTGAGGTCGAAACCAGTTGTTATCAGAATTTATGAAAAGAAGATCAAATAAAATGTACGATTTTGATGATCATCTTAGCCACAAGAAGTCCTCTACTAGTCGTAGACCCTAGACTTGTCGATTTTTAGATTCATTAAAAAAAACTTATTAGTATAGTATTATTTTTCATCAGGAATCAAAAAAATATTATAGTGTCTGGTGAAAGAATTTTGGAAATTGGTTAAGAGTGCCTTTATTATTTTTTGTTGAAGTCCAATTATGAAAGCAAAATTTGTAGCCAGACAAAACTCTTGTCTTCTTATCATGAGTCGCAAATTATAGAAGAAGTACCTATATGATTTAAACTAAAAAAGGAAATCTATTTACTGACAGCTAGATATTCCAACGCAAATAACAGATAATTTACGCAAATCATTTCATTCAAATATAATATGTAATAACATGGTTGTAGAGGATAAACGTGTTTTATGTGTTTATTCAATCTTGTCTTGTCATGTCAATATAACTTTGATGTATGATATATATGATATATATATATATATATATATATTTCTGCAACACAGTACACTTGCTCTTCAATTGTGCTTTGTGAATACTGTGTTTTATTTTGTGTTTTAGTTTGTTGTTTTACAAATAAGTGTTTTATCTATCTATTCTATGATAAATACATTTTTTAATAATATACAACTAAGTACATATTAAAAAGTGTCTTGTTTTCTTGTGACAGATAATAATTATAATGATTTTAATCTGTGTTGTGGTCTGATTGGTTTAGTTATTGAGAAATGGGTGATAAATTTACAGCTCGCTCGAGTGTTGCTATCTTGTTGATCCTCTCGCATTGCGGGTAGGACAAGGATAAAACATCATAACAGAACATGAATGTCAGTGCTTTTTTTATCTGTATCATTTTTTGCAACGAATGATTTATAGCTGTGCGGTCAAAATATTCGAGAATAGTCAATAAAAATAGTTACTAAGTACGAAATACTTCAAGGGCATTCAATCGATCGTTACGCTATCGTTAACTCCATAATAATAATTATAATAGCTCTAGTAGGTACATTGTGGTAGGTAGGTTATTTATACAACAAAATAAATACCTAGCATCGTAAATTGGAAAATTGACACCGTACCACAAATCATAATACAATCTTTCAACTACCTATGAAACAATCACCCAGTCAATCTTAATAAACTACGAATATGAATAGAGTTATTGTTGTGTGTATACGTGTACACTTTTTTTAATATACCACAAGGGAATCAAAACAAAAAAGTACTTTTGAACTGGTATCAAAATTAAATTTGAAAATTTCTACACAGGCATTTTTCACGTCACATTCTAAATTAAATAATATTTACCAAAGCTATAAACAACTAGCATTTTGGAACGACCACTGCTGTGAAGAAATAAATATCATAAAGTTTTCGGGCTTCGGTACAGTTATAACAAAAACAATTTAATACGAACCTTCGCTGCATGAGTTAACTTGCACTTGACCGTTTTTTTATTTTTATTCTACGTAACCTTAAAACGTTAACTTGGATAGTTATATGCAACTTCACCCGCCACAATTTCCTCCTCGTCATTCATAATGAAATCTTTTGAATTTGCCTTGACAGCGGCAGACCTATATCCTTGTCATTAGATTAACCTGCCTCGCATTAATATTGAGGTATTTTAATCTAAGAGCCTGTACAGAATAAGCGTTTTACCCATAAAATATCGTTTTAGATGTTTCCTTAAATTCAAACAATAAATCTACTCAGATTTATTAGTATACACGGATGCCTAGTGTGCAAGAGTTTTTATAATATTGGTACAATATATAAATTTTGTAGATTCGTAATCGGCTATTTATTTAAAAAAATCATATGCAATTCATACAAACGAAATGACAATTACTTCTTTGAAAGTCAAAACCCATAGATCAACACATATGGTTTTATGAGATGTCCAAAGCATTGCTGAGGGACTGGCCAATGTTAATTGATTTGAGAAAAAATAAAAATATGCCTTATAAAAATCATAATAAACTTCAGTTGAAATCTATAATACCCCATATAACTTTTCTTTTGTTTATTATGCTACAGATTGACAATTGTTATTATCATGTCTTACTTTTTTTGTTGAGGTTAAAAATTGATTACACGATTTGATAGTCTTGCCATTCCATAGAGGCGTATTTTTTGCTATAATATATGCGATGAAATTGAATGACGTGACAGTTTGGAAAGGTGTAAAATGAAAATTCTGGCGACTAGGGGTGGGTTGCACCAGTCAACTTTGACGTTAACATTAACCTGCGCGTCACCGCTGCGCGCCGATAGGACAAAATGACATAAATAAGTTTTTGTGCGTGCAGGTTAAAGATAACGTCAAAATTGACTGGTGAAACCAAACTTAAAGATCGTTGCCAAGTTTTAAAAATACATTTAGATGAAAATTACATGTGTTTTTTGTCCAACCACTAAGTGCACTATAAATAGTTTTCTTAAATTAGTTTTTAAATCATGAGCGGAGTTATTTTGAACATTTCTTTTAAATCTCATTTAGTTTTAACATTACACTAGCAGCCCGTCCCGGCTTCCCTCGGGTAAAACCATAGTAAATTATACACCTAAACCTTCCTCAGGAAATACACTATCTATTAGTGAAAACCGTACGAAACCCCGTTCGTTAGCTTTTGAGTTTAGACAGACGCAACAGACTTATTTTTATAATATGTAACAATTTAATAATAAAGATACCTATTTCTCGAAATGTCCCAATAGCCTTTTAGATAACAGTAACTGGATCAGTTGATACTTACAGTAAAAATTTGTTGACAAATAATAATCTAAACTAAAATTATATCTTTGGGGGAAAAGCATATAACTGAAGAATCATCTAATTTTATGTTCGACAAAAATGTACCTATCTATGAGGAATAAAACCGAATAGTTTTTTATGTGTCTCTACGAGGAAAGTGTACCTACCTATCTCTGGAGAATAATTAAAATTTTATATATGAGAAGCCTGTCTGAATCTTAGCTAAACCACTGAAGCAATTTTGATGAAAATTAGCATGGTGTTTTGTAGTTTAAAATAACCTGTATTAGCTTAAGTATTATTTAATTTTTGTTCAATGAATTGGTTTTATCGACACAGTCAATTGAATTTTATTACTTTACAAAAAGACAATCCCTTCGAAACAAGGAATAATTTTATTAAAGTCGACATAAAAATATATACTAATATAGAAAGAAAAAACAAATTTGTATATAGTCAACTCGTAAAGGAAGGAAAATTTTCAGCTATATTAAACACAGATAAAGTCAACACCGGAAAGAACCAAAAAGTTCGTGGCACTTAAGTAATTTATAAATCGCTTTGTGTGTCGTTCAATGTCTGTTAGTTAATTCAAATTAAACGCATGTTTGAATATTAATTGCTTTAAACCACATGAGTAGGGAATCTGAACAGAGGCACAGCTTACTAAGGGGCGTCCGAAATAGTTATTTGGCGTCCGAATGGTTATTTTAGTAGGGTTGGCAAAGGAGATTTATCAAAATCAATTAATTTATTCAGAAATTAAACCTTCACAGGCACTTTTAACGTCATATTCTAAATTAAACGATATTTACCAAAACTACAAATTACTAGCATTTCGGAACGACCACTGCTGAGAAGAAATGCCGAAAGGAACTCATGCAAACAGTGTTGGTCGCATATAGTATCATATCAGAAAGGCTTACCATTTTTTAAGTATAAATATATGTATACATAAACATATGTATACAAAATGGTAAAATAATTGAATACAATAGAGAAGCAATGGTTACTGACATCAAGAAGAAGAAAAACCATCGCTACATAACGACCCTGCCACCCTTAACTTGATATCCTATTTAATATTTATATAATTTGATTTATTTAGAAAAGCAACGAAAACTTCCTTTCCAGATATTTTTTTGTAAATGTGGGAGATAAAAAAGAATTGTGACCTCAATTATAAATCTACTGAATTTATAAATTGAGAATCGTCTCATAAATAAATCCTGTGTCACACGCAAGTTTTATTCATTGTATTCATAATATAATACTGACGTCTTTTAACGATTGATATGCTAGATAACAGATTCAGTTGACTCGGCCTAAAAACGTGAAATAAATACTAGCACTGCACACGTCTTTTCTCATTCGAGGGAATGATAAAAATAAAGCAAATTACTTAGATGAATTCAGAGTACTTATTTAAAAACAAAACACTGTTTATTCGTGCTTCATTTATTACCTAAGCATATAAATATTTTACTTGTAGACTAAGAATAAATTGTCGAGAATATTAGTCAGCAAAAAGTATCTTGACTGTTTTTCATACAAACTATTAGATCTTTAGTATATGCAATTGGTTCAGCAATTTAACTACGGAAGCGTTACAGACAGATATACTTTTCCCTGTATAATATTAGTGTGGAAGTGTGACTATTAACACAAACAACAAGAACAAATGCAAGAAATATTTTAACGGATTTCCACAAGTCCAATACTTTTGGCAGTGTTTATATTTCTCTCCACACAAAGTCAAAATATACTTGCTTACTCCTAACGCAAACATGGTACAGTCAACTCATAATCTGGTTACTCTGAATTACCCTCTATGCTGTGGTAACAGCTGTCAGAATGCAATGTATGCGAGTGCTGTCGACAGTACGGGACAAAGGTTTTAGTAATGTTATATTATGTTAACTATATTCATGAATATGGAATATGGTAATGAACCGGTTTCCAGGAATGCGTGTGGTATTTTTCTAAATTGTCTATTTAATTTGTGTAATTAAAAATACAATTTACTACGACACTATGGTGTTTTTAACAAATTAATAATCATATGGAGTTGTCGAAATAACAAAGTGTTAATATTCTAATATCCTATTTTCTAATATCGGACACTGCTTATATACCTAATTGCTGTCATTATATGTATAGACAAATTTCTAACAAAAATGAAAAATTTGTACATTACTTTTTTAACTTTATATAAATTGTTTTATTTATTAATTGGTTCTCTGCGTCCCGTTTAGAAATGTCTCAGCGGTCGATTTTGTATAGCAAAATCGCACTACGGCCTCAGTTAAAATTATTTATTCGAATACGATTCGAACCTGGCACCTTTTGATCACAGACAAATGACTAAACAAATAGACCACCACTTCTTCAAATCTTCGATCTGTAGATAAAAATAATTGACGATACATACCTACTTCAGACCATTTCTACAATGTTTATGTCAAGAAACGCTGGCTTGATGTCATCAAGGACGATAAGGCGTGCGTGGTGTGTGGGACGTAGATGACTGTGCGAATTGGAGACGAAAAGTTGGAGCCTGGTCTCCGACGCTCAACGGCTGAGAAAGGAACCGGGAAAACGCTCAGATGAAAGAGAGAGAAGATTTCAGACTATGTCTACGAACTGCCTGTCATAAAGTCACATTATCCTTGTTTATTAAACATGTTTTAACCCTAAAGCCGCATTTCCATAAACCCTTAACCCTGCATATGGAGACCTTCTTAACACGTGACTGTTTATTATTTAAACCCGTGCTTTGAATTTATTATTTCAATTTTAATATAAGACTACAACATTGAGGTAGTTTGACATGGAGATGACAAGTGATGCTGCCATTGTACATAAATATACTTTGTATAAGTTTAGTGTCATTTATTTCCAAATTAAAGCAAAATGAAATAGGAACAAATCCGTGAGGCATAACTATAGTAAGTCACGACCAAATACTATTAACGTTTGGTTGTGTTGTTAATATATCACGCAAAATCTACTGGACACATTTCGATGGAGAGGATATGGAATTCGGAAAAGTACATAGTGCATAGAATATTCGAGACTCGAATAAATTATATTATTTTATTCTATTTCACATAGGACACTTTTTCTCCCGAAATTACCACGGAGAAGAAGTGCCATTGGAACATTATTGTGAAAAAGGACAATAATGTTTTTGTGGCCATTTACAGATTTTGTCATCTCCCGTCATTTCACCATCAATGCACAAACCAAACGAAGTTTTAGTTAAGGATATAACTTTTGAAGTTAAGCGTTCTTATTTAGTTACTTAGGAAGCGTTCCCGATGGGCTAATTGCCATACTAATTAAGAGGAATTCCGAAATGTGATTTGAGAAAGCGATCTTGCTGAAAATTTTACCTTTATTAGGTCCGAAATCGGCGTTTTAATTAATGTGAACTGTACCGTTTATTCGTATTGCGATAATAACGGAGATGATTTACATTATCTGTCATGGTTGACTTTCGAGGTGGCTGACACATGCGTCAACTCGTGAACGGTTGCTGCCATTGGAGTACTAGTCAACTCTATTCTCATATATATTTTATTTGGTTAATCATGTTTTATATCTTTTTTATCAGCATTCGATCGCAATTATAATTTTGTGTATACTTCTTTAAAGTACATGACTTTATATACTTTGATTACTATGTAACTTTTTATTAGGAAAAAAAATATGTTGGAATTTAATGGTAATCTCTTCCGGGATGATAAGGCGCAACATTGTCTAAACGAGTTTCTTTCAGCATTTATTCTCAGCAGTGATCGCTCCGAAATGTCAATTGTTTGTAGCTTTTTGAGAAATCGCTATATAATAAAAAAAATAAATGAGATAAAGTGCCTGTGAAGTTCTAATTTCTGTATAAATTATTTGTATTTACGAATGTTTTCTATTTTCTTTTGACGTGACAACGTCTTAAATTAGGTTGCGGCTGGGAGTCACTTATGAAAAAGTGTAACGCCCGGTAACGTTACGATGAGTCACCGAACGAGAGAGAGGCCCGCCGAATGCCTTGCGTCTCTCTCCCACTCAACTATGATCGGTGTGCCGCGCGCGTAAAAAGACGTTGTCACGTAAAATCTTCGCCCGTAAAACCGACTTTACAGGCAACCATTTTTTTAATTTATTTCCTTAACACAACATTTACACTATTTTAACATTGCCAAACTGCTTCAGTTTAACGGCAACGAATTACTTATAGTTACCAATGTTTATTCGCCTATTTAATTTAGTTAGTATAAAGATAATAGAAGGTGAATAAACTATATGACTTATCAAAAGAATTTGTAGAAAATCTATTACTACCTTCGTCCGATCCACATAGGACAGGTCGTTTTAAGAATAGGAAGTATCACGCACCTTTTCAAAGAAACAAAGAGTTTAGTGGTGCGCAAAAGTACCCTTTTGTAATAGATGATTCAGTTAACGGTTGGACCAAGGTAACTTGGGTACCTACCGAAATGTTTTTACCTTCTACATTAGACCCTAGAGAAAAGACAAAGGTAAACAATTGAAATAGAATTAACATAGTTATTATAGTGTTCTTGTACTACTGTTCTGAGCTATTTTGTGTATATTTTTGTATTACAAAAAATAATTTACGGGGAATTTAATTTTTTTACAACGAGAAACAGACACCTTAAGGGTTTCTGTCATTTCAAAATATATTTCAGTTGGCTACACATTAAGCCTCATATGTACATGCATAAGTTGGCTAAGTGTTCGTGTACAAAGTGTGTAAACTTTAAACCGCGCCAACTTAGTAAAACATACATAAGTCATACAGTGAGTGCTCGCCTTAAAACGCCTGGAGCTGTGAATAATGTAGTGTATTGCACTGTTTTATCATTTGTACCGAAACACCTGAGCTTGTTCGTCTTGGTTTTAAGTAGTTTGAAAATGGAATATAAAAAACAAGTAATTTTTTGCTTGTAATCTGTAGTGGCATGTTAATTGGTCACGATGAATACAAGTATCTGTAAAAAATACCTAATTTATTAAAATTAAGTTCTAATTTATTTCAGATTTTTTTTCATCAGATACAAGTGTTAAATTTACAAAATAAAAATATAAACTTACCCAAAATAATGTTGATGTGTTTCTCTTTTTAACTTTTTAAGTTCTTCCAAACTGAAAATCTTGTATAAATTGAAACATTTTGCACTACGTTTTATGATACTTTGGGCATTAGATATCCCCCGAGATTGAATTGTAGAATCGCTTTAGCATGTAGTTTGAAATCAGGTGGGAAATGAAATAATGTATCTTTAGAAAATCCCATTTCTGATATCGAAAATTTGCCCCTGGGGCTCAAACGTTGCGTAAGTATAAATACTGATACGGGTTTTCCATATGACAATACATGAAAATGCTATTAGTATGTTGCTACCTTAAGACAGAAACTTTCCTACCAATAGTACGGTCAACCGTAAATCTCACGGGTAAATATAATCGTAATCATTACAAAGTTGCCACTATTACTTGTTCATAAAGGTCTATGTAGAGTAACTTGACATGATGTGGGCTGTACAGGTATAATTAATTAACTATTTTGCTTTGAAGTGTATAAGGTGATGGAGAATTTGTGGAGTGTTGTGTTCTAAGTATTTTAATTTAGTTTTAGCCAGACTTAATTCACTGGCTGGGGCGCGCATAATTTAACATATTGATATTTAAATTTTAAAAATAAACAAAACATTTATGTCTAGTGGTTATCGCAGCATAGGGCTTTGGGTATCTGCAGTACTGTAGGCACAGTCTTTTGTCGTGTATTTACATTATCATATTTCTTCTTCGAACTCAACACTAAAATACGAGCACTGCTGGTTGATGGCTGAAATCATCGGCCATCTTTAAATCCAAGTTTATATTAATAGTTGTATTAGGTAGCTTGTTTGAAATAATTTATGAGTATATTATCTATGTATGCGTATATTAACTATGTATGATTTTCGGAAATATTCCATTTCGCACAAGCAATTGGTCAGAGTAATACAAATAAGAATAAATCTTTATTTACTAAAATATAATTTACATCGGTGCTTCTTATAATGACCATATAAAATCGTAACAACACTAAAAATGCCTACGGCTTCCACATTAAGGCTGAGCCTAGTATAAATAAGATGCATTTTTATTTTCAAATTTAATATTATTTCATTCGAATTGAGGGATCATACCAAGTCAGTGTCTAATTACCTATATAAGTAATTGGTTTTCTTCAGTTTAATTTCTGTGTTATATACACATTTGACTTGGCTAATTACCTAAGTTTATGATTAATTCGAGGCGTCTGTTTATGACTTTGATGACATTTGAGGGGTGGCAAGTTAGGAATGTGGAACCGCGGATTTATCACTATACAAGTTGTTACACACAACTTTTCTCGTCTGTTACGAATTTAGAAATAAGCTTTAACAATTCGGCGTCTCTTTTCCTTTTTCGTTTTGATTATCTCATTATCAAAATACTAAAATGTACATTCATCAACAATATTTTGAGATACGAGTCGAAATTTTAATATTTTTTGAATAGAATTCAGATATAAATACTTAAATGATAAGTGTAAGATTTTTTTTAATACATAAAGATTACACGGGTTTTATATCAGACTCAATTCAAAAATCACATAGCTTCGACTCAAATAAAACCTAAGAACAATAAACTGCATTATCTTTTTGCAGAGACAAAATTCAATCGTACATTGCTTGGATGTGTCTTGAGCGTTGGCTCAAGACACATCCAAGCAATGTACGATTGAATTTGAAAATTGATTGCTGTGCGTTGGCACAGCTAACATTAAAACAGAGCAAACATACGACCATTTAACGTAACGTGGGCTAAAATATTTACTTGCGGCTTTTTGCTACCACTATTTACATGTTTTATTACCCTGCAACTATATTACGGATACGTTTGCCCTATTTTATTACTTATTTATAACCTTATTCGTTCCATAGATCTCGTGGGGGATAAAATTTGATGTTTATGAAATAGGCCAGCTAATATAATAATTCAGGAAGAAGTATCCCTAGAGGTTGAGCGAAGGCCCTCAATATAGTTTTGAAAATAACTTATTGCCAAAGTTTCTGAAGAATGTCCCGTATATTTTCTCATAGGGACGTAATATCTTTCGAGGGATCCATACTTACATTCCATATTTAACTGGTGCTGTAAAAAGTAAGCATTAATTGAAGAAAAAAAAAATTAAAAACTTAATAATTATCTACGTCAATAAATAAATAAATATATTAGGACAAATCACACAGATTGAGTTAGCCCCAAAGTAAGTTCGAGACTTGTGTTATGAGATACTAACTAAACGATAGTATATCTTAGAACATATATAGATAAACATCCAAGACCCGGGCCAATCAGAAAACGATCGTTTTCCATCATGACCCGACCGGGGATCGAACCCGGGACCTCTCGATTCAGAGGCAAGCACTTTACCACTGCGCCACCGAGGTCGTCATAATATATGTATAGAAATATAAACGGGAAAAAAATACAATATTTTATTATTTGTTTTACCGGATTTTATTTAATTAAAACCTGACGCATAGATATTTATGGCATTACCCACTGATAAACAATACATCGAATTTGATAATTTTCAATTTCAATTATCGAATATTTCAAAATCGATCCGGGTGTAAAGTCTACTGGAATTAATCATTGATTGACATTATTAGATGCTCAAACTACATTTAATTTTAAAAATAAAAGTAACCCAATGTCGTTTTTTCTTTTTAAATAGACACGCGATACGGCTAATATAATTAGTTTACTTACTTCCATTGAATATTGATCTGTTAATCATGAGTAATGAGAGATAAAAAAATGTGTGGACAAATCACACAGATTGAGTTAACCCCAAAGTAAGTTTTAAACTTGTGTTATGGGTCACAATTACTAACTCAACGATACTATATTTTATAACATTGATGTAAAAAATACTCTTTTTCTACCTGACTGAAGAACGAACTCGGGACCCCCTGTGCACGAGTCCGGCATTATGACCATTAGACTTCTGTACTAGAGGTTATAAAATGGAAGTATTTATCATTTCGGCGAAAGCCCACAACATACGTCACGATGAAAACCCACAAAGTGTGTCAGTTTGCGAAAGGCAAAAGCCACGTATTTGCAATTTCCATACATCACATAGTGTGAATTTGTCACAACTACTTTATACATTTTCTTGATCACAAATCGACAAATCGTAATAGCAAATCGATTATAACTTCACATATTGATTGCGGCATACAGAAATGGTAAGCCGAAAAAGTAATCCGACAGCTCAAGCCTATTGCTTTGCTGAAAGCCTCAATTCCTCGATAAATTTACAAGGAATCATCCCCTTAGTGTCGATGGGTCTAGTGAAAAATATAAATTTTCGCTGCAACTACATCATATCTATTAGGGGCTGTGAAACTGCGTGTATTTCAGCCACTATTAGTCATTTTGGAGTGGATTTCTAAATTTGGAGCCTATGTTTGAACGAGCGTTTTTAACTGTATGCATACCAAATCCAGCGGTTTAGCCACGAAAGCGGAACAGACAGACAAAATTTCGCATTTATAATATTAGTATGGAAGTATGAATTTAGTAATTATGTTATAAAGTCATCATCATTATTAGCCCTGAGAAGTTAGATTGATTCTCAAATTATTATAGCTATGAGTTATTATGAAAGTTAATGAATTGAAATGAAATTGTTATGTTAGAATACAATGTGGGACGTGAATATTGTGGCCGTCCAAATCAAAAGGGACCTTATGACGCCCGGCACTTTGTCGTTGTTTTGTATTCGAACAACGGCAATAACGACCTAAGTACCATCCTCCATAAGGTCCCTTATGATTTGGACGGCCAATATTATGTCTGTGGTGGTACTAGTTTCGATGTTGGTGCAATAATAAATATGAGATTTTGTTTAAATTCGGATTGACGATCTAGATTTTAATTTTGCCGAAGCATGACTAGTAATAACACACTTCTCTTCTAGTGCTTCTTCACTTTAGTTGACATGTTTACGAAATTCTTATTATATGTTCAATGGATAAGAAACAAAAAATGTCAAGTACTTTGTTGACAATAAAATGGGAAACAAAAGCATTAGCGTTCGTTTGCTTACCCGACTTTGCCGAAGAAGGCTGCGTTGGAGATAAAGACGTGTTTGCACAGCTTTGCAATGTTTGTATTGTCCCATACATTCTTTGTTTGCAATGATGTAATGATTTCAATTGGCATTCCAACCTTTGTTATGGTTTAAGAAATATTTTTAATTGCCCAAATATGACTTATTTATTCCCACCATCTAGCGGCAGCAATTAAATTATTTTCTATTAAAAAATGGTCTCCAATCGACCAACCCTAATCGCGGCTCCACACTATCCGCGAACATTTCCCCAAACTTTGTCTTTGTTTGGTATACATTGCTGATTTTTCATTGAGGTAAGTAAAAGGCTGTCATACACACTACGCAATGTTCATGCATCGCGGCATCTATCCGAGTTCGGCTACACTGTGGAGTATGGTACATAGAAAATTCTTTGGTGATTGACACCGGCTGGCGGTCTTATCAACGCATATCTTAATTATTAAAATAAATGTTAAAACAACAATTTAACTAATCCATTACTTACATAACTATAGGCCTAATTTATTTTATCGATCCACTTGTAATTAGATTAACTTGTGTCATCTGGAAAATTCATGCTGACGCCGAACCAAAATTTAATTTGTCAACATTAACAGCTAAGGGTGGGTTGCACGATCAATTTTGAAGTTCACTTTAACCTGCGCAGAAAAACGCAAAATACGCCATTTTGTCCGGTTAAAATTAACGTCAAATTCGACGGTGTAACTCATCCGAAGTCCAGTTCGCAGAAATTGAAATGTTATAATTAAGTAAAGATGTTTTGAGTCGAGAATAAAATAAAATTTATTAATATATTGGGTCGTTTTTAACGTTCCAATTTATTTTATTCTCGACCTAGATATTAAATTATTAGATACAATATTTTCAAAATAAAAGTACACTTTTCTCTTTAAAACTCGAAATGGAGTTAAGAATTGATTGTGTTGTGTATTACTAATCCTGTTATTCAAAAAAGTTAAAACATACTTTAAGCTAAAGTATGGTTTGTCTCTTTCTGTCAATGGCAAATATTGTAAAGTGACGGTGACAAAAAACATATATTTTAGCTTAAAATATGCTTTTACTTTTTGTGGATAATATATATATATATAATATTATATATCTTAAATTACCTGGCTAATTCACCCAGGTGATTTAGGTTGACCAGAAATTTGTCCAACTAAAGCACCCGCAAGGACACGTTACACAAATCATTTTACGTAATTCAACACTACTCAACACGAGTATGAAATACGAGTATGAAACGCAACGTATTTTTTTATGATTTATTTGATTAAAAAAAAGAAAAAAAATACTTTGAGTTTAATTTTTATTATCTTTTCATTTCATTATGCTAAGCGCTATCTCTATAAGATTGGTCTATTTATATTTTTATCTATTACTTAATAGTTGTTAAATACATACTACAAAAAAAAACATCTTGTTAGCAAAAAACCTCACGTACCTACCTATTCACGCCCAGAGAAAATCTCTTGAACAGAGAAAGCTGAAGTTTTAGACCTATACAAATAAAACTTATGAGAGGTACACAATAGGTTTTTACGAGAGGAATCTTATTGATTAATAAATACATACAAATTCCAGCTCTTTAGCCAGAACAAACTTATTTACAGTTATTGCACGTGAAAACAGCGATTTTGTTATGAATTTTTCCCGTGTTTTTTTGTTCGGAAAGTTTAGTTTCCCAAAAAATAAAGTGTTTAACCTAAGTTTATACTTATCGAAAAAAATGTTAGTATTGAGCCCTATAAAATGATGGGGTTTATAATTTTTTCAATGATAGTCTTCATACGTTGATCACAGATAAAAATTTTTCACGGCCAGTCTATATAATTATAATATACTTCAACTTAAATTATACTTCAACTTCAACTTATTGTAATCATTTAGGTGTTTAGGCTTACGACCACATTCCACATGAATCCTTATCAGGCTAGGTATTATGACGAAACAGCTTTAAGATAACGTGCAATTAACACAGTGAACCAATATCAGAGGTTACTCGGTCAGTTTCGGTGGTAATAGATTTTCGGTTAATTAACATTTTAATTAAACAAGAACTGCTGCTATTTATTGCTTTCATAAAACTATTTTTAAGTGTGAATTATTGTTATTGTTATAGGCGTATTTTACCGTTGTCAAGATTGACTGCTCTTTTACGTCATGTAATTACATTGTAATGAAATCATTAAGAACAAATTAGTTTACAATTTGAATAACCACCAATTGACGTCAAATTAATTGTACGAAATGGTGACAATACTTTTGAAAAACTTTATTATAGTTTTCCTCAAATGAGTCTAAAACACTTTTCGTTGTTTACTCATGACATTTTTAAAAAATAGTGTCAATTATATTTGAGCGTATATATATAGCGCTGATAATGACAGAGATGGATGGCGAAATAGCGGGAAGACCTTGCCCAGAAGTGGGACCCCGCGGGCTAATTAAAAAAGACCAGTTACAAATTCCCACAAACAAATCAATAATTATATACTAACCTATAATAGAGATGATAGTACTTATTGTTGGACTATCTTTATCTACGATTAGTGATAGAATAGACATCATAAACATAATTTTGCTCCTTGACCTGACCGGACATCGAACTCATGACCACCGCAGGTAGCTCATGTTTAAACTATTACGCCACCGACTACTTAACTACACGCCATTACGGCAACTACGATCATTGTTGACATTGTTGTCTTTTAGTTCTAAATAACTAATAACATGTTGCAATCGATCATTCCAATGAACGGTATTTAGCGCTGTCATTGACAAAATAATTTGTCGACCTTCACTCAAATGAATGAGCACCGTGATAGGAAGTCAAGTGTATTGTTGAATGGACCTTCGATTGACACTATTCAGATTTCAATACGAGAAAAACGTACACAAAAAGTTTTTAAGGTTCAGTACACAAAGGGTAAAACCTATTACTTCTTTCTTTTATTACGTCTTTTCGTCTATTTGTCCATCTGTCACCAGGCTGTCATCTTAGAAACTGTATTAGACCATTGACAATTTCTGTTGCCGATAAAAAACAATTACTTAAAAAGAGAATAAGATAATTATTTAAGGAGGCTTTCATACAACAAACGTGACCATTTTGGTTTTTTTTTTTATAAATAATGGACGGATGGTACGGAACTATTCGTGCGCGAGTCCGACGTGCCCGTGGCCGACGAGAGTCGCCGGTCTGACCCCTACCATTTTTCGAGAATGTCCAATTCGGCCAGTGGTCCATATTTTGTATGGCCAAGTAGCCACCTAAATCAGTTTTATATGATTTTCCATGAATATTAGCATTAACTATTTGTATTTCACGGGATCCAATTTTTTCTCATAATTTTTTTATCCTAATTTAATTTAGCATAACGAGTTAGGCATATATTTTTTTGACATAATAATATTTTGACATACTTGTTTCTTGGCATACCTTTTCAATAAGTATAATTATAGTTTAGGCTGATGTATTTTACCATAAATCTATAGTGTAGCAATAGGTTAGGGTGTGGCCCTTGGGCTACCAATATTATGCTTAAAAATTGTTATGCTTATGGTAGGTATGCGTAAAAAATTCTGCCGTCGTACGAGAGAAGGGCACATGTATCATTTTGGTCAAACCGAGATATTTAGGATTAAAGTTTTCACCATATTCTGCTCTATAGTTTGAGAACCTATTGCTTTATAGAAAAAAAAATACTGATTATATTTGCGTAAAGGTTAGAACTATTATATTTTTAGCTTTTTAGTTTTTAAATATAATAAATTATTCAATAATTTCAAAAAATAATTTTCAACTAAAGAAAAAAATATTTAAAAAATACAATTTACTACAAAGAAAAGGCATAGTTAACCAAATGTCACCTTTCTTTTTAATATTTCTAACAAATTTGTCATCGTGTCATAAAGAAAGGACATATGTGTCCAATTGTGCCTTTTTAATTTAAATAGAACTAATGTGTGTCACAAAAAATAAAAACAAATAATCATGTTAAGAAAGTTTAATAAAATGTAAAACAATTGGTCATGCCATTCCTTTAGTTAGCTTATCCAAATAACTGAAACAAAACTTAGCAAGTCACCTTCGGGAACACCAAAATTCAAACAAAAAAAATATTAATCTTCAATAGTTTTTTATAAATCATTGGGGATAAGCATCTACTTACAATATTGGCTGACAAATAGAACATAATATGAATTTGAAAAAAAAAGTGAATATTCTTAAATTCAATCATTCTTAAACCTAAGTTAGATACCTAAGGAAAGTAAAAATCAATTATTTTTAGTAACAGATTGTATGCCAAACTTAAAAATCTGTAAATAATAATTTCAATTTAATGTTGTGATTCAGAGTAAATATACTCTGAATCACAATATTAAAATAAATCAAAATATTCTATATTAATAGAGGTAGTACCTAATAGGAACATCAATTTTGGTTTTGAACCTATGTTAGAGCTTATTCTAATTATTTATTGTTCATTAACTAAATAGCTCACAGCCATAATTATTAAAGACTCTCGTAGTTAAATATTCTAAAAAGTATTATCAATATTATTATAAAAAAATAAATGTAACAACAAACATAATAACGCACTTGGTTGAATTATCACAATGCAATAGTAATAACTATAAAAAAGTTGAAAGAAATAAAATAATCACTTTAGCTTAAAATATTAATTTAAAAATTAGTCTTAAATTTCAGTCTTCATAAATTTCTGTGAGATCAGCTGAACTATCGCTAACGGGTAGGTTTTTCCAAAAACCTCTTCTATTGTCAGGCATAAGTGGCCCAAGCTTGGAAAGTATAGCTGATTTCCTCTCAGATGTTATACCACGTGGAGAAAGCTTCTGCTTAGGCGATGAAATGCCAATTTTAAGATTTTTAACTCTCAAGAAATCCAATTCTATTTGCTCTTCAGTGTCATGGCTGTTCTTGTAGAACATCGATTTGCTCCCTCGCCGAAAAGTGATTTCAGACATGTTTCTCAAATAAGCTCGTGGCACAGAATTTTGTAATTTATACGATGAAGAGCAATCTTCAAAATCGTGAAAATCCTGGACAGTCATTTTTTTCACCACAGTATTTGGACCAGTATCGGAGACAGCTTTGCAAAAGTCTTCAAAGTCATACACTCGCTTGTTCTTCTTAAGTGATTGCTCCACTCTATGGTGAAATTCATCTGCAGCCATAAATGTATGACCGACTTCCAGATAACGCAGTACAACAGTTTCAATAGTTACATCCTTGGAATTGACTAAATAAACTAAATAGGAAAATAGGCACCAGTTTTTATTTTGGGCCGCGCAGTTATCCAGCCACAAAATCACATGTTTGTAGTCCCGGTTTTCAAGAAAAAATGCTTGAAAACAGCTAATTATATCTTCCTTTTTTCTTCCTGCAATAGCTTCGTGCCATAAGACTCCCAGTGTTTTGCCAACTCCATGTAACCTTTTGTCACCTACAGGAACGAAACTCTGATTGAAAACGATAAGCCTTGGACAAAACATTACCGTTTTGAACTCATCCATGCGAGGTAACATTATTACCTTTTCCAAATCAACTGCAAATATTGTGGTGTCAGTACTTTTTTGCTTCGTTTGGCTTTGAACGTCCTCTTCATATTTCTTTCTCGCTGAAATGTACCTAGTGTGATGATCTTCATATTCTTTGCATTCTTTGCAATTTCTATGTCTTATTTCTGCGTTAGGGTTGTGAATAGAAAATTCTTCGCACAATTCACATTCCTCGTGTCCAAGCTTTGTGAAAGATATTTTAAGCTCATTTACGACATTCCTATAAAACCCATAGGACACATTTATTTCAGGCTCTTTCTCACAGTAATTGTCATACATCATGCGGATATTGATATCCGAAGGCAAATATTTCCTATTTGGTGCATGAACTCTCCTATAATGCGACACAACTGGACGAAAAGACATAATATGTTCTTTTATCTTAGTCCTGTCTATTTGTGATGGGTTTGGGTTATGACCTCTGCCGTCAATAATAGGCTCTGCATATTGTGTTTTATAGTAAGTGTCAATAATGTTTCTGACAGCCTTGCAGTTATTTTTCTTGTAACCCAAAGTTGTAATAAAAAACGTTTTACACACCGCAACTTTCTCACCGTTTTTATCACAAAAGAAATACGAAACACTCTTAGTACGATCATAATGTTTGCCATGCTCATCATCATGACTTTTTTTCTTTGGTCTTACTGGCTTTTGCTGCATAGTATTAGCTAAATAAAAGTGTTTTTGTTCCGACCAAGACATTTTCCAGAAATTACTATTAATGGTTTTGCGATAATCCTCTGAGAATTTCGTTGAACATTTTTTTTTACAAATGTTCTCTTGGCATCCGGGTTTCACGAAATATTTGGTACATATTTTTTCTTCTCTTTTAATTTGCTTTCGTTCTTTAAGACTAACATCATATCTTTTGCGCTTTCTTACTGTCCCTTTTTTTGTAAGTACTACATCTTCTTTTGTAGATTCATCTGACGATTCTGGAATCGTTTTTTCCAAACACGGTTGAGAACATGGAATGAAGTCTGATTCGGAGTCAGAATCATCCAATAAAATATTGGCCTCACGAGGTTCATAGTTTTCGTTATGAATCCTAATATTTAAGTTTTTAATCACAGATTGTTTTGAGCATTGAGCGGCAATATTGTACGTTTTTTGGTTTTTCGGTGGCTCATAATCTTTATCGACTACTGAATCGTCCGAATCAAAATCTGATTCAGATGCTAGAAATTGTGGCGACCAGTTTTGTAGACCACTAGTGGACGGAATTTGTTCATCAATATCGGATTTACGCTTGAGATTTTGTAAAGCGGCGCTTACTAATCTTTTACCACGTGACTGCATTGTTTAAATTATCTGAAATAATGGAAAAACAAGTGAAATAAATGATAACATATGTTTACCATATTCCTACTATAATAATGAAATAGTAAGACATATCAAATAGTGTTAAATTAAGGTGAAAAGGCTTTGTTTGGCACATCTGGCTAGAAACTGACAGATAACTATTGCGCTTTCGTAGGTGTACGACCTACCCACAAAGTGATGTACTTACTTAAAGAAAAACAGCATGTAAATATGGATAAAATGTAAATAAACTTACCAAGCGCGGGCGGGCTGCTGACAAGCGTGGAGTCGCATCGACATCGCAGGCACAACTGGCGCAATTCATTGAAACTCTACCCTCCTTTCCTCACCTCTCATCGTAAAATATTTAAAGAAAAGGCACAACTGGTTATTTATGCCTTTTATACGTAAATAATTACAATATGCATGGATGAATAATTAAGTAAACAGGGCACATCTGGCATTTGAGCCTTTCCTTTATGTTATGTTGTACGTTGTGTCTTTTCAACATAGTTTTTAGTAAAATCCTAAATGTAGTAATAGTCACAACTATGTATTTGTGCCTTTTCAATATAATATTAAATAATATGCCTTTTCATTCAATAAAACATGAATATAAGTCTCATTTGTGCCTTTTGCGCCTACTGTAACTCCGAATTCTTTAAAGTTAAAATTCTTCAAAAAATTGAGCAGATGCGCCTTTTTTTCCTCATTCTAAATATGTATATAACTCAATTTTTCTTAAAATGTTAGTTGTGCCCTTTTTTCGTATGACGGCAGAATTGTGCCTAAAACATTACACCAAATTAATATTGTGCGTAACTATTATTATGATAAGTAAAAGTATGCCATGTTAAATTATGACACAAAATTGTATGCATAATTCAAATTCAAATTAAAATTCAAATCATTTATTCAGAAATTAGACCTTCACAGGCACTTTTTCTCGTCTATATTTATAGTTATTTCTCACAAGCTACAAACTACTGGCATTTCGGAACGACCACTGCTGAGAAGAAATGCCGGAAGAAACTCATTTGAACAGTGTTGGTCCCTATCATGCCAGATCGGCTTACCATTATTGTTTCTTACAATGTTTTTTTTTTCTTTCTAATAATATATAAAAGTACATAATGTACATAGTCAAAAGGTATATCAAAACATGTTATGATTGTGATCCGAGTGCTGATTATAATATATATATATATATATATACATAAAAATAGGGAACCGTTTTCACTTAGGGTACTTCACCTTAAGTAAGTTTGTATTTCGTAAGATTATATTCAAGTCGCCTAAAGATATCTGGCATTACTTTTACGAGTACCTACCGACATCTAGTGGTAAGTAATCGCATACTTACTACTGAACCTATAGTAGTGATGAACCTACAATTATGCACAGAAACTACCTAAATTCATTGCGAATATTCATTGCTATTACCGCCGTAACAAAATTATATGTGTTCCTGGAAGCCTTAGCTTTATTACGTTAAATATATAATATTAGTAGATTCAAATATATTATTAGGTCTGCTTCCCATTTAATAAATTATTAATTACATGATGTTTTGCCACTTCACCTCTCTTTTAATTTTACGACTCTGTCGTTTAACCGTAGTTTAATTGGAAAGCATTAGTTTAGCGTGATTTGCATATATACGTACATTAAAAACATCTAAATTAAAACTTACAATCATCAAGCTATTCAAATTCATTGAAAAATCATCGATATTACCGTCGCACAGAGATCCATGTAGGACAACATGACATATAGTTGGTAAGCGTTTATCAAGAAGCGGTGGTGGTGTTATGGTTAAGACGCCCGTCTGTGGATCGAAAGGTCCCAGGTTTGGATACTACTCGTGCCACATGAGTGTGTATACCAATCTGACTCATATACTTTTTATCGACTACCACTTGCTTCCGGTGAAGGAATGTTGTTTTCGTGAGGAAACCTGCACTCTGGTTGATTATTAACTTGTGTGTGTAATGTAAAAGGTAATGGCAAACCACTCCCATTAATAGTGCCAAGTTATTGTGTGTGTTTCATTTCACGTAATGACCACGACCTTCAGTTATGAGGAATACGATTATGAAGAAGAAGCGTTTATGTTTTCATTTCACTAAACGGTTTCACGATATCCATTGTGATCATTCGGTATAATGTATGTTCGTCAGGTATTCTGATTACGAAAACAGGTAATTTCTGGTACATGTTTTATCCCTGTTTTACGACAATAATAGCCATATATTTTATAAAAGGCCAAAGTGATAATCTATCCCTTGTAGTCTTAACCAAGTTTGACATTGACAGAAAGACACAAAACATACTTTAGTTTAAAGTATGCTTCAAGTTTTTTTTATGAACAAGATGGTGTTTAATTAAAACTAAATTTATCATAATTAGCAAACTTAGTACTTTTCTTTATGACTCGACTAACCTCCACTTACCTCTTTGCGCAGCTTTCAGTAGCTCAAAAATTTCACGAGTATCTTGATTTATTATTTATCTATTTTTATTGAACTCATACTATCAAGTTTGTAGTACACTAGTTACGCCTGAGAACTTCGCTGCGATAGGAAAGTTAGAATAAAATGGACCCTATATACTATTCCAGAATATATTCGATCCATGTTCCAAATTTTATGATAATTTGCCAAGTAGATTTAGCGTAATTAGAGGACAAACATCCTTACACACTCCCATTCAAACTTTGGAATTTATAATATTAGTGGGATTTAACTACACATTAACGCAATCAAATTCAATTGATCGCTATTTTGATTCTCATACTATCAAGTTTATAGTACAGCCAACCACACATCCACCTACTCACATTCATTGCGATTCATCGCTATTAGGGTCAATGCCAGATAAATTGACATGCAGACTATACAAAATGAACATTTTATTTACTCCTTCCGTCTATGGTGTGATTACGTTTTCATAAAGGTGCAACAATTTAGCTAGCGAAAGCTCATTCTACCTCCACTCTGTCTGTCCAAACAATGGGTGGCTATAGCCAGTGATAGCCTAGGTCAACAATTTATAGATACTTAACTAGCGGCTCGTCCTGGCTTAGCTCGGGTTAAACCATAATAAATTTTACATCTAAACCTTCCTCAGGAATCATAGTATTTATTAAAAAAAAACCCGCAACAAATCATCCGTTGCGTAGTTTAAAAGTTTTAAGCATACATTGTGGGACAGCGGAAGCGACTGTTTTATACTATGTGGTGAAGGAGAATCTTGTCATTTCGCAACACATATTTTTATGTGTCTTGTTTTAAAAGTCAATTTTATACTTTACTACAAAATAAGGGACATAGGTACCTATATTGTGTAATCAACTTTGTGCACCTGGGTGATCACCTAGTTGTACAAAATAACTATACCTGATATTCAAGAATAGATCTCTGGCCATCCGTAATAATTGAAGTTTTCAGTCGTTTTCACAAAATCAGCATTTTCATGGACCTGTCAAGTGCAAGTGGGTAAATTAAAAATATACGAGTTTCAGAAAAAAATATCCCTATTATATTGGTACTAGCAGTCCGCCCCGGCTTCGCTCGGGTAAAACTGTTATAAAAAATAGTCTTTGTTACTCCTGAAGGTTTCGTCTATCGCTATGCCAAAATTGATGATCATTTTTTAAAAGTAAACTTTTAAGTAACTTTTAAAAACTTGAAGCATACTTTAAACTAAAGTATGTTTTGTGTCTTTCTGTCAATGTCAAACTTGGTTATGACTACAAGGGATAGATTATCACTTTGGCCTTTTATAAAATATATGGCTATTATTGTCGTAAAACAGGGATAAAACATGTACCAGAAATTACCTGTTTTCGTAATCAGAATACCTGACGAACATACATTATACCGAATGATCACAATGGATATCGTGAAACCGTTGTGGAGCCCACAAACAGTTTGAATAGAAACAACGCGACGCGACGCGCGCTCCGTTCAGCGCGCTCCCCACCACCGCGCGAGTTGTGCCGTGATGCGAATTACGTGTGCAGTATCAATGTTGTACTATAAATATATGTAAATATTGTAAAATAAATTATTCTACTTCCATTCTTCTCATTGGCATTTTATTTCGAGTAGTCTAAGCACACTACAATTGGTGACCCCGAAAAAAAGAAGAAATCTCATAAAAATGGAAAAGAAAGAAGAATTCTCTGACGCGTCCTCCTCTCCGGAAGCGGTTGCAAAGGAAGTGTCAACTATTTCTCTACAGTCAAGAATACCGCCGTTTTGGCGAGCCCAACCTAAGCTGTGGTTCGCACAATTTGAAGCCGTGGTATCTTCATACAAGACCAGTGAAGATCAAAAATATAATCTCGCTGTCGCCGTGTTAGAGAGAACAGACATCGAACAAATGAGCGATATCATCTGCAATCCACCATCCACTGGAAAATATCTAGCGCTGAAGAAGAGACTATTGTCGGTGTACGAAGAATCCGAATCCAAGCAATTCCAAAAGCTGCTAGGAGGATTAGAGCTGGGAGAACAGAAACCTTCTCAACTTCTTCGTGTAATGCGAGATTTATCCGGAACAAAAGTCGCCGATGACGCCCTGAAAGTTCTGTGGATGGGACATTTGCCGTCGCAAGTACGAGCCGTGCTATCTGTCAGCACAGAATCCTCGCTCGACACCATGGCTACGATGGCAGACAAGATGATGGAGCACACAGAACAAGCGGTAGCAGAAGTCCGTGAAGATTCAACCCCTAGAAGCAGCAGCGAAACGCAAAACAACTTGCAATTTCAAGTCTTAAGCAAACAAATAGAAAAGCTTACACTTGAGATTGCCGCTCTCAAAGAAGGTCGGTCCAGATTTCGTGGTCGTCAACCCTTTAGAAACCCACGCCAGAACAGATCATCAACCAGATCGAAGTCGAGAAACGGAAGAAAACCAGGTGACCCAGAATGGGAATGCTCGTATCACTATCGCTTCGGTGATAAGGCCAGAAAATGCCAGTCACCCTGCGCTAGGCGACGGTCGGAAAACTAGAAGCAACATCGACGGTGGCGGGCGTTGGTGTTACTAAAGGGAGTAACCGCCTCTGCATCAGGGAGCTGAACACGAAAGAGCGTTTTCTCGTAGACACCGGCGCAGACATATCTGTATTAGCAGCGAAAAACAGAAACCAAACTCCGAGCAACACCTACAAGTTGTACGCAGCGAACAATACGCCGATACGAACCTACGGAGAGAAAACTATAAATCTCAACATAGGCCTTCGTCGCACATACAAATGGACATTCATCGTTGCAGACGTACAGACATCCATACTGGGCGCAGATTTCTTACGAAGTCACAAGTTACTCGTCGATCTACATCAAAAGAAGCTC
Organism: Plodia interpunctella; assembly: GCF_027563975.2. Taxonomy (NCBI): domain Eukaryota; kingdom Metazoa; phylum Arthropoda; class Insecta; order Lepidoptera; family Pyralidae; genus Plodia; species Plodia interpunctella. Next base: position 3,414,862 of record NC_071302.1, read on the forward strand.
ATAGACAGCGTCACTGATTTGAAGATAGAAGTCATAGAAACAACAAGCAATCAGCCCACAGTATACATCATAGACCAAAATCACATATATCAAGATATCTTAAAAAAATATCCCGAAGTACTACGCCCGATGTCAGTGAAGGAACCAGCAAAACACAGCGTCACACATCACATCGAAACCGCCGGCCCCCCACTCTTCGCCCGGCCTCGACCCCTCCCACCCGACAAGTACAAAGCGGCCAAGATTGAATTTGAGAAAATGATGGAGATGGGTATTTGCCAACCATCCAAAAGTCCATGGGCGAGTCCATTACACGTCGTCACAAAGAAAAATGGCTCACTTCGTGTGTGTGGAGACTACAGAAGACTTAACGCCGTGACTGTACCCGATCGCTACCCCATACCGAGAATTCAAGACTTCACATACAGATTGCACAATAAGAAAATATTTACGAAATTAGATTTAAAAATGGCATATTATTGGATCCCAATTCGAGACGAAGATAAAGCAAAGACAGCCATCATTACACCGTTCGGACTCTTCGAATTCAACTGCATGACGTTTGGCCTACGAAACTCTAGCCAAACATTCCAAAGATTTATGCACGAGGTACTACGAGGCTTGGATGACATCGTCTACTCATTCATCGACGATTTATTAGTATTTTCAAATAATCCGGATGACCACAGAAGGCACGTAGAACTTGTCCTGGAACGCCTAAGTAAATATGGAGTATCGTTAAACATCGAGAAATGTGAATTCGGAAGAAACAAGATTGAATTCCTCGGTTATCAAGTCTCAGTGGAGGGGATAACACCGACCGAAGAGCGCACTCACGCCATCTCTAACTATCCGAAACCAAACACGGTGCAAGATCTTAGAAGATTTCTTGGCATGGTCAACTTCTATCGTGACTGCCTACCTCATCAAGCCGAACATCAACACGAATTAAACAAATACTTACATAACGCCAAGAAGAACGACAAGACACCGATAGTATGGACAACTGAAGCCGAAACAGCTTTCGATATATGCCGACAAAGCGTTCTCGAAGCTACTACGTTATCACATCCAGTACCCGGTGCACCGTTATCTTTGTTGACCGACGCGTCTGACTGCAGTTTGGGCGCAGTGCTACAGCAAAAAGAAAATGAAGTATGGAAACCACTCGCATTTTTCTCGAAGTCAATGAGCGAGACGCAACGGCGATACAGCGTGTACGATCGCGAATTACTAGCTATGTACACCGCTGTCAAACACCTACGACGTCTTATAGAGGGGAGCGAAGTGACCATTTACACCGATCACAAACCTCTAGTAAACGCCTTAACAAGACCGCCGAGCAACAGTGACACACCGAGAAGAGAGAGACAACTACATTATATCAGCCAGTTTTGTTCAAGAATCAAGTTCATACAAGGAGAAAAAAATCAAGCAGCCGATGCCATGTCACGCATAGAAGAAATAGATCTACTCACATGCATAGATTACGAAAAATTATCACAAGAACAGAAAAGAGATATCACCCTACAAGATTTGAAAAATCATCCGAAATTAACTTTTGCCGACACAATTTTGGCAGGCGTCACTCAACCTATCACGTACGAGACATCGACAGGGAAAAATCGACTGTATCTACCACAAGCTTTTCGTTATGCTGCTTTCAAAGCGCAACACGAATTAAGCCATCCAGGAATACGCACGACGAGAAGAATAATGACTTCAAAATATTTTTGGCCGTCTATAAACAAGGACGTCGGAACATGGGCCAAATCCTGCATTGGTTGTCAGCGTGCGAAGATTCATAGACATGTCGTCAGTCCCTTAGGCGAGTTTTCACCGGCAAGAAGATTTGAACATGTACATATAGACATCGTTGGACCTCTACCGATCTCGCAGGGATACCGCTACCTCATCACAATCATCGATCGCAACACGAACTGGATGGAAGCGGTACCGGTCAAAGAAATCACCGCCGAGATTGTTGCTCAAGCAGTCTATGAAGGATGGATATCGAGATTTGGATGTCCTTTACGAATCACCACGGACCAAGGACGGCAATTCGAGTCATCATTGTTTAATGCACTAATGAAGAAATGTGGCATAAGGCGCATAAGAACTACAGCCTATCATCCTCAAGCCAACGGAAAAGTGGAAAGATTCCATCGCACATTGAAGGCGGCATTGATGGCAAGAGAGGCCAGTACAAGGTGGATAGAAGATTTACCTACAGTTTTGCTTGGCATACGCACTGCACTACGTGACGACAACACTAGTCCTGCACTGATGACGTATGGTTCTACGCTACGAGTCCCGTTCGATTTCTTTGTACCTACAAAGTCAAAGAATGAAGACGCCCAATTCATCCGCCAGTTCACAGAAACAATGTCAACTCTATCACCTGTACAGAGAATAATCGCATCGAGTAAGAACCTCTTCGTATATAAGGAATTATCAACATGCAGTCATGTATTCGTCCGCAATGACACTGTGAGAAGCCCCTTGATAGCGCCATATGACGGTCCATACAGAGTGATAGAGCGAAACAACAAATATTTCAAGATTGAATTGCCACTTCGAGCATCCAATATATCCATAGATCGACTCAAACCGGCACACATAATCAAGCAAGATGACGACGTAGCGGCAAACGCGCAACCGAGCCATCCCCACTCCTCGAAACCCGCACCAGCAACGAGTACATCTCAGCGCTCACTATCTGCTCACACGCCGAGTGCGCCGCAACCACGTATTGTCAAGCCGGGAAAACAGGAAACAACAACTATGCCGAAGATATCAAGACATGGAAGAGTAATCAAACCTTGTGTACGCTTCGCTTGAAGGGGGATAATGTGGAGCCCACAAACAGTTTGAATAGAAACAACGCGACGCGACGCGCGCTCCGTTCAGCGCGCTCCCCACCACCGCGCGAGTTGTGCCGTGATGCGAATTACGTGTGCAGTATCAATGTTGTACTATAAATATATGTAAATATTGTAAAATAAATTATTCTACTTCCATTCTTCTCATTGGCATTTTATTTCGAGTAGTCTAAGCACACTACACCGTTTAGTGAAATGAAAATATAAACGCTACATTGTGGGACAGCGGAAGCGACTGTTTTATACTATGTGGTGAAGGAGAATCTTGTCATTTCGCATCACATATTTTTATGTGTCTTGTTTTAAAAGTCAATTTTATACTTTACTACAAAATAAGGGACATAGGTACCTATATTGTGTAATCAACTTTGTGCACCTGGGTGATCACCTAGTTGTACAAAATAACTATACCTGATATTCAAGAATAGATCTCTGAGATTTTAATACGAGTTCATTCATGTTCCACTGAAAGCCATTCCAATATCGTTTAAAGTTAAATAAGTTATTTGATCATTGAGTCATAGATTAAACTCCTTTACAATACATAGGCATAATGGTCTTCCGTAGGCTTATAAAATGATGTACGTATAGAAGTTAAACTAAAAGGTATATTACAATATTTACACATGCGAACCATGTAGATTTAAAAAAAAAAACCAAAGTTAGAACCAAAAGTTTGAAAAACACCGCGCGCTTTCACTCATGATACGAACAAAATGCCGAAAAATCCAGCGAACGAAATATTTGTTTGATTTTTCGGCAGTCCATGCCAAAATACTTGCTATGCGGGTGACCTTTTTTATGGTGAATTGACGACTGCTATAACTGAAATTCGCTTTTCTAAAACTTTGATTACGGGATTTGCAATGAATAATACGAATATAGTAAAATGAGAATGACAAATTCAATATTGAAAAAAATAAATTCGTCCCTATTATTGTGGCATAGAGATCCTTGAAGAATATCGTGATGTGCGGTTGATTGTACTTTTAACAAAACTTTATTTCCCTCTCTAAGAGAGAGGGAAGTTTTGTTTTTACAAACCAATCCGCCTTGGGAATGCTATTATTGTCTATCAGCCGTGTGTTCCTTAGTCGCCTCATACGACATCCACGGTAGGATATGGATAGATCCTACTCAAGGGGGGGAACCACACGACATGTAAAACTTTATTTCTATACTCTGACTATTTTGTGAATGGTCTGTTTACATTACGTATTCTGAATGGTCGCATTGTATAATAAATATTCTGTGGTAGGCCAAACGCCACCGATCGTTTATTTAGTTGTGGAATATATAAATACTGGTAAAGGTAGATGACATCGAATGTTTGAAAAAAAAAACTTCTGACAACAGGATGCCGACATGCGTAGTGGAGACGGAAAAGTAGCAAAGCGGACTTTGGGCGCCAACGCTCAATGGCTGCGGAATAACCGGGAAAACGCTCACAGGAAAGAGAGAGAGATAAAGTATTGAAAAAAAAAACAACCAACCAATTTTTATAAGGTTGATATTTATAAAAAAGTTGGCGTAATGTTATAATAATATGTTTAGTTTAAAAAACAAGTAACTAACGATATGGAATTATTCACACATATATCAAGTAACTACGTACACATAGAATATAATGAACCTAAAATGTATTTGCGAATAAAATATCTAGTAATTTTGTTTAAATATTTTATAAAAAAATATTACAATAATAGTCACACGTGTAATAAGTAATTACTCGTGTAAAGTTGTTACAAATACCTATATAATATAAGATTTAAATGCTTGGCTGTCATCTTTATATTTTTCTTTTGATTTCAGGTAAGTTCTGCAATGTTTCCTAGTTTTGGACTACTTTCATGCTTGCGTACACATTCATGTACGTATTTACATTAAATATTTTTTAAAGAATTTATGTACGTATTTAAGATTTTTTTTCGGCTATCAATTTTTTGCGACCTACCAATGGATTAAATTATTAATATTATTTCTTTCGATGTCATGAGTTTTGGATAAGTATTCCTTTCATAATCAAATTTATATTATTTAGGCTTTAAACTTTCAGCAGAGTAATATGCTAGTGTTAAATTTAGCAAGGTAAGTAACTTAGGTAATAAGAATAAAACGAATAGCGAAATCTATTTAATATGTTACCTTTCAAATACAATTATTCTTTGCACGCACAGAATAGATAAACATTAAAATTTTATTAACAGCAATTTCGCCTGGTTTGGCGTCAGTATCCAGGTTAGTAATACTGGACAGTTTATAACACCCACGTTGATATAATGTATTTTATTTTCTATCAACTATTGCAGTTTCAGATATTCGTACAAATTATATTTTAAAGTAATGAGTTCTTGTTTTTCAATAATATTTTTAAAATATCTTAAGTGAAACCGTACTTAATTTATTAAAAGCGCATGTCCAGTTTAAATCTTGTCGCAATCTCATCTCTCACACACGTCGTTCCAAGGGTTTCTTACGTGCCTTATACCGAATTTTAGATAGGTACGCATATTTCTGTAATCTGCTACTCAAAAACTATTCTGATAGAAACATATACAAAAAGGTCATCCAAAAAGTACCTTTACCCGTGGAAGTCACATAATATTATTACGCGACTGTGAATATTAACATACCCGGTACTGTAAATCATTTCAACTATGGTGGCCTTAGATACGGTGATATGTAATACAAAAATAACGGCTTTTTAATCACTTTTTTTATGTCTTAGAACCTTCCGATCATCAAGTCATTGTTTAAAGTCAGTGGAAATGGCGACATCCGTTTCTACGAACGGATATGTGGGACAAATGAGGGTTTTATTATTGCTATTATATTAGGAAAGGTTTAGCATAAAAACAACGTTCCCTTTTTTTTCCTTTTGAGGCACGGAATGCTAATAAAAAAGCCTACAGAACAAAGTTCAAGACATACCATATAGGTAATAGCCCTACGTATCGTCAATATTCATACGTCAATATTAATACATGTGTTACGACTAAATGCCAAAATACGGCTGCATCTAGGTATAGCCGGTTAGTACTAGGTCAAAATTAACTCTAATTTAAATGATATGTTATTTTACAATCAGCTGTCTGTCTGACGTCACTTTCTCGACGACGTCCACGAGAGGATACAGAATGTTTTCTACCACCATCACACTAGCCCGTGTGATCAAAGCATTACCTGAATTTTCATAGTATGTGCGCGCTGTCATTATGTCAACGACATTGAAACTAGATACCTAGTTTATACACTTTCCTTATAAGGTAATGCATTGTACCATATTCCTTAAAAGAGTTGATAAAGATCACATCCAATAACCTGAACATATTAGTAAGACATTTTATGTTAATGTGATGCGAACAATGGTGTATAGTTTAATTTTTTTTTGACTGCCATACAAGTTTGGCCGGCCTTGACTGCGTACATTTGATTTAATGAAACAAAAATATTAGTATACATGTATTTAGATGTTTCAGTACATATGATAATTATGTAAATAAACTTCTTCAAAACGTCATCTAGTTCGTTCGTTATTTTTTAGGCTTTCTTTTTATCCACAGCATATCTGCAAGGTTAATATATTGTGGGTGAATTTACAATCCGCCCAACTGAACCGGCCAACTAAAACGGACAAACTATTTTTCATTCCAAACGAACCAACTTTATGGTTCTTACATACATTTATTTAGACTGGATTGCACCAGTCAACTTTAACATTATCCTGCGCTGAAAAACGCAAAGAATGTCTAAACATTAGCGGCGCGCAAGTTCAAGATTGTATACTTTAAATTGTATTATAATTTTGTATTTTAATAAAAGAAAAGTAAAAAATATTTTCGTATAATTTATACCCGGAAAAAGCCCGGAAAGGCGGGCGGAACTCGGAAGCTAAGGCTTATTATCTGGGCTTTACGCGGTTTCACGTGTAAAAATAAAAGGAACATTTTTCTCCCATTCACGTTTCCATATTTTGTTTTAATTTGCAGATAATGTGTATTCTGTTTGTTATCTTATTTCTTTGTTGTAATCGTTTTTGTGCCATTCTCACATGTTTTTGTGTTAAAATTTATTTTAGATGTTTTGATTTAGATAAAAAAAACACTTGTTATTATAATTATATATTATATGTAATCTACATACATTACCTAATGTTATAATATGTATAAGTTGAAAACATATTTTAAAGATTATATTTAACTGTTTAATTTTATAATTTACAACTTTTTCACTGTTTAATTATATTAACTGTTTGATTTTAAAGATTATATTCAACTATTTAATTTTATTAATATTAATATAAAAAATAGTAAAATTTTATGTCGTGACTTCGTTGGCACTGAAGCACGACAAATGCCTTAATACAAAATATAAGATATTTTTATAAGGGCTATATAATATTTACTATTTTGAGCTATATATATTGTGGGTATACTCGTAAAAAACGTTCACACTATGAAAATATCCATAATACAAAAGAGTAGATGTTCCAAAACGAGATGGTAGTTTACAACTTTGATATATTTTAAAGGTGACCTTCACGCTAATACATTTGGCATTGCCAAGAGCACAGTTAATTTTAATTTCTATTTGTTTCTGTATCATAAACATTTTTGTTTTCGCTTGTCATCGCTGTCGTTTCGCTATAAATACATTCAGTGAAGGTGGGTTGCTCTAGTAAATTTTGACTTTTTTGTCATCACATCGTATGTAAAATACACTAAATCAGATCATATGTAAAATACTTATAGTAGCAATATTAAAAATTTATAAAATCTTTAATAGTAGAAGAAAATCTGCTAGACAAACTCCACAGGAGCATTTTACACTCTGTGGTTTTGGAACGAAAAAACTTGTCTGTTTCGTTCATTGTTGCAATTTTGCGGGTTGTTCTAAAAGGCTGGCTGGTCAACTGGTTCGTTAGCGGATCAATTCAGAACAGCTGAATAACAAAGAGTTCATTGTTGGACTTCACACCTACACCCAGCTAATTGTTGCGTTTAGCTGTCGTTGCGGCCGCTTTGTGTTGGGAGGCTGTATCAGCTTTTTAACTAGAATTTTAATGAGGATGTTTTGACCTGAGCATTGTACAATAAATTTGTACATATAGACAAAGCTTAAGTACCCAATTATCATTAATCTAAGGATTTCATTTCATCAAGGAGTAGTCTAATACATTATAATATCGAGGTGTTTTGAGTTGTGTCTTGCGTCCTAGAATAGAATCCATCTGGTCATTAAAATCGACTAAACGGCTGATACAGCATTGCCAAGGAGGGTTTACGCTGAAACATTGAAATTTAATTTTTAGTTTCAAACGAACCCTAAGTTCGCGGCGTTACGGCCAAGTAAGACTAAATGGCAGAGAGAGAAAAATATGAAATTATAACTAATTTAATAGATCTGAACTCCATGTGCTGTAAAAATCTGCAATGATAATAAAGTTTTACTACGAACATAATCATCAAGTAAACACACTGTTTCTATGACTGATAGGCATTAAAACAACAGTAGATTAGCCTTAATTTCCCATAAGAGCTCATCTGCAATCCTCATAACAGTTATAAACGCGTACTAAATTATGCTGTAATGGTCTATTGCGAAACATCAGTATTAGATACACCCAAAACACATTCCATATGCCAGTGGAAGGTCATAGGGTTTAATTGATCCCATGACTCCATGCCAGGAGCCTTGGACGACTATGATCTCAAGGGTGAAATTTAAGACGTTAATACTCCTTTGTGTTTTTCAAAGAATTCGTGTAAGTTGTTGAAAAACCGTGTACTATCAAGAAAGAATCGTAAAAAAAAACAAACAATCTTTGTAATAAAATGAATGAATAGCGTATGAGTTCAGAACGCACAATAATGTGTTGCAAAAATCTGATTTGTTCATTTACATTCATTGTTTTGGTTTCAGTTATTTTTTCAGTATACTTGTTTCCATAATAGCGATGTTGTTTGTTTTCGTTTCATCGATATTATTTTGCGAATAACAATGTTCAGGAATGCGTGTAGTTTTTGTTTTTGACTAGGATAGGATGTTGGTATTTATGTGGTATTTATATAATGACTTAATTAACATTTGTTATTGGTACAATGTTTATGTTATTGTATTGAAAAACAACTGTAACCAACAACTAAAATCTGCCTATTTAATAATTTATGATTTATATTAAAAAATTTATTAATTATAATATTAGTACCACAGATATCTTATGCTGCCGCCGCCAGTCAGTCGCACCTAAAGTTATACTGAGATACAAATTCCTGTGTGATACGATTTGCTTCCAAAGGATCTTGTTATGTAGTCAGATATTATGGAGGCAGTACGCTGGTTTGGCATCTGACTTATAGGACGAAGATGAAATATTTTATTACATCTGTTTTTACATCCCTATAAACATGGTACAAAGTGGAGCGATGTTGAAACAGCTGCTATTCTTACTAAAATAGGTCACAGTTAGACTGAATACAAAGAGTAAGTGTTTAAATAGTATAAATCAATATGAATAGATTTATAGCTGTTTTTAATTTTAGCAACTCGCGTTATTGGCCATTGGCCAAATGACGGCATAAAAGAAAACGTTTACATAGTCTTAGTCTGAAATATTGACGCGAATTGCGTAACTGATAGTAAACATTATATATGTTTGGCACAGAATTGTTACATTTTGCGTATTGTGTTCTAAAAATAATATTTTGGTACATTGCCTGTAAGTTCGTATTGATTTTGAGAATATCGCTCTTCCACGTCAACTTATATACGTACTCCAACTTATAAACTGATACTGATAAAACTAATACAATTCATCATTATGATTCTAAAATAGATCAGCAATTTATGACATCAAGCATTCAAACATTTATCCCCAAGAGTGTTGTTTACATTACCCGGTCCACCGAACAGAAACAACGTCGGCCACAATATTCTCAACAACAAAGTTCTCGGTAAGGGTGTTACTAGGTATCTGGAAACCCAGATATGAATCTAAATGGATACCGCAAGTGCACCCAATTTGCATGTCTGATTTTACAATGAGAAGAACTATTCTGCTTTTGAAAATATTATTTTTTTCTTCAGCGATCACTTCATGATATTATGAAAGTGTTCATAACTGTTGGGCGGTGGCACAAAAATTCTAAGATTAATTTTCCATCATAAATCGTTTTAAAATTATATGATTTCAAAAATCGTTATCTAATACATAATATCTGTATTACAAACATCTAATTCACGTGCTCGTAAAGTAAACATTTTATGCTGCTGATGGGTTAAATGTGAAGATCCAGTTAGTTTATTTAGATGCATTAGTATTTCTCGACTGCATTCTGGTAGAAATGTAATTAACGTAGATTTCTCGCCCAGTTGCACCAACTAATTAATGAATACAGGCGTATCGATGAACGCAAGTGACTCACAAATTGTCTCTTGTGGTGTTGAAACTCAAATCTACAGCGTAGCTGATTTAAATGCATACATCATGACACAAAATAGACAATCAATTACAATAGTTACAGAAGTGTCGCTTATAGCTACTGTACACAATTTTGCATTGTGAAGTGAATATAATATAATAGAGACGAAATCAATGTTACATACATCATTGGCGTGTCCTTCTTAAAAATTATAAAAAAAGGACTATAATGCATTGAAATTTGCTAGTGTCAGAATGATTTAATTAATATTTATCACAAAGTGAGAGTAAGTAACGCCTTAGCAGTTAATATAATGTCATCAATAAAATAGAAAAGCCCGAAACATTGTGTTTCCCAATCTTAAACAATCCGGAGTGTGTTGTCTACGATAATATATGAATATAGGCGGCATATCCTTGAACCGTAATTGACTTTGGCCATAACAACGCTACTTGATGTAATCTCTTGTTTTTACCCTAATAAACTCGTTGAGATGGATAGATTTCGCAAGTACATTACTTTGAGCGGCATGTAGTCTTGAAACGAGTTTTCACTTACTAGACGGTCTAGTAAGAAAGTAAAGCGGTTTATTCCTCCTGTCAGTATAAATCGGAGTTGCTGTCGTCTCGAATGTTAGGGCAATTCGGAGAAACTGTTTGTGTGGGAATGTCTTTGTTGATCTGCGTTTCAAGTTCGTCCTCTCGTACGTTAATATAAGTTTCTATTTATATGTATAGCTTTCTTTACTTACAATGTGAATAGCCTAGCTAAGTTATCTATTCCGTTCTGTCCGTTTTTGATTGAAATATTCTCCATATCATCAGAAAACATAACGGTTAATGTAAATTATAAAATAATTATAAATGTAAATTATAAATATTTAGAATAATATATAAATTATAAATATTTATACCTCCAATTTGTATTACTATTCACGTTAATATAACATTACATAACTCCTAACATAAGTAATTTGAGAATATTATCTACAGTTGCACTTCAGATTACTTTATCTTTCCTTAAGGAAAAAAGCTATTTAGTTCAGCATTTTCATTCATATCACGACTTCTTGCAACATTAAAACATATCTCAGAAAAACCTAGGATGAACATCCTACTCGTTTTCATTTCCTAGATGTCAGGAAAGTCTGGGCTCTTGGAGACAGAATTTCTTTTGTGTTTTCTGTACTGTACTCAAAGGAATCCTTTTTTTAACACTACTCTAAGCGTTTTTGTTAGTACAACATTTGGTATTCCACTGCAGTGACTCCAATCAAGATTTGCTAGAAAGATTTACTATTTTCTTTTGAGTAGAAAATTCTGAAATAAAGAAATAAAATTCTATATCAGTGCTACAGGAATAATCTAATGTATAGCTGCAGTGCTACTTATTTATATCAATGACATAAATAAAATCTTTATCTTATAAAAAAATTAATGAATTAAGTTATACATAAGTTACTATCACCCTGAATGTTATCATGTATGTGATAATTTACATTATCTATATCGTAAAAGGACCGATACGATTATATAAATATTTCATTTTTTCAAATTTAGGATCTAATTTTGGAAATAATTTATATCTCTTAAATCAAAACTATTATTTTTTATTGTAAACAAACAAAGGGTCGTATATTTAAAATAAACATTCAGTCATATTAAACAATACGAGTTTACTCACGTGAAATTTTCGACCGATTAGTATCAATTTGACGTTAGCAATAAAAATGCATTGTTGTTCAATCAGCCTATATTTTTAACGACAGTCCAGATATTTTATGAAATGGAAGTGGTGGTGGAATTTAATGGTTTCAAATTAAAATATGCCAAATATATCACAACTCAGCACTAATTAGTTTGTAAAGACTAGGCTTGAGTTCATATTAGAGGCCTCGATGAAGTCATCTCAAAGCTAAATGTAGCTTTAATACTGCTTCTTTTGAGTTATCTCCGAGTAGATAACTTCACGTAGCTGTGAGAATAGTATCGATTAGTTCTATTACGTCAAGGAGATGATCATTCCATTTCTTCGCGTGGGTGTATGAGGTAACTAAGGGAAAAATACCAAGGGACAATGGGTAGCGACATGGGTAGCTGAGTAATTAATATTAATTTCATACATTACGTATTCCAAACACCGACCCTTCTAGATAGCAAGAGGTATAAAAGTTTAGACCTTTACTTTTACCTTTAATTCTAGACAGAATAATGTTGCGATTTAATTGAATTAATGCAGAATAAACTGTCGAAACAAATATACAAGTTCCAACACATGGAAACAATAAAACTACGTGATAAAATTAATTAATTTCATAAACTACTAATCTGTACGTTTTTATCTCACATATTTTGATATATGCATACTTACATTTTGAGAATACTTTGTCTTTTCATTCATTTTCAACTTTATTACTAAGAAGATGCCGTCTTTCATATGAAAATTAAGCAAATGATGAATGTTGTTTTGAAATACAAGCAGTATATATGAGTACATATAATAGCATCCGTTCTTATAAGTGTGGCGGCCATCTTAATTGTCTTCTTTGAGTACCGATCACTTGGAACCAATGACCACTTGAGAACGAGATTCGGCCAAGTCAAAGGAGTCAGTAAGAACGAAAACGTTGTGGTCAACGATTTATTTTGTCATTTAAAGTGAAACGAAAATATTTCTTAGGATTGTGGGCCTTCTGAATATTCTGTATCCGTTGTAATTACAATATATTAGTAATATTAGTAATATTCTTAATCGAGAAATATTGTACTGATTGGTTAGTGGTTATTACTTTTGTGAATGATTTATTTCTGTAAATGTTACTTTTTATTATCGAATACTTAAGTCAGTTATTTATTATCTAAACGCTTCAGTTCTTGCTTTGGCCAAACACAAACATTATTTGTATGTATATCTCATATTATTTATGATATTTGCACGCATACTGGTCTGGGAATGTCGAAGTCACGACAGTTCCATCAAACGAATCTGTGAATGAATCATTGTTTTGTTTGTCAACTTTATCGATCGGTAATGAAGAGAGATTTTGACAGTTGTTGACGTGTTTAATGAAGTAAAAATTATTTCTGATATGTTTTGTTTACTTAATTATCTGTCATATTTAAAGTTACCCATGTTAATTAATAGGTAGTCCTGTTGTACGTAGTACCTACTAATTCCACTTACCTATTGCAAAAAGATGCAGTGCACACGTAAATACGTTGAAATATGAATGATACAGTGACCTCTTTCGTTTTGATGACTTTAAGATCGGGTATGTGTTTGTCTTTTTGATCAGACTACGGCGAAATGAAAGGATCTTATATTGAATCAATATTAACTCTGGTACAATATCAATCTAGCTTATCCATATACAAATGACAAATAAAAATAGGATGTTTATGTTTTGGATATTATTATGAATAAAATTAGGAATATTTATTAGGAAACGTTTTCCCGAAATGTTATTCACTTCGCAATGTAAACATGCCGAGAGTGCTTTTTTTAAGTAGGTACTTCTTTTCAAATCATGTGTGCATAATTTTCGAAAATGTTCGCATTATTATTCAAATCAATTAAAACTAGAACTAGAACAATAATAATATAGAAGAACATCAGCTTTTGCTTCTACAGTTTCACATATCGTACGGAACGTGGAAATATGATACAATCATGAATATTTTTTCTGATAAAGGTATGTATTTTTTTGTTACCTACATACTAAACATTGTTTATTTTCATAATCAGCCTAGATATATACCGAGTCAAAAACTTTTGCCTCCAAAAACAAATATTCTCTACATAAATCAAATATCAGTGCGATATTCTTGCGATATTTTCCCGCCAGAGCGGATCACGTCGCTGGTTGCCATAAAAAGTATGTTATTTATGCCGATATGAGTCATATTAAATGTCCAATTGCTGTAATATTTTGAGGAGCCGGTATGAATTCGTTAGTTTGTTTGCTCCTTTGCGGCTTTTCCACAGGGAATTATCGTCGTCTTAACTTTTATGAACATCATGACGTACCCTGACGTTTCATGAAATTATAGCCATTGAAGTTCACGTCGTTACAAAGTTCACTCCGGTTTCGATTCTTTTGGTTTTCGGATAATCAAATTTTGGTATAAATTATCCTTCGAAAAAGTATTAAGTAAAGTCAGTTTATTCAGATAGTTTTTCAGGTTAATTAGTATGAATATAAAATAATCTATATATATAAAACTCTTGCATTACTGAGAGACTGACTGACTGACAGATAACGCATACAGAAACTACTGGGCGTAGAAAGCTGAAATTTGGTGTGTAGATTTCTAGGGTGGTAGACAGTTTAGGGGAGCACTAAGAAGGGATTTCATGAAATTCCCACGGGAAATGGATTTTTACTCACAAACTAAGTTGTGGGCTAAAGCTTCTTACATATATAGAAGATCAGAGTGCAGCTCTGAAATAAGATGACACAGATATTAGAATATTTCAATGTAATGTTCTTATCTTTCTATATTCTTATGTATTATATCTGTGATGTAAACAGCATATTATAAGCGACAATGACAAGTCTTTTATAGTATTACGCGATTACAAACAACATCGACTTGTGCACCATGGCAAGGTTTTTTTAAACACATGTACATGTCGTCTGTCTTTACTCCCTAGCTATTAGGCAAAGTTTAACTGAATAGCGGATAGCGGGGTCGTGGTTAACTTCATAAATGTTGCGTAAATCACAACAGACCATAAACAATTTGCATGCTACATCATAATAGCGCTAATAGTAAATCTCATTTACGACCTCTTAATGCACAGATTATGCTAACAACTGTTAACTAGTAGTTGATTTTGATGAAGTGTTTTGTGAACTAGCTATGTTGGATATTTTCGGGTTTTTAAATTATTGCAAATAGATCACTTTATCTTATCTAATAGTATTTTTTAATTTTCTTCGAAATATAATCCATACATCAGTATACTAACAATATAAAAGACAAAATTTCGTCAGTCTTTCTGTCTGTTACGGTAGGCAAACATAGAGGACAAAAGAAGAAGTAATAAAACAAACATATTGGAAGTTAAAATAAAGCTTATCGGTAATAAGATAATAAATTAATATTTGTGACGAAATCACAGACTGAAATGAAGATGAATCGAATCCAGACCACATTTGCAATATTGAAAATCATACCTGGAAAATATCAGCAGTACCGAATTCACATTAACAAAGTAGTTCAGTGTTAAATTTTAATCTGCAATCAGGATTTCTACAGATATGGAGTCATATTTGTTAAAAGCATTTAAGTACTAATATTAAGTTTAAAATACTGAATACAGACATAGCCTACAATATATGTATATATTACACCACATTATTCCTCCTATATGTGTAGATATTGAATAAATTATATATTTAGGGTGGTACCTATCAACTTTGACATTAACTTTAACTTAATAATATACACTTATTATTACTATTGATATTAACTTTTAAATGGCGTACTTTACCTTTGCGTTTTTCTGCTCAGGTTAATGTTAACGTCAAAGTAGTTTACTAGATGAATAAAAATAACCTTACAGAGGTTTACACACATTTTATGTGCGATAAACCAACAAGAATGAGATGAAGAAACTTTAATACCCAACGTAACGCTAGCGTGACACGCATAGATAAGTATCGTAAAAATACTGGAACACTTACTTCGCAAACAATATGAGCAAATAACTGATTGGATAAGCGGAGAAATTTGATAAGATTACACATTATTGCAACCCGTCTTAGGTGAGCGAGAAGGCAGTGCAACGCAGAGCGAGGATTTCAAACGTGTTAAATCCTACCAGTCATTTTACGCGTTTCTAATTCAATGCAACTTCACCATTTAATCAGTTCGGCGTTAAAGTGTCAATGACTTATTTTCATTGCCGCAGTTTTGATATAACTCCTTCTCTATTTGCACGTCTACCTGGGCCTATTGAAATTCAAGAAACAAGAAATAAATCAAAGTAATGAAGAAATTTAAATTTATTTAAGATATTTAATTTAAAGTAATGAAGGTTTTATTCGCCAAGGAATGAGCCCCAAATGTACGACATGCGACAGTTGGAAATGTGTGTATTTACGTGAGCCTGTGTTGTCGCCATATTTTTCATTATATACGCCTTGTGTCGCATCGCGTCGTGTCGCAATAGTTGCGCAGCTAGGACACCGAGTGATGGTTCTGTACGACCATTTTTAGGGGTTTTGTTGCCTTTTTCAGGAAAAAATTGTCGTCACTCTTTTTGAATTGCGCCATCTTGTCATCTCTTGGGAAAAACAAGAGGTAGCGCTCATCCCACAAAATAAACTATGGTTTTCCTAAGGGACTACGATGTAGGAAATGGTTCTTCTGGTACTGTGTGAAAACATTTTTTTTATTGTCAAAATATACCAGTATGAAGAAAGTAACAACTATTTTATTAATAATTTATTGTATTTTTTTCCGAAAAAAATGTGAATGTACACGACAAAAAGTATTTCCACCGAAATTTCCAAAATCAAGTGACTTGACACATTATATTGGTAAACAAGAATATCATTAATCTTAAAGTTGAAACACAATATCCACAGCTAATGAGTGGCTCGTCTAGCAACATCGATTAATAATAATAATGGTGAATGCTGTATTCCCTGGGTGTACTTCAGTTAATTCATTAGGAGCATTCGCGCGAACTGAAATGACTAATTAATGTACCGTGTTCGGAAAATCACAAGTTTAAGTAGCGATATTCATTGAGTAATTTTTGTGTATTAGTGTAGTTGCTAAATTTATGCACACCGGTTAAGAATTCAGGACGCTCAATGGATTTATGAAACGTGCGCACGAGCGCTTTTTTCATATGCGATAAAATAATGTTGCCATTGCTATAGATCTCCCCCTATACAAGAACATTAAGTATCTTTGTTGTATTCAAAATCAAATCATTTATTCAGAAATTAGGCCTTCACAGGCACTTTTTCACGTCATATTCTAAATTAAATGATATTTACCAAAGCTACAAACTACTAGCATTTCGGAACGGCCACTGCTGAGAAGAAATGACGAAAGAAACTCATTCAAACAGTGTTGGTCCCTATTATGCCAGAAGGGCTTACCATTTTTTAAATATAAATTTATGTATAATTAACCAAACAAAATAAACAAAAAAACCAAACAAAAAAAAATTTGACGTTGTCAAGAAAAATGCCTATATTATTAGCACAGTTCCGAACAAAATATTTTTTGTATCGTAAATTATCATTTGATTAAGGTTAACAAAACGAATAAACTTTGGCACAATGTTATGAAAAATCGTCGTCTCTTTCAAATACCACCTTTACGAAATCAAAATTTAATTAAAGCGATCCCATCAACCTGTCAAGCGAAGAACTTAAATATTAACCTACCGTTATACTTAATTAAGATTTTATTTAGGTAACTTCTTGAACCACCGCAACTTCAATATGGCAGAACTTTACACAAGACATTAGGAAATTTATACCCTTTAATTAAAACTCGTAAAGTTATTGTAAAACAACGAACAACTATGTCGAATATTTTATGACATAATTTCTCTCTTACTTGCAATCTGCGGGAGTGATTTCTTAAAATATGGATGGATATATCATATATCCGTATTCTACTAATAGTATAAATGCGAAAGTTTGAGACGTGTGTATGTATATTTGTTACTCTTTCGCAAAAAATCTATTAGACGGGTTTTTATGTAATTTACTACACGGGTAGAATATAGCCTGGAATAACAAATACTTACACCCGAAACACAATACAACTTTTAACCCGAAACTCCCACGGGAGTGAAGCTCGGGGCGCGGCTAGTATCACATAATTATCTAAGAGGAAGCCGGGGACTTGACCAATAAGCACGGGAAAAATCTTAACCGTCATAATGTCAAATTATTCATATAAATAGTTTTTGATATTCTGTCTTTTGTGGGCACAATTTTTTATAAAAGTGAGGTAATGAATTCTTTCAAAAGTGATGTATTTTCTACGGCTAAAAACAGTGAGGTTGAAATCAACAGAAGCATCTGTTTGCCGCCATTTTTACTGTTGGTATAAATGGATCAGTTCAATTAATTAATTTTCAAATAGAGCAATAGAATAATAGACGTTTACGCCATAACATTTCATGTTATATCAACCGACATGTTTTTATACACACGTAGGTAGATATCTATATAATTTAATAAATGTGTTTAGGAATTTCCTCAACGTTATTTGGAAAGTAAACATCATCACGACGAAATTATGAAACAACAGTTTCTGTATATCAGTTTTTATTGCTTTATGACGCAACTAGCTTCGCCCCGGGGTTTCGCTTCCATGGGAAATTTAAGATAAAATGTGCTTTTCCCTTTTTTTGTATCGTGAATTATCATTTTATTTAGCTTAGCAAAACGAATGTTATGAAAAATGGTCGTCTCTTTCTAATACTTACCTTTATGAAATAAAAATTTAATTAAAGCGATCCCATCAACAACCATGTACCAAATTTCATTCCGATCTGCCCAGTAAATTTTGCGTGCTTTTAAAATTTGTCTAGTTTCAAAAGATGTATTTAGGATTTAAAAAATCAGAAAATATCCATGATACTGTAGCCATATGTATCTTGCATGAAAGTTAAACTATCAATATCACTATAAAATATGCTAGTATCCCGGTTATGTCATAAAATTTATTAGCCCTACCGTCAAATTAGGACGAGCGTCGGAATTTTCAGTAGCTGTAAAAAATACTTTTATTTTACCACTAAAACGTATATTTTATGGCACACGATGAAAATACTTGTATAAACTAAACTAGATTTGTATGAACGTTGTGTGTTTAATACAATTTTCATAATGTACTTACTGCTTTTGCTTTTAAATTTTTAATGTATGAATAGAACGTTGGGATCATGAAGCAAAAATAGAGAAGACGCTTTATTACCGTTTCTCTAAGAAAAGTTTAATGACTATATATTGGGCTGAGGCAGATGAGTGGGTAAGCGGTTCCACCATGGCTTTGCCTCTCTCTGAACGGAACACTGAATAAGCCTCTCGCCTCTTTACATGAGCCTTTTATTGCACAAGTTATACATTGGTTCCTTAGCACTGGAAAATACCGAGGTATTTTGTTCGTGGTCACTCGCCACGCAATTTGCAGGCCTGCGCGATTGCCCGCATCTAGCAGTACTTTATGATCCCAGTATTTAGATCGATTTGAGGTGACATAGGCATGTATATCTTAAAGTGGGTTGCTCCAGTTAACTTTGATGTTAGCTTTAACCTGCGCGCCGACAAACGTTTGCGTTTTTCTGTGCAGGTCAAAGTCAATGTCAAAGTTGACTGGTGCAACTCACCCTTAGTCATTTATGTTTCAGTATACTTATATTTTTTTCAATTAATACTTTCTTCCTATTTTACGATTCTAATTTCAATCCAAAAGAGTGGAGCGGTGACTTAGGAATGTTGTAATTAAACCAAGAAATTGGTATAAAGCAATTTTTTCCGCTCCTCCTTTATAAATTTGATCTCGAATCGCATTTCGGAATGAAAATGTAGTATGAAATAGGAGGAAAGTAAATTAAACTTCGTCCGTGGATTTTGGTACAAAAGAAAATTTCTTTGAGACCAGAAGGGAAGCTTAATTTTATTTTCAGTTACGTTTCTTTCTTTTTCTTTGCATCGAAATGGTGTCAAAGACTTTTTCATTACAAAAATTGATCATTAAGATATCTTTTGGTTTCCCAAATTTTAATTGTAATTTGAAATTTTACTGACATTTATAGCAATTTTATATTATTCAAAATAATTTAAAGCAATATTCATGTTACACAGTATTATGTTCCTGAATTTTTGACATCTCATTAACTTTATGCATTTTAGAAAGTGTATGCAAGAGTTTAAAATAAAACTAACAATTTGTCTGTGCCAAGTTCCGTCAAACAAGTTAGAGGAATGTAGAAATAGGCGGTGACGGCGAGCGTTGAAAAGTTCGGATTTAAAAATAGACTCGCAACTGGTCCCAACTTTTGGGTAATGCATTTAAACTTCATACAGTTCAGAGCACATGAATGTAAAGAAAAAAAAAACTTCTTTATTTTCGAGTAGAAATAGCAAACAAATTAAATTTATTTAGACATTTGCCTTATTATTGCGGACTTCTATGGAGCAGGAGAAGGGACAGTTTGGGCAACAAACATTGTAATTATTAAAAATATCACAGATGTGCGCCTAATTAGGCGTGAAAGAAAGTAAAATAATATAAAATTATATGATGATAAAGAAACCTAAATTATTAAAATTAAATTACTTCTGGCTTAAAAGTGCTTCTGTACAAATGTGCCCATCGCTCTAGAACATGTTTAATAAAAATAACTCTGAACGAAATTGTAGAATAAAAGGGGCAACTTTCAACTTACAATATAGTTCATTTTGTACTTTTGTATCGTATAATCATTAGCTATTCCATACAAAAACAAATGTATAAATCACCTGAATTTTTTTTCGCGATTTCGGAGTTGCTCCCATACAAAAATTTGACACAAAAGCCAGGTTTGTTTTTATTTTGACACAGAAAAACAAAAAGACCTAACGAAATGGGCAGCGTCGGGTCATTACGTTAATTTGTCAGGCGTTCTGGAGTTCCCATTACATTCCGGCCAATGTGTGGATCCCATAAAGGAGACCGTTACTTTCACTAGTCAAAGACAAGGAATCAATGCCTTTATGGTTAGAGCTGCGTAGCAGAATCAAAGTGGATCGGAACATTCGATTTTGGAAATGACTTCTGAAAAATAAAATTCATCCTTAATATCTATTTATACAAAACTCTTGCGTTACTGAGTAACTGACTGACAGACAACGCACATCCGAAATTACTGGGCGTAGAAAGCTGAAATTTGGTGTGTAGATTCCTAGGACAGTGTAGCGGGAGCACAAGAAGGGATTTCCTGAAATCCCCACGAGAAACTGATTTTTACTCACATATAAAGTTGTGGGCAAAAGCTAGTGTACTAAAAAACGAAACGAAACGAAATCAAAATCGGTTCAGTCATTTGGCTGCTACGATACTACGGAAAGACATACAGATACACAGACACGTTAAACTTATAACTCCCCTCCGAGTGTCGTTAAAAACGGTTAAAAACGAAAGTTTGTTACATATTCACGCCTAATCTATTCAACCAATCTTGAAATTTCGCATACATATAGTTAGGAGTACGGAGAAGGACATAGTGTTAGAACTACTTTATAAATCGGAAAAATTACTTGTTCCGTAGGAAGTTTACGCGGACGTAGCTGCGGGATAAAGTTAGTCATATAAAAATGCGAAAATTCGCATTTTTAATATGAATTTCGTATTTTATTACTTTTTGCAACCTAACTATGTACTTAGGTTACTGCGGGCGGAGCTGCGGGCAACAGTCAGTAAATAATAACACTAGTAGTAGAGTCGATAGCACATAAACCTATGCCCAAATTCATTGCAAACTCGCGCTATTACCTCGCCACAGAAGTTCATGTAGGGTAACTTGACGTGCTGTTGACTGTACATCTTAACAGTATAACATACGTAAGTTCTATATTGTTTATTACTTCGCTTTCCTCTTTGCCAAGTTCCCAACAGGAACCTACTTGGTGATTTACTACTTGTACAAGGATTGTTACATGACTGTTAAAAAAAGGGAGTGTTATGTTTCAAGGAGGTGAGGTTTTTGCTTCAAATTTTAACGTCGATTTCATTGTTGGGTAAAAGTATCCCCTTTTTGTTTCCAACCACTTGCTCCACTATATTACCTAAAAACTTTCCTTGCATTAATTACGATGTCACAGTATAGCTGTGACATTGGAAATTGCATTTTTGTTTTTTTATATATTACTAATTGCGCCCTGGGGCTTCGCTCCCGTGGGAATTTAGGGATAAGAAGTACCCTATGTGTTATTTTAGGTAATATTCTACCCGTGTACCAAATTATAACAATCCGTCCAGTAGATTTTACGTGAAAGAGTAACAAAGATACACTCATACATCCTCATAAACTTTTGCAATTATACTAATATGTAGGATTGTGGAATTATTAATGAAGTATATATTTCAAAAGATAGAAGTATATATTTCAAGTTTTATATATATTTAAAAAGTTGTTAAATCGTTGATTTTATTGATTATACTAGATATCTATATAGGTATACTAGGTATATATTTTATTGCATGTGAATTATCAACGTAATAAAAGTTGTAGTGAATGCCGTGCACGTCTGTAAAAGATGTAAACATTAGAACTAGACTTAAGATTTAATGTAAAAATGTAATGCTTATGTTTATATTGTTGATGTGCCAATAAATAAATAAATAAATAAACAATGAAGAAGAAATAAAAGAAGATAATGAGATTCTATAGTAATTCCGATATTTGTTTAACTTTTCCAAATTCGATCACAAAAACTGCTTGCCTAAACAACATTGTAAGTATGATCGAATTAGATTTGAGCGATCTAGAAAATTTTTAATACAAAAATATCTGTTCTTATAAAGGTTTTCTTTTGATATTGACTTGTTATTGGCTGAGTCTCAGATAACAGCGTCTTTTTATATTTACATCTACTATTATTATATAGAGCGTTTGTGAGATTGTATGTTTGTATGCGGGTAATCTCCGAAATTACCGAACCGATTTAAAAAATAATTTCACCATTAGAAAGGTACTGAGGAAGGTTTAGATGTATTTATTATGGTTTTATACTTGCCAAGCCGGGACGGGCTACATAGGAATAATGTTCCATGTACTTTTACTTTAACCTGTGACTTTTTTGATAGACTACTTGATAATAGACAAAATGGCGTACTTTGCGTTTTTCCACGCACATTAAAGTTGATGTGAAAGTTGACGGGTGCAACTCAGGGTGAATATTGCACTGTTCAAAACAACAATCGTTCGGAGTCAAATAACATAGATTTAATCATCTAAATACAGTCATTTGACGAAAGGATTATTATGATTGAAATTGAAAATTGGTATTTGAGCTCAGTTTCCGTAAAACAATTTCTTTAGAAAGATCGAAGATCGCTGACGACGCCATCATCTGCAAAATTAATTACTTAAAATTCTAATAAACTGATGAATATCAACATTTTGAACGATGTACAAAGTTATACGTAGTTTAGTTTGACAATTTACTGCTATTCCCTATATTATTTCATAAGCTGGTTTTTCATTCAGAAACCACGATGATAAACATAAATAGATATTAAAAGCATAATATTCAACGGCCCAAAAATAGCTCAAAGGTTGAACACAAAGAACAGTAAAATATATGTTATAATTACATAGTAAATTTGATGAATTTCTTTCTTTTCATTTCAGGTAAGTCTTCTATTATCTTCTCTTCCTTATCACGCATTTATGTAAGTAACCTATTTTAAAATCTATAGTATTTTGCAATAGTTCATAACCAAGGTGGTCTGATCAAAATGAATAAACCCATTTATTTAACGACTATACAAACGATATGGTTTCGATTATTGAACATTTCGAAAGCACGAAAGTGCTTCTATATTGGTATCGATGGGGAAAATGTATCACGTTATAATTGGTTATTGGGTTAATGTTAGCCATGTGGGTATTTTTGGAGGTAACAAAGAGTTTCATAATGACTATGAAGAAATTGAAGAAATTGACTAAGATCATCAATTGTATGACGTATGCCGTTTTGTGTGACAATTTGAAAAACAAAACGTTCCGTTTATAATTAATTATATATTTCGTTTATAATATTGCACCTTTAAAAAATCTAATTCATGCAATATTCTAACCTTTGACCTCTCAAAGTTGTCCTTGACTAAATGACTCGTTATTTTTACCTTATTTACTAAATCCGATATTTGGAATTCCGTCCGTGTCTCGGATCCAAGTTTGCAAAAGACTGAGGTAAGGTTTAGATTGGATATTTGTAATTTCAGGCTCTTCATTAACCTTAAAGACTGTTTACATAATTTCTAGACAGAAAGAAAATTATTAACTAAGATGGCACAGTTTTCAGAAATGAGTCTTGGATTTTGGATGCCCTCTCTCTTTCATCGTAAAATAGTGATAGTTTGTTGCCTCGTCAAGCTTTATCTACTCGACTAATCTTCTTGAAAGGTACACATACTGGGTGTCCCAAGATAAGTATACATACAAAATGGTAAGACACGTTACCTCGCATAAAGGAACTATCCTTTATGCACAGTTTCGAGCTAAGCCTTCGATCGCGCAGAATCGAGACACAATAGATAAACAATTGTTTAACTGGCGCATTTGTATCGGTTCGTAAAGTTCAATACTTCTAAAATATTGTCGTCAGTCGCGTCCACTATACAAATACAGACCTTATGAGTACCATTTTTAGAAGTGTTCATTTGAAACTTTGCTAGAATCTATCCAAGGTAGATGTACCTCGGATAGACTCTAGCGAAGTTTCAAGTTACCAGGTCACTACTTCACCGAGAAAGATACAGGCTATTTTCATCTCGAAAAAAGTTTCACGGACTACTGAAGCAGCGCTGTAAGGACTGTATAGTGCAGTCAACAGCACATGAACCTACCCAAATTCATTGCAAACTCGCTGCTATTACCGCGCCATAGAGGTTCATGCGGGGTAACTTGATGTGCTGTTGACTGTACATCTTACATATACTTACGTTGGCAAAGCATCGTTAGAACAAAGCATTGTAAGTACTATGAAAATATCGGAGTAACAAAAATCGCAGTCTGAAGTTTCGCAGACACGTTGAGAACCCATTAATTTCGGAATCAGCACTTTCTATAAAGCATTTAATTTTCTTAATTCGGTCGCTTCTTCAAAATGTTCACTGTTTACATTAGCTACTTTCTTATTTTCCTTATAATTATTTTCTGGGTGGGATGTTATTTTACACGAGAATTTTTGGAAATAAAAGAATATAAAAAAAGAAAATGTCTACTTATTAGTCATTTTGTATTTTTGTAACAAATAAACTTAAAGTCTATGACATGGATTAGATTTTCAAGAATAACATAGGTTACGTTTTATCTAAAAAGTAAAGGCTTATGTAATTTGTTTTATACCAAGTATATAACGGGTTCTTTCTTGTTTTGTCTTTTAGCTCCTAAACTAAATCAAGTTACCGAGAAAATAAAAAAAAAATCAATTATATTTAATTAAGAAAACGCGGAATCCCTAAGCTGCCAATTTGAAGACTCATGGCGCCTACGAATTATTTTCCGG
Organism: Plodia interpunctella; assembly: GCF_027563975.2. Taxonomy (NCBI): domain Eukaryota; kingdom Metazoa; phylum Arthropoda; class Insecta; order Lepidoptera; family Pyralidae; genus Plodia; species Plodia interpunctella. The sequence goes on from NC_071302.1 coordinate 3,440,424, forward strand.
GAAGTGAGATAAACGAATTATCATAATAAAGTTACAACACAAATTAATTATATTATAGAAGTGACTCCACAAAATTTACAACTAAAATGCAACGTTTATGCTTTTTTATGTATATATGTTCTATAAAAAGGTCTTAATCTCTTAATCTTAAGGCCTTTCAGAAAAATAAATACTCATTGAGCCCTCAAACAGAGTCGATGCGCGACGTGACTAATTTTCACCGAATATTTCACTCATATTGAGTCCAACCCAAAATCTGAATTCCCACAGAGCATCTGCGGAGAATAGATGAAAATACAAATACAATATCACGTTTTTATTTCTATAGACAGAGCCAGTCGCGAAACCTTGATCGTATATACTACGAATAGACAATATTAACGAATGATTTACTTTTACAATCTACGCTGGAGAAGCAGCTAACTTATCCTGTTTTTCGTTCGCTTTCTGACCAGGAAGGATTTCTATCTTTTCGTTATACTATCTCGCAGCCAAATAACCTATAGCTTTGTGACCCCATACCGTCAAATTGGGTCAAACTTTATTTATTCCATTTGAGATATTCGTCTATGCTGTAAAGTAACGAAGGCGAATGGTTTTGTTATTTAATTTATTGTAACCTATTTTTTGCCCATTAAAGATATAATTAATTATCTGTTATCGAAACAGCTTTCCGCATGAGTACGTATAGTAATTAAATTATTTATATTTATATATTTGCCATTGGATTTCGAATAATCAATTGGAAAACATATAGTGTACAAATTTCCAATAGGCCATATTGGTTGACTAGTATATTGGAGTTTATCGAGGAAAATTATAGAGTACCTCTACCTCTACCTACCCTACATACTTCTATATTTTTTATCTATACTATTATTATAAAGAGGTAAGCGTTTGTGAGTTTCTCTGTTTGAGGCGGGTAATCTCTGAAACTACCGAACCGATTTCAAAAACTCTTTCTAATGAGAAAGGTAGGCACATTATCCAAGACTGCTACAGGCTATACTTTATCTCAAAATTTCCACGGGAGCGAAGCCCCGGGCGACATCTAGTAATTTTATCGTTTCAGAAAGCACAAGGAACTGGATATCTATGCTTGTAATATCATCTAAATATACATAAACGATTCAAGGTTTAACCGCAACTCAATTTATCAAATTAATCGTAAAATATTCAGGTAAGTAAATCAATTTGCTAACGGTTATACGAAATACGAGTGGAATTCCACGTTCCTGCCCTCAACGCTGCCTATTCAGCTTCGTTAATGGCCTACGCACAGGAATCTGTCGCTATGATGCCAGTTCAAAATTTCACCAGGAGGCATACTATTGAACTGAACATACGATGTAGGTACGGAACGAAAACGCGAAACGTGTTTCGTTTATTCCTCTAGCAACAGATATTATAATGTTGCAATTAGAACGGTCGACTCGACGAAGAAGAAGTAGAAGAAGTTTATTTCTGTGTAAAAATGGTGTACTTATCTAATAAATAAAATAAGAACATTTCGTGGTTCGAAAATCAATTTCAAAAATCTTTGGTTTTTCTACTGAAATCATGTATTTCTTGTTACGTTATATTTTGGAAGCCAATGGAAACTTTACGTCTATCACCAGATTGACCATAAGAACATTTAGACCAGGCATACTGATTTTAAGGCTATTTTGATTCGTATATATTTTTAAATTTGATACTTTTTGCCTATACCATATAATATCTCTACTATTATTATAAAGAGGTAAGCGTTTGTGAGTTTGTATGTTAAATTTTTTAAACTATAAAAAAATTTAATTATATATAAAAAATAAAATATAGATTTTTTTTTATCTTAAAATATTTATTGGAAATTATTAAATATTTAATAATTTATTTCTTTTTTGTTCCTGGCGGGTAATTTCCGAAACTGTAGAACCGATTTCAAAATTATCATATACATTTTCACCATTAGAAAGGTACATTATCCAAGATTGCTATTGGCTATATTTTATCTCAAAATTCCCACGGGGGCGAAGCCCCGGGCAACATCTAGGAAGTTATATAAAGGGTATATTCAAAGAGTAAATAATATACTTTATTACTTTATATATACAAACGTTTTTAATTACGTCTAAGACTATTATCTGCCTGTTTACAAGATTAATGTCTCATAATATATTCCTCTTATTCAACACGTCAATATACACGTCCCTTCAGAAATTCCCAATTATTCAAAGGTTCTGTCGATTTGACATTCAAGTACCGAGTAATGAGCTCGGCGAGCCTGGAGGTCAATTTACAAAGCTTCGTCATCAACTAACGCAATTATTTGTGCCTGTTTCTAGCGTTGGCGTAGCTAGGAATAATTTGCGCTGGGTTCAAACACTGTATAGACGCCCAACCCTACTAAGCTGCTTAAGTAGCATTATATGTAATGACTGGCTTTTGCAATAGGTTTCAGCGTAAATTAAACACTTAGTGAGTTCAATTATATCGTTATATACCTAGGTACCTAAAGGATAGTATTATTTATCTTCCAATGAATATACTCGTCTACTAAATACTTGTAAATTCTCGTTGTGATTAAAATTTGTAGATTATTTTATGGAAATATTTTTTTAACCTTAATAATCTTCTCAGCTAAAATTCATTTTATATAAGAGTTGTCCGTGTGTGCTATGAAAAAGGACGCTGATCATGGTCCAAGGGCTCCCTAAGCTTAAGGACCCTGGTGCACGACAACACTGAGCCCTTCAGTCGCTACGTCACCAGCTTCTCTACTAATTAATAGCCGTGGAGAAATATGGTGATTAAATTCGATTTGGTGACAAGTTGTAAACATGTAACACCTTTCATTTGACAGCTCAAATTAGAGTAATTTGACACCCGTCATCTTTGTATTTGACACCCCTTTTGTGTCAAATCTAAGAAAACCCTAAACTCACGTAGACCCATGGAATTAGTAGGTACTGTTGTACGGAGTAGGTACCTATTAATTCCATGCGTAGACCTCATTTAGTCTATAATTACCTTATACAAATTGTCATTCAAGTCATACATTTACCAAAACAATTATGATCAGGAAGAGGTTGTAGAAAACATTTCTCACGAAATATTCTTATTTCGTATATAAGTTAATGCTATTAGTTTTGCATTAAATTACACGTGCTATTATTCCATTTAAATTATTCCAAATAAATTTTTATTCAATCACAAATCAATAATTACATTAATTAATTAAATTATTCCAAAAAAAGAAAGTTAGGTAAAGTTTTGGTGAATTTCTTCACATCTTGATTTTCTTTAAAACTAAAAATACGCGAAAAATTGAGCTCATTTTAGTAAATTTGTTATTTAATATTCAAATGTCTTCGATTACAGAGATTATGTCATTTGAGTTATTTTTTTAATGAACTCTTTAACTGTGCCTCCGTTGGGATATCATTAATCATTTAGATTATTGAAATTAGGCTCAGGGTAATAGCCGTATACATAAAATAATGGTACGTTTGATTGATGATCGTAACAATGATTTGTTTGTCAAATGAATGGTTTTGTTCTCATTTATATCTCAATTTCATTTCTTTTGGTACAAATCCGAAGAATAGGAAAGAAAAGTCTAGAAAAAATGGCATAGTCATAGAGAAGACTGAAACTTTTATATTCTTCACAGTTTCACAGGTTTGTACAGAGAGTCAGCGACTCCGAACTGAAGATAAATTTAGCTCATGGTGAATGAGTTTCTGAAATAATAACAGTTTGCCCATGGGAGATCTATAAAATATAGATTCTGTATCTCATCTAAATGTTTTCTCGGTTTCTTTCTTAGCCATTGAGCTTTGGACCCCAAAGGCCGCTAGTATCTTTAGTTTATAGACGTTGTTCTTAATTAAAAACGTAGAAATGTTTTTTTTTACATATACATTTTATTTACTTCGTATTTAGAATATAATTGGCGTTAATTGATGTTAGTTGAATGATTAAATCATCACAAAAAACGAATATAAATAATTACAAAAGTATGTCTTCTCTTTGGGAAGTAGGTGCGAAAACTTAAAAAAAAAAAACGGTGATGATTTTTTTAAATACCTACCTCGTAAAAAAACCACTACGTGCGGTGAAAACTGCTGTAAATAATAGCTTGAAAGCCAATTCTTTTATATCGCCTCCAAAGAGTGAGTGTCAGAGTATGTAACCTTAGACAGAGATAGGCACCGATAGTTCGACACTTGACACCTCCATTATTAGATCGATAACAAGAAAGATATGCATAAGAGTATAGTGTCGTAAACCTATAGAATAATGAGGCTCGAGTGTAGCTCTAAGCTACACTCGAGTTACTATTAATAGATGAGTTAAAAGTTGAATTTATAATAAAAAAATATAATCAAACTAGCTGCACCTCGGGGCTTCGCTCCCGTGGGAATTCTGGGATAAAAAGTACCATGTATTTTTCTAGGTTATAATTCTACCCGAGTAGTACCAAATTTCATAATTTCTTTTCAAAATTCCACCCCCAAAAAATGTGATGTGCAAATATCACATTTTATTCTAAATATAAAATTATATGAACAGTGAACACGCTTTGTAATTTATAATATAATTTTTAATAAGCCACGTAGCTTAAACGCAAATGTTACTTTGTTTTACTTTAATTACGAGACACGCCAATCTGGGATTTGGAGATCACAAAATTAATCTTGATACAAAGACGGTGGGATTAGACAATTTAAAATGAAAATAAATTGGAGTCCCACATATATAAGTACTAACAGATCGTACCGGCTTCACTTGGACGACTGAGCAATGACGAATGAGCAAAACTATGCGGCTAGCTAATAAAACTCAATAGACTGTTTTTTTTTTCTTTTAATACCAACAAACAAACAAAAAATCCTGCAAACAATTTTGTTGCCGACTGTCCTAAAACGTGTTAAAAATAGTCAAAGATTCCGAACGGAATATAAAACAATTAACAATATGTCTGATCCCCTGTGTATATGTCCATAAGGGATCAAACCGGAATAATTATGCCAAACAACTAAATTTTCAATAAACTAATAAAGTTTTGGAATTGTTTTCAAATAATAATCCACAAATGGTATATAGCTAGTTTAGTTACGAGAGTTATTAAACTAATTTACCTGCCAGTAATGGCGATATAATCTTATTGTCGTTCTAGTGTAATATTATAATAGTGAAATTTCAAATATTTCCTGCTTATTAGTTACCAAATTTTGGCTTAATTGACTTACTATAAAAGCGTATTATACCAGTTAGTAAAATATTGGTGTAGCCAATATTTTCCTAACTTTACAAGCTTTTATATTTTATATATCTTGCAATATATCTATAATTATCTCTGGTGGAATCTTGCAACTAAATTTTGAAGCAGATATCTTCAACCGATTGAGCTGAAATTTTGTTTGGATGGTACGTTTACTTTGGATGACAATGCTACGATAAGCATGACCTGGTAGTGTACCTAGGAATGCCTCCAGACGTGGGACTTTTCATCGGTTGATGCAAGGACATGATATTTTTGTCACACATTGAATACAATAACATCTCTCCGACAATAATAAAAACCTGTTTCAAAAATAATATTTCTGTTAAAAAAATATTTTAAATTTCATGGCTTTTTGCTTCTTACCTATGTACTCTCATTCTGAAATATAGGTAATACGCAAGTTCTGCAAACCATTTAAATGGCAATTTATCTTTATTGAATATAACTTGTTCCTTTTTCGAATAAAAAATCCTCCATGACCATGAAATGTTATGTTCGGAAGAATACTAGCACAAAACGAACGGCTGTCATTGTTTAAAAAAAAAAAACTAATTATTTTCGAACTGAGATTCGAACAATAACTCGATAACAATGATGGATCAACACATATAATAAGGCACATACACAATGAACGCAAACTCGTCAGTGGTATAAAGCTGTGTGTAGGCTACTGAGCACCGTATTGTGTACTCCCGCCCAATTATTGGTCTGATCACAATGAACACGCAATGGACTAGCTGTGCACGTGTAGATGACCTTGTAAATATAATTTTTATATACATAATGTTATCAAAACGCGGAAGTTTAAAAAACACTATATTTTTTTACTTTAGAACTTTAGATTTGCTCTTTTTGTGGATACTAATCGTAAAGTGTTATTTTTTATTTTTTTAATATTGTTAAGGATAAAGTTGTGATCGATCGATCCAGAACTAAAACAGCGTTGAACCTGCAAAGTTGGAGAAAATTGATGAAACAAATATTTTTCATGAAAAGATTGAGCTAAAAACATAATTGTACTTTAATCCATTAAAAATACTATTAAAACTAGCTAGTACATACTAAGATATTTTACCACAATATAGATTTTATCTGCCTTTTACCTGCTCAAGGAATATTACAAATATTCGCCATTCAAGAAGCAAATTGAGTACATATATCTTTTTTTTTTTCTTTAATATTGTGTCAATGAAAATGGATAAATTGACTACTTATTAATTTTACATGTATTTATGAGTATACTTTCCACAAGATGCAAACAAACAAGACGGCAAAAATTATGTCAGATGCCTTTAGGCGACTTGAACAAATTCTATAATACACACTCGTTACGAAAGAATAGTAACACGAATAAAAATAATCGTATAAAAATCACCTGAGCAGAAAACTTGCGAAGAATTACACTAACAAAAACGATGTTCTTAAAAAAAACAGAGAATTCAAAAGTTTAAACCGTCTTACAATTTTCCCAACTGGACGCAATCGCGGTAAAATAAATTCCTGGACGAATGAAAGTTGTTGACATGTTCCCTGAGCGCTGTCTGCGCGAATTATTCTTTCTCTTGGTTTACCCCAGAGTTCTCAGGTGCGGAACCCAAACTTTAAAACTGTTCGGACGGCTCTACTCCGTTCAAGTGTTTCTTAGCTGTAAGTACGTGGTTTAGCACTTTTTGGGAAGTGTTAAATTTAAGAGTTTTTTTTATTGTGGATGCAAGATCGGCACGTTTCATATTGATGTACACAATTTAATGTTCTATTCTGTTGTTCACAAAACGAAATAGTAACTATATTTGTAGTCTAAAAAATAGTTACAAAGGTGGATTTGGCTGCTCTTTCATATTCCATGTTAAAGGTTATAGGTCAGGTCAAGGTCACCTAACTGGTGACTGATAAGCTTACTGTCTAGACTGTTACGAACAAATAAATATGCGATAACATACTAATACCACAATGGCCGCTTATTAAGGAAACCAATCATACTGATGCCTAATATTTTCCGTGTTTCAAAAGTCATTAACGTTCCAATATTGTAATGTTAAATTTAAAAAATCAAATCAGAATTTTTAGCTGTCGCTGTCGTCATCCTTAAAATAGAAATAAATACAATTATTTCTTTTAAATTCCGAACTTTTGACGAAAAATATTTGAAATTTTTGATAAAATATTTGATTGGCGGATGCATTTCTGTACACTTTCTGACGAAGCATTGTTGCGGATATTTCTAATTGTATTAAATAGGTACTACATAAATAAAAAATCCGAACTAGTTTAGAAATTCAAAAGGAGTATCATCATGAAATTTTGCAATTGATAGCAATTAATTTCAAGTTTACAACAGTCGCAAGCATAGATGGGTTTATGGGCAAATACTGGGATAACGCCCATCTACGATCTCCAGTGTTGGGAGTTTCCTTAAAAATTGGGGCACCATTTCCTGCTCTAGTGTGCACTAGCCTTAACAACAGTGACTTTATTAGCTCTATTGAACGAAATCCACGTTCTCAACCAGTCCACGTATACATGTAGGTATACTACAGAGTACGAAGTTGTATAAGCGAAATTAATTGCTTTGCTGTGAATAGGTGTGTTATATACACTGTCTCACGTACAGTCAATAGCACATCAAACTACCCAAATCATGGAAAAATCGCCTATGTAATAGTTAATTGCAATGAATCCGATTTATATTACAATAGATTACGTACATCCTGGGTTCCAACGCTCAATGGCTGCGCAAGCAACCAAGAAAATGCTCAGATGAGAGACAGAAAGATATGTATTTTTCCCTCTCAAAATCTACATCGAGATTATAATTTACGTGCATTATAGCTTGATGTAGATTTCAAAACAAATGGAAAAATTATTAATTAAAATCGCTCCTATCAAATTTATCCATTACACTAAGGTTGATTACATTAATGACCGAAACGAAGACCGATCACAAACACCTGAACATAATTAATTATGAAACTTTTAATGACACAGTTATAATGATGCCAAACGAATACTTGAAAGAGGAGAATTCTCTTGTGTATCAATCAATACAAATACTGCTTTTTGTAAAAGTAAATTTCGGGATAAAAAGTACCCTATGTCCGGTACCGTATATACCGTCTTGAAGATTTTGCGTGAAATAGTAAAAAAACACGTATTATTGCGTATTAATTCCTTATAAACTATCACATTTATATGATGAGAAAATTATTTGAGTTTGTCTCTTTTCGCATTTTTTATAAAGCTGAGCCAATTTCAATATGGTTTACAAATAAATTAAAACTTTGAATATAAATTAAATTATAGTCTCCTACGCATATGCCTACGTCTTCTGAATCAGAATTTAGTATTTGTTAGTGGCGTTGAGTAATATATTATGTCTGTGGTATAATAATTATTTGTGTATATAATTTGCCTCAGTATAAAACAAAGTCGCTCTCCGCTGACTGTCTGTCCCTATGCATGCTTAGATTTTTTAACTACGCAACGGATTTTGATGCGGGTTTTTTTAAATAGATAGAGTGATTCAAGAGGAAGGTTTATATAATATTGCACTCGTGCAAAGCCGTTCGGGTTATATAAAATAAATATGATAAAAATTTGTCGCAAGAAATAATCTATATGCAATATGCAAAAAATATCAAGAAAAGAATCAATGAAAGAGTATATTAAGAATTAATAAAGGAAAAATAAAAATTGCTAGTCGCAGTAATCCAGTTATTTTTAATTAATTTTAATTTTTATATTTATTTACTTGTAGTTTAATGTAAAAAAAATATTATATTAACATTATTGTGTATCTACATAAATAAATAAAATCTTATTGGAATAGTTAAAGCCTAAATAAGTACCGCGAGTGAAGTGGTAGGTAAAAGCTAGTAATTTAAATACATATTTAATCAAAACATCTGCCTGACTTTAAAAGCTTCGTTGTAATCTATACCTACTTCAGAAACAACGGGCATCTAAGCTCGATCAAGGACTTTTATTCAATTTAATTAAATTAATTTTATAGACGAGAATATTGAGTGACAGAGTTAAGAAGGAACCAAGAATTTATGGTACCATTTGATTGATACTTCTAGAGTATGTTTAAACTACGACATTCTCTTACTAATGTATATTTTACAGTTTAAATGTTTAAATATTTATTTAATACACTAGTGCTAACTAGTGTGTAAGTAACTAGGTAGGTATGTTATGTTACTCTTGAGCGTTATCTCTGTATGGCTGAGGGTCGTGGTCATTACGTAGAATGAAATACACATGACTTTATTGGCAATATTAATGGAGTGGTTTCCCATTGCCTTCTCCATTTGCTGTGGTTGTGATTACGATCCCATGGACCTTATCACCTAATCTGCTTTTGGCTTGTTTTAATATAAATTTTAATTTACATTATTCTTAGGGGAAAATTGAAAGCATACTAATTGTACCTAGGTTTCAAGGCATTCAAGTACCTACAACTATGTTTATTCAATATTTTTGCAATAGATTTCTGGAAAATAAAGTGGTGTTATTATAAATATATTTGAACTGAAAATTACAAAGAATTTTCTGGAATTTTGTAATGAAGAGACTTTGTCCCGTCTGCCCCTATTACTTTTAACGGTTCGGCTCCCGTAATGTTATCACACAGGTCATACAAGATAGGAGATCTAATGTCTTCCAGCATTAATTTAATTTTATCCTAAAATTGTAATTTTAATCAGCATTACACCTGAGAATTTCAATTTCTTTTTCAACGGTAATGAGATAAGAATTTAGTTAGATTTTATTTCCAACTGCACAAATATGATGCGTGAACACAAAAATGTTATGTGACAAGGAAATGAAGCGTGTAAAAGCAATTACGATTTTATTTAATGCAAAATGTATAACACTTGATTAAGTGATATACTGCTTTTTATTTTCATAACGACAGCAATTTAACTTCAGAGTAATTTCTCTACCAGTAATTTATTTACGTTTCCAAGATTACAAGATCACCGATATTATATTTTATTACATGATTAAATGACAAGTGTGTCTAGACTATTAATACATTTGAGATAATTGCTTGAACTGCGAACCATTTTATCGAACAACTTATACGCCGCCACATACAACATATTTATTCCTAATGGCAACCCTGGATGGTAAATTATACGGCTATTGTTTGCATAAACATCTCTTCTCTGAATGCTTCCTTATCGGATGTCATTTGTTCTATTTGTGGAACAAAACAGAATACTAAGGTCAAAAGTAAATGAAAAGCTTCGAAATAATTACACAAAAAAAGCATGTTTACACTTATGATATTAAGAGGCCTTAATATCATAAGTGTAAAAAATACGTATATTTTTTTCTATTTTTAGTTTAAGTGTCTCCTTTCGAATAATGAAGTCTAATAAAAATATTTCAAGATTTTCTTTTAATTTGTATATAATGAAAATACAATTGGTTTTTATTTCTTTGGCAAAATGTTACTCCAATCAACTTTGAGACGTTAACCTGCGCGTTGCCGTCTTTGATAAAATGATGTACTTTGCCGTTTTCTGTGCAGGTTAAAGTTAACGTCAATGTTGACTGTTACAACACAACGTTACATTAAGGTACCAACAACTGACGTAAATATCATTGCCAGTACTCCCCCGTAACGACTTTAATGATCCAAATATTTTCTTTCGGATGGTAACAATTTGCAGACAAAAGAAAATGTGTAGGATGCCCCTTCGATTTGGGCTTAGACCTTATTAAATGAACTAAATCAGGGACTTAAGCGCGTACATGCGCCAATTTAAAATAGTCAATTATCCTTTTAATTTTAGGTTGTAATTTCGGCATTATTAATAAGTAGTTACTATTTTCCATACCAATAGGTATATAAAATATTTGAAATAGTTATTAAAATTAAAAAATCTTATTAACATTATAACACAATTTATAAATTTATGTTTAAAATATTTTTCAAATTAACAAAATACATACACTTACGTGTGTTTATTAATTTAAATCACGACATAGTATCTGTCTGTTTCTCAACTTTCTTTTTTTATAGCTTTACTTACAATTAAATAAGAAAGGTTTGTGCATAAAAAACAGCGAATTATACATACCTCGTGAATTACTGTTGTACATTAGATATCCGCAAAAACCTTCGTCATTTTAAAATACTTACTATGCAAAACATAGTTAGAAAAATACAACATTTATATGAATCTAAAAGGTATAAGTAATTATACGGCAATGGCGCTCCGTTCCGTTTTCGCTCAGATGAAACCATATAAAATAAGATTCTATTAAATGTTATGTCCACTAGATCTTTTCTCTTTATATTATTGTTATTATTAAAATGCGCCCTCGAAGCGCTACGACTTATAGTACGGAGAAAGTGAATATAGACACACCAATAATACTCGTATTTATGAATCGCTTCAGCAACCGCTTCCGCGATTTCTATGCCACCAGCTTAACTTTAGTTCCTCCTCGATGGATGCGTCATTCGTTTTATAGGTTCCTGGCAAGGAGCCAAGTTGTAAATGCGTAAAAAATCTTAATCTGTCTATCGTATTCGGAGATATACGTGCTTCCTCTGAAATATTATCGCTTTACAAGCATTGTACGAAACTCTTTTGTTACGTCTGTTTATTCGTCAACCACCACCTGATACAAAAAGTGTGTTTTTCTTGACGTTTTCCTTATTGTGTACTTTTAAGTTCACAGTACATTCTAGAAACATTCGTATTATGTATGAAACTGTAGGCTTGAATTCGATCAATGTGCTCTGCTATTCTAACCGAGCAAAGTTTCGAACATTCAATAAAATTTTGTTATTCACACAGCATTGATCTGATCGAGTCCAGCCCAAACTATATAAATAATAATGGTCAAGTGTGAATCGAAATTGTAAAAGTTAAGCATATGAAAGACATTATCTAAAAGAACGCGTATTGCTCATAGTTATTTCACGCGGTCCATAGTTCGAATCCGATTCACGCTTGATTATTATATCGATAATACAATTTCAGTAAATGCCGACAGATACATTCGTGTCACATAGGAAAAATACATTCAACAAAAGAATTTCGTCAAAGGCGAGCTCGTTTTATTAACCTCAATTCAGTGGCGAACAATCTTCCATCAGGACTGGTGAGACATTATATATCGTCGATGGTATCTGCCGCCTTGACCCAGATAAATATTATACAATTTTGTTTTCACACACTTTCAAGATTTTACATTCTCTTGGAGATGAGCTCGTGTGTTTCATGAATTAACAATCCTTGATAGAATATGGACAGTGTTGCAGTGATTGAAAATCTTTGGTTTGATTCTCAGCCCGATCAAATATTTTATCGGATACCTTTAACGGCTCAACTTGACATTTTACCGATTATTTAAACACGGCTTCGTCCCCTTGAATTTTGCTTCGGTGAAAAAAAACAAAAAATTGTGTAAAAAAAAATATTGGTCCAAGCTTATCTATATATTAAATAGCAGTCGTTTGGTTATGAATTAGTCATAAAATAGGTATAAATAAAGGCCCTTTTGTATATGTCTCTCCTTGTAGTTAATTGATATAATGTGTCTTTTTCATTTCAGGTAAGTCTAAGCGTTCGATATTTTCGAAAATCTGTCACACTGTACGTTAATATTTCAAACGCAGTCAATGTCGAGTCGATTCCCGTGCATTATGGATATTTAAATTAATCATTTTGATCAAGAACAATTTACTTATCAAACAAGAAATCATTGAAATTTTAAATACCTTATAATACGATACTACTTACCTTATAATAAAACTTCCAAAGTTAGATAATACCTATGTTAAGATCACTATAAATATATAAAAGCAGCTCAAAAAACACTATCTTGACCGCAAGGCCTTACTGAATTGGCCAGATAAGATGGGTCTACGATATTCCAGATAGGTATGCGCTCATAAGATGGGATGTGAAGTTGCCTGAAGAATTTGGCGTTTTGATACGAAGGGGTCGAAATACTTTAGATGACTTGATATATGGATAAAAGCGGCGGAAGTTTAGCCGTCTCCCTTTCATCTTCGCGTATTCTCGGTTGCATTTGGAGCTGTGTCGCTGCGAAGCCTGAGGTTATTATAAAAAAGAAATATGTATGAAGGTTGCACATTCGAACTTAGACCTGATCTTAGGCCTCAATCATTTACTTGATTCTGTCATTATCTTTATGATTTTCACGTGATTTATTTTTCAAATAACAGACAATACCTGTCAAAACATCTTAACCGTTCTCTATTATTGTAATAATTTAATTACAAAATTTAGGGAAACCTTTTTTGTTAGTGTTGTCATTCTACTAAAATTTTACAATATTATAATTTTACTAAGTATTACACAAAGAAAGCCTGCACATAGTACAATCAAAGTATCTATAAAAAGACTTCATCAAACTATATTAACATTACTGTCGGTCTTCACAGGGTTGTGTATATTTAGAATTTGAGCTGAACATTTTGAAAATAGAACATGTTATTTTAAAAGAAAAATTAGGTCAACAGATCAATTTGTTCATTAATTTCATTAACCAATATATATATTAACAGTATAAATTATAAAGTTCTTGTTTTTAATTGTTTTCAATTTGAAACAAAGACTTAAGTAAAGGAAAAGAATATAAAGCAAAGTAGAAAAATAGTGTTTATTTCAGTGCAAAGATTTCTTTGTGCCAGTATTTTTGAGATAAAATCCTTGTATACTAGATTCACTATTCAGCATTGAAAACTCAGTTTAATACATTGAAAAAACTACAAGTGTAACAAAGTCAAAAGACAGGAATAGAATACAAAGGATAAAACATACATTCAGAAAAAATCTATAGTGAAAATCGTCATTTCCCGTATTTTGTATACACCAGCTTTGCTTCGGTTTCATATCCACTTGTTTTATTACTAGTGCCCGGGAACCTCGCTTTGGCGGAATTCGGTACAAAAAACGCTGGATGTTCTATTGCAGATCGTGTACTCGTTCATTTTGTCCAGTTATGCGTAAAATGTACCACGTAAAATGATACCAACTGAATTTGTTTTTTGGGCTTAAAAATGTCAATGGAGTTTTGCATGCCAGTACTTTGGATAAATGCACGTAATGAATTATAATGTTCTTAACAAAACATTTTCACGTGCGCATTCGTTCCTATTTATCGATAAACCACTGTGTTAGGTTTTTGTTGTAACGCGCACTTAATAACCCTATTTACGCCATTTTGTCGAACTTTATTGTATTGTGTAACTACAGATGTATGCTACAATCGGGTTAAATATACGTGGAAATATTTGGAAATATTTTCCAGGGGGGTTTAAAGCTAGTGTTTTAAGGTATCGCGAATATCGCTAGAAGTATAATAATGCCAGATCAGCCCAGGATTTTTTAAAATGTATTTATTATTGAACAATACAGTATATTCAAGATTTACTTAACGTACCAATTTGTGAAACAACTTTTATTCAGCCTTTTTTGTAGATAGTTTGGCGTGGGTGGCCGCGATCCCCTCGTCCTTCTTACGAACAGAACAATATACAATATAGGGACAGAACAACATACATATACGTTATATGTGAAAAACGCGCTTTTATATAAAATAAAAATTAAATACATTTTTTCCAAGTGGCAACCCTAACCTATGAATGGAAATCGGTCGGCACTATTGATGTTGTTTTATTACTGAATGATTTGCAGATGTTTGCCGTTCGGTCGATTACGCGGGTTGTTTGATGCGGCGAACGACGTATTTATATTATCGTCTCTTCAACGCATGGATTTTTATGTATCCTCTATATGAACGGATTTTACGGGTTTATCGTCTGCGCTAGTCTAGTTTTAGAAATGGTTTTTCAAACTGATAAAATTTAAGGGCCTAGATTGCTTGTTTTTGTCAATGAGATAAAAGGGCACGTAGGTACCCTGCATAAAATTTTTTAGTGGGCCGATTTGTTTCTGAGTCTTACAATATTAGAAATAAAATATCATCTTCCTGTTTAATTCTCGGCTTTGATGCACCGGAACTTTTAGACTTTTTATCCCTTAATCGCCTCGTACGAGACCAACAGGAATATATAGAGGTGGTAGCCCATAGATCACCAAGAATAAAAACTTGGCGATAGGCCTATTAGGGCAGGAATTATAAGTTATAAGCCTCATAGATCAGCATCGTCATATAAATAAAATACATATTTCTTATGTAAAGAGATAAATATATAATATCCGTCCTGACTTTGCTCGGATGCAAACATAAAAAATCCTTGGGAATCACACTTTTGTAGTTTTTGAGTTTATCGCGAACATACGGACAGACGCGCTAGAGAACTTTATTATATAGAATGTAAGGATTCTCAACACGTAAAGCCATAACAAAACCGCATGTGTGCTATTACATTCATTGTTTCAATGGCAGTCATTACTTGACCTCAAGATAACACTCGCGTAAATTGAACTGAATGTCATCAATTGTGATTTGTACACACAATATTAACGGTTGGTAAATACGATGTAAGACATGAATTCGCTTTGATTTTAATGTGTGCTTATTTGCATCTTTATAATTTACAAGCGGCCCGGCCCGGCTACGCTCTGATAAAAAAATTTAGCCTATGTTACTCGGTTTCGTCCTACTGAATTTATCTCTGTGCCAAATCTCGTCAAAAATTTGTTTTTGAGTTCATTCATTACAAACAAAAAAAAAACTAAGATACAAAAATACAAATATTTATCTTCTTTTTACCCTAACGATGTCGATGCCAGGACAGGCCCCAAGTTATAATAATATATACAAATATCTATGAAATGTATGAATCAAACGTGTTTATCATGAAATATCGCATTATATATCACAATATACTGAAATTTCAGAAAAGGCAATATTACAATTAAGGAATGAAAAAAGTTTACAACAACTTCATCAAGTAAATAAAATAAAAAACAAACTGATTAATTTCCTATCTAGTGAAGATGGAGAAAGAAACAAAAAAACAAAGCAATAATCGTCTTCAAAAAAGCAATATTCTTGTTCTGTAAGGCTCCATTGAACGTATAGAAAATATTTGTCATACCACTCACAGCTTTATTGCATTTTGAATATCAATAAATGCGCGTTTGTCTAATGGCACATCACCTTCCATTTATTATTTACGACATCGACGTATTATTTTAGTAAAATAAATGATTTTTCTTTATTTTTCTTTATCGCTTTATCTATTAAACAGATCGTTATAAAATTTCGAGTACATATAATTGGGAGTACGGGGAAGGACTTATCCCAGAAAAAAGTATTGGAAAACTATAATTACTTTCTAGTAAAATTGTATGTCTAGTGTGGATAATCTGTGATATATATATACATATATATCTTTTATATATATGTATATATATAAAAGATATATATGTATATATATAACCGGGTTCGATCCCTGGTCGGGTCATGATGGAATGAAATGGATCTTTTTCTGATTGGCCCGGGTCTTGTATGTTTATCTATATATTTGTTTGTTTTAAAATATAATATCGTTGAGTTAGTATCCCATAACACAAGTCTCGAACTTACTTTGGGGCTAGCTCAATCTGTGTGATTTGTCTTTATATATTTATATTTATTTATATTTATTATTTTTATTTTATTTTTCTTTCACGAAGAAAGAAAACAAATCAATAAAAATGTGAGGTGTTGCTATTTTGCGGGAAGAAAGAACCACTTAAAACACAAGTTTTTTTAATTTAAATTCTTGCAGTAATGTGTCTTATAGGGTCGGCTCCCTTCCCAAATTATCTTATTACTGACAAGTTGACTCAGACTTGTGGAAATATTTACATAGGTACTGAATTTTAAAGTGACTTTTAAACATTCAATTAAATGCCTTGCCATATTATGTATCTTTTATATATAGATTGAGGAGCTCGATGGTGTAATGGTTGTAGCGCTCGACCTGCGATAGTGACGGTTAAGTGACTCTTGTTTTGGTCGATCATTGGATGGGTGACTAAAAGAAATTATCTAGAACTCCTGTTCTAGATAATTTCTTTTAGTCACCCATTATTCATCATTAGCACGGAGGACCGTGCTTCATCGCAGTTGTTAAAACCCACCAACCGGTATTGTGCCCGCATGGTGCATACCCACTATTCTTATCCTTCCATATAGGGGAAGCCAGCCTTAGCAGTCAAGTGGGGATGATTAAATGGCTGATGATGATTTTTTTATTAGCATATTGACTACAAATTTATTTTTTCATAATTTCTTACTTTGTGTCAACCCTATCAATAAAGGGAAGATCTTTATTGACAGGGCTGACACAAAGTAATGATTATGACATGATGGATAAAGATCACACAACCACTATACCGTTTTGTAGTTCGGGATGCATAAAAATACCAAAATACAAATGCGTAGTTATTGTCTTTCAGACACATTTCGAAATATTTCTACGTTTAGGTACATTCGAGTATACAATCGTTCAGTATACAATCTATTAATTGAAACTGCTTTGCATGTGAATGCAATTTGAAATGGAAATAGATTACTAATGAATTACACACAAGCTGTACCTACAGCGCAGTTCAAATACTGGTCGCACTTGTATTTACTTATGTATTGTAAAGATTATTTTTTTTTAAAACTAAATCAAGCAAACAGGCACGCGACACCCCTGATGGTAAGTGGTCACCATAGCCTATGGACGCCTGCCGCCTCACACGCGCGCGCGCCCTGAATAAATATTTTCACGCCCTTTTTAAAGAACTCCATGTTGTAGTAGTATATGAGGAAAACCATGGCATGAGCTCGTTAAACAAACTTAGAGTACGCGGAAGGAAATTCATTTTAAAGCGCATGCGTGTACGCGACATTTTGGGCTCAAGGTGCGAGAATATTTGTTACAGATTTCTTTGTATACCTGCTCTAATCTGCTGTCTTTCGTTTAAAAACCACCCGGTATATCGAAACTGGAACACGTGCGACGAAATAGGAACACCCGACTTTAATAAAATTGTAAGCGAAGCCGCAGTTTTACACAAGTATCGTTGGCTTCCCGCCAGCCGAGTTCACTGAGCTCCATATTTTATTACTCAACGCAACGCTGAGATATGTCTAAGAATTACAATGTTTTCGCCCAGCTTTATGTAATAATGTGAATAAAAAATAGCCCGGCCATGACTCCCTTATCTGACGAAAAAACAAAACAAATATTTCATTATTGCATTCCAGGGTATGAAGCCGCGAAGCCTGGGGTTACCGTAAAAATAAACCTTATAATTTTGAAGATTCGATTGTGATTTTACGTGGTCGTAAAATCACAATCGAATCTTTCATTAATTTCAATATTCTATGAAGTCATGGGAATCGAGAGTGTCATGCTCACTCAAATGGTCAATCTGGTGGTGGCGTCGTGGGCCGGGTCGTGAGGTTCCCTCTATTATGGTTGAGCTACGCGATGGCTGTCCCATGCGTCAACTCGTGAACGGGTGCTGCCAGAGGGAACTGGTCATCTCGTTTCTCATATATTTTCATGTAAGTTAATTGTGTTTCGCATCGATATATATATATATATATATATATATATATATATATATATATATATATATATATATATATATCGATGCGAAACACAATTAATATATATATATATTATAATCAGCACTCGGATCACAATCATAACCTGTTTTGATATACCTTTTGATTATGTACATTATGTACTTATATATATTATTAGAAAGAAAAAAAAAAAAACATTGTAAGAAACAATAATGGTAAGCCGATCTGGCATGATAGGGACCAACACTGTTCAAATGAGTTTCTTTCGGCATTTCTTCTCAGCAGTGGTCGTTCCGAAATGCCAGTAGTTTGTGTAGCTTGTGAGAAATAACTATAAATATTGACGAGAAAAAGTGCCTGTGAAGGTCTAATTTCTGAATAAATGATTTGAATTTGAGAATGTTATAATTACTGAATGTTTTGTCTAAATGTCAGCGACGCGCAGGTCTAACAGAAAAATAGATTTAGTAGTAGGAATCTCAAAATCCTTGTATAATTTCTTTGATTTCATTACCCTTCGCCCTACGTATCCCGTCCTTACATCTTGAATCTTATCTCGAGTGAAGTGTAATCCTCATCCCAGCCAAATAAGCTTGTTAATATTCCTTACAATCAATGAGTGGGTTTAGCCTGTGAATAGGGAACTTTATGTACAGAATTTACCGATTTAGTGACTTTAATAAAGAGATATGCTAAGCACCTGATTCTATTTAAATTTTAATAGCATATTGGTGTCGGGTGTTTGAATATTATCGATCTTTTTAACCAACCATTAGCCATGTCTTGAGAACGATCTCCTTGGCGTAGTGCTTACTAAGCCCGTCCGCTATCTGTAGGTGATCACAAAATTTTGTGTCTGTTTCGATGTTAGTGTTTATCGGGCCCTAAAAACAAGCGTTGAGCTTAATATGGACCGTTGAGTGTTGTCCATTTATTTGTTGTCCATTTCAGCTTATTTTTTATATATGGTTATATTTTAACCTAATAGTAAAAGCTAATGTCATGAGTAATTAATAGATTACTAGTTTACATACGTTAAAAGTGAAATTTAATTACTAAATACAGACCTATTTTGTTTTAATTATTTTGCTAATTACTTAGAGGGTTACCGTTATTGGGAAAAAGTTTAAGGCAAAACGACCCAAATCTAAAACTAATTTTAGATTTACCTCAACCATTCAATAAATATATTCTCATAGCTTAAAAGTTTCAAATTAATATGAAATGGTTTACTAGCTTATTTATAAACAACTAGCTGCGCCCCAGGGATTCGCTGTCGTGGGAATTTCGGGATAAAAATTAAAAGTATTATTACAGGTTATGTTCTACACATATACCAAATTTCATAACAATCCGTCTAGTAGATTTGGCGTGAATGATATGGAAGTCCTCAAAAACTTTCACATTTATAATAATTTGTAAGATACATATCTATCAAAATACCAAAATCTTTGGTATTGTACTCAAAAGTTAAAAATATTTTTGTGTTTTTTTTTTCTATTTGTAGTTATGCCGCGAGTTGGCGTAAAAAATAACCTTTAAATTTTGAGAATTCGACTCTAATTTTATGACCGGCCGCCTATGTCAACTATCTTCGGTAATGCTGTCTTTGCCTGTATATTTTGTGTTGTCTTATGTGAGTCCAAAGATAGCCCAGCAGGGTTCAATTACCTACTAGATTGCTTTGTAATGAAAGTTAAACAAGTTGACAGTAATCCTCTTAAACCCAGCATTATACATGTAGGCAGAGTTGTGATAACTTTGTTCATTGTTCTATGTTTGCGAATTATTATTATCTTAAATTAATTTATCGGAGAATCCATTGACGATTTACGGAAAACCATATAACATTTTTCCATTGGAGCAATTCTTTTTCATTTCTTCATGGAATAAATCCGCCATTTTGTTGTGTATGTATTTTTAACATGTGTTTTTTGTACAATAAACACACATTATAATAGACATACAAGTATTTTTATCAAAATGTCAATTATCTAAAGGAAATTATTGGTAAATTTGATGGATATATTTTGTCCAATTATGATTTGAATGATGATGCGTGAATCGACTATAAAAGGATAATTGTCAATCGCACCGATCGGATCGAATGCTAATGAACATCATCAAACGTAAACATATATTCAAGGCGTATCTTGTGTGTATTTTGTTGAGCTAAAATATTTTTCCTTTAAATTTTCCTCCGATATTCTTCCATTTTCACTTCGTCGTTAGAAACACGAAGTAATCTTGTTCGTCTTGTTGAATTTTTACAAACTAGTTGCAATTTACCTCACTTTTCCATGGAGCCATTTGCTTTTCCTCCAATTTTCTGGAAAATTCTTTGGACTTTTGAATTTTCTCTTGTATTTTGTTATAATCTTTCATTAAATTTAACTCATATTTAAAATTTCGTATATTCTTTTGGTGAGTTGCACCAGTCAAATTTGACGTTGACTTGAACTACTCACTTAAAATACGAGTATTCCAAATGCCTTCAGGAAACTTGAATAAAATCTGGTCTACCGTCATACAGTGTACATAAGTCACATCTATCTCAACTCAATGTTATCTGTCGATATTTGGCGTTGTCATGTGATGTTCGTGAAAGTTCGTCCCCATGGGAAATCTAGGCTGTTCTCTGAATCTTCCTCTTAAGAATGTTGCACGAAAATTTGATCTAAAGCTATGTTTTCACTTGACTCCAACGGACAAGGTAAATCTCCGTTTGACAACTCTGTGTTGATTTCTCAAGTTATTTTATTGTTTTTTGTTTCAATCCTAGTATTTTATGATGAGTTTACAACTCATTCGTTACTTTATATGTAACCTATAGGTTTTTATTAAGTTTATTTGAATTAATTATATTTTTGAGAATTTAGTTAATTGGTCCTTTTTGACATTTATTTATTTGACAACTTTATGATGTTTTTCGTACAAGTTAATATAATGTATTAGTGTAGAGTGGCCCTTAAAACAATATAATCAAATCTATCTTTGAAAAGAAATCCTAACAATGATGGATGTGGATGAAGTTTTTAAAACAATATTTTTATGGTAAAATGTGAGGCAATTTTTATGCGTCAACACAAACTTCTATCTGCTTTTTGTATTTATTTTCTAATTTCTTGTCTAGAGTTTATATATTTTTAGTATTTTTAAGAAATTAATATTATAATAATGTTGCTATTATTGGTGTCAGATTCTATTTAACATTTAGGTTGTTTAATTTATGTCATTTCTAAAAAAGTAAATGACTAAATGATATTCATAAAACAAATTCTTGCTAGATTTTTTAAAATATTTATTTTAAAATATTTATTTCAAAACATAACTTAATAATTTTCGGTAATTCAGGAATGCTTGCTAGTCATCCTTAAAAAAATAACAAGTCAAGAAAATACAATTTAAAAGTAAATACATTTTTTTTTTGCAAATTTCTTACTTACTTACACACTGTTAAATTAAACCGGCGCGCCGCTGACGCTTAGACAAAGTGCGTACTTTGCGTTTTCATGCGCACGTTAAGTTGACGGTGCAACCAACCATAAGATATGATCGAATTTCCATTGTAATTTTTTTCAATGATACCATCACTTTTCTGTTGCCCGCAATAACTATGTCTTTTGCCATAATAAGCTCATTTCTGAAACTCAAAAATATACTTTAAAATTCATTAGCTTTCTCTAGAATTAACCGTATTAGACTGTGCTTCTCTTGCGGTTAACCGATACGCGAGTGAAACCGGAGGCACAGATGGTATACATTAATTGGCCGCCATATATTAAATTCTGTATACCTCATTTAAATAGACAAATTTTACAATTTAAGTGTATTTGTTAATGTGTAAATGTTATAAGAAGATAAGCAATGTGTCTAATCATTTAAAATTTTAATTTTATATTTGTAATTCCAAAGCTAGTACTAATACAAAAATAATAATATTACAAAGAGAATATTTGTGTTTTATTAATAACGAATAAACTCAAAAACTACTGGACAGTTTTTGAGAATATAGGCACATCTATAGATACAGACTAGACCTTCAAAAGAAAAATAGACTACATTTTATCGCGAAAAAACGCGGATAAAGCTTCGGATGACATGATTTTTTGATGGTCCGTTTTCCTAATATCAGCGCTTCTAAGATGTCAAAACCAAAAAATGCTTATAGCACATTTCAATCCAAACCTTAAAACAAAATAAAATATAAGTAATAATTTGAGTAGATATGTTTCACCTACTAAAATAATTATTATTTGTTATATTGCTCTAAATATGACTCTTTCCTTGCACCGTTATAAAGTTTGTACGTCGAAAGACCGCGAACATGGCTATTCGTGTAATGCTGTGTTCAAATTGTCACAAAAATTGAGTATTTTTTTTTTAATGTATAAATGTAATTATTTATTCTGATCTCCTAGACGGGCTATCAGAATGGAATAGAAAATAATTAAAATAAAACAGACACACTAAAGTATCAGATTTTGGGCGATGAGACCAGAATAAGTCGGATGAAAACGGAATACTTTTAAAGGAAAGGTAACTCACCTTTCCTTTAAAAGTCCAAGGAAAAAAGTTGTGAAATGGTAATAAGTGTCATTAAAATTTTCCACTTCCACACGTTTCATGAGTTCGTTAATAGCTTCACGTAATTGGAAATTAAAATAAGAGCTGGTAAATATTTACTTCGGCGTCCTCACTCGTAACATACCTTACATGGGTTTACGACAGTCTCAAAATGATGTTGCCTTTATATCCCTTCTCTAACATATGCGTTGTTTAACTGTTAAATACTTACCCTATATTATAAATTAGCAAAGGCTTGTTAAATCAATTTTATATTCATACCATTCATACAATTCAGTTTGACGACCTCGGTGGCGCAGTGGTAAAGTGCTTGCCTCTGAATCGAGAGGTCCCTGGTTCGATCCCCGGTCGGGTCATGATGGAAAATGATCTTTTTCTGATTGTCCCGGGCCTTGGATGTTTATCCTATATATGTATTTGTTATAAAAATATAGTATCGTTGTGTTAGTATCCCATAACACAAGTCTCGAACTTACTTTGGGGCTCTATCTGTGTTATTTGTCCTAATTTTTTTTAAGTATCGATATGAATTACATTTTTTTAAGGACTCAACTGTTTCAATTAGCAGTAACAATTAACTAACAATATTTTTTAAATAACATATTTCTTTTAAGTATAAGATATTTTTTTTCTAATCGCTAATATTATGATCAATGCAGTAAGTAGATAATGAAATTTAACATCTTGTTTTTATTCCAAGAAGCATGGTTCAAATTTATTACCTATATAACTAGCTTTTGGAAAAAAATGAATTTCAACTAAAATGGTCCAGCGTTTTAGCCGTGAAAGTGGAACAGACAGAAAGACAGACAGGCAGACTTTCGCATTTATAATACAAGTATTTTTCAATTATAAATATTGAAAAGTAGGAATAGGAATACAAAACGGAGAAACTTTGGAGAGCTTTCATTCCTGCAAGTTTTTCATTAGTACCATTACGAAAGGCTTTTTAGGGTTCGTACAAAGGGATGCTAACGTGACCCTTGTCGTAAGTTTCCGCTGCCCTTTTGTCCCGTCATCTGTTTGTCCTGAACTGTAATATCATTATATACATTCAGATGTTAATTTGCGTGTGGCGTGTGATTCCGTTGTTTTCCGCATTAGATTATGGCCATACTAGCTGCCCGCAGCTTCGCCCACGTAAAGTTCTCACGGAAACTGATATAATTCCGGGATCAAAGCTATGTGATTCTCCATACTTCAAACTACATGTGTGCAAAATTTCAAGAAGATTGGTCGAGTGGAGAGAGCGTGAAGAGATAACGAAAAAACTTAATATCGCATTTATAATATTAGATTAGGCTCGCGAGTCTACTGGAAGACATTTCTTTCGGAATAAGTACACTCCGGTAAATTCGTTTTTATCATGTAATCTACAAGTTTTATGTCACTAGCAAAACGTATATAAGGTACGTGCGAGTTTAATACTCATATTAAGCAATTAATAATGCAAAACGAATGTTTAAAACTAATTTTGTCCCATTCTGCGCTATGAACGAAAGATTGGAAAAATATTCGCAGAAACATCTACTTAAATAATATATCTAACTAATATTAATAAATATACTATACTACTATATATATAACTAACATAAAATCTACTTTATTTTTCTTTTATAGTCCACATCATAGTAGAACAAAGAGCTAACGACGCGACGTAGAAGCTTACTTAAGGATCTGTTTTAGCACCTTTTGGGAACTGATAAAAATATTTCTACAAAATAAAATTATTTACGTCAATAATATATAAAAACACGCCTCAGGGTACTTACCCATTCATAGAAAAAATATATTGTTTTTGAGAACAAAGGGGTCCTTATAAACTTTGATATATTGATAGCTGCGCTGCTTTAGTTATGTAGCGAATTCGTTTGAAGTATCTAATTTTCATAGCTTTTATACTGTGTGGGTATTACCGCATAATAGTTTAGCTTTAGTACAGTCTATATCACATCAATATACCTAAACTCATTGCAAATTCGTCGCTATTACCAGGGCATAGAAGTTTCTGAACAATTTAACACGTAGTTGACTATACGTAAATGGTTATTTCCCTGTAGCTTTACAACATATTTGAAATAGGCTTAGTGGTCCTTCTGATCGTATAAAGGCGATTACAAACTAACTATATTCTCTTGTTAATTGATTAATTCCAGGTGAAAATGTTTGTGTAGAACTTTAATACCTACTTTGTTGGTTGAAAAGCTCATTTTTATTTATCGTTTTCTCATATTTTCCATTATTTGTAAAAATTATAATTATTGGATAACCAAATAAATAAACAAGTTAAAAATTACGTAGACAAAATATATTTTTTATGTATTTTAACTAAAACTATTAATTATGTCATTTCTGTCGACACTTTGAAATCGGAAATTCAATCATAGCTTGATTTTTATTTTTATTTTTATTTTATCTCTCCTTCTTATCGGCTGCATTCGGAATGATGGTGCCGCGAAGCCCGAGGTCAGCGTGAAACCTTAAAATTTTGAAGATTTGTCTATGTTTTTACAATCAGCTGCGCAACATTCCTTGATAATGCTTTTATTTTTAATGGAGTGAAAATAATAGAATTGTGCCATATTTAAACCAGGATTGACATATGCTTTAAAATAGTAAAAAAATGCTGAAAATGAGCAAAGTTAAAAAAATGCTAACATGTTAAAGCAATTTCATTTAACATACTAATTATATGTTCACACTAACCTTATCAAGGTCCAATAGATAATATCTTGAATTGAAGATTCGAATTTGTGATATCGACTATTCATTAATTCAGATTATTTTCGATATAGTTGATTGCTACAGCATTTGAGATTAAGGGGCATCACTTGTTGCTTATCTTAATTAAAATCGATGGAATTTTTATACCTTTGAGCAAAAGGTAGGAAGATTCGATCCTCTACTTTAGCAATAAATAGAAAATAAGCTTTATTGATTGTCAATCACTTTAAAATCTTTGTAGCATCGCGAAATTTAATGGGACTCTGGCTACTTTCAGCCGGGTGAGTTGCACAAGTTAACTTGGACGTTGACTTTATCCTGGTGCCGCCGCCGACGTATGGACAAAATGGCGTTTGCGTTTTTCTGCGCAGTTTAAAGATAACGATCAAATCAAATCGTCGTCGTCTAAAATCGTATCAAAAATCTTACTATCAGCCGCTGCCGAAATTGTCAAAGTGGAAATGATTACATCTACAATCTTATTGAATATTACGTATAACTACAATTTAAAATCTGTCACAAATACCATAATATTCATTTCATACCATAATATTCAATTTTCTCATTGCACTTGGTATCACACACATCTCATTACACAGGGACACAGGGCCTTTCTAATTTTATTTCACAGGGTGTTTCTAATTTTACGAAAACACTTGGGTATAACCAACTAATATTTTTCTATTTTATTCCCTTATAGATTCCAGTGTACAAAACATTGTCTTATTTTTTGTTTCTTTTTTTGGCTTATCATTCGATTATACATGGATTGCCCGCATTGTCATGTACGTGTCAAGTTCACAGTATTCTATCTCTACTTGTCATATCGCCAGATCGTATCACAATATACCAATAATATTGAAAGAAAGAATGCTATTTTCTCTTGATCAAAGCCCACACAGATTTGCGGCCGAACTGAGAACGTCTGAAGACCTCTTCAATAAATTCCGACTATTACGTTGATTAAATCCCACCTTTCTAATGTACACAGTTATCGTCAAAGCAGCTCGCCCATTATACGAACCTGGCCTAGACCCTTGAAGCCTTAATCAGCATTAAATTTTCTACTTTATTTTGTATCAAACCTTAATATTTTTATTCATTAGCATATTTACCGCAGTTACGCATTAGAATTCGTTAATTTTTATTCAAGAACTTTGTAGATTAAAAATTTTTTACATTTTTCCAAAAAATATTTTATTTTAAAATTGTTGTTATCCAAAATTTCAGTAATATCCATAAGAAAAATGTTGATTTCATTTTCGGTTTCAAGGCAATATTTATTAGCCTTGATAGTTGATTCATTTTCATAGTTGTATTCCTTATGGCTGAGGACTATGGTTTACGTGGAATGAAACACACACAAGACTTTCCTTGCACTAATGGGAGTGGTTTGCCATAACTTAATACTCAAGCGTCAAAACTGTCCTCAGTTTTGACGTAGAAGAAGAGCAAACAAATACACTTTCACGTTTTAACCTAATAAAAGTTCCTACATAAAAATATCAACATTGTAATTATTTTTCAATTTGAAATTTTCAAATTTATGAAATAGCCTAACTATTTGATAAATTTTAAGATTTCAAGTTGCATGAATGTTGACCGATAAACGTGAAATATTTTCGCCGTAAGTCTTTTGAACGAAAAACCACTTAAGTACTTGCTGAGGGCACTTCAGTATAATTGCTAGGCTCTCCAAGGCCAGCGTTTGGAAGAAAAATGCGACGACATTTTTCTCTTGAAATAAAATTATTTTCAAAAGAAGTTTGTGAAAATTAAAAACGCACGTATTTTAAAAACATAAAAGTAGAAACTAAAACATGAGTTAAATCATAAAAATACTTCACAATAAATATTCCTTATTGTGATAGCCTCATTTTCATGCTATATTGCTATTAAGAGTAGGTTTGAAGTTAATTTTGACGTTAATTTTAAACTGATCACCGTCGTCATCGTTTGGAGAACATAGTGCGTTAAAAGATACTGACAAACAATTTCGACAGTATCAAAATAAGTCAGTATTACTGGTGCCACCTATCCTAAGAATCAACCATTCTTGCTTATATATAATGCATATAATAAAACTATAAGTGTAAGTGTCTACATAGGAGATATTAAAGAAAATTGATTATAATATATATTTTTAGGATTTTTGTCTGTATATTTGTTCGCGCATCACGCAAAAAGTACTGGATGGATGAAGGTAACTCTTAAGAACCCGAAATATTGACAATATTAACAGTTTAACAGTAACGAAATTACGCGGATGAAACCGCAGGCAAAAGCTTGTAACATGTAAAATAATGAAGTGGAACAACATCTCTATAGTCACACAAACCCAAAACATTCCTACGAACCGTAATTAAGGCAATCTAACCGTATATCATTAACGCAATCATAAGTTGTAAAATGGTTCAAGGGAACTTAAATGATCCACAATTCCACATGCTTCGATAATGGATTGTCTATTAGAATCTAATACCATAAGTGATATCGAGTGGCTTTGTATTGGACTTCATATCTTGTACTTGGTTACAAGCTTAACGTAGATGATATTCGTGGCAATGGTTTGACAGCAGCACAACTCTCATCGAAGCGCATTGCCGATTCCAACATCAATTATGTTGCACAATTCTTATCGAGTGTAGTATTGCTAACTGGTGTCAGATTTTATTCGAGTTGATTAAAGGCATCTGACATGACTTACTACTACAGATAGTCGTCATCTTATAGTAGTCGCCATCTTATAGCAGTCGCCATCTTATAGCAGTCGCCATCTTATAGCAGTCGCCATCTTATAGCAGTCGCCATCTTATAGCAGTCGCCATCTTATAGCAGTCGCCATCTTATAGCAGTCGCCATCTTATAGCAGTCGCCATCTTAAAGTAGTCGCATACGCGGCAGTGAATTAAATATTCAACCAGTGTGTAGGTTTGGTTATTATGTTTTCCTTCGACAGAAGTTAGTGATGGTGTATGACAACTAGTATATGAGTCAGTACACAAATTCATTTGAGAATAGTGGGATTCGAACCTGGGTCATAACGAATCTCAGCTATAGAGTATTGGAACCTATGCCAGTTTCTTATTTTTACTTTTCCACTTCGCAGGGTCATCGGCATTCAAGTTTTTCATATAGGTATCTAACATTATCACAAATATTATCTAGTTTTTTAGAATTAGAAATATCTCTTCATAGCCGTATTCCTCATGGCGGTAGTGGTCATTACGTGGAATGAAACACACACAAAAACTTTCTTGGCATTATCATTGAAGTGGTTTGGCATTGCCTTCTCCATTTCACACTCAAGTTAATAATAATCAATCAGGAAACCATTCCTCCCGATGTTTTTCTTCATAGGAAGCAAGTGTTGGTCGATGAAAACTACTATACATGAGTCAAATTGGTATACAACTCATGTGGCACGAGTAGGATTCGAACTTGGGACCTTTCTATCCATAGGCGGGCATCTTAACCATTACACCACCACCGCTTCAAAAGGGGCTCAATATTTTAAGTTAATTAGAAATATAATTAATTAGAAATGTAATTTACTTAAAATATTGAGCCCCTTTAGTAATTAGAATATTTATATATTTTAAATGACAAATTGTATAAGTATTATTATATTCCACAGACTATATACTAAGCTTTTAACCAATAATATTATGTAAACTTTAATAGAGAAATCTCCGTGAATAATCCGACGTTACTCGGGTGAGAGAATTTGAGCTCCAAATTAATCACAGATTTAAGTATTTATAGAATTTTCTACTGGAAATTCAAATTTATATTTATATATTCTATACATTTTCTGTCTGTTTTAGAATAGTCATTATGTTTTTGAATATTATGTTAATGAATAAGGACGCGAATCTTCGCGCAATAGTAGTTCACTGCATCAATCGATTTTTCTATTTTCTGGTTTTCTGGAATAAATCCTGAAAATGTGTTAAATCTTCGAAAAAAGGATAACATTGATGAAATCGGGTCTCCGAGTAGCTCTAATTGAGTGGGGATCGGATCTAGGGTACATGAAACATAAAACACGCAGCACGCACGTTCACAAGTTTTTTTTTTTACACGATGCGTGGACTATATGGGAAAACGAGACTTCGTGTGACGGGACGTTGGTAACGTGCTTACGTGTTTGTATGCCAAGCCTTCTTGTCTCTGAAACTCTGTGTTGTGTTTGAAAATAGCATCTTGAAAGATTTCAGTATTTCAGAAGTAATCGCACCTGAGCGAAAACTTTCGTACCCTACATATATTACCTAATTATAAATCATCCAATACATAATAATATATCTGCCCTATCGTTTGTTCGCAGGTTACCCGAACTGATTGTGCGGGTGAGTACAAACAGCGTTAAACTAATAAAGATCATGTTTACAGCTTGTTTACAGTTTAAGGTCTCTTATACATAATGAGTTGTTAGGATATTTGGTTGATTGACCTGAAGAGTTGTTTAAACTTTTTGTTAATAGAATTGTAATGGTCTAGCTAGTAAGCCATAAAACTAAACATGACTTTCGAGTTTCGTGACTCTTGGCTCTATCTACTCCATAAAAACTATAGGTAAGTGATGATCATACAATCATCACAAGTGGACATGATCATCACAAGTGGACATAACTAACGATGAGTTGCATCAGCCAACTCTGAGATAGACTGAACTGCACGGCGCTGACGTGTAGACACAATGACGTACTTTGCAGTTTTTTGCGCAGTTAAAGTTAACGTCAAAGTTTACTGATGCAACCAACTCTTAATTTATAAAAGTTAAAATTAAAACAGAAAAAAAATCTTATTCAAAAGTCGCATTACCATCACAATGGGCCTAACTGACGCGACGAAGATTTTATTCATATATTCGGTTAGAAGAAATTTAAACCGAACTAGCGACGAAGCGGCGATTTGTTACTTTTTTTCGTTTGAAACTACAGAAATTGATTATTCAGATTTTGTTAGTGAAAAGTTACCATAAGTTTCCCGCGGCAGCCGCGTATAATTTTGTTATTTTTTCAACTGAAAGTATTTTTTTATATACGGACTTTCGAGTCTTTGAATTGAATTCTAATAAAGTTTTTATCGGAGTAAAAGCATAATGTGGTAAAAGGCTGTCACAGGTGTTTTAATTTAATTGTTTTCAAGCCCTTTTAGCGCTCTTTCGTCTCCACGTATATTCACGGTTGCTTATGGCTATGACGCCACGAAGACCTTAGCGTAAATAACCATTGAAATTTGAATATTCGGCTGGGCTCTTTGGGAAGAAGAGTTGGTGCCTATAAGCTGTCTATGATTAGTCACCTCTACGACATTCTATTCTAAGGTGGACCACACGACACATTTCATCAGCGCTGATTCTATAAAACAACGAATATTTGTTTATTATCTTCTTACGAATATATGACTATACGAAAGTTTAATGGTAGCTCAACTTTAACAACGCACTAGTGGCTCGTAAATAAACTGTATGTATTCAAGAGCCATGAATATAAATAAGTTATTAGGGTTCATTGTTCTACGGTAGCTCAAAGAAAGGGAGCAAGGTTGCGATTACCAAATAAATATTTCAAGTGGCGTCCCAGGGATAAACACTTTGAGAAGTATATTCACCTGTCGAACACTACAGTCACAAGTTTATTTCTAAGACAAATTAAAAAACCCCCGACTTTCAATATTCATTTCGCTATAACTTTTGAACGGGTGAATTTATTTTGATCAAACGTATCTAAGAACTACCGCATAAAAATTAGCTATCAAATATAAAGAACCGAATCCAAATCGGTGATGAGCTACGGTGCCACGTACACAGACAGACAGACATACTTAGCGGTTAAACTCTTGGTGTCGGGGGTTAAAAATTTAGTTAGTTAGCACACTAGCTTAGTTAGTGTAGGTGAACTGAAGTGTAAGTGGTATGAAGAATCATCATCATATCGAGTGTGTTATTACTAAGACTCGTGTCAGATCTTATTCAAGTCGCCTAAAGGCATCTGACATGACTTTTAATACTACCTCCATCTAGTGGCAGTGGCAGGTAGTCGCATACGCACTAGGGAACTAAACTGTCCATCAGTGTGCAGGTTTCTTCACGATGTTTTCCTTCACCGGAAGTTTTGGTCTATGAAAACTACTACATATGAGTCAGATTGGTATACAAACTCATAAGGCACGAGTAGGATACGAACTTGAGACCTTTCGATCCACAGGCGGGCGTCTTAACCATTACACCACCACCGCTTCCGTATGAAGAATGTGTGAGTGAGACAAGACGCCAGGTTTGGCGCCATTAACGCGTCCGAAAACGTATTGATAATTTGTTTTTACATAAATATTAATATTTTTTTCAGCATGGCTGGAATTATTGATACACCCTTCGAATATTCTATGTGACAATTAAAATTTATTACTGGATGCGTCCCAGGTCATCGCTATCATGATATCAATTGGAATAAAAAATACCCTCTCACTTTCACATAGGAATAGAGTTAGCTTGCTACTGGTGAAAAAAATTAAAACAAGCAGAGTAATTTAATATTAGTAGTAATAAGTAATAAGTAACCTACTCACAAAATTACCAACGCATTCTCATGTTAGTGTCGTGTCATAAAAATGTTAATGTAAGTAGTATACAAATAAAAAAAAATCGAAACTAAAGAACCAATAGAAACTGCTAACAATTAATATGTGATTATTCACATGTAAAATTATTTTACGGTCGTTTCATTTACGCATATTTCTGTAATCTGCTACTGAAATATTGTTTCGATCAAACATATAAACATATAGTATGTAAGAAAACGTCAATATGGTACATTTTCCCGTGAAACGTCACATGTGATGCCCTTGAGCGTCTAGATTGAAGGCATTATTATGGTATCGCTAACGTCACAGGCTAAGAATTTCATAATGGAAACTGAGAATAGCACCCTAAACACGACGGACGTGTAATCTTCATATCAATTGCTTTATTTCATTTGCTTTATTTAACAACGAAGAGGCTATAATATGACCCGTTGGACAGACAATAAGAACAGTGACCTATCCTAACTAATATTATAAATGCGAAAGTAAGTTTGTAATAATTATTTAAATCTTGAAATATTACATACATGCAGTTTGAAGTATGGAGAAGGAGTTAAGATACTTTTCTTTCCGGAAAAATAAATCCCTCATAAAATGTAATATCTAATTATTCAATAAGCCAAGAATGCAAGCAATAGAGAGAAGCGGAGATCCATTCATCTTTACTTGCTTTGACGACCTCGGGACCTCGGTGGCGCAGTGGTAAAGCGCTTGCCCCTGAACCGAGAGGTCCCGGGTTCGATCCCCGGGTGTCGGGGTTGATTATTGATGGACTATATATTTTTTTATTAATGTAAGTTTTTATTGCTTTATACTATATATCTGTATTTTTATCAAAACAACATTCATTTAGGGTTGGCAACGTGCGTGTATGCTCTTTGTGATGCAGCCATCCATAGCACCGCTATCCATTAGCCGGGTCGCCGTCGCATGTAAAGTAGATGTACCAGCATGAAATATATTTTATTTTTCTTTGTGTTCATTTATTCAATGTTTTTAATCTACACTAATATTTAAAAGAGGTGTTTGTAAGTTTGTAGGCTGTTATATTCTGAATTAATAAACTGATTTGGAAAATTCTTACAACAGAAAGCTCATACCTACATCTATGTTTATAATAAATTTGTATGTTTTTAACCGATTTCAAAAATTCTTTCATCATTGGAAAGGTACATTAACCAAGGTTAAGGTTAAGGCTATATTTTATCTCAAAATTCCCACAGGAGCGAAACCCTGGGCAAAATCTAGTATATATACACGTACATAGGGTACTTTTATATCTCAATATTAACTATTGCCCGCGGCTCTACCTGTGACAAAAACTAGCATATATCACTCTCCAGCTATATCCAAATCCAATCTACCACAACCAATGCTCCATTTTGATGCGAAAAATGGAAAAAAATAAAGAATAACAAACACACTTTAATAGAAGTAAAATAAAAACTTTCTCAATATACTATTAGTATTGGTTCCTACGGGAGCGAAACGCTAGGCTGTAGTAAATATTTTTCTTTAATTTTAAGAGTGGCTTCTCTGACTGCTCATGCGGTTTTATGTGATAACGCCCTAATATCAAGGGGAATAATGAGACGGCCATTTGTCTTCTTTAAGGCTTCACCGAAATATTCCGTAACGACGTCTTCCGTCACCGCTATGATACTTGATGCTATCAATAATAATGCTTGGTGTGGCTGCCGTGATATGGTTGGGGTGAATTTAAAACGTTGCCAGCTGTTTATTTAATTTCTTTATACAGTTTGTTGGTTGTATCATCTGTCAGCAATATTAGAAGCCTTAAGACGACTTAAATAAAACATTCCAATGAAATAAATGAAAGTAAGACATAAATCCATATCCACCCAATTAATTTGATTTAACCTATGTAAAATGTGATATTAGATTAAAATGTTGATGATATTAGAGAATTTCATGTCATACATTTAGGCGTTTTGAATAAAATCTGACCATTGTTAGCTATAACACACTTGAAAAGAAAGTTTCTTCTTTTGATTATCCGATTTTATACACCTTTTTGGACAAATTTCGTGTAAGAAGAAAAGACACACACAATCATGGCAAGATAATAATAATAAAGTGAGTTAGACCTTTACAGACGTAAGAACTCTTATTACGAACACATAAATTCAAGAAATTGCAGCTAAGTACTATGTTAGAGCCACAAAACTACTTTAGGTAAGAAAAATATACAAAGACATTCCCTACAACGGAATAGCGTTGCATAAATATTGTCAAAGATCTCCACAATAAATTCCTTGCACGGTTTTATTAAAAATCTTCCATTTGTGCGGGCTTATTGAAGTATTCCTTGCTTCGCTAACTTGTCCAACCTGGGAAACTTCTCCGTTCCCGAGCGAACACTCGTACGTCAACCACATAACAAGTAGCCCTGCATGGAACTCTATGCAACGGCAATAGCGGCGACTTTGCAATGATTTTGGTTAGCTTTATGTGCTGTTGAATGTACAATGTACATGCTGATATTTCGGTGCATAAATATTTTACGTCGCGTTTTGGAAAGCTTTCGACTTGTGCTGTATGAAATTGTGATGCAAAAGGTTGTACCGTGATTTAAATGCAAAGTGTTGTGTATTATGTTTCATGAAATGTTATATAAATTCTTTATAGAAACATCTCTTCCTCCTCTAATGACGACCTCGGTGGCGCAGTGGTAAATCTTGCCTCTGAACCGAGAGGTCCCGGGTTCGAACCCCGGTCGGGTCATGATGGAAAATGATCTTTTTCTGATTGGTCCGGGTCTTGGATGTTTATCTATATATGTATGTTTTATAAAATATAGTATCGTAGTAGAGTTAGTATCCGATAACACAAGTCTTGAACTTCTTGAACTGTGTGATTTGTCCTAATATATTAATATTTATATTATTGTATTATTATATATATACTCTAAGCATTTTAAGTTCCTTTTTCTCAGCTGCTAAGCGTCGGACCCGTGGTCCGCTTTCCTAATATTTCTTCTCCATTTCGCTTCGTTGGCAGACCATTGCATTGCTTGCATTTCATTCTTGACGACATTATAAACTTGGCGACAACTTCTGGATTTTTTCCAAAGAATATAGCGTGCTATTACTAGTCATATAATATAGCACGCAGATACTAGTAATATAATATAGCCCCGGGCAGCATATAGATGCTGCCCGGCTTCGCTCCCGTGGGAATTTTAAGATAAAATATAGCTTATAGCAATCTTATATAATGTACCTTTCTAATAGTGAAAGAATTTTTCAAATCGGTTCGGTAGTTTCGGTTTTTACCCGCCTCGAAACATACAAACTCACATAGACACAAACTTACAAACGTTCACCTTTTTATAATGATTATAATAGATATATTCGTTCTAATATTCCATTTAATTCTAATTTTATATCGAAATCATTTTTGCGTATCGAATCGGAATTGCGATGTGTTCATGAGTTAGCCGAATATGTTTCACAAATTCAGTCGTGTTACCCTGTTATGTTAGCACTAATCCTGCAGCCAACGTAACAAATTAAATAAGTACAGATATTATATGCTCTTTATTTTTATCTAGAATAATCATGTACAGTCATGACGCGCTAATAGCGACGACTTTGCAATGAATTTGGGTAGGTTGATGTGCTGTTGAGTGTACAAAAAATCTAGAAGGCCATTTTGCTTCAAGCATTATTTTGTTCTTGTTTGTGTTGTGCTACTTTATATTAATATTTGAGAAAAAAACGTCTTTTCGTTCTTTCTTTATAAAGTAAATAATGTCGAAAACAACTAATAAGATTTGTTTAGTTCTAAACATATAAATTTTAGCATGAATAAAACTAAAAATTCTATCTTAGTGTGAGCAGGGCTTGGAATACCGTTACAATTTTGTAACGTTACCGCGTTTAAGATGTCGTTATGCTGTTATGCGATATATTTAATGTTTCGTCACCAGTTATCGCTGCAACTGTTTTTTTAAAGTAGGTTTACCTTAATATCGAAAAAGTGTAATATTGACAAACATTTACAACATTAATTGTATTTACAACATTAATTGGTAACGTTAATTCATAATTAAGTACATTATAACAATAATTACTGAGAATTAAGGTTATTAATTAATATTTTTTACTTTCTAATAACGGTCACTGGTGACTTTCTATCAAATTTATTAAATTGTATTATATCTTGTACAAGGAATGACTAAACTAAGTTAATAGAGCTTAGTTTAGTCATTCAAGTTAATAGAACTTAGTTTAGTCATAACTTCTTCTTCTGGAGCCTCGTTATTTCTGTGAAACATGTGTACGGGTGGAAGTAGTTTTAAGCGTTGATCCCTTCATATTTACTTATCCCCAATAAGCTTTTTGTTTTGCCAGTAAATTTATTAGCCCATTTCAGGTCACACACATAAGCCCGAACATAATATATTTTGGTGAAAATTTATAGAGGAATAACAATATGGCCGACTTGCTACAAATATTGGTTTAACGAAGCCGATGTGATCAGTTTCATTTTTTTATTTATTTTATGTGATATTATTATTTTTAAAGCGGACTTTCATTTGTTAATAATTTGATCTGTTAATGTATAACCCCATCATACTACCAACAACTTCACCACTATAAAATTTTATTAACATATTTTTTTTTTCAAAAGTGGTATTTCAGTGAATTGAATTTTATAGACGCCTCTAATATTTATGATTTTTTGTTTGTTTATTTATAACTATATTTCACATAGAAACATATAAAAAAACAGAAACAATGATAGCAAATACGGCGGACTTAACCCATGAAGGGATCTCCTTTTTGTACATCTTTGTTTCCTATAACCCTTCACTCTCATTTTAAAGACTTTTGATGAACGATAAAAAATGTTTAATTGCACCAAGACTTACAAATTATACTTAACTAGTTGGTTACTAAATCGTATGTACTAGGATACACCTACGTCAATAATATTAAAGTAATACAAGGCACAAGTGGCGTCTTAATGTTAAATTGTTAGTTACAGGAAACCAAAATGAAAAAAATACAAAAAAAAATGTTCGTAGCACTCGTAACATATATTATGTATAGATAAAAAATTGATAAACTTTACAAACGCTAATCTTATCATAACATGCGAAAGTATATTTGTTTATTGCCTCTTCACGATTTGTTTACTCAATCAATCTTCTTGAAATTTTGCATATAGGCTTACTTTTATATTTTACCATTCGTTCTGACTGAAAAACTATCTACTCCCGTGGGAAAATCACGCGAGCGGAGCCGCAAGCTAAATCGAGTAATATAAACAAGGATTAACGACAAAAACTTCACTCCCCCTTTCACAAACTAGAGGAAGGATATTAATTTAAAGTACTGAGCAGAGCAGATGAGTTGATAATTACTTCCCCTTCATGCACAGGCGGCACATGCTCAATTTGTTATACTTTTTTTTTAATTAAAAAAGTTAACTATATGTAAAGTCGAGTTAGATCGCTCTTTAAATCGTCGTTTGAAAACATCATTACTCGGTACTATTGTTATTAAATCTTTGATCCGTCAACCCTAGTTGTGATAAAACGTTTCTTTTTTTTTATTAGGTTTTTTTGGTAGGTATATTTAAAAAAATGGCAAATAATCGCGAATGAATTTTTTTTCATACACTTTAAAAATGTTTTTTTTTTTACAAATATTACGTATCTACTTAATTACTAATTTGTTAATGAAATTATTCGTTTGCAAAAGGTATAAATAAATTTAAATAAATAAATATATATTAGGACAAATACAGAAAAATATTATTTTAAATCATGACCCGACCGGGGATCGAACCCGGGACCTCTAGGTTCAGTGGCAAGAACTTTACCACTGCGCCACCGAGGTCGTCAATGATTTAAAGAGTATATTTTAATGAAAGGATATAAGCTTTGGTCTCTATTTCTATGTACCTGTATCTGCTTCTATGTACCTAAATAAACAGGTATATTTTGGAAGCCGCTTGGACTTTAATTCCAACTTCTTGTGACCTTTTTTACACTCACAAATATACAAATACCAGGAATACAAATCTCTTTCATTCACCGACCTGGATTCACTAGTGGATCAGAGATAATGTTCCTCTTTGATCCACTTTTGAATCTAAACGTAATTTTATACCTTTAATTCTTGAATTAACTTTTATTTAAAGGAATACTGTAATTGTAGAACACAACCCGATATCCGAAGTAGTTTCTGAATACTATTACTAATCGTCTTGATTGAGATATCATCTAGCGGGCGCTATCTTGCTGTTCTAATTAAAAGTTTTCTTACCACAACAAGGAACAAGGACATTCCGATGATCTATCACTTTGGTGTCAGCCTTGTTACCTTGTTAGATTGCTATGCGGACAATAGGACAAACAAACATGCTAGATTAATTAGTGAACGGTTGGAAATAATAGTAGTAAATACTGTAATATAATAAGTTTTTTACAGAAATTTCATTTTTGACACAAGCTTTTATTGTTGTCAGAGATATCTTATTGCATGGTGTTCGTGCAGTAAACCGTTAAGCAGTTCCCTCGTCCGGAGCCGTTCCTAGTTGAACCATCCGAACATGCTTATCATATTAATGCATTGACATCTAAAGTGTGTACAAAATTTCAGCTCAATCGATTGAAGATATGCTTCACGATCGAGTTACAAGATACGCAAAGTACATACTTACATGCAAGATAGATAGATAAAAGCTTTAAAAATAAAAAGCAATGATTTATCATCCTTGCACCAAATATCTTTTATTAATGAGTGAGCTATATAAATATTGCTATGTATATGCTATGTACTTACATACCCGGCGAACATATAAGAGAGTCATGACTATATAGACAAAGCAAGTGAGATTAGTCAGGATCGTGGCAGGTAGTCTTTATCCCTCTGTCTCTCCCTGACCCTCATCGGAAAATAGGCATGATAAAATACATGTTTAATATGTACTGATTTATTTTTAGTCACGCAAATTGCAATCACTACTCTTAGTGTGGGTTGCACCGTCAACTTTGACGATCATTCAAACGTACGCAGAAAAACGCAAAGTACGCTATTTTGTCTTAATGTCAGCGGCGGCGCGCTGGTTAAAATCAACGTCAAATTTGACTGTGCAAATATCCCTTATAAACATAGCGTTGATTTTTATAACCTATAAACGCCATGCGGGCGTCTTTGTAAACAAAATTTAGAATCTGTGTTAATTCCGTCATGAGTGTTCTACAAAGAATATAGAACAACGAAACTAAATTGCCAAAGTCTTGACATAGACAAGGATTCCTCCATGCTCGGCCTTGATCCCAATTCGAGATCAAATGCGTCAACATTGGACATTAGATTTTCATATGACGATTGTTATATTTTTAAATTTGTGTTTATGCCAGTTATTTGAGTTCTTTGTTTTATTGTTAAGTCGAAAATTACGAAATATTGGGTTGGAATTTTCCATTTTAATGGTTTTATCGGATTTTTATTTTCTAAAATTTAATTTATTTTTAATGTTTATTTTATATCGATTCTGGTCGTTACTATACATTATGTATCACTAGAGACCCGCCCCGGCTTCGCACGGTTGTAATATTATACATGTTATATACAAACAAACCTTCCTCTTGAACCACTCTCACTATTTAAAAACCACATCAAAATCCGTTGAGTAGTAAAGATCTAGACAGACAGCGGAAGTGACATTGTTTTATACTATCTGATATAATATCCTATCTATCATAGACCATCTTCATAAATATTTGACTGAGCAGAGCATTCAAATATCTAAAAGCGGCAACAACTTTCTCGGCAATATTAATGGAGTGGTTTGCCAATCAATCAACCACTTAAGAATGTCATTCTTGTCGATAGGGCAGCCTTCATCATATATCCTCTGCCATCGAGTTTACCTACTCCTTTTTAAACATCTTCTTTACATAGAATAAAACAAAGTCGCTTCTCGCTGTCTGTCCCTATGTTTGCTTACATCTTTAAGACATCTCAACGGATTTTGATGCGGGTATTTTTAATAGATAGAGTGATTCAAGAGGATAATTTATGTGCATATAACGTGTATAATATTGCACCCGTGTGCACACAAATTTGCAAGTTTAATCTATATACATAAATTTATGCGATGCGATAATATGTTGATAGCAAATTGTCAATTAATTGCTCTTTTGAGAACAATTTTACAACAAAATTATGATAAAATAATTGACTAGGTACTTTATTATCTTTTTGTGAAAAGCTTTTAATAAATTATTAATACACAATTAGCAAATTTTATCAAACTGAATTTTGATTTTCTTTTCAACAATAACGACAATAACCTAAATATTATGTAGCTTTTCTTATAAATAAGTTCATAGGGTATAATTGTATTAAAAACATGGGTTTGTGTTTCAACTAAATGTTCGCTTTGTTCTATTTTCATTCATGACTCAGTAGTAGGTACTATAAAGTCAGGTACCTATGTTCTAAAAGCTCAAACAAGTGTTTGAAATCTCAAATTCACCAACATCATCATCATATCGGGTGTGTTATTGCTAACATTGGTATCAGATTTTATTCAAGTCGCCTAAAGGCTTCTGACATGACTTTTACGACCCACCGCCATCTAGCGGCAGGCAGTCGCATACACACTAGTGAACTAAACTGTCAACCAAAAGTCAAAGTGTCAAAGTGTTCAGGTTTCCTCACGATATTTTCCTTCACCGGAAACAGGTGGTGGTCTATGAAAACTAACATGAGTCATATTGGCAAATACAAACTGATGTGGCACGAGTAGAATTCGAACCTAGGACCTTGAGTCACGGGCAGAAGGTCTTACTAACTAGGTCACCACCGCTTCCGTAAGATCATTGGTAATATCGTAAAATATACAACACGATTTAAGCTCACTTGAGCGTGAAATAGCAAGCCGCTGGAATAGCCATATTTGGGCAGATGAAAACAGAAACATTATATCGTAGATGAGAGGTGAGAACAGAGATGAGAATACGCCGAATTCGATGCCCAAAATGATAGATAGATAGATAAACTCTTTATTATAAATGCCTGGAATGTAGTATAGAAAAGGAAGGAAGAATAATAATTTATGGTTCAGTCGAAAGTCGAAAGGAATGACTTATGCAATGTGGCTATGTCGCTCCTGTGAAATAATGCTCTCTTACATACAAATGTAACAATTACCTTAAAAAATTTTTTTACAAAAATGAAATTTTTTATTGAAATCATATATGTGCAGTAAATAGTAATAATGTATAATAGTAATGTTCTGTAATATAATACGTTATTTACTCAAATTATTTTTTTACACATGCTTTTATTGTTGTCAGATTGACCTTATTGCATCGTGTTCGTACAAAAAACCGTTGAGGAGTTCCCTGGGTACATCATCAGCTCATGCTCATCATAATAATGCATTGTCATCCGAACTAAACGTGGGCACAAAATTTCAGGTTGAACATATCTACTTCAAACTTGAGTTGCAAGATTCCACCCGAGGCATAAAGGTATACGACATACATACATAGCAAGTTAAATCAAAGCTTGTAAAAGACTTCTTTGCGATAAGAAATTTTCCATTTACAAATTAATAATTGGAAAACTCGATCGATTAATCTTTCGAACCAGCATTGTACTCAACAGTCCTCAGATCTTATTTACTATTTATCCTCCAATATTCCGATTCCATGCGGAAAATAGTCCTGAAAACCTTTTTTTACAAGAAGAACGAAGCAATGCACTTAAGCAGAAGCGAAATAAGCACGACTACTTTATCAGACATCTATTTATTAATATTATTTTAATAGACAGGAATTCAGCAACTTTTCAATCTCAATGAATGAATGAATGAAAAATGTTATACCAATTTGGTTCTGAGATGATGGAAGCAAAAAAGGACAGACTTTTGCAAAACAGTGGCAAGATTTTAAAAAGCTAGATATTCCATTCAGACTGTTCATATATAAAATAACATGAACTAATCACATAATGAAACGTGATAATCAAATAACACATAAATTGATCAATTTATATTT
Organism: Plodia interpunctella; assembly: GCF_027563975.2. Classification (NCBI taxonomy): domain Eukaryota; kingdom Metazoa; phylum Arthropoda; class Insecta; order Lepidoptera; family Pyralidae; genus Plodia; species Plodia interpunctella. The sequence continues at coordinate 3,483,176 of NC_071302.1, forward strand.
AGATTTAGTATTTTTTAGTTCTCATACAAAGTATAATTGAAACGCTTTGTGATACCAACATTTGTGACGTCACTTGTCCCAGCCAAGATATTTTTTTTATTTTTGTCACATGGAAAAATATCTGATTTGGATGACATATTACGCTATTATTAAAAAAAGGAAAAGTTCTAGATTTCTGACGTAATTTGTCCGCACTGTCGTCCAAGCCTAAATTTCATTTTTTTAAATATTATGGTAGATTGTCATCTAGTCAAATCCATGATACATTTTTCCATTTGTCAAAAAGAAAAAAGTTATGTAGGGGTTGAACATGGAATTAGTAGGTTTGTACAAAGTACTTATCCATATGGATTGACTAGATGACAATCTACGGTAATATTTAAAAAAATGTATTTTTTTAATGCAAATGACATGGACGTCCAAACCCATCGAAGTGTAAGCAACATTTGGTTATGCGACTTGGCAACATGATAATAATAGAATTCGTGATGTATCACACGCCAAGAGAATTCTCGTTTCTTTGCAAATGATAATAACAGAGCATAGGATACCGACGGTTATTATGCAATACACGTAACGCTCAATGTTAGTATGCGATTCCATGTTGAGGTTATCTTGTTTTATAAGCGGTTTGATGTATAGCCGACCTTTGTATTCGATTCGAATCATATAGATTCTTAACCCCGAGGGGAGAAAGGTGAAAACAGAATCTAATGCGTCAAAGGAGGTATTTTTTTGTATAACATTCGCAGAAACAACCTGGCTTAAACTGAGAAAGTTTGTTTTTTACTTTATGGTAATATTACCTGCAGATTTTTTTTACAATTAGAAAATGAGCTAAACTTGATATCAATTTTTCATATGTATTTTACATATGCTATTGATCATTTAACTAACACAGTATTCGAGTACGTTTTAATTATATTTCCTTAACTGATAGCTTTTAATAAACTATAGGTACTGTGAAAAACACTTCGAAACCCGGAATTTGGCACAACCCTGAACCATTTTCTGTACAAAGTGTGCCGTAAACCCTAAACTCCAGAACCGAATATTCGAACGTTAATCTTCCAGTTATTTAGTACCACTGTTTGGAACCATGTCATTGGCCTATTTGGCTCATCGTCAAACACCAGATACGCATGTTCCAGTTAGAAAAATTACAGTCATTTTGCGTACATCTCATAGACATGAACTTTATAGACTTATCATGAATAGTTTAACACTCCCAAAGGTTGAAAAATCACAACTGAATCTTCAATATTTTTAGGGTGGGTTGCACCAGTCAACTTTGTTTGACGTTAACTTTAACCTGAGGTAGATAAAATGGCGAAGTTTGTAGCATTTCCTCCCATGGTAGGTATTTTCTGAAAAGCAGTTTTTCATGAATTTAGCTATGATACAATACAAATAACTTAACTACGATAGTACTTGTACTTCAAAGTACGTCCCTGAAGATTAAATATAAATATAAAAACCCGCCTGCTTCAGAATCCTAGCGTTGAGCCCATAGATAAAAGAAAAATTGAGCCCCTTAATTTGATACACATACGTACTCAAAAAAAAATGTTTTTCACCAAGTCCAATGACGTTACACAGCCGACATGTTTGTTTTTTTTAACGTCGTTTATATGTGAGATATGTGTAATAAAGAATATTACATACATACAAGATACGCGCAATAAACAATAGCCTTCCTTTGCAGTCGGGTAAAAAACAATCCCTCTGACAAAATAAACCCGCCGTTACGTAAAACAAAAGATACCGATTTCCATTTTTGTAATCGGAAAAGTTAAAAATCGAACGTCCGACTTTTGACGGATTATGGAATTATGACGGCGTTTTAGGCGACGCGTTTTAGCGACTTTTACGATATTTCAAGTCGAATTGATAAAATAATATAAACAACATTGATTCAATCTACTCAACCGGACAGTTTTCTCTTTTGAGACGTTACGGTACGATTGTTGTTTAATAATTACAAAAAAAAGACATCTAAGGAAATACAGTTTATGAACTCTCTCTTAAACAATTTTTCCCAAAGGTTTAAATATACATAAGAGATCTCGTACAAAGTCGAGCCAGATCGCTAGTCTTTAAAAATACACAATAAGTCTTTATTAAAATCAGATTTACGAACTAACACAATATGAATTATGGGCTGTGAAATCCCAATGATGATAAATGTTTTATTTCAAAATAGAAACTACACAGATTTATGACTAAACTAGGTGTTGTCTACACTACAGCTCCGTCTACGGAAGTCTTTGACAAAATACATCAAAATCGGTCCAGTGGTTAAGCGTGATAGTGTGATTTGCATTTATCATTACTATGAAAGTACGAGTAGGTATATGTATGTCAATTGCTTCTGTTTTATTGAAACACTATTTTACCTACACTGTCTACTCGAATGCCGTAGCCGAGGAGTGGAGACATCATTAATGAAAACTTCGTGACTTATTAAACGACATAATTATTGGGTGAATGTAAATCGCAAATAGTGAGATGAAAATTTTATATGCTCGAGCCGGTATCAAACTCACACAACTGCATTACTTTTTTTATTTTTTTTTTTTATTTACATAAATTCAATTAATTTAGTTTAAAAAACAGTATGTGTGACGTGTAGCTTAGTACACTAACGGCTACCTAAAGGTCCAATTCTCGAATGCCTTGAATCTTTACGTCATAATAGAAAAACGAGTCATGTATTTTTTTGTACATTTTTTATTTTAGGTTCAGGGATCCATACCAATGTATTCGCATTACAGTCAGACAGTCTGAAGCCAGAGTGCCGTTACTCAAGTAATTATGATCCATTAGGAGCTGCAGATAGCTGCCGAGTTCATTATCATTATAGTAGACAACTCAACGGTATGGTAACGCAACACGCAAAGGCGAACACGAACGAACATGAATATAGACAATTTTGGTTAATTATAGACTGATCAAGTTTAGACCCACCTGAGATCGGTAGAACCAAATCCAATAGGATTTGAAATCTAATAGGATTTGGATAGAGATATACTCTGATAATCATAAAAAAGATAAAGCATACTTTAAGCTAAAATATGTTTGACACTGTCGCACTTAACTAAATTTGGCATTGACAGAATGAGACATACCTATATCATTTTAATTGCTATTATTAAGTATTGGTTACTATCTTGGGATTTGCTCCTATTATACAATTTGAGCCAAACTTTTAACCAGTATTCATGCATTTAGAAGTCAAAATTACATGAAGGCATCTGACATAACTTTCACGAATACCGCCATCTTGTAAATTTAAGAGGGAATTATCACAAGTAAACCTGCGCAATAGAATGTCTATTGTTCAAATTTACTAACGATATTTTTCTTTGCAGGAAGCAAATGGTGATCTATAAAAACTACTGTAACTATGATTTGTATACAAAATGCATGAGTAGGATTCGAACTTGAGACATTGTGAGCACAGCTTGTCTTAACCACTAGACCATCACGACTTCAAGTTACAAACTAAGTTAGAATATTTACCTACTCTTACTTTCATAAGCAGATTATCTCAAATTAAATCTGTCCATTTACAGGTGAGCGACCCGGGTTAAGTTTAACGCCTTTATCTCACGTTGACTTTAATTAAATTGTACTCTGAATATTAAAATATACTATCACTGTAATTTGTGTTAATCTACTTTGAGCTCCTTTTATGTTACGACTGATATGACTTGGAACTTGAAAGTTACTGTTATTTCAAAGTTGGTAAAAGTAATTGAGTCAATTTTAGGTTAAAATACTATTAGATACAGTCAAACAAGCAAGTCTCTCTCTCTTTTTCCCATCTGAGCGTTTTCCCGTTTTCTTCCTCAGCCGTTGAGTGTCGGAGCCAAGGATCCGCTTTCCTACTTTTTCGTCTCCACTTCACACGGTCGTCGGCATCCCTAGTAGTCATACCATTGGGACCTGTGTGGGTCTCATGCTGTGTTATACTCGTATAACGTATGCAATGAATTTGGGAAAGTTGATGTGCTGTCGACTGTACGTACACTCTTCATAGTAATATTAATTTGTTTTGTTATATTTATTTAGCAAGATATACATAATTAAAAGTTTTATTTACAATGTGAAAAAATTTTATTTACTAGATCTGGCAATCGCAGAACACATATTTTGAATTTTTCTGCATGTGTTCTTTCGTCCGAAAAATTCATAGGACGAAACGTCTAACGACTCAAGACAGATGGTGAGTTTAACCTAAAATGCAGATTAGAATATTTATTTTCCTAAATACTGAATTTTGAAATTACTATATTTGGTGTGGGTATACCTTTAGAAATAAAAGAAATACTTAAAACCTTGCTAAATTTTATTTTTTGTGAGTAAATACATTTTTTATGTTTGTAAAAAAAAGCCGACGAAAAAACAAAAGGAACTTGTTTTATCAAAGGCGAAAACCTTTTCTCAGTGATATTAAAGTAAATAACTTTTTGATACTACAGTAATAACAGTTTTTGTGTTCAATACGATCCGAGATCTCATTTCCAAGGGCTCGAGTCCGTCGGCTGCTGTACATTGACACTATTGTATGTACCTTATTTTGATATTGAGGCAATAACTATAGGGGGATAAGGCTCCTTTAAGTGTTTATATTTGGACTGCCACACGAGAACTATTACTTTCCAGCCGTGTCAAAAACAAGTTTCTAATATCAGCAATCCATCACAATCAATACATATTTGTGTATACTTTTTGACGATTTATATAGGTAAATAAATAAATATAAATAAATAAATATTAGAACGAATCACACAGATTGAGCTAGCCCCAAAGTAAGTTCGAGACTTGTGTTATGGGATACTAACTCAACGGTACTATATTTTATAACAAATACATATATAGATAAACATCCAAGACCCGGGTCAATCAGAAAAAGATCATTTTCCATCATGACCCGACCGGGGATTGAACCCGGGACCTCTCGGTTCAGGGGCACTCACTTTACCACTGCGCCACCGAGGTCGTCGGTATAAACTCATACTCAAATATCTTTATTGCAGTAACTGCGTAGTTCGCCTCTATTTTGACATATGCTCTACTGTACTTAATGTGTAGATAGTAATAATAGAAATAAATTGATTAAAATATATAAATTATCCTATATATGTTTACATGTTTAGCTAATAATAATAATTTGGATCATGATCATCAATTAATTTAAGAACTTGGTTCTTGACGTTGGAGCATTCATGCCAAGAAGGGCATTCCTAGATGAAATAAAAGAGAAGGCAGAGGTCGTGTCGTATAGGGAGGTGAAATCTATGGCTGAGGACAGAATAATTTGGATAGGCGATGTAAAAGGTCACATTAATTATAAAATTTCTAAAGCGGATTACCTAATGGACACACCATTTCTGAACAATTTATTTGACCTTTTAACAAATTTCAATTGTTTTTGGAGTGTCATTACATCATGTGTTATTTGTAGTTATAATTTTTTTAAATGTCTATTAACCCACTACATGACAAAGCCATCTCCAATCTTTACTACATTATTTTATGTATTGTGTAGACCAAAACTGCTTCAACAGCTCTTTTTAACAACTTGTGTTTCTAATATAATATTTTATTTTTACACATTACACATTTTGGGAAAATTAAGGTGAGTTGCACCGTCAAATTTGATGTTGATTTCAAAATGCCGTACCGTACCTACTACCTAATTCCATGGACCGCGCACGTTAATAAAGTAAATGTTAAAGTTGACGGTGCATGGGTTGCACCGTCAACTTTAACATATTCCTTTTAAATATTCCTTTTTTACTGTAAAAACAATATCTAATTTTGTTATAAACTTGAATGTGTTTGCTAAATCAAGGAGTTCACGTGAAACTTTATTTTACAAGACATTGTTGCGTTCTTCGTGCGTTATCTCAGGAAGGAAATTGTTTTCATTATAATGGCCGATTCAGGATCGTACATTGGTCGATTCCAGAATTTAACGAATCACAATTGTATTAGTTATCTATTAAAGTTCAAAGACACTTTAAAATGTGTATTAAAAATATTAGTAATCGTATTAGGTACCTACTTGTATTTGTATTGGCCATCTAAAATAATATATTAATTAGTTATAATATTATATATAAGTTCATACATACTTCTATACTAATCCAAACTAGTATGGATGTATTCATGTAATAAAGTTAAAAAAAAATCAGTTTTCTGAGAAAAACTGTCCGATTCGTTGTACTGTGCCATCTTGTTCTTTTGCCAGTAAACTTGCCTCAAATCTTTTCCAATGTGACTTCAGCGTATCAGTTTCCATTATTACAGTAAACATCACGGACGATATCGTTCCGACCATATTAATTGCCGTGGAAATTGAAGTTAATTCGTGTCCTGTCATTAGTCTGAACTGCTCAGGTATGCGGTTAAATGGGGACGCATTCCGGGAGCACACATGTGTCTAATAGGCCATTTGATATATAAATTGGATTTGTAAAAAATGTGCAAAAATACTATTAAAAAAAAAACAAATTTCGATTAGGAATTGTACTAAATCATCACTGTAAAATAAAGTAGCTTCCCGCTGTCTGTCTGTATGTATTCTTTGATCTTTAAAACTACGCAACTGTTTTTTAAATAGATTCAAGAGGAAGGTTTTCATGTGATTTATTATGGTTTTACCCGAATGAAGAAGGAAAGGGTCGCTAGTTTAAAGAATAATCAAAAGTACCTACTTAATTACATATCAAAACTAATTAACCCTGTCCAGTCCTGTCTGCTTACTAAATAGCTATTGATTTTATTAGATTTCAATGTTACGAACAGACTGGCATAAAGTAAAGTAAGATAAAAACGAAAATAAAGCATATTATTTAAAAAAAAATAAAATACGAATCAAGCAGGAAACGGATACTGTGAAGCCTTTGACGAAGATTTAAGCTTATCTATTTTTAAGAATCGTTCCCTTCGCAATACCCCTTTAAAATTTCTATTTCACGAAATGGAATTTTCATGTACACGAATGCCAACCACGATTTAGTTTTGAAGATCCCATTCCTGTACCTATCTGTTGTAGATGTTTAGTTTGCGCAAAGATTTTGAATACAAGTTTCTGCGAAGTACAGATTCAAGAACAGTTTCAATAAAATTTTAGGAGTACTTGAATTTGGTTATGTTATGTTTACTTTAAATTATATTAAGATCCAATTTCATTAGATAAACAGATAAACGATAAGTACCTACCTAAGACGGTTAAAGACGGAAGATTATAGTTAATGTCAAAGTTGATTGGCGCAACCCACTCTAAGATGGTCGTGGCATGTGGATTCGCCCTAAGTTAGAACCACTCCTTTTCCACACGTGTATGTGATACGAAGCGATTAAAAGATACATAGTCTAGTTAGCTGATAGGCAACAATAATATTCCCAGGCAGTTTTAATTTTACTTCACAACAAAAAAATACTACTTGTTAATAAAGATCGTTCGCAGCCGAGTCGCACTCGCCTTGAAAAATGTCTTACTACTTGTTGTAATACTTGTGCTACTATTTACATCTCACCATCGAGTCGACTTGCAGTTAGACGTAACTAACCAATCACAGCATGCCATTGTGACGCAACGACAGCCACAACGCATTGTGATTGGTTCGCTGCGTCTCATCACGAATCGATTCGATAGTGAGAAGTGTGCAAACCCGCACTTCGCCCTGAAACTATAGTCGACTTTACAGTCGATAATCACACGTGAGTGACCCGAATTTTCATTATTATAGCGTTGAAGATCCTCAAAGTCAGTAAAGACTGCTATAAAGCAGGGTTTGTTTTCTTCTCAAAGGATATCGGCACTCATTGGCTGATTGCCAAACGCTATATAATATTACAGGAAGCGATTACGTCGAACTGGGAGCAGGGATTAGCTCCGACAGGCCAGCTTTTCTGGGTGGTATTAAGTGTATTATAGAAGATATATCATATTGTTTTGGTATCTATAGAGCGGTGTATTGGTTTTTTTATAGATAGGATGGATATCTTTTATTGACGACCTCGATGGCGCAGTGGTTAAGTTCTTGCCACTGAACCGAGAGGTCCTGGGTTCGATCCCTGGTCGGGTCATGATGGAAAATGATCTTTTTCTGATTGATGCGGGTCTTGGATGTTTATCTATATATGTATTTGTTATAAAATATAGTATCGTTGAGTTAGTATCCCATAACACAAGTCTCGAACTTATTTTGGGGCTAGCTCAATCTGTGTGAATTGTCCTAATATATTTATTTATTATTTATGTTATTTGTATTTAAGTACTTTATTTTATTTGGAAAATAAGCAGTCATTTAAATCTAACTAAACCTTTCATAGAAAATAAATGACCAATTAACATGTTCTCACATAGGTATGTCTAAAACACACTTATGTTGGAATGGAAATCAGTTGCAAGTGGTGTTAAAAAAATTTGACTGTCGTATAAAAAAAAATATATTTTAATACTTTTTATTTTAAGTTCTTAATCAAATGCTAAATTTCTTCTAAATCTGTGTTAGTTCTTGATCGCTACGCGCGATATCTTTTAGCAGGTTATGCCACAGTAGAAATTTTTGCATCGCAAAAAGTCACACAAGTTACATCGTTATTAGTTTCTGCATCACCCATACCTGAATCCAGATATTTTCTGGGTAAATATATTTGTACCCAAACCCGTTCAGTACTGGGAAGGAATTTCAATTTTACAATCTAATCTAAATTGCAATTTTAATGATCAAAATATAGACCGATATAAGAAAGAGTAGCTAGCTTCTAATCATCGAAATAATTACAGTACGGTATATCGTGAAGCTATAGGTGGCGAGTGCTCCCGCCGTAGAATAGGACCACTCCAAATTCTTTAGGGATGTCGTACGAGGCGACTAAGGGACACTGTGGGAGCTGTTAGGCAAAAATAGCATCCCATGGTGGCGTTGTGGGTCGGTTCGGGCAGTGTATTATTTTATTTTTCGTTCGATACTAGGCCTTAGTGCGAATTTCGATCGAAGTAAGTCGAGTGTGTAGACCATAATATGAAATGTGGTTATAACGCGATGAAGCATTATTACATAATTATTCTGCAATTTGATTGGTTTGGCTGCGTCTCATTGTGTAAATAAATACAACACAAAATACACACAACACAATATGTATTGCACCAAACCTTACAAATATATACATACATACAGTAAATAATATTAAAAGATTGAAGTCGTATTGTAAACTCGATCGAATAATATTGAGAGAATATCTAGTGAAATTTAAATTGAATTTTCTCTGCAGTAATGTATTGTAATAAAGTACAGTCAACAGCACATCAAGTTAGCCAGCATGAACCTTTATTGTGTGGTAATAGCGTCGAGTTTGCAATGAATTTGGGTAGGTTGACGTGCTGTTGACTGTACTCGTATGTTGAAAAAAAAAGTATTTCAATTCAAGTGGCGATATCGGTAGATGCCGATAAATGGATCCACTATAAAATAAATTCCATTTAAATAAAAGGCAATGCCATCAAAAACATGCTGTAAAAAACCCAAGTCTCGCAGCTCAGAAGATTTTTCTCTTAAAAAATTGTGAGATCCGTGTAATACCAAGTCGATTATTTTATTAAGTCCCTACTTATGGGACCTTCTGTCTTAAGTTTTACGTAAGTTATTATCATATCGATATTAATAATCTTTTAGGTTTTAAATAAATAGATCGACTTAGCCATCAATCTCATGGGCTGAACGCGGCCTTTTCACTACACAGGTACTTTTCATTCACTTGCACTATGAACTGCAAATGTAACTTTGTAATTTCCTATATTTATATGGGATTACAAAGTTATTAATATATAAAGCAGTTGGTGTATCTAGAAAACTGGACCGAAATTCCAAAATATTTAGGTTTTCCCTTGATTTAGACACTAAACACTAATTGTATTCTAAATTTGAAGCTTCTATGTCTACTAGACGTGCCTTTGACTTTTGATGATGGGTCAGTGAGTGGGTGAGTGAGTGAGTGAGTGAGTGAGTGACACAATCAAGAAACTTTTACAAGTTACAATCTGCTAAATTACCGGTTAATATTGAAAATGCAGGCTTCTTGTTTTATCCACAACGAAGTTATTGGGGTTCGAAATTGCTTCGAGAAAAGGATGGTACGGCCGTGCCGCTTTTTTTTTGCTTCGCTTTTTTTTGCAGATATAAAATAGAATAAAAGGGATGACAGTCGCTGCAAAATATTTTTGAAACAAATACTGCAGCTCATAGGCGGATCAGCTCAACAAAGCCTATCGTTGGATAGACCGGATTTTACCCGTAGTCCTTTTAAAGTGCACCAATGTCGCCAGTGTGTGTTGATATAAATGGGTGCAATATATAAATGTGTGCAACACATAAATTTTCTCTGCATCCAGACAAACCAACCTTTTAGTTTCGTTCAAATTTTGATAATACACTATTGTTAAGTCGATAGTCAGAGCTATTATGAGCTTGAAATATTTTTTAATAGCTATAACATGTCCCACTGCTGGGCAAAAGCTTCCTCTCTCTCTTTCCACGTGTGTGTGTGTGCAATTTAACTTGAGCGTTAGTAAATTGAGGTAAGTAGTTTAATAATCTTTGGTCTTCTCCATCCAATGTCTGTCGGTTGCCCTAAGCTCATCCGACCATCTAAAATTAAATAATAATAACATAATTAAAATAAAACGAGCTTACAGGTAGCTGATACAGTATCACGTCTTAATCCCTTAAGAGGTAGACAGAGCCTAGATGAGCCCAGGAGTTACTGGTGGAATAAGGATTAAATTGTGAATTGAGCATGTCACCTACAAGAAGAATACCTATTAAGAATATTTTCCTTTACCTATTAAGAAAGTTTAGAACAGTGATAGAGGCAATGTAATGTATTTTAAATGTAAAACGCGCTTGACATGACACCTCTGTTTTTTTTCAAGCGTCCATTGGCTGCGGTGACCACTTCCCATATAGTGTCTGCCAGTAGTCTGCCGTACACAAAGTACGTAAATAAATTAAAACGACATCTCTTACTTACTCGAATCATCCTGTTAATAGTAACATTCTTCAAATCAATTTGCACACACAATACTTGTCTACTATCTTGCCATTTCTCCAAAATGGCATTTAGGTACCTAATATCTAACAGAATTGTAACTTACCACGCGATACGTTAACATCACGTATTTAAAAGTTGCAAAGTGCAGAGTTAAGAGTTAGTTTAACATGGAATAGTTAAAGTTGTATATACACGAACTCGGTTTATGCTACTATTACGTAACATACAAGCAGTTTAAAAAGTTTCCGTATACAAGCGCACAACTCTTTAAAGATCTTCAGAAATAATGTTTTGTGGAGTAAAAATAAAGTGCGTAATTGACGATAGTGGCCTTGTAAACTTTGGATTTTTATTGATCCTACTAATAATATAAATACGAAAGTTTGAGGATGTGTATATGTATGTTTGTTACTCTTTCAGGCAAAATCTACAGGACACTGTTTTGAAATTTAGTATACGGGTAGAATATAACCTGGAATAACACATGGGGTACTTTTTATCCCGAAATTCCCACAAGAGCGAAGCCCCGGGGCGCAGCTAGAATAATATACTATCACAAATTAGTGAAAACAATAATGATGAAAATATATAACCTAAATTACTTATCAGTAAAGTTTAATACTAAAATACAAAATACCTAATATTGAATGCGTATGACGAATTTAAAAGCAGAGAGAATTTAAAATGATATTCTAATCAGCTCAGTAAAATAGAATATCACAAATTAGTGAAGACTATAATGATGGAAATATTATATATAATTTAATTTACGTATTAGTGAAAAATTCATACTAAAATATAAAATTATATTGATTGGGTATGACGAATTTAGACGACAGAAATTAAAAAATAAATTCTAATCAGTTGTTTGGAGTCACACACGGGGTCGTTATGCGATTGGGTTCAAGGATCACATCGACGTTGATGATGTTGATTGAAGGGTGTGTTAGAAAAGTAATTGGCGAAATGAAACACCGGCCGAGATTGCACAAGATTATTCTATTTTCATTGAGAGCGAAAACGTATTAGGTATCCAATCTCGACGGAAGAGACAAAAGTCAATTTGATATTTTTATTTTAGATTGCGACCATATTAGTCCAACAGGGTGGCAAACCTTTGTATGAAATTAGCAGGCCGTCACAGCTCGAGTCGAACCATAATAAATTATACATCTTAACCTACTTCAGGAATCACATTAATTAAAAGTGAATACCGTAAAATTGTTAAATCTGTTGCCTAGTCTCATTCGTGTAGACAGTCGTGACATGGGGACTTCTTTTATAAGGATTGTATCTGGCTACGTAGACGCATTCGTTACAATTCTACACTAGAAACGCACGCGCATACACCGATTGCGTAAGGCAATCGGTGTAATAATTCAGTCTTAACAAAGTCTGTTACTTATAAATTATTTTATGGCTATTCTGTAAATGTCCATTTTATTCCGATTACAAAACATAAATATAAGGCGCGACCAAATCAGTCAATTTTAAAGACGTTAACTTTAACCTGCCTAATCTTAAAAGTATGCCATTTTCAGAGGCGCGCAGGTTGAAGTTAACATCAAAGTTGACCGGTGCAACTCACCCTTAATCATTTAAAAATTGTTTTATATAAATATAACAATAAACCAATTGAAAACAGGTAACACAATGTACAGAACAAAACCATCAGAAGAGAAAGTTCCGGTGTTATGTTTCGTGTAATGTTTACTCCAATTATAGGTAATTAGCACCATTCCTCGCAGCTTCACATCCGAACTGGAAAGCTTTTACATTCATTAATGAGTGTCATTGTTTGAGGATATAATTGAAACCGTTTTTGTTACTTTGGTGTTATTTTTTATCCAGCGCTATAAAAAAATCCCCTTTTATTTTCTTATAGAAAATTAATATTATAATAATAATAAATAATGGCTTTATAATTAATTTATTAAAACTTGCAATTTCATCTTATCCTAAATTTGTTTACGTTATTTACGAAAAAAATTAAAAAGTAATTGAGTTTAAACTACTATTATTAAAATATCTATTACGAGTCTTCCTAACAAAACCACAGTATATAATGCTTAGCTGACTGAACTACACAGAGTGCGAATTTTGTAACCCAATAGTGTTTTAATTAGACCCTGTTAAACCGGAGACAAGTAATTCTTACGGTAAATTCTGGCAATTTATACAAAGTAATAGTATAAAATAAGTGCAATTTAACTTGAGCGTTAGTAAATTGAGTTAAGTAGTTTAATAAACTTGAAACTGGAGAATACTTAATTATTGCGAAACGTGACTTGAAATTTAATAGAAAATGTATTTGAATTGATCAATTGGAAAATTTATGTTTGAGTACTGTCATTACATAACTTTATTAACAACAAAAATAATCATGATAACGTAGATCGTAGATAACTATATAGGTAACTAGCTGCGTCCCGGAGTTTCACTTCCGTGGGAATTTTGGGATAAAAGTTCCCTATGTGTTATAACAGGTTATATTCTTCCCGTATACCAGATTTCATAACAAAAGGTCCAGTAGATTTGGCGTGAAAGACTAACAAACATGCATACACATTATTATTATTATTATCTCCTTTTATAAATTCACGGCCCTAAGTCCGGTCCTTTGAGAGGCTTGCGTGGGGATATGGATCCAACACGTAGAGGCCCTTTGGAGAGTTTTGATGTTGTGTAGGTCTCCCGCCAAGACCCGCTCCCGGATATACCAATGAAATGATATGCCCATGAGCTGGTCTCGGCGGGAGTGTGAACTATTGCAGAATAATGGATAGAAGTACTGGTCTATAGAATGAAATTTGGATGGACTGAGAATGGGCTATTGCAAAGAGTTATGTCACCTGCCATAATCATGATAACTGACTATTCAGTGGCAGGTGGTGACTCGCCGCTCACTGGATGGGCCCCTCAAATCAGTCGCTCGATCCAGTCAGACGCCCCCGGCGTTATGACATTTTACACTTCCACCCTTCGAGCATATAGCTCTCGCGACTCCACTCTGGCCGGCCGGTGAAGGCAAGCCAGAGGTAGGGGTCCTGTTACCTCTCGGTTTCCACTCCGACCTTGGGGAAGGAAGGCGGAGGTGAGGAACAGGGGCCTCCCCTGGGAGCACTCAGGTCCGTGGGGTCGCTACTCCCCAACAGCTCGCCACAAGCTGCCCTGCGGGCTTATTATTATTATTATTATTACACAAATTGTCTGACCAATTATTTTTAAAATCTACAACAAACTGTCTGTTTTTTTTTGTTTACAAAAATCTAAGTCGTCAGCGAGATCTTGTTACATTAAAATGCGTGCCAAAAATATCATATCCGTGCAGTAAAGTAGTAGTTGGATTCCATGGATTCCCTCGTCGACAGCGATTAAACAAGCGGAAGTCGGTTAAACAACAACAAATCAACTTGCAAGATTTAATTACGCCTGTAATTAAACACCGAGACAGCTGAAACGAAATAAAAGCTGTAATAAAATATAAATTCAAATATTATAGTTTCATTGAAAATATATTTATTCTAAAGAATCCGTCTATTTATACCTATACCCTTAACTCTCAGGGTTCTCGTGAAGCTAAACGAAAAGGTGTGTGTGCACACAATGCCCAGTGCCAGAAAGTGAACGCTCGCTACCCCTACACGTAGCATCCAAAGTGAAGACAAAGCACTAAAATGACAGAAATTAAGTTTTATACACATTTATTTAAATAAATTTATTATTATGGATCGCATAACCAAGATAATAGTTTATTTGATAGATAGATTTCTCAGTTGTGTTTTCATTCGTGGATTCGTTTCGTATATGCACAGGAAAATTTAGTTTTTCTTTATTTATTTTTATATTGATTATAGATATTCAGTAGATTGCATTTTTATAAATCCATGTATTTGATAAGAATATTAGAATTATATTCTCTTATATATTAAACGACAGGTTTTAAACGCGCACATACCTTTTATGTTGTATATAATTATGCAACACGAAAGAATAAAACTAGTAATATATTATATTATCTTGATCATAGGTATTTAGTAGATGCATTTCGGAACAAAGAACGCTAATAATGTACTAGTCGAGGCAAATTTTTGATCAAAACCAATTTAATTACCACATATTTTTAATTGTTGGTAATTGGTGGCACAAATCGAACTTTTTTTTCTAAATTATGTACTTGGGTGGTACAAAGCGAGGTATGATTAACAATAATAAATTAGCATTGCCCAAGTTTTAAGAGGTATACAGTTACGTAGGTACATCGTAGACTGCTTTCACTCTGTACGTTAGATTTGTACTTCACATCTGTGTTAAATCGACTGTGGTCGTTAGTCGCTCTTCCTGCGGGCAAATTGTTAGCTCGATTTATCGACTTGTATGGTTTAGGCTAGTTTCGCATTCGATATCATGTATCGTATGTTGAACTTAGAGTTAAAAGAAATGAATAAGAAGTGAAGAGATATGAAAAATGGAAGGAATAACAGAATTAGGAAAGATAAGTTTAAAATAATTCAAATGGCTTGTAATGGCCTATAAAATATATGTAATTATTGAGATCTTGATTTGTAATATTAACTCGCCGTTGCTCGCGGCACCGTCCCGCCGATTACTTTAAATGTTTTTGTAGATTTTTTTAAAGTATTTTCACAGCAACAACACTAGATAACTATTTTGACTGTATTTGTTTATTTCCAGGTAGCGCCGGCGCGATTCCTAGTATCATATTAATTTGCACACTTTTATGGTAAGTCAAAAATATTTATTAATCATGCAAGTATATAAAACCCATAATTATTATAAATTGACTCGGAAAATCGCCTACATGAAAGAAAGAAAAAATATATATGAGTTCATATATAGGTATTTAAAAAATTAACCTCCATGTGATTTAAGTATAAACATTTATCAGTTAATAAAGACTTGAGGTGGTTTTTAAATAAATTTAAATTTAAGCTTTTATATTGATGTAGAATATATTCTACCTGTGTACCATAATTTCAATTCATATAAATCCATCTAATAAAATTTATGTGATTGAGTAATAAATATCTTTACACACAAACAGCATAATTTAGTAGGATTTTTGACCTCGCCAATAAAAGAAGACTGTTAGTTTTTGTCATTATAATAAAAACCTAAATTTATGCAAATAAGGAATTTCGTTTATGTTGCTACGTATTATGATATTTTCTCTTTTTTTTTAATAACAAATAAATTGAGTAATTTTGATAAGTATAGTAAGAAATACGATTCGGTAGTTCTATTTTAAGTCTTGACTAAAACAGTTACACAAGCTCATTTTGAAGGCGATGAAACTAATCTCATTGCTCTCGCAGAGTCTTGGAGATAATCTGCAAAAATATGTCGCGGCAATATTAGGAATTGCACAGGCAATACCAGAAAGAAAATACGCAATATTCAGTTTCCCCGCAATATAGGGAAATCTAGTTTCTCATATTGTGCTTAGCGCTGCAGTATTTTGAAATGTTCTACATTCGTTTACAACAACGAGAACATTTTGGTATAATATAAAGGAAATAATAAATAAATTACGTCATTTTAGTAAAATTTAGTTATGAGTATTTGAATAAATTTATATTATAATATTACTATATCAGTACGTATGCACTTATGTACATTAAGATATCTAAACAAATGGAAAATTCACCCCTATTACCATGGCGTAGATATTCCGTACAGGGTAAGTCCACATGTAGAGGTATATCATCATTTAGAATAGCTTTTAAGATTCAATTTGGCTCAAAGGAGTTACATATGAAAATTTTGAAATATACTTTAAAAAATGTTTAAAGTGCACTTTACGGGCTTGTTTTATTTCTATATAAATAAACGCAAGATATACTTTGTTCAGAGAGCAATTTGCAACGAACAACTTTCTTTATAAAACCAAATCAGATTCCAATTATATCAAAAGATTCTTCAATATCTCCCAAGATTTTGTTACAGAGCTCATCTGAATAAAATTAATTTTACTTTTCATAAAAGAAATATTTTAAGGAAATGGCTCTATGAATAAACGAAGGGCCACCGGCATTTCTTTATTCGCTAAATCAATTTATTTTATGTGAATACATTAACATTTAAAATGTAATTATCGCACCCTCGAGTTAAATCCACTGGACTGTGAAAAATAATAACAAAATCAAAAATTTAAAGATTTTTGTAACTTTTTTAAATAAATTAATTTTAAGAATGTTCAGTATGGGTTGCACCCTCAACTTTGACGTTAACGTGCGCAGAAAAACGTAAAGTACGTATTTTACGACGTACGTACATCTCTACGCATTTTCTCTAAACCTCAGCGGCGTCGGTTAAAATCAACATCAAATATGACGATGCAACTCGCCCTTAACATATCGACATTAAAATACGTACCTAATAATAGAATTTTGATTTTCAAATGTTAAAATCTTTAATCTTAAATCTTTCATAACCTGATCGAATCGAAATGTAAGGCGTGCATTTGTATAATAGAACAGAGTTTAGTGGTTTTTCAATAATAGTTCTTACTCGGTGTAGATAAGACTTACTATTGAGAATCCATTCCGTCTTTGAAATAATGTTAACCAAATCTTCAACCTGATCAATGATTTCATTCACTTTAATTAATGATATGCCTACATAATAATACCTATCCATTTACTAATTAAATCATGTTGCCTTAACTAAAACTTTATTTTAATCTTAAATCCCATCTGTTTATCGCTAAATTAACTTAGTTAATTGCTTGTTAGTTACATTAAAATTAATGTTTAATCCTAAACCTGTTTCATCAAATGGAGTTATTGGGGAATTGATTTTCTCAAATTATAATTTTAGGGCCGCCGAAAATTATTAAGTGTATTTCGTGATAAAAGTTGTGGTGTCCTAACTATATTATAAATGCGAAAGTTTGTTTGTTTGTTACCTCTTCACGCTATAATAAAACAATCATATAGTTTGAAGTTTCATCCTGGAAAAATAATTGCTTGCGTGGAAATGATGCGGGTGAAGTCGCGGGTAAAAGCTAGTGTTATATATAACTGCGATATCGACAAGTTCAAGCTTAAATACTTTGTAAAATTTCACGTAATTCAGAAAATAGTCACTTCACTATCAAACTATAAAACAAAGTCGTTTCACGCGTCTGTCTGTATCAAAGGTTTCATCTTTTAAACCGCGCACTTGATTTTTAATGGTTATTTATACAAATTATCCCTGAAGGTTTTTATACCTCGTGCGAAGCCGGGTCGAGAAGCTAGTCATACTTAAAAATATTGATTTTTGTAATAAAAAAAGTGTTTCATACGCGTGTACCGAATTTAAACCGGATGTGTACAAAAATTTATGGCGACGTTTTGACATTTCCTACAAAATATTATGTTCCGTCGAAAAAGAAAAAAAAAAACAACGTAATGTGTGTGCGGTGAAAACCCGCAAGCAGTTCGTTTTGTGAATAAAACATGAAAATCGACATTTAATGGCCTAAAGTGGTACAATAAATGTATCAATAATTCAAACCAATATTTCTGATCCCTTCTGATCCCTTCTGATCCCATCTGATCCCTTCTGATCGGTTGCATTCACGGCCATGATGCCCCGAAGCTTTTTAAAATATACTAGCTGCGGGATTTTTTAAATACCGAAACATATTTATTATAATAAAATGATCTATGTGAGAGTACATGGTTAAGGGTGGCGTACTGGAAGGATATAGGGTGGAAAAGGGCTGAAATGATGAGAGACATAAATTGCTATATTTCATTGTATTGTAAACATAAATCATTGATCTGTGATTGGGAGTTAATTCATCAAAGGCTGCCACTTGGCCGTGTCTGTTCTAGCTTAACTTGCTCGATTGGTTTATTGCTTTGTCTGGTCGGGTGTTCTGACTTTGAATTGTAATTTTAGACATCGATTACGAAATCCATAGGGATAGTATTTTGATAGTGCGTTTGTTTGACGTTCTTACATGTCAGAATTGAGAACTTCATGTCAGTGTGGAACTTCAAACATAAACATTGTCCACCGAAAGCACGTTTCGCCGAAAACCTTTTTTTTATATCTCAAGATATTTAAGGTTTATAAATGTTCTTACCCAACCTAACTGCCATGCGTCAACTCGTGAACAGGGGTAACATAATCATAACATGTTTGTGCTGCTAGGGGCAACAAAATCATAACATGTTTTGTTCTACACTTTTTGACCATTACGTTGTTATATTACTACAAATTATCCATTTTGATCACAAAATTCCACAAAATCTACTACTTCAATAGCGCTTTACGTAAAAACCAAGTAAGTAACAAAGTTTTATCTTCAGCGCTTAACTCTTGGTTTTTAGCGGCTCCTTTTCCACTCAATCTGTTTTAGCGTGACTTAAGTCGTGATTCATTTATCGTTGTCTGAGCTAAGTAGGATTTCGGTAATCGATGGGGTTGCGTAATGACGCAATTGCGTATAAACTAGTTATGTGACATAATATATAAATAAATAGTAAATAATTAGGACAAATCACACAAATTGAGCCAGCCCCAAAGAAAGTTCGAGACTTGTGTTATGGGATACTAACTCAAAGATACTATATATTATAACAAATACATATATAGATAAATATTCAAGACCCGAGCCAATCAGAAAAAGATCATTTTCCATCATGACCCGACCGGTGATCGAACCCGGGACCTCTCGGTTCAGAGGCAAGCACTTTACCACTGCGCCACCAAGGTCGTCACCATTGCCACCAGTTGCTTCTCATTAGTTCATTAACTAAAATTGGATAGTTTATTGACAAAAAAAAATCCTTTGCGCAAAAATTCTCAATCTAAAATAATGTGATTCAAAACATCTACTATTGAAAGGTTTATATATTTAAAATCTATGAATAGTACGTAGATTGCGTCTAATTTTTGCGTTTAGAATATAACTATTCCCGTTATTTTACATTAGCTCGAAGTTTGTCTCTATATTAATCATATATACGTTGTAGTAGCTGAAACAAGTTTTTTCATTATCCAACTTTACAATGTACATTGACAGAACGAGACAAAACACATTTTAACTCAAATTAGGCTTTATAAAAGTTACTTTTTTAGGGAAAATATATAATGTCCCTTTTTCTCAGTCGAAAATCCCGAGTCACCCGGCTCACCGTAACCTATTTCTCAGCCTCATGACCTAAAACAACGTGATATGATATGACAATAGCCTTTACGAATTGCTTGCTAAATGACGGTTAAGCCTGAAAAGCAATTTCCTTACAGACTTCTGAACCTAAATAAATTAAAGAATGTACAGACGAACAATTTTCTCAAAACGGTTTGTATCTAATTCTGTCGTCTAACATAAATATTTTTCAATGTTTTTCCAATTCTTAGCACCACTGGTTCAAGTATTATGTCTGTTGAATAGGTAAGTTGGAAAAATATATAATTCTAATTACCAATCATTCTTTCTTTGATAAATTTATAGTTCCAACTTTTATAATTAATGCGAAAGTAAGTTTGTTACCTCTTCACGCTTTATCTGCTGCACCAATCTTCTTGAAGTTTTTCATCATCTGTCAAAGCCATAATTGATGCTCAAGTATCTTTTCTGTTCTCTCTTTATTGGTAGTGGTGATCTTTCATGAGAGAAACTATGAAATGACATGACATGAATTATTCGTAAGTATATTTTATTATTCTGACTATTAATAGTTTGTATATTCATTTCTATTCTGTTCGCTAAAGCAATAGCTAATAATAATATTAGCTGAATTGCAATTGAACCTCTATCGTTCGGGCACTTTTAAGCATTTCGGTAGGTTTACAATTTTGTATTTGAACTTTGATATTTTGACAATAATATAGCAATATTGGTTTTCGGACCAGTTTTGATCCAAAAATCTGTCAAACAATTTTCACTCAATTGAAACGGTGAAAAATTAGCGGTACCGATAGTATTTCGTAAAATCATGAACCGTAGATGACCGAGCAAACGATAGACAACCACGATGAGTACAACCACGTGAGATAGAACTATTTTATCCATAATTTATGTTACTCTTACAGCAATACTGGTCGAAGATCTAAAGCTTGCAAAATCCAGCACACGATGAGGGATAAATTATATTGCGCTCTGTTCCCTTTCTCTTCGTGTATTTCTATAGCGTGTTTCTATGAAAGTGCGAGTGAAATGGAATGTGACGAGGCCTGTAGTTTTCTTTATCTACTTGAAAAACAACCACAATTTTTATAGTACAGAATTTTATGGAAATAGCTCTCTAGTTTACGCAGCTGGTCTGAGAGCGAAGGAATAACACAGAATGTACCAGCTGCTTCTCCTCCCGCGCGAATTATAACAGTGAATCAATGGAAAAAGGTTATAAACTAGAGATTCATCTCATAGGTTTTAATACCAACCTATGAAGTTGTACTCACAAAGTTGAGGTTAATTTACAAGTGTTTTAATGTGACATTACTAATTGAATGAATACTAACATCCAGCCGTGTATCTAAAAGTGGCTTCGAGATTCGTAACTCTTGGCTCTGTCTACCCCGTAAGGGGTAAAGACGTGATACTGTAGGTATACATAAGCTCCGTAGAACAAAGCACTGAACTTGCCACAGGCACTTTACTTATACAATTTCTACCCAATATTTAATATACACAGTTAATATTAAATATTGGGTGGCTATGGGTGGAACGTATAAAAGGTTATAGGATGCTATAAAATCTGTAGCACCCATCCTTTTGTGATATGATACAGTGGGTGTTTAGTTATTACCCAATTATGATCGTGAAAGGTGACAGCTCTATGTCGTTACTATTTTTATGATGGAATTAATTTTTATTTCAAATATCTGTGAAATATCAAGAACCTAACTATCATTCTGTTTCCACTACTCATCTTAAAATTAATATGTTTGCCACACCAAATGCTCAAATTAAATCTCCAATACATTGAAAGTGAACTTGCCACAAGTATTTATACAATTTTTGATCATCATCATTTTTTGCCCACTGCTGAGCTTAATAATAAGCTTCTCTTCTTTTGCCCTTCTCTAACCCTTTTGTTTTAACGTGTGGTAAGACCCTAAAGAATGTCCAGCTGCGGGAAGCCGGACAGTGTGGGACTCGAACCCACTAACAGCACACGGTGCCAATGCCAACTGCATTTGTGCCGGGACCATGTGCAACTCTCGCTCCACAGCCCCGGCGCGCGGTGCTCTCCTCGGAGCAGCTAGCGGGACGTCTCGTCAGTTTTACAATTATACCAGCTTGGGTAAAAGGCCCGCATAGGCTTTGCTAATGCACGTAGTAAATGCGACTTTGATAATATCATACCTCTAATAAATGCGACTTTGATGATATACTAGCCTCAGACGACACCATGAGGACTGAGGGCCTTTCATAAAACATCGTAACTCGCTTATTTCGCTTTCACAAATTCTAATTCCAACTTTCAAAATTCTTTTTGAATGTTCACTAAATCCCAAGCATACTTTCATAGAGTTACAAGAAGTGGGCCCTCAGACCGCACGCACATCGTTTCGACACCTGTTTCCCCTAATATAGGCCACCATTCGATCAACGTCTTCCTCCACTAGCCATCTCTCACTGAAGGAAAAGCAGGGGAATGTTTTGTCGTGAGATAAAAAGTGCATTTCGTAATCATGCATGTGCAGTGTTTACCTACTAAATGTATTGCAGTGCTACGTTCTGGCATTTCTGTTACTATTTAACACTACTAAAATACAAAATATTCCATTTGACTTGTCTATGTACCTATTCGTTCCAAATCCATTTTTAGTTACAATTGTTGAAAGCTAAAGCTCTTGATAAAATTTACTAAAGAATCACAATATATGATAACCCGTCTACTATTACCGTCTATTATTACTGACAATATAGGATATTTTATTGAACTTAAGTAAATTAAGTGCACGTTAAGCTGAGTAAGTTATACCAAGCCTGATCGGATTTCACCACAAGTAAAGCCATAAGAAAGGAGCTTAGTGTTAAGTTACTGCAGCAAACAGCATTTCCCTTATACATGCACTTAATGAACTATGCACTTTTTTTCATACTATGAGCAAGCAAAAAGATATGAGTTGATACAGATATACGGTGTGCATGCGACTCACACGATATGAACTGATTACAGCAGCCCAGTGAAGACGGAGCGAGACAAAACATTATTAACTAAAATTAACTTTTATTAATGAATGGGTACGTTGATAAAGTTTCAATGTCGCTTCAGTCTTTTATATTATGTGTTTAAGAGTAACAAATAGATATTAACATATTGCATGATGCCGAGATATACATTTACATAATTTCAAATAGGAGAACAAAATAGACCTGATGAAACACTGACCTGTGCTAATTTAGCCTACCGCAAATTTCTCAACAGTGAACACTCAGCTGAAAACACACTTGTTAATAACATTTTCTCCAAATGGCACCCGGAATACCATCTAAGCTTACATGTCGGCCTGTAGTAAACAGCGTCCTAAGTAAATGACAAACACGGCAATGCGACGCGGTACATTGCATCAGATAGTGTAAAGTAATTGAAAATTTTATTATCCAAAATTGACCTCAACAGTTAGTTTTTTCGATAATTCATTTATGCCATTCTTTTATGCGTAGGCGGAACTGGTGATTGAAATTCGTATTGTCTCTGTCTCCCGTGACACTCTCTCTGTCTTCGTTAATTTCCAGTATTTCGTTTATTTGTGATAGCACAAACAAGGCTATCAGTAAGGCAGGAGATACGTTGCTAAACGAAACACTGGAAATTAACGAAGACGGAAATTAAGATTATTGATAGCAATAATATCGTTATCTTTAGTTTCAACTAATAATAAACTATAAATTGACAATATATGTCTATAATCTCGTGACTGATGGTTGACGCCGTCATTTCTCATACACGGTCGCGCAGCGTCGCGTCATCAGCGAGCATCCCACCGCTCAGTTATGACCTTGGAAGCTCACATGTCGGCCTTAAGCCACAGATGTGTTACATTTCCATGCGTGTAATTTGCACATTACACTCGTAATAACTGAAATGAATGTTGGTACTGTTACTAAGAATATCCTCATGGATATGTGATTGGCGAAGGAATACTTAGGCTAATACGTTTATGCACTTTAGTTAATTAAGTTCAGCAAGTTTTTCGTTGTTCACTCAAAAAAAAATACTGTTGCTTTAGCAGATATGGGAATGTACAATTCATCAACTATTCAACAATTTAAGTGATAGTAGTCTAAAAAGAAATATGAATAAGTATAACACTGTATACACTGATATTCAAATATCGAGGTATATTTTTTTTTTTCTTCACTTCGATTCGATTTACGTCCTCTAGAACTAAATTACATTTAAATAAATGTATTTTTTTTTCTGTGAGATAAAAGACACCTGTCCTAATTAAGTAATTTTATGCTTTTCATATATAATTTCTTAATTCAAAATATCCTCCATGAGTCAGCAAAAAAATGACGTTTGTTTTTCACGTAAAACCCATTTATCACCTGACTTGACAGTTTCCCGTCCTGCTGGCTATAACCTATAACCGAAGGTAAAACCTACCTAATTTTATACTAATATCCGTTATAACGTTATGAAATAACAATATAGGATCGAACGTATCATCGTAGTAACAAAGAGATAAATTTTGCTGAATACAAAACTTTACACGTTTAATTGGAACATTTTTATGTTAAAGAAATATATAAATATAATAGCTGCGTCCTGGGGTTTCGCTCCCGTGGTAATTTCGGGATTAAAAGTACCCTAAGTATTATTCCAGGTAATATTCTACCAGTGTACCAAATTTCATAACAATCGGTCCAGTAGATTTTGCGTGAAAGAGTAACAAACATTCATATACATAAACACATCCTCACAAACTTTCGCATTTATAATATTTGTAGGATACGTTAATGAATATTTTAATATTTAAATCTGCGTAGAAAGGATTTCTAAGATCCATCCAATTACTAATAATATCACAAAGTTATCAGTAATTGGACGGATTTTAGAAATCCCTTCTACACAGATTTACCTATTATTTACGTCCTCTAGAACTAAATAGATACTTACTAGCCACACTCACATATCAGAGGTAAACTTTCCATTTTATTACTTATATAATACGTCCTATTTATTCGCCATGAATAAACAAAAACAATGTTCATCGTATCCTTCAATACTGTATTATAGTGTCTCCATTAATTTTCCGTAACTGTAACAAACTCATTACAAAGAAACCGAGGAAAATGTAACATTCCGCGGTAATTCCTTACAAATCCGATAAAGTTTCCTCGGAGAAAGCGAGAAAATAAAGGTATTCTTAAGAATTTGGCCGGAATGACAAATAGTTGAACGTAAAGAAAGAAATGGCGGTTTTACTGCTGTTTATTACGCACCGTTACTCACACAGATAGCTTAGCAGTGGTTTGGGAACACCAATCATTCTTGTGTAGGAAATTTGGTTCATTAAATCTACCTATGTGATGTACTAATGTTATAATTATA
This sequence comes from Plodia interpunctella, assembly GCF_027563975.2. NCBI lineage: Eukaryota > Metazoa > Arthropoda > Insecta > Lepidoptera > Pyralidae > Plodia > Plodia interpunctella. The sequence goes on from NC_071302.1 coordinate 3,508,777, forward strand.
TATATAATAATGGCTTCATTAAAATTGAAACGTTGATATTATTAAAGTTAGATAAAAATTGAATAAATAAATAATAAATAGAAAAAAAGTGGTTTTCAGGATTTTTTTTTAGTGATTAGTAAACTCATTCTAATTTGATCAGTTATGGATGGTTCGTAATTTCAAATCCATTTCATACGACGTTGAGTCAAAGTTCGGAAATTTGAAACCATCCCTTTCATAGTAACTTTATATTTATCAAGCAAAATGGATGTTTAATAGTGCATACTTATCGATATAATAAATAGTATTAAAGGTAAAATATATTATGCTAGACTTTTTGCAAAAGGTTACATTTTTTACATGATATAAGACCTTTTACATTATATACAATGGAAAGTAAAGCCTTATGTAGTATTGCTCAAACTATAGACATAACTTTTTATAGATATCGTTTTGGTATTAGGCCGGTACATTTCATTGACCGTAAACACTCTCATAACATAGGCTCTCAGATATTTGGTCATCGACGTTTTTATTATAGTCCTTTCCCAATTTAGGGATTTTTCACCTGAGTGGACAATGTTTTCGTTTGTGGAAATATTGGTATCATTTTTTTTTTCCTTTTTAAAAATAACAATATACATATAGTAAGATATGGTTCTTGATTAGTTTTTCGTTAGTTCAATCTTATTTCACTATCGTCAAATATTATGGGAATTTTAAAATAGTTAGTAGTATAAAGGTATTCATTATTTATGTAGGTTGGAATAATATATGTACTAGTTTCATTTCACATATGAATAAAAACTAGAACCAAGAGAAAGTAGCCTTTACATAAGTAACCAAATCATTGGTGATATCCTAATTCCAACTAATTACAAATGCGAATGTTTATATGTCAACTTTTGAAATTTTACATACATGTATTCTATAGTACGAAGAAGGACATGGGGTACCTTTCATCCCATAAAAATGCCTAAATGTTCCCGCGGAAAATTCACGCGGGCGAAGCCGTGAGTAAAAGTTAGTACGGAATATATGAACTGCAAAATTATTGAAAGGCATATTTCCGAAAGTCACATTAATATTTCTTGATTCTTGACATTTGACTAAAATGCCGTGTAAAGCATTTATAAGTATCGATATCAAAGGCTCACGGGACAATTGGACTGTAAACGGTACATTTGTTTCGTATGTCCCTAACACGTTTCACGACCAAACGAGGACCCTTTGCATATTTCATGGAACGGATGACCTGATGCTCGGAATATTGCACAAAATGTAGAAAGTAAAGAATTCATTTTAGCTATATTTTCTTAAAGTCAAATCAGGAAGAGCTTTCTTTTTATCTAAAACCTACCTTGCCTAATATAAATGTAAAATATATGCCATCAAAAACATGCTGTAAAAATAAAAACCAAGTCTCGCAGCTCAGTTTTTCTACCGTAAAATCGTGAGATCCACGTAATACCAAGTCGGTTAATATATTTAGTGCCTACTTAAGGGACCTTCTGTCTTAAGTTATTACGTAAGATATTATCATATCAATATTACAAATTTAAGTAGTTAATGGTCCTATAATTTTAATGGCGAACAAGAGTATTAGTAAACTGGTTGCACTAGATCCCGTTTCCCCTTCTCGGTTTTTATTTGCAAGTTTTTTATTAAAGGGTTTTTTATATAAACAGATATGCAAGCCCTATATATAAGTGACCTATATGAAGCGGTGGTAGTGTAATGGTTAAGACCCGCGTGTGGATCGAAAGGTCCCAGGTTCGAATCCTACTCGTGCCACATTAATTTGTATACCAATCTGACTCATGTATAGTAGTTTTCATCTTCCACCACTTGCTTCCGGTGAAGGAAAACATCGTGAGGAAACTTGCACACTGGTTGATTCTTATTAACTTGTGTGTGAAATGGAGAAGGCAATGGCAAACCACTCCATTAATAATGCCAAGAAAGTTGTGTGTGTTTCATTCCACGTAATAACCACGACCCATAAAGAAGATATACAAGTGACATTTCTATTCTATTTATAATTTTCGAACTTATCAATAAATGCATTTCAGGAACGTTGCGACTGAAATTATTACTCTTTTGAACGACAGGATACGGGATTGAATTTGCGGTTCAAGTTGGATATTAGATTTGTCGTGTTGCTGTCTTTGAAAATTGAGAGTCCACAGGAATATAGTTACATACTTGTATTTGAGGCATTTCTTGTTATATTTGAGACTTCTCCTCGTGTTTCAAGTTGAAATTTCAGTTCATTTGTGCACATTCACCTGTTTTGAGCTGTTGATATTATATAGAGGTTTTTAAATGGAACGGTGAAATTTAAAGATAAACTGTGTGTTTTCAATTACTTATATAAATTTCCTTATTAATTTGACGGAGATTATTCGAGCGTTTTGTAAACATTGAAGTATGTTAGGTAAGTCGTGTTTGTACTAAATGCTTATATAAACATTTCGCTTATATTGAAGGAATATATTACTTCTTGTTTATTTCTTTTTTATTATTTAAATATTATTCTATGAATAGGAAGTCAGTTCTTTTTAGTTTATTATTTTTAGTTTTTATAACTTTTGCACTTTGCGCTACTATCTTTACACTCCATCAGTTGACTGATTAAATGTCTTTTACATTTTTTAAAAATAAAGTTTAATAAATAAATAAATAAATGCGTCAGAAACTCCTAAACTATGAAAAGATTTAAATTCTAAACGGTGTCGGCACATTATGCTCCAGGCTACAAAGATGAAGTAAATTACTCGAGTCCGTCTTAAGCCAGTGGCTATTAAACAACACTGAAAGGTATTAAAATACCTCAATTAGGATCTTAGCTGGCTTACGAGGAAAAATACTTGGATCGTCGGCGAAAAATCCTTCTTATAGACGCGATGTACGGCTTCCGCCCATTACACTGGAGTTACAAGTAAGATAGTGGGTTTTTTCTGCGAAAACCGTTCTTGTTGATCCGCTAGAATATGTTTTAACAACCCCTTCAGAATCCCTTGAAAACAATCAATAGAATTCTGTTATTCAAATTTCGAATTGAAATTTCATTGAAACACTTTTGTTTTTAAAAAACTCCTTTTTCCATTGTTGTTCCTTTTGCCTTGTAATGAAAATAAATATAATTTATTAGTACCGGAGGAAGTTTAAACAAAGGCACAAACAAATCAATACACAAAGGAATTGAAATTAGTTAATCATATAAATGTAAGCGTCTCCACATGTATCATATCAGATTACTGTGTAGGCGTGATGTTACAGCGAGGCTGTACAAACATCATGTTAAACAAATATTTGTCTTAGCTCTCAGAACAATAGGTTCATACTAATATTATAAATGCAAAAGTCTGTCTGTCACGCATTCAAAGATAGTGTACTAATGGGAATTTGAAATATGTAGATAATATATAGTTAACGACTGGACGTCAAATATAAGCTACCACGGGTTAGGTTGCGGGCAATATATAGTTATACATGAAAGCCAAATAAAATCTGTAACATCAACAAAACCTTCATGGTATAAAAAATTATGATTTCAAATGAAAAACTGGACTGTGATTAAAACAATACGTCAGGTCCTAGTTGCTGTTTGAAACACGAAAGCTTGGAATTATGTTACTCGCTCATATAAAAATGTATTAAACATTTTTATATGAGCGAGATTTCTATAAATTTTAAGAAAATGATACCTGTAAACATAGAGTACATTTTATCCCAAAAGGAAATATAATATAAAATACGAGTACAAGAGAATTTTTTACTTTGTGACTGATTTTTGCTATACAAAATATATTTATTTATTTTGTAGTGATGCAGCTCTCCAATGTTCCTAAAAGTTATTTGTATGACCAAATCGAGTAATGAATTGAGAAATACAAATTAACCTGATTAGGCAGAAAGGTAAAAATATTTTGAAACTTGAAACCAATTAGCTTTACTCACTTTCCATTCTAAAAAATCTGAGAAAAGTATACCCTTCCTCAAATTCTGTTTGTCTTTTGCTCTGATTCGCAATATCAGATGTAATTCTAAGATCTTTTGCAAGAATAACCTCTTTTAAAATATTTTTTTATATAAAGAAATCCGTTAACAAAATCTCAAAGAATCATCAGAAAACTTATTTTGTGTTCGCTTAGAAAATACAAATACATATTTAATGAAATATAGAGAGAGACACAAGAAGATCCGCCACATGCTCAATTAAAAATTTTGACAACCTAAAAATCAGTAAAAAGTTTCGTCAACGAAACCGAACACGAAAAAAATCGCCACAGGCTTCGTAAACATCAAGCATCTGCAAATACGCTGAAAACAACATTTTATTTGAAATATTTAAGTTTAAAAATCTTTCAATATAGTTAAATTTAGAAATAAATATTACTTTTTTTGTAACCTAACACAACAGTATTAAGCATACCATAGTTCTGATTTCTACCGTAGGAACTGTAACTAAAATATACCTGTCTTCCTAAAAAAACCATTAAACGACACAATGTGTCTCAGAAATCAACAAAAGAGATGTCGTTTAACCGGATTCAAACGTAAGAGGGTTCACGGATGGGCACAGAAGCGTGAAAGCCAATGTTTTTTTACAAAAAAGGAAAAGTGGATTTGACCGTTTCGGATAAAAAGGACGGATGTGATTCAATAAAAGCTAGGGTTAGTTTTGGTCAACTGTTGAACACGATTTTAGGGTGATTTCAGAGGTTTCCTCAAATAAATACCCGTTAAGAGTCGTACAAAGATTCTTGCTTCTTGGAGTAAGTAAATAAATAAACAGTAAATAAAAACCATTGCCCAGCAGCGAGACATCACAGGCTAATAATTAAATGTAATTAATGATACAGATAGAGACAAAATCCGGCGAAGATAAACATCGCGAGGAAACCTTTCTGGATAATTTATCAGCTACCTAGTGTGCGAATTTGAGAAGTACTCCATTAATATTGCCACGGAAGATGTTGTGTGTGTTACATTCAACACAAAGGCCACGACTCAACCATGAGGAATGCGGCTATAAGGAGAAGAGAAAACCTACCGCCAAAGTTGTCAGTTTCTTTAATGAATTATCTTTGTATTTGACAAAATTGTCAAATATTGCGATATATATACGACTGCAACATAAATAAATGACATTTCAATCCAATATTCAAAGTATACTTACTAAAGTTTATATCGTGTAAGTTACAAACTTTGAATCAAGAAACTTTACTCATTTCGGTATCCAGATTTGTAATAGACCACACTAAGAGTGGGTAGCACTAGTTAATTTTGACGTTAAGCGTTAAAGTTAACGTTAAAATTAACAAGTGTGACGCACTCTAAATGTTCGTCGTTAGAACTGGCAAAAAAATTGGCCAAGTTACATTTTCTGACTAAAATCGCATAACACATATATTTTCCCGATAACCACAGTATTATTTTCCTTGCATTAAAACTTATATTGCTATAGAGCAATATAAGTTTTAAGGCAAGTTAAAAAGTAAGGTAAGTTTAAAAGTAGTATTTATAAGTTTTTCAACTTATAAATACTCAGTTTAAAGGCATTTGTGTTGTTTCAAGAAGAGAAAATTTTCTCTTTGACATAACAGACTTTTAATAAAATGTTGGTACATTGAGTCAAGCAAAATTTACGGATTTATTAAAATTGTAATTTTCACGACATATTTTTAACGTTCGTTAAGCGAGGTATGTAAAAATATTCTTAAATATTTTTATTGAATTAAACTTTCGAAGAATGATCAGAATTTCAAAAAGAAAAAAATAATTAGGATTTTTTGTAAATTGTTTCTGTTTATTAACACAACATTTATATATTTAAATTATTATATTTTTTTACGAAACTCCACTAACAGTTTTATTTTCTAACAAATTATTTTCTGACATCGGAAATACTGAAATATTCAATACTTACCTATCGCAATGGAAAATTTCACCTCTAATTGGCATCTCATACAGAATGAGGAATCAGAAGAACTGTCACTAGCACCCGTTTCAGGGGAACGTTGGAAACGAGTACAAAATACATAAAGATGAGAATACAGGCTGTTTATTTATCTTTCGGTGAAGTAGTCTTTCCGAAATATAAATTTATTTATTTATTAAGGTATACACAACAGGTTACAATCAATGTAAATAGATATATAACAAAAGTTATGAACCAGACTGTGACCTAAAAGCGTGTACACACAACATGACAAACATATGTAAACATAGTTCCACAAAGCAACAAAGTACTAAGCAAACAAATTTGTTTTTACGTACAGTTACTGTTTATAATTAAAACCATTGTAAAAATTATAACTAAAGTAGGTTAAAAGAAAATATAATATATCAAATAAATAAATAAATATATTGGGACAAATCACACAGATTGAGCTAGCCCCAAAGTAAGTTCGAGACTTGTGTTATGGGATACTAACTCAACGATAGCGTGTAGTTTGTAGCTTTTCGAGGAATTACTATATAATATGATAGTTTTTTATGATGATTGTGTTTGTTGTTATAATTTCATACTTTTTGAAAATGGACTTTTCTGTATGCAGCATTGTTATTAGTGTATGAATTATAAGAATGATCCTAATCTAGTGTTTTATCTAGATTATACGCATTCTTTACAATTCACTGACCTTATCGACTACCATATTCAATTTAAAATATTTTTTCAACATAGTCAAGATCAGAAAGAAATGAACTCATAATGTAAAAAAGTTCAAATGAAAAATTTGATACGACCATCCAAATCAATTTTCTTGCCAGAATTTGATTTATATTGTTATAAACATTAGATAATCTTTCTCTCATTTCATTTATAATAATTAATTAATATTATGACACAACAAATTTAGCTGAGTTGACACGCTCAGAAGAAGAACATTGTAAACATTATGAGTGGATTGTTGAAGTAAAAGCTTTATATCTGCACTCTTTCGAATTTGTGTTGAAAACAATAGCTCGGTAATTGATAGGGAATTCTGAGAAAGTCGAAAGGTAAAATAAGTTGGCCCATTAATGTAGGTAAAGTTTAAACCCGCAGTGTTGTGTTAAAGTGAATGTGAGGCTTCTGTGGCACTAGAAGTGGAATGAAATACCAGCTCAATTATAGACTTACCTTACTTGATTTAAGTTACCATTATTTCGCAGTTTTACCCGCGTGATTATTAAAAAAACTTACCTTGTTATGCACAGTAGCGCCATCTACTTTGTAAAGCGCCGTTGACTATCAGACTTTTTGACGGGAATCGCGAACGAGAAATAAATACTCTAAATTTTAATCTAAGATATCAACTACCTCTATACCAAATTTCATAAAAATGGGCCCAGCTGTTTGAGCGTGAAGAAGTAACAAATATAGCCACAAACTTTCACTTTTATAGTATTAACTAGTGGGATTGTGTGTGGTGTTTGCAGGATCCCGTTTCATGAATATCATACGAGACAAGTAAGGGACAAACTACCTTAGTCGCTGATATGCAATAGAGCATTCCCAAAGAGTTGATGGCAGACAGGCACTTATACTTATTATGTAATTAAAAAAAAAATCTCTAGTACAGTCAACAGCACATCAACCTACCCAAATTCATTGCAAACTCGCCGCTATTACCGAACCATAGAGATTCATGCAGGGTAGCTTGATGTGCTGTTGACTGTACCAGACGCAGTCATGTGAATTTTCATGAAAATTCTAAGCAAGTCCAAGTCTGGAAAATTAGAACCGTTTTATATTAAACAAAGTAAAAGGATTCTCTTTTATATTTAATATACTAGTTAATGCTCCGTTTCTTCCAAAATTTATTATCATTTACATTTACAAAGGAGCTATCTCCACGCTGCCAACGTAATATTATTTATCAAAAGCATTGAAAATGCTTGTTTTATTCAATTGTATGTTTACATATTTTATTTACGTGACATCGTACATGTAAATAAAATGCAAATATATAGCATATATAAAATAAATAGCAGAATATTATTTAACACTGAAAATATACAGTTATATAATTAGTTGGTAAGAGTTTAAACGTGCATGGGTTTTTTAACTGGGTGTGTTGCACCGTCAACTTTGTCGTTATATTTAACGTGCACAGAAAAACGACAGCTGCGCGCCAGTTAAAATTAACGTCAAATTACGTTGCAACTGTTAATTTTTAATTTTCTTTTTATTAAAGTTAAAAACAACCTCAAACCACAATCAAAACTCTTATTTTCTTCACAAAAAAAAACATCGTTTATATTTCACTTGATGTAGTTTTAATATCTACCGTCGAGAGATGTTTCCGAGAAGAAAGCAACAATCGTTTATGAATACTCATTCTATAATTTTCTTTTCATCGGCGTGGCCTTTTCAGGAAAATAAAGAATGAATGAATAGTCCCTCTTGTAATAATAGCGTAGAAGTGCGAGTCAAACTCGTCTATGTAAGGTTCCGCACAAAATTACCTTAATGTCATGTTAATAATAACAATAAATTTATATTTATTGTTATTATTAACATGAATTTAAGGTAATTTAGACAAGAACTGCAAAATATTTAGTTTTTTACAAATCGACGCACACTTCGATAGAAATCGTCTTAATATAAAGATTGGTGCTACCTATGTATGAAGTACCTATTGTTTTTTAATCTTTCGCGCTTTGAACACACCAACGACACAATTTAACGTAACATAATTTAATGTAGGTGGTATTTCAACGATTTTGCAACGTCAGCTACACAATGTACAACTATTTTACATAATGTAGTATTTTTTTACATATACTACATATTATGTACTTATTTTATTTTTAAATGTAATAGCGACTCACTGAACACAGATAAACCCTGCGAGGTTTTCGCGGTTCGGTAATGTTAATATGTGTATTTGTGTAAATTTACTGAATAAATGATTTTTTAAAATATAGTTTTGTATGAAGTAGGATCGACGATAGGTCAAAAGTAATAATGTGGTCCCGTTCTTAACATTTGCGTACGGAACCCAAAAATGGTTTATGCCAGAGTTATTCGGTAATCCGTATGCTTTTGGATGATCCTACAAAACCACTTGCCTGTTTGGTTTTCTTTGAATTTTTAATTTATTTTCGTTGTAACCGCTGATCCATAGAGTATTGTGTTATTGGTTTTAAGCCACCGACTTTATATAAGTCCGCCTTTTACGTTTCTACAATTAAATTAAATCTTATGGTATATTCTCTCTTTTTCTGTTTAGTTGTTTTCAAATAGATAACTAATACCATCCAAACTCACAACATCCAAATTGATCAAATATATATTTTTTCTTATAGATTAAAAAACTAAAAGACATACCTTCACGATTTTAATAAGAAAACTAAGTAACCTTTGCCCCTGATAAAATATAAGGGTAGAAAAGCAATTTTCATCCCTTCGGCCGTATCTAACTAGTTGTACCCACAAAGCCGCTTTTAGTACAGTGAAGAAAGTAATTGAAGATGATACGTGATTCGACTAGTGATGCTGTTGCACAGTATTGTGAAATGAAAGAATTACAGAACTGGAATTCCATATAAATTTCGGAACTGTGGCTATAAATTTAACAAGCAGTAAGCAGGTACGTACGGTCGCAAAAATGTCCTCCATATAAACACCAAAAGTATAATCTGTTTTGACATATTAGCTAGGTTATCGGTTTTTGTCTTTGTTAGTTTTTTAAATTATAATTGGTGGTATTAGAGATTATTTTAATGTTGATGAAAAAGCTTTATTTAAGACGTGCAAATCAAGTGAAAGGAAATTCAACCTTAAATGTATGATGTATGATACATTAATGCTCTCAACTGTACAATATTTGCGATTATTTCTTTGATACATTACACTACAGATATCAAGTTTTTACTAAACGGATTTTAGTACTTAGATAAATATAATTTGTTCAATTTATATTCCGTATCTTATTTAATTTGTCACAAAACTAAATAGAAAATTACGTTTGTGGCAAAAAGCTGAAGTTATGAGGTGTGAATAATTTTCTACCTAACTTTATATAAAAATCTTATACAATTTTCATTTCATTGGTAAATGAAAGGGCACATGTACTTACTTAATTAGTAAATTAACCTCTCGCGTCCCATGTTTGTCCGAATGGACGCGTCACAACTTAACTGAAAGCCCGAAGACAGTATAACAACCCCTACATCTAATTTAAAATACCAATTTTATTGTAACCCCGTTTTCTTATTGTAATTGAGTCGCACGATCTACGGAGAAATCATTTTCAAGACCAGCGGGATTCGGCTCGCGACTCGTACTAAATTTTCATTCGTGTTACAAAATCTATCGCAAAGTCAGTTTTAAATTGATAACATACATAGTTCTATATGGATAAGTCCATTGTATATATATATATATATATGTATCTTTCTTGTAATAATTTAAGATTATGTACTTAATACTGGTAGGTACAAAGCTATTGCATGCAAATAATTTATTTATTTAAACTTTATTGCGCAACAAGTTAACAATAGGTGGACTTAATGTCATAAGGCATTCTCTGCCAACCAAACTGAAAAAGGCAAAATGAGTGGTGCTTTTTGAAGCCCATAAATAACCAATTTCCTTACATTTTTGAATCATACAAAAATCATTTTCTGTGTCTATAAAAAGTCATGTCTCTTTTCTTTGCCAACAGAGTAATCATGAAGCCGACGGTATCACTGATCTTCATCACACTTCACACGTTCCTCACGGGTACGACATCGTCAGTCGACGACAGGCGGCTGGTGGTTGCCTCAGTTGACCTGGTGGAGCTGGAGTATCAAGACCACTGCGAGAACCGCGCCTATGCCACGTGGAAGGAGCTGATTGGTGACCCTAGAGGATTGTCTGCGAAGGTACTTATAAAGAATATACAAGGCGATATTACAATCCCGTGATATGTTTTAGATGTATCTAAGAACGCGGCTGTTGTTCTTACAAATGTTGTAATAGTGATGTCAGATACTATTAAAGCGCTTTGACAATAGTGTTAGCAATAACGCACTTGAAATGAAGAAGAAGAGCATAATATAAGTTATGGATAACACTGTCTTAAAATGCTAGTGAGATAAATCAATGCCATTACTGGTCTGGTTTCTATGAGATTTTTCTTCTCAGCAGTGTTCGTTCCGAAATTCTAGTATTTTGTAGCTTCAAGAAATAATATACTTGGCCCAGATAATTCAAAATTTGACGTGACACTGTGAAGGTTTAATTTCGGGTTGTGGTTACAACTACTGAATATAATTAAAATTTTCAAAATCATTGAGTTTCATCATTATCTAGTTTCACGTCTTTGTTTTTATTTTAAAATAGTTAAAATAAAAACAGTCAGTCTAGTTCATATTTCCTGTGCCACTGAGATAGATTAGATTAGACGTTTTTCTTAATAATTGTATATTCTTGTTTTAAGATATTTTCCTCAAGACATAAACAACACATCTCTACACAACCCGACTAAGGAAAGGTATAACAAATAAAACAAACACAAAATATTTGTTCTGAACTTAGAGAATAAAATGCAGAGCATTACGAGAAGCTGTGTATATTTGACCCAAACAAAACTTTGCGAATGAATACAGCTATTTGTAATATTTCTCAGTGTCCCCAATATTCAAGAACCCTTTGTGTTCTGATACAAAGGCGAATATTGCTGTATAAGTTTGTGTTTTTCTTACTGGATTTGTTTTTTGTAAATTTTCTTCTTTTTGGTACCTATTTGCAAAATTTCTATCATATGTTAGATAAAAAATAATCAAATCCCTCATTGAAACATGAACAACATCAACTTTGTTCACTTCGTACAGAAATTCCTGTCAACGAACCCCGCGCACGAGTTTTGGGATTTCTGTTTAATAATCGCCTGCGCTTCCCGGCTGGAGATTTCTGGGTAGAGGGGAAAATCGGACAAAAAATATTTTGGGCAGAAGATCTAAGGGATTTTCTAGAATTAAGTATTATGTAGCTATTGTCGCGGCGCCGCTTTACAGCCCTGATAGTTACATCAGCGTAATCATACTCATTTCCTCTCTATTGTTTAGTTTGGAATGACTACTAGACGAAAATCGAAGAAAAATATTTCTTAATCCGAATGTAATAATGTTTTATGAACTATTCTCAGTATCCAAAAAATATTTCTTTTGGAGATCGGTATCAGGTAGAAATATATTGAAAACTCTCGATTAAACTGAACCAGTTAAATCTATATTAAATTTGATGCTCACAAATGTTTTATTTTTTATATTTCTCTGCTTTGTTTGCACTGTTGCATGCATTTGGCAATAAAGACCAACAAAAACATTGCTGTTTGTTTTTTCGCCAGAAACCGTTTAAGTTTTATTTTTAATACAGTTACAAACTTGTTGCTGTAGGCTATCTATTAAAAATGTAACAAATTATCTTTCATCGTATGGATCATGCAAATATGAATGGGAATTTTGGGATAAAATGGAATAACACATAGAGTACTTTATATCCCAAAATTCCCATAGGAGCAAAGCCCCGGGACGCAGCTAGTACGTACATAAATTTGATAGTTTCATGAGGAAAACACCTGGAAGTAAAATATGTTTTTTGTTTTGGTAAAAAAAATGTTTATTTTGTAGCTGGAGAAAGACAAAGCCTTCGGCATACTCTCTCGGCAACAGAAGAAAGATGTCAAAATGGCGCTAGGGGGGTATACCATGGAGCCCAGTGACGAGGTGCTGAGAAGAAAGGTCCAGTTGCTACTACAGCCAGGAGACACCCTGTTGGACACCAAACAGTGGATTAGAGTGAGTATATTCAAACCATATATGTAATAATACCTACTATTATTATATTGTGAGGATGTATGTGTGTTTGTTACTCTTTCACGCAAAATCTACTGGACGGATTGTTTTGAAATTTGGTACCCGATAGGATAAAAAGGACCCTATGTGTTCATATGGTGTTTATTACCGAAATTCCCACGGGAGCGAAGCTCCGGGCGCAGCTAGTGTGATATAAAAAAGATAGCAGGAAAAAATTGGACAGTAAGAATAGAAAAGTTTGGAAGAAAATGGAGGAGGCCTATACCCTAGGGCGGTTTCTATAAAAATGTATAATGTAAATATTTAGAGGCTCTTTTATTATTCTTATTATTATGTAATTTTATCAAGTATTTATGTTAAGGAGCATGCCCTTTAAGTACTAAAACAAGAAAAAGTATAGTCAGTCAAAATTATTTTCAGTTAAAAGACCGTCGATACTTTTATTTTGATTATGTTCTACTGAGCTGACTGTACCATGAATATAAATAAATATCCTTGAATTCTTGATATATTATTATGTATAAATTCTAATAACTATTTAGCAATGATTGAAATAATTGTATTCGCTCATGAATAAAATTCATTTGGTTATATTGGAACAGATAGCCAAATGTAATTGCTCATAAATCTATGGTTATATTTATGGCCACCCATTCCTCCCCTATCAATAATATATATTGGTTTCCTAGTACCTGTAATGTTCTTATATAAAGGAACATCAAACGGCCATTTCTTATTTCAATAAATTATTTTTTTCAAAGTCTCCAATTTTTTTCAACTTCTTGTAATAATATTATTTGTTGAAAAGCTTTTACGTCGGTTTGCAAATACAAGTGCATCGGGTAAACATAATTAGTATGATACGTAACATAATTTAGTTACAAATAGTCAGAAGCGTATATAATACAATTTAATATTTGTGACATTCCACGGGTAAAGATGAATGATATCCTTTGTCTTTCTTTAAAGGACAAAAATTAGAGATAACATTATTTACAATGTGGTGTTAAGAGAATTTCACCGGCTATACATATGCACATTTAATTTGAAAGCATACATCATTCCACAAAACAAAAACTAATAAATACAAAGTAACACAAATTTATCGATACTATTTATACATTATTCATTAATCGTTAAAAAATGTTTAAATGTTATTATAAACCATTTATCATTTAGTAATAACCTGTGGTACTTCTTAAATAAATTTAAATTCAAATCTGTATATTGTTGTGGAGTTATAGACGGTTGTTTTGTATGTCTTTTTAGTTTTTGGGTGAAATATGCGTAACTAAAAATCTTTCATAAGGCACCTTTATTAATTTTTATTTTTGTTTGTTTTTTGCAGCTGGTAACATTCGCAGATACAGCCCTTCATAAGATAAGATATGCAAATGATTATGACTGTGGCACAGGAACTAACTGTACTTTGAGAGGTAAGAATTTTTCCTTACACATACATCTAAATATATTGGCTGTTTTCTGAGCAGTCTTTCTCAAAAAGAAAAAAAAAATCATTTTTTGCCTTTGCAATACTAAATCTAATAGTCAAGATTGGATGATAAACGCCCAATGTTGCCAACCAAGAGAACACAACGCTTTCTACTCTATTTAATAGACTGTGATATGTTTATTTTTAGTTTTATTTTTATTAAAATAGTTTTTGGTTGTGTTTTTTTATATATTCACACAGAAAATTATTTCAAGGGATAACCTTCGGAGTTTATCAGACCCATCAACACAAAGTCCAAGTAAAGATAAACTTATAATAAAATAAACTGACAAAGACTATGTTTTATTTGTAATTTTACGACCGGCTGTTTCCGATGTCAATGCTCTTTGGGAATACTATTGTATTTTTATCCGTCTTTTTATCCCTTAGTCGCTTGTAATACCTACTCAAATCAGGTGGGGAATTCCAAAAGCACCAAAGGCCGGTGAAATTCACACAGTTTATAAAATTCTTTTTGTTAATTAAGCATAGTAACAAACCAAAAGATAAGACAAACCATTATTATGACAGTCTGTCGAGAATTCACGAGTCATTATGAATTTCCTAAAGTAACCTCAACTTTTAATAACTCATACTGGGAGACGAACGCTCTAAAACACGAGCGTTCGTCTCCCAGTATGAGTTATTAAAAGTTGAGTTAATTCCTCATCTCTTGTAAGGCAATTTAGCTTTTCCAAAGAAAAACAACCAAAATTTCTCGCTTAGAAAAGTGCGGAAAGTGTCGTTTGATAGAACTTTCCAATGGGTTCGCAAATGGTGTCGTTAAGTAAATTACTTTCCAACTGATAGTTTAAACGGATAATGAATAATAAAATCTAGGTTTACAGCGACAATCATAGGTGAGAATACTATTCACATTTATTTAATTTTAATCGGTTCTTAGTTCTTGATCATTACTTAGTTATTCTCTCACTATGTCTTATAATTCGTCGGCAAACGCCGTGGTGGCTCTGCTCTCTCTTTCTTCTCGGCATGTTCCCGGTTGAGTTCGGGGTTTTGAAGCCGCGAAGCCCGGGGTCTGCGTAAAAAAACCTTAAAATTTTAAAGATTCGGCTGTGATTTGATTACCGGCCACCTGCCTGACGTCAACCCTCCTTGGGAATGTCTTCGTCGCCTCGTACGATGTCCACGGGGCAGAATATGGAGTGGAGTGAATTAAAAATAACTGAATTTAGTTAGGTTAGGCAAGGCAAGGTGCTTATATGTAGGAGTTAATCTAGCGCTAAATCAAAAAACATAAGTACTTTTTTAGGGCGTTGGTCGTGGTCCTCACATCGGAAAGCTGTGTGAGAGTCACACGTTTCTTCCCTCAGGCGTTCTCTGTGCAAATAACTGATCTGTGTGACCATTTTCAACAGAACTTCACAGTAGTATCGCCAGACAACAAGACGAGGCGACATTGCTTCGTATGAAACTATCCTGGGAGCGAAACCTGCCCAGTCTCAACGAATATTTAGAAGAGATTTTACCACTTCTTAGAAACGCCTCTAAAGAAAACAGTAAGTACTATACTTGCATTAGGAAATATTTTTGAAGTGAAAACTTCTTTAGCGGCGGTGTAATTTTTTTGTGATTGTTAAAAAATGTTAAACTCGCGTCAGGACACGTGACCTGATCGAAAATTCGTAAGACGTCAAAAGTGCACAACGTTAATATTCAAGTTTTCACTTCAGCCGGCACTCCCGGAATGCAACCCTGTTTTTATTTAATTGATATTTTATTAAAGGTGATGCTCGAGATCCAACTGCAATATTTGCATCAACTGTCGCTAATTTTCATTCATTTAGTTCATTTATTTAGTTCATTCATTTAGTTCATTAATTAATTCATTCATTTAGTTCATTAATTAATTCATTCATTTAGTTCATTCATTTAGTTCATTAATTAATTCATTCATTTAGTTCATTCATTTAGTTCATTCATTTAGTTCATTCATTCCTTGGTTGTTATTTATTTATAGCATCTTTATTATACTGTTACCCAGGTGACGACCTGAGGACGATATTTTCATTAGTACATATACTCGTACATATATTATTAAAACTTTTTGACAAGCAAAGCTGCCGGAAAATGCTAGTAAACAATATTTCAATAACAAATCAAGTACTATCAGAAACTCAATTCAAAGAGTATAATTATCTCTGAAAACAGGACATTATACATTAAACGCTTTAACCCTTTCAGCTAATGAAGTTTTAACGACATTTTCATAGCTAAATACAAAGTTTAATGCTCATCTCCATTTTTAATGAAGCAAACAGGAAACAATGCGATGTCTACTTGTGCATGGATTGGATTTGTAATATTTTTACATGAATTTACTGATCATAGGAGTTTATTTGTTAGACAAATTAAAAAATCCCCGTCATTCAATATTCATTTCGCTACAATTTTTGAACGGCTGAACCGATTTTGATCAGACATATCTAAAAACCACCGCATAAAAATTTGCTATCAAATAAAAAAACCGAATCCAAATCGGTCCACCTGTTGATGAGCCCACTTAGCGGTCAAACTTATAAAACCGCTCTTTTTGCGTCGGGGATAAAAAAGAATTGTTTCATTCGGCTAAATATCACACGTTTAGATTGGTTATAAATTGGAAATAACGTTATTATTAAAATGTATTTCATAATTCATAAAATATTTTTTAAAATTTAATATTTCTCATGTGAGCGTTTTTCCGGTTTCTTTTTTCTACTTTCCTACAATTTGTCTCCACTTCGAGATTTTGTTTTAAATGTAATCATCTCTTTACTAATATGGTTAATAGATTTCTATCATATTTTCTTTCTTACATAATCAGTGGGCGACGTGTGGGTTTGCATTTCACTTCTCACCATCGAACCGATTTGAAATGAGACGCAGCGAACCAATCACATTGCGCCATTGTGACACAACGACAACCACACTGCAATGTGATTGGTTCGCTGCGTCTCACTTCGAATCAATTCGATGGTGAGTCGTGTGAAATGCATAACCGCACTTACCCAATCACATCGCAAGTCGCTGCAATTGTGTTTAAAAGAAAAACAAAAATTTTCATTCATTGAGAATAAATGTATATATTCAGTTGAGTGTATGTCGAGTCACCCTACATATTTACGCGGCGGGCGTAGCTGCGAATTTGCAATGAATGCGGTAGTTGACTGTACATAGCGACAATTACGTAATTTCCTTATAATGTAAATTATTTTTTTCATATTTCAGACTACAACGGGGTAGAATCGTACTGGGATTCTCTAGTGGAATACGAGGGGGCTATTCTAAAAGCGCGGGAATTGTGGGACAATGTCAAACCTTTGTACCAGAAGCTTCACAAGTATATCGCGTTGAGACTCAAAGGGACCGAGGCTGTGGGGAACACTCTGCCAGTACATTTACTGAGTAAGTTGTATCGTTGATAATTCAATTTTGTAATATCGTAAGGAATCAATAAATACATATTTTTAACTATGTAGGTAGATAGATGCCGCAACCTCAATCTATATATATAAAACTCTTACGTTACTGACTGACTGACTGACTGACAGACAACGTACAGCCGAAACTAATGGGCGTAGAAAGCTGAAATTTGGTGTATAGGTTCCTAGAAAAGTGTAGGGGAGCACTAAGAAGAGATTTTCTGAAATTCCCACGGGAAACGGATTTTTACTCACAAACGAAGCTGTGGGCAAAAGGTCGGTATTTGTGTAAAAAAGAAAAAATCTAAGACATCATGGTAACAAACAGTGGCTGCCCTTTAGTGCCGGGTTCACACTATCGCCGAAATCGAACAGATGCCGACACGAACGCCTCAACATTACGTAGTTTTTATGAACGCAATTGCAAATTGATGTCATCTACTATTTCAAGTATTTTCTGTGTGCCCATTGGGGTCTTAATCATAAGTCATCTCTGACAAAATTGCCGTTTATTACATTCTGAGTGTGACATATTGCTACATTTTTCTACCGTCATAATGAAATGTGAAACGCAATAAAGGATTTAATTAATCTGAACCGAGTTTGCCATAGCTTTTGATTAGAAATCTCGTATTATGAAATTCCATAATGTAATAATGTACAAAACAAATGAAATACAGAGAAGGTTTTGGATTCGAAAACCGTCACATATAAAGAAAATAAGAAGATTATAAAAGAAAATAGAATTTTATATCCTACGTGACCGATACAATTTTACACATCACGTTTTCCAGAGCTTTACCGCTGTATGTCACTTGCTTGTGGTGTGGCTGCGAAAACACTATATTTAATTTTTCCGCTAGATAACATACAAGTTGTACTACACAGCTATTCTCGACTCTGTCCACTCCGTAAGAGATAAAAGTAGCAATAGTGTATAACTGTCTAATTTAATTTTACCTAATTAAATAGGTACTAGTTTATTTACACAAGTAAAGCTTTTATGGCAACAAGCAAGTAAAGCCTTGCGACAAGCTTTTATGGTCATATACATTGTGTATAATTAGGTTATAAGTTGATAGTTAAAATATTAAAGGAAAATTTTATTTTCTTCTTTTTCAAGCATTTAAATAAAAGCTTTTCTTAAAAATGTTTTTTTCTTTTAATTATATAAGTACAGATTCCAGAAACTGTGCTTTAAAAAAATATATAGAAAACCTCTCTACTTAAATATTGTTTCAAACTCTCAAGGTTAGACTTTGATAATACCTGAAATCTAGTGTGAAAACTTTTTTATTAACTTATTAGCCGTTGACAAATTTTTGGCACGGCCCTCTTACTTCGTGGCCACGCAGTAAGGCGATTTGCCAAAGGCGTAAAATATTTGGGGCATGATACTCCCGGGACACCTCCGAACGTTTTGTTGTTACAAAACTTCCCTAGATTCAACATAAGAACCTTAATATGGCGATAAAATCTCTTCAAGATTACCTTCTTAATAAACTCGAGTAAATGTTTTTATTTTCGTGGGTCAATACTTACATACATATGTTGTAAAACGGGCTTTATGATATGAACTTCTGCTTACGTTAATAATTCATAAAATTTTAGATATGTTACAAAAAAATACTAAAATGAAAAGAGAAGTGTGTGGTTAAAATCGTCCGCCTGTGACCGAAAACTCTCCGGTTCAAATCCTACTCGTGCCTCATGAGTTTGTATACCAATCTGACTCATGTATAGTAAATAATAGTAGTATGAGTCAATCTGTGTCATAGACCAAAGGGGGAAGGAAAACATTGTGAGGAACCCTGCTCACTGGTTGACAGTACACACCAATTAACTTCTTACCACTAAATGTTTGTAGTCGTAAAAGTTGTGTCAGATGACTTTAAGCGACTGGAATAAAATCTAACGAGTGTTAGCACTCGACAAGACACTCGAAAAGAAAGAATGAAACCATAACATTTGTACAACGGAGTTATTATGAATAAAAATAATTAATAGAATAAATGTTTTTTTTTTTCTTTTTATAGGATCTCTAAATGGAGATGATTGGTCCAATATAATTGAAAGTTTACTGCCAAAACATCCAGCTATATACCAGAAAATCCACGCCAACATCCAACTAAAGGTACGCTTAGCATAAATTAATCTGAACCCTGCAATATCCTTTAACAGAGGTAATATTACCTACCAACGCTATACTGTATAACGCTAGAGATAAGAAATGAAATATTCATTATCATAATAATTCAGATATACCTATTCTGATTACTTAAATTCTATTGCATTATTTAAATGGTTGGGTCTATTACCAAGTAATGAAACCAATAGGTACTTGCAATGGTAAACTTTGTACCTTATAATTATTTTATTATTGTACTAGCTTGTACCCGTGGCTTCGCCCGCGTGAATTTTCCTACTAAACATACTAAAATCTCAGTTATTTTATCGCATATTCTGCAGGACTGGTAAAATTTAATTGATTCGCATCATCTCTCTTTAGTTCAATGTCCCGTTTCCCGCTCCGTTTTCTTCTGTGACTCGTCGCGTTTTCCGCAATATGTACCGTATTATTTTATTATTGAATCATAATTATTTTTTTCTACTTTAAATTGCAATCGACGAAATAATATCTTTAAATAATAGAGAAACATATTTTTACAGGATTTAGGAGGCGCAAAAGCATTTCGAGAAGCTGTAAAGTTGGTCGATGGTCTTGGGTTTGGAGAATTAGATACAGATATATGGACAAATTCTATTTTTAACGGGACATGTCCTACCACCATAGTTGATTGGTGTAAACCTAACAAAATGCTGGTTGTGACTTGCAAAGATGTAAGCATTGGCAACTACATTGACGCACACGAAGCTGCAATGAGGATAAAGTATAGAGAAATAGCCGCTTTGCATAGCAACAACACCTATATTTTAAGAGAAGCGCCTCGTTATTCCGGTGAGTTTTTGAAATTTATAACAACAACAATTATGAAACTTAAATGTCATTTATTTATTTACCTAAATACAGCGGTACACAATATGTATACGTGTTACAGTTTATAGATACAGAATAGTTTACAATATTATCTTCTGTGTAAACATTCCACCTGTGAACAACCTTACCTTATTCTATTGATCCAAATAGCCTAACATAACAAATTTCCTATAATAAAATCGAAACATTCATACGTCATCAAAGGTTCTGGATATTTAACAGTTAGCACTTTGGAGTCTGATCAAGTTGAAAATAAATAATTAAATAATGTGACATACTCGTAGAAATTAACGTGAGATTTGACTATCCGCCGCTAATTCTACTAATAAGGGATTCAGTTACCGTACCGTGACCGAGCAGACATGTTGCGTAGATCAAAAAATTTCGTAAGGAACAAATATCTGGCTGTGCCGTTCCTATTTAGTTCTAGCAGAAAGGGCAAATCATATTGTGAAGCATGATATGCGTACCAATAATCAGACAACTAAGGATGCCGACGACAGTGTAAAATGGAGACGAAAAATAGGAGAGCAGCGGTCCCTTGGTTCTGATGCCCAACGGCTGAGGAAAATCAGTAAAACGTTGAGATGACACTAGAGAGGTTCATTTACTGTACGAAATCTTTGAAATATGCCAATAATATTTGCTAATTATTATGATTTTATTCCAGCAATTTACGAAGCTATACCTGGATTCGTATCTCTTCTGTCTCTGAACCCTCATGCTCTGGATAGAAGTGGCCTGTTCCCGTTGCATGTATTCAACTACAATCCAAATCATCATCGACTTGTGCTCCAGTTGATTATGGCTTTGAGGGATTTACCAAAGTAAGATAAATCAATTTTAAAAATTTTATTCGCATCATTGTTATGCTTTGTTGGTTCTGTTTTCGATTTTGTAACAGTTGATACCTAATTTTATTCTACGATTTGTTTTTTCTTTCTACAATTATTTTGAAGAATAAAAGCAACATTTATACTTTTTTACTATAGGTACTCATTAGATTAAATACAATTTATTTTCTTGCAATGAAATTTGTTCATCATGTATCATTCGTTACAGATTAAATTATTACTTGGCAGCAGATGAATGGAGGTTGAAAGTTTTAATGGGAACAATTCCAGTATCTAAAGCAGTGAGCAGCTGGAGTGAATTCCGTAAAAACTTCTCGCTATTAGAAACATCAGATGTCGATTTACTAGGAGATTCTCACATACTTTTTAACAGACCATATATTGGGTGAGTTTCAAATCAAAATAAAAATATATATATTTATTAAAATAATATAATTAATAAATCAAACTTTTAATATTTTCGACTGTAAGTCAAAAATCAAAGATTTAGAAGACAAACAAACATGTTACTGATAGTGTTTAGAACTTGCTTGAAGATGATAATAATATATATATTTTTTCCGATTCTAACATTATTATACCTAGTTTTTGTCTCCCCATTCTGTTTACCCCTTATGAGACAAATATACATTATATAACATACAATATATTATATAATATTGTTTCTTTTTCTCTCTGCAAATTACTCTGCAGTTTTTGTTAATTGTAAATTAATATGGTACATTTAATTGCTTTTCAGAAAATTTATGGGTCTCATTTTGAAGTATCAAATCTATCAATCGTTCGCTGAAGAACTTAGCTCTGATGAATCTGACTTATTGCAACATGTAAATGAAAGTAGCAACCGACTTAGGTAAGATCCTTAATAATTAAGTTCTGATTTAGATGATATAAAATGTATATCAGTACTGTTTAATTAAATTAACTGGGAAATCTAAAACAACTGTTATGTGTAGTCAATCATAGCAGTCAATCCTATCAAACTTTGTAACGTATACGCCAGTGTGTAAGCTATAAATTTTTACTAAAGATGTGTAAATCAAACGTTTCTATTCGTTTATTTCAGTGATGTTATGATGCAAGGATATACCAACGATTGGACAGAAATGGTCAGCGAAGTGCTAGCTAAAAGAGAGAATGGACTTGAATATACTGGATTAACTGATTATTACCAACTTTTAGATGAATATTTAGATAAACAATTGGATCCATCTGATAAAGAAGAAGATGATTATAATGAAATTGTGAAAGAAACTACAGAAAACAATGCCATTCCACCGCCTCCATCAACGATCAAGCCAACTATTCACGAATTAGATGTAATTGAACCACCAGATGAATCTGAAAATATTGTTGATGTCGAAGATTCCCACTCAAAATATAGTGCCGAAACATCCACTGTTGGAGTTTTGGAAATCAAAAAACAACCACCAGTTGACGATACAAAGAATACTCAAGAAGCTTCATATAATACTTACTGGTGGATAGGAATAGTGGTCGCAATAATAATAATTGTGATATTAATAGCAATAATTGCAAGAAAACGTCACAACCACAGAAAACAACTGGAAAAACAGAGAAGAGAAAACACGCGTGCCTGATTTGAAGAATATCGGTTCTAGGAGCGGAACCGATATTATCTATTGAGAGAGAACTATAGTGAAACTGTGCCAATGCTGTGAGAAACACAGCAAAACAAGTGGAGTTTAGTGTTCATTCTAGTTTCTTTGTATACTCCTGATAATTATGTTAGACTGTGCTTTTACTTTGCATATTTATTTATTACTTTTTACACTGTGGTGCTCATTACGCGTTTGTTTATCATGTAGCTCATTAAATAACTATTTATATCCCTTTTTATAACTTCTTTTGGAACTGTAAGATACTAGATAGCGGAGATTGAATAAATATTTTTGTACATATCAGATTTGCAACATAGTATATAAAGATTGTTACCGACAGTGTCTATGATAGTTGTACAATGTACTTTATAGTTAGGATTAATATGCGGTGCCTTATGCGTTTCAATTTGTATTAAGTAAGATGCATAAATTTATGGGCTTAAAAATATAGCAAACAATCTTTAAGAATATTTTTTCCTTTAATTTTTTATTATTCTTACAAAAGATCAGAGTCTCTTTGTATCTCAATTATTCCGATTTTTAAGATAAGGATGAGGACTTTTTGTATAGATCTTGATATCTTTTAAGCTTTTTGTAAGTGAAGTTATAATTTGTACGTACGTTTGTAACCTTCCACGGATAAATGGATCTTATGGACAATTTTAATAATTAAGTACATTATTATAATCTGCTACTCATAAGCTATCAGATCAAAAATGCAAACACACAACTGTCTATAAGGTAATTATTATTATACGTCACAAAGTAAATTAATGGCTTCTATGTTTTATATTTTTTTTGTATGTAAAGCAATATTTTTAAGCCCAGTTTGATGAAAATCAAATAAAAGAATTGTATAAACATTTTAATGTAACTTTACAAAATCTCTATTTTCTCTGCTCTGAGTTATATTTCAGACCAATTTAAAAGGCATTTAGTTCGTCTAACGTTGCTTTGTTAAACATAGTTATTAATTAATATTTTTTAAATATCACAATAACCAAATATAGGATTTATATAATTTTGTTGTATGTTTATTTCATAATGAAATTTGTTGTTATTTTAATGGATTTTAAGTTTTACTGTCAGTAAAGCATGTCTTAGTGATGATTGTGTCAGAATCGAGAACAAAAATAAATGTTTGAAATTGTTGTTTTTGTTTTACTCATACAACTTTGTAATCGTTGTATTAATTTGTTGGTAATTATTATTTGCCAACATCTTCATAGATGTTGGCGTTAACGTTTTTAATATGTGTTTTCATAAACAGTCATTTATTCATATAAATGACTCTTTATGACAAGGACTCTGAGTTTAATGTCGATGGATAAAAATATTATGGTGTTATGATGACCTTAAGACAAAATTCGGCATAAAGACATAATAGAATAAAAGCTGCACACACTCCTAAACTGGTTACTAATTAATATAAAATAAAAAGTGACGTAGTCAGTCAAAAAAATGCTTTAGAGAAAACAATATCTGCACTGCAGTGTTGCCAGATGTCTAGTGAAAATCGTTTAAGTAAAACAACCGCTTTGGGACACATGCCTCTTACCAACGAGATTACGGTGTTTTGTTTAGGTTACAGAAATTTTACATTTTGGTTTAGGTCAACTGAGTACATTTTAATTTTCTGCTAATCGAATAAAATCGACCACAGATTTGTAGTAACTTTTCCGGGAACCATCCTGCTTGTCGGAATGAGGTCCGTAGTAGGAATACCTGAATGAATTATTCGATAATATACCAGATTTTTATTCATTATGATAATAATAAGACTTTATTAAATTGTAGTGCCATTGTTAAAATACACATGTTAAAAACTTATATATATCCTATAGGTAACCGTAGGTTAACGTCTAATTTTCTCTCCCTTTACAGATAAGCAACAGCTGTAATATATATTTTCTTTTACAATCATATTTATAAATAATATAAAGGCCAATAGAATCATCAATCACAAGCACAATTGAAGTAAAACTAATCTATTTACTGAACAAACGCTGACCGCTCAAAACGAACTATTCAGGGTTGTTTGTAGTCTATTGACCGTTCCAACATGATATACTATTAACGACCTTTTCTAGTTAGTAGATAACTTTATAATTGAAATGGCTATTGAAATATAATCAACTGGCTTCGATTTTGAAGACATAGCAAAGTAAAGTAATCAATATGAGATAGTACAGTCAAAAAACAAAATAAAATTTCAAACAGACAATATCACTTTTATAATTTCATAGTCAGGGTGTCCATATTCTGGAAAGTCAAGGAAGCTCAAGGTGGTCAGGAAAAGTCACTGAAATCGGAGGGCCACCTGGAAAGTATGGGAGAATAGAGATTTTTTGTGAAACAAATGAGAATTTTTTTGACCTATATCTTTTCTTGGAGTCAACCTGTCATGACTAGTCCAGTCATGACAGGTTGACTCCATTTTCTTATTTCTTATTTATTATGTTCCATGTTAGTTTTCTCACCTCATTACAAAAATGTTAAGGTGTCACACGCTGAGAATAAAACAGAAGGTTAAGAACATTTAACTTAATTATTATCCTATAAAAAAGGGAGCAAGCAGAAAACTTTCTTTTCTGGACAACCGCTAATGATTGTCGCTGACTTTTTTCGTTTCTCATTACACAGATTTCCCAAGTAATTTAGTTACTAAACTAAATTACTTGGGAAATCTGTGTAATGAGAAACGAAAAAAGTTCAACATAATACAAAAGCAAATGAAATGTATACAGGTGTAAAGGTCAATAAAACAGAATAAATGTAAGCAAAAACATTCGGGGCAGTGAGTCCAAAAACAAAACTCCCACAAAGAATTGCGAAAACTCAACAAGCCGTTGTTTTTATGTGGTCAGAATAAAGGGCGTATAAAGAAATAATAACTTTGTATTATCCTCGTCACAAATCAAACAGAGAATACAAATAAAACATTTTGGAATATGTTTAGAATGCCTTTCTTAAGAAAATCTATTTTACTAAGTTAGTCAACTTTAACGACCTGACGACCTCGGTGGCGCAGTGGTAAAGTGCTTGCCTCTGAACCGAGAGGTCTCGGGTTCGATCCCCGGTCGGGTCATGATGGAAAATGATCTTTTTCTGATTGACCCGGGTCTTGGATGTTTATCTATATATGTATTTGTTATAAAATATAGTATCGTTGAGTTAGTATCCCATAACACAAGTCTCGAACTTACTTTGGGGCTAGCTCAATTTGTGTGATTTGTCCTAATACATTTATTTATTTAAAATCAATGTAAATACAAAATGTAAGTGCATTTTCCGGTTTGATTATAAAATATATTAAACACAAGACTGAATGTGAACATTAACAATAAGTATATTTTGTCGATAAAACAGCTCATATTATAAAACAGTGAGATAAATGACACCTGTTGTCACGCCACCAGTTTTGGCTATAAAACAAACGTAAACGTTTTGTAACGATTTAGTTTTAGCTCTGTCGCCGCGCAGTGTGGTCGCGTTTCTATGTGATATATAAGTAACCATTAAATGTTATCTCTCTATGATTATGATTATAAGTGATTTTATTATAAGTGAAGTGGCTACGTGGTCAGAGAATGGAATTACTTCGTGTAGCTTTTTCCATGATTATACGTGAAGTGGCTATGTGTTAGGTAAGTTACTTTTACTTATGTTCTTCTGTGATTTAGGCTATTTTATTTTATTTTATTTATTAAGATACACATAACAAATTGTCACCAAAAAGATACAATGTTTACTAAACTAAATATTATAACTAGGCAACAACTCAACACATGCGTATACAACAAGTTTGAATATAAAAACAAATATAACTTAGAGAGCTAAAAAAAAAGCTATGTATCCGAACAAAATCTATGTATGTAACAAAGCAAAGCAATTTAATAATAGCTGCCAAACAAGTTAAAACAAGAGAGTAATACATAAAAATACAATATTTTCAAAGTAAGTATTAGTGGAAAGGATCTTGACTAAAAATATAACAATCTAAAAATTAAGTATGTGACGTATTTTGTTTTTGAAGGAGAACAAAGTGACTCCAAAAATGTCAACGGATTTGTGGTTGAGCATCAGATCGTTATAAGCTCTGCACATTCGAACCACGGGATTGTAATAGGAGGTGTTATTCTTATACACTTCGAGAACGAACAGCTTATGCGTGGCATTACGTGGCCGATATCTAGTGTTAAAGCTAATGAGGGATAATAATGAGGGAGCGTCAACAAGAGCATTAACTATTTTATATAAGCATACTAAATCACTATAGCTACGACGAGTTCCTAAAAAAAATCTATACTATCTGTGTGTCACTATAGCTATCTGTGTGATGAAAGAGTTGTTTAGGATAAATTGTTACAATGGGATGGTGGGATGTCGAATAGTAGATACGAGTCATCTAATACAATGTAGAATGTGAAAATCCGCAGCACAACTAGTATTGAAATGTATAAACAATCGTGTAAATTTATGTGCAATGAGCCGCGCTTTATTTCTGTTTACTTGATGTGTCGCATTCAGGGGTCAACATCATGTTTATAAAAAGGGAACAAATGCGGTCGTTTTGTCGTATCTAATGACTTCAGGAATTTATGGTCTAACCCGGTAGACTATGAATACTT
Source organism: Plodia interpunctella (assembly GCF_027563975.2). Taxonomy (NCBI): domain Eukaryota; kingdom Metazoa; phylum Arthropoda; class Insecta; order Lepidoptera; family Pyralidae; genus Plodia; species Plodia interpunctella. The sequence goes on from NC_071302.1 coordinate 3,536,582, forward strand.
TCCTTAGAGTGTATATGTACTCAACATACCCTTTGATTAAACACAAGTCTGCCTTTAATGCCTGACTAAATTGAATTCGATATTAATAATTCATCGCTTAACATCAAACCCTTTAATTTTTTTGTACATTTATATGGCTAAATATTATAACTATGTAATAAAAATAACGTTGTTTTTTTATTAGCGTTTCAAAAATCTACTTCTCTCGATCATACTTGTGTGTTTGTCACTATCACACAATACATACTAATCTTGTAAAGTGAAATGAAAACTACTACCACTTTTCATGAAGATCTGGAAGAGTAGGTATGTCTCTAATAAGTCATTTAGTCGAGTCAAAATTAATTTAAGTAAAATTATAAATGCATAATTTATTATAGTTGTCGTGAAATCGGCCATAAAGTAGCCAGAAGCATAAATGGGTTTACGCCCGGTACTTGCCCAATTTCTTCCCGAAAATTCGGGCGCAATCCCAACTGATACAAGTGTTTGTGCCTGACTGTTTAGGAAGTAAATACTGGGCGAAAACCCATATATTACCGGAAACCATAAAACTCAAACGGGCCAGATGCTGACTATGGAGCTCTTGATTAATAACCGAAGACCGACATTAATGCCTACCAAAATATTTCTAATTCACATTTGAATTCATTTAAACGGTAACCTAGTAAAATCAGATATTAGTATGCTTCCTAACTCTCTTCCTCTCATTCTCGTGTGTGTATAGCGTTTAGCTCACTAGTGAGTATCTGATTACCTGCCACTAGATGTCGGGGTAGGGTAGTCGTAAAAGCTATGTCAGATGCCTTTAGGCCACTTAAATAAAATTTAACGGTGTTAGAATTAACACACTTGATTTGATTGAATTACAATCAGGTCTGTGATGTCCCGAAGCCCAGGTTTCGCGTAAAAAATCAATCTTTTCATTTTAAAGATTTTGCTATACTTTTGCAACGGCCTGACGTCAACCCACTTTGGGGATGCGATTTTAATTTCATAAGTTTCTTTATTTTTATCAGAACATTCAAATTTAAAATCAATTAAATAGAAAAGTGACGACGCGTAAAATAGTATATTTGTTAAAAAAAAAAAAAACACTTCTTTGGACTTTGGATTCTTATATGATTTTCGGGGTCAAGACTTCACGGTTCGGTTGCCACGGTAACTGGGATAAGGCTGAAGGATCTGGATTATTAATGTAGACCCTCACAAGTGCTTGAATGTACGCAGAGGTTTTTGGCCTTATATCCTATGTGAGACTACCGGACAATATGTTCATATATTTTCTCATCCTTGTTGTTACATTCGGGGGTGTGACCCACAAAGCCCGCGGACAGCGTGAAAAGTAAACCTTAAAGTATTGAATTTAGATTTTACGACCGGCCGCCTGTCTGATGTCAACCCTCTGTGGGAATGATATTTTTGTCTATAATTTGCCAATGTAACCCTTAATCGTCTCGTAGCAAAAGCACGCGTACGCGCGATTTAAAAAACATTTCATTCTAGCAATTATAACTATTTTTTGACCAAATTAGAGATTCAGATATCTTAAAATAAATACGATTAGTAAATATCTATATTGGACAACAAAAGGCTTAGGTAAGTAATTTCATTCCAGAACTCTTAATTCTAATTAAAGAGTTGGCACACGAAGTGGGCGAAAAAACTAAACTGGGTTAAATAAAGATGAAAGTTGACCGGGATTATACCCTTTCGGAAGAAAAACAAAGACTAATGAGGAACTTAAAGCCGAATTCTGGGTATCAAGTCGTTCAAGTGTTGCTTCGTTAATCAAACCTGTAGGCCCTACTAAGGGCTACAAAAAAGATTTTGTTTTTTCTTATCAAATATCTATATATCAAATATCTCTGATGCCGACACCAGACAACATCCGAATGTTAGCCAGTCGTTTAAAGGTATCTGACATGACCAAGAGCGGGCTTCTTCTGGCAAATAAAATAAAAAGTGGACGTCGTGTCGTATCAAGAAGTAAAGCAATTAGAATGGAAGGAAATTCATCAAGAGCCTCTCCTTACAAACCGGAGCAAATGCGCCGGTCTAACAATTATTTGTCAATGGGTTAAATTACGTGATGATGACGGTATTTTGAACATTATAATTGAAAATGTAACCAAGTACAAGCTCGGGGGAAATTAATTTTGAGTATGTGTCCTTGTCATGACTAGAATGAAAATCGTGAACCAATAGTAAATCAAACCTATTTATGCGGACCTCGTTTGAAAACTGCTGGACTCTTTTTCGCAATTTATTCGTAAACAAAGAAAACCCAACGAACCCAAATTAGTATCTGTTTGTACTAGAACAGAAAAATAACAAAATAAGCATCAGTTGCACCAGTAAACTTTGACTTTAACCTACGCACCGGCAGCGTTTAGACAAAATGGCGTACTTTACGTGTTGGAGAGTAAAAATTAACACATTATGTACTTAATCATATAACTGTAAACACAACCTATCACGCCGACTACCCTTTGATAAAATCCACAAGTAAAATGGCTGTTCAGCCAGTTCACTCTCCGGAGGGATCAAAATTCTTATCTTTTGTCAGTAGGCGGGCAGACGGACAATCTAAACCAGATAGTTCTCCTGGATTAGATTTCCGGTTTTCCATGAAAATACTAGACTCAAATTACAAGGTATCAAAAGGGTACCGATACTCTGTCACACTATTTTGTCACACTCGTCTAACGTAAAAGATTTTATTTTTGCCGTCACACTAAATTCTGGGTTACTGTGTCGGTGAAATTACTCAAATGGTCTTTTTTAAATTTATTTTTGATACATAATACACCTGATAGACATCATGTCTAGTATGTTCTATTGAAGGCTTGTATTATAAAGAGCCACGTAGGTAATACTAATCTTCTATTACATAAAAAACATTTGCCGATAATAATTTTGTTCGATTGTTTAAAATAACTTTATTGTATAAGGTAACACAAGTATACAAAAAACAGAAAAAACATTAGCAACGGCGGAATTATCCCATGAAGGACTCAATTTTATTTTGTAAATGGAACTAAAGTCACCAGACCATGTCTACTTAGGTGTCGGGTTCCCGCTAAGCAAATTTAATTTCCAACCTATAGTGAAGACCAATCCCGTACTTTGTGTTTCTAACGACGTGTTGGATGCTTCAATCTACTTGTAAGGGTCACTTAAATGGATTTATATGAAGCCCTTTTAGTTTGGGCTGTATTTACACCGAAATTAATAACGATTCTTATTGTGAAAATAGAAAAAAAAACGGGTTGCACTCCCGGAGTGCCGGCAGAAGTGAATAACTGTAAACTGTGAACAGTGGACTTATTAACGTTAAGCATTTATGACGTCTTACGATTTTTCGATCAGATCACGTGTCCTGACGAGAGTTTAATATTTTTTACCCATCACAAATAGTGCCACAACGCGCTAAAGAAGTTTTCACTTCAATAATAAAGATCGTTTAATATGTCACTTGTTCTTAACAAATCTAAAATATTTTAAACAGTATTTGAAGTTAAACACTTGCTAAATACTCCATCTAGAATGTATTTAATATACCTAAGTAGCCTCTAAAAGTAATGTGATTAGTAAGTTTTTAACTCTTTTGTAATGTAACTTTTTGTAGTAATAGTTTTCTTTTGTTTTTATTCTTAAATTGTAACTAGATTGTGACAATGTAACAGGAAATTTTCATTTTCTTACCCCCTATCAGGAAAATGCCACGGATTTTCATAATACGACCCCAGTCCACTTGTGAAATTGGATTTGTTATACAAAATTGAGGAAGGTAAAATAATCATATTTATAAAAATAAAACTTAATTTTCTGTAGACCAATTCCATTTAGTTGCTCAATTTTCATATGTTTGTATTAAAAACTACCTATAATAATTTAAAGTATTCCGCTTTAAAGTTCCGCTGTATTTTTACAAAATAAATTCAACGATGATTTTGTAAAAATACCTAGGGTGAGTTACACCAATCACTTTGACATTGACTTTAACCTGCACGCCACTGATGGTTAGATAAAATAGAATATATTGCGACATAGTACGTTTTTGATTTGACTAGCGCTAAATGTTATCCGAAATAAATTGCCTCGTAAACGAGTGGAATTACTCTATGTAACCCATGGGTATTTGTTTAAACATACAAAGCCAAAATGAACATTTGACTAGTTTCTAACATAATGACATAGCAATCTAATTATTATGGTGATTGGTAGATTGAATTGAATTTAGTTAAAAATTCCGATATTTTATTTCGTTACCGGAAGCAAATGGTGGTATCTGAAAACTATTCTGATTGCTATAAACTCTTGTGAGTAGGATTCGAACGTGGGACCTTTAGGACCACTATAAATAAACAAATAAAAATAAATAAATGTTTAAATCTACAAGCCAAGGCTAGTTGTAGCCTAGCCTTATAAATTTATTTGTGCTCTAAGCGCTCTAAGTATTTTTCTATCTAGAATGGATGAATAACATAAGTGGTATCGAACTAGGTTATTAAGTATCCACTTTATTCTTCCGGGTATCCGTCCAGCTTTGCTCGAGAAGCCATTAAACTTTCTTACTTGTTCTCGGTACTCGGTTATCAACATATTGAAACATCGACAATTCGATGTTTTGAAAGCAGCGTCTTTCGATGTTTTAACGATAAACGAAAGCACTTCAATAAACTACTTATTTGATGTGAACAATAAAGTTTTAATAGTAGCGTCTAGTGAACTCCTTGATAAGAACGGTAAGATAAATTAAAAGTTAGTTTATACGAATAGCAAAATCTTCAATATTGTAAGGTTATTATGCCGATCACAGTCTTCGCAGCTTCATAGCTCCTGATGTAACCAGGAAAAGGGAGGATGAGATATTATAATAATTTATCTTTACTCCCAGACCAATTTAAATAGTATTTATAGTATAAAACAAAGTCGCATCCCGCTGTCTATGTATCTTAAATCTCTAAAACTGCGCAACGGAAAAAAAATAGATAATGTGATTCCTCAGGAAGGTTAAGCTGTAAAATTGAATATTGTTTTACAGGTTGTAAAACATAAACCAAATGATCAATATTTGGATGTATTTGTTTAAACATTTTTATTAAACATTATTCTGTGGCTGACACATATATATAAATGACATTCTTAGCTTCTAAATAACGTATGTCAAATACCCAATTTGCAATATCGAATGGAACCCATTGAATCCTGATTTGTTTGTTACGAGCGACTTAACTGACCTATCACAGTAAGGGTTAATGAATTTTTTTAACAGCTTTTCGGTCACAGTTCGCTATTTACTTTAATATTTTCTGAAAATAATGAGATGGAAAAAAAAATCTGAAATCGAGCGGGAATTGAACCCATTGTACGTCGGCGTAAGACTGAAAGAGATGATATAATTCGGCCGAATTGGTATTGTCTCGAAAGCTCGGTGGTTAAGAGCCAGTGCTCTTAACAAGCAGCAAAAAAGCAGCCGGTCAAATCAGCGCTAGTTTGTGTCCGTCATTACAAAAATTTGTCTTCCATATTCAAATTTATATATACGCCATCATCCACTCAATCAAGTTCAAGGTTGCTTCGGATCGTATTGTTTACCAAAATTGTTTTTCTTTTCCATGAATGCGATATTACGATGACTTTAAAATAAGTCTCCATTGTTTCGGAAGTTTGACGTGACGTCGCTCGCCTATTGCCTGGAGGTTATTTACGAAGTTATAATTACTCCAACGATACAAAAGGCGATACTGAACGTGTAATTTGCAAACAATATTTCAAAGTTTTGCTACCGATGCGAATTGACTTATTTCGAGTTTGTACATGAATGGAATAAATAGCTATTGTTATAAATCGTCATGTAATTAACTCAAGCAAACACGTGCTCATTTTGTGAAATTAGTTTTATGAATTTTTTTCTAAAGTTATCACATATGGTAATTAACACAAGTGGTAATATTTATCGAGATTTATATGAATAAAAATCTTTATTCATAGGTAATATTTTTTTGTTTTAGTATTTTCTAGTTTTAGGGTGGGTTCACGGAGCACAGATAGACTTCGTGGATGGGTTCCACCATTAACTTTGACATTGCAACTCACTCTTACAAGGTTAAATTTATGAATTCAATGAAATGTGGAATGTAATCTGTTTGTTTTTCATTCTATCACGATAGCTCAAAAAAAATCTGAGTAATTTGTTACTATTTTATTACTCTCTAAATTGATTTTCTATCATCCTACGTTCTTTTTATCAGCTCTTACAGCTTCAATAAGCTAATTAAGTTTCATCAGCCAATTTGTCGTTACAATGAAATCCCAAATCTAATTAGATTGCTAAATTTAGCAATCTACGTTCATGAAATATAAATAAATTCTGAAACTTTGAGTAGCTAAGTATTCAAATAAACCGATTTCGAGGGTTTAATTTTACTTACCAAAATAAAATACGACATTTTTGGATTGAGAAGGCGTTCCCAGTTTATAGCCCTATCCATTTACTGGCTTTTACAATCATTCTTATAAAAGCACATACTATATTTTTCTTCGGTTCTCAAATCAGCATGGAAGAAAGTTTCTTAGAGCGGGTTGCAACAGTTAACTTTGACGTTATTTATAATAAACAACAGATATTAAACGCGTTACACATACCTTTTTTATTTCCCAGACGTTTCGGACCTTGTTACAAAGGTCCGTGATAGAAAAGGTATGTGTGCGTTTAATACATGTTATTTAGTATATAATTATGCAACCCGAAAGTTTAAAAGTAGTTGTAACTTTGACGTTAACTTTAACGTGCGCACCGCCATCTTTTTGATAAACTTACTTTGCATTTTTCAGCGCAGATTAAAGTCAACGTCAAAATTTACTGGTTATATATACATATATATACATTAGGGTGTCCCAAGCTAAAAAGTGAAAAAAAATAATCACAAGGGAAAACAATTTTTTTGCAAAATCTGATATGCATACCCTTTATATTTATTCGGTTTGACCTCAAAAGCCTAAATAATAAATATTATAGTAATACATTAATGTCATCACGTGCCGACTTGACTTCATGAATTTGGAATTAGTATGGAAATAAAATGTAACTTAGTCTTAATTCAGGATTCGTAAAGAAAATAATCAATAATTTTATGAAAAAATAGTATTTAATGATATTTTTGTGTATTAACGGCTTTCTATATACTTTCGTTTTAAAGTTTTCTTTTTGCAATCAGGGTAAATTTTACGGTGTTCTTGTGCACAACGTAACAAAAATTGATTTTGTTCTTCTTTAACTGTGATTAACCCGTGAAAGTCTTGCATCAATTTTACCGCTCTTTCAGCAGTGTCATTTACTGCTTTTAGCGTTGATAGCTTCATTCTTCAACACTGCTTTTGATATATTTTTATCAATTTTTTCATAAGCTCTCATAATTTTTAAAAATCACAGATCTTGGTAAGGTGCTTTAACTGCAGAAATGCACTGAATCCATGGTTTGACACAGGATGAAGCGATGAACAAGCAGACATCAAATAGAGCGTTCTTATATTTAATAGTTAATTTAAATTGAGAGCTAAGTAATAATATTTTTAAGGAATAGATAGCTCTAGCCATCCACCGAGCTTAGTGCATGGCACCGGGGCGTCGGATTTTAATCTTGTTTCCTTCATCTCCGTCTAAAAATACAATTGAGAGCTTTATTAACTCATGATAGTTGTCTCTGTTTTCGTCAGTTCAGAGCGATAAAACGAAATTAGGTCCTCAATTTCACTTAGTGTCAAGCTCAATGCAGTTTTTGATCGATAGGTTTCAATTTTGGTATTATCAATATTTTTCCAGCTGTCTCGGAATTTTTAAAATAGATATCTAGGCTTGTTGTCACCTGTCAAATTTTTGCTTCGAAGGCTGCTTTGAGTACCAATTCATAGACGTAATGGCGGCAAGCAAAAGTAAGAAGTTCTCTATTGATCTCTTGCTCCAAAAGGACACAAGCTCCGTTGAGTCGACTAGTGTTTGAAGCCGTCGTATCACAATAAAGAATTTGTACTCTTTCTTTGAGGTTCCAGTCTACTATTGCGGTTCAGACAGCCAGCTTGCTCACTTCCAGTAGAACTCTCCAGATGTGGCACAGATATAAGTTTATCCTTATCTTCATAAGAAATAATAATTAGAAGACGTTTTTCTTTCGATTTTCGAGCATCCAAAGCAGACAAAAGTTTTTCATCCCAGTGAACAGTTATAACATCTGGGACCTTGTTTTGAAAATAGATTTTTATAGCTTCCGCACGCTCTTTTCGTTTTTCCGCTCTGATTCTTTGGATGGAGGATTTGCTAATTGGAAAATCGTCAATATTATATCCTAGAGCCTCAATAGTGGCTTCTATAACAAATACAGAATCTCTCATACTCAATTGACATTGGTCCAATGCTGTCACTAACTTCGGGGTAATAAAATCCTTCCGCACTGATTTACAAATTTCAGGTTGCATGTCTTTGGGCGGGCTCTTGGAACTTTCTTGCAAATCCTCGCAATTACTGGAATCTGATGACGAATTAATAGGTAAAGGTTGTATGATTGCAGAGGAAGTCGAAGCAGCTAAATATTTAGCACGGCGATTCTCTTCTTCAATAGATCTAAGGCGCGCCCTTTCCTCTTTATTCGATAACTTTTTGTCGACACCAGTTTGGTGGCCCGGTCGACCCGGCTCTCTCGCTGGCGCTGCAAGAAGATCGTGTCTTCATCTATTTTCATCATAGTCAACGCATCAGCGTAAGCGATATCGAATAGATTATCCAAACTGGAAACAAACTCTTCTTGGCGCCGTTTAAAAACACCTTTTTTGCAGGTCTCTCCAAACGTGATATAAGTTTACAAGTTTCTTTATACAGTTTGGCAATGATTTAGTAGGAATTCGCGAAAATTTAGCTTTTTAAAAAAATAATGCACTCGCGTATCGTAAGATTTGCACTCTTATTTACTTTTAAATTCACTTCGCGGATATTGTAAAACAAAACTAGTCCATTAGAGGGAAGTTTTGAATCTGTTATTTGATGTTTTATGTTACCAATTAAATATATTGCACTCTTTTTCGTACTGCGCAATTCGACTGACATGATGACAATTTGGAAACAATGTGATGAATGATGAAATTACTAGAAACACCCGCACTGGCACATGCAAGTCCTTGCGCGCTTAGGAGTTCAAGTAGTAACATGTTTCGATTCAAGTCGGCACAGATGGCTATTATCCGAAGTAGGTGAAATTTATTTTAGAGTCATTTTATCACCAAAGGAAAAAAAGTAGAGGGTATGTAGTAGGTCGAAAAAAAATCACTTTGATTTATTTGGGACACCCTAATATACATATCTTTAAAACTATACGCAACGGATTTTGATGCGGGTTTTTTTAAAAGATAGTGTGATTCCTGAGGAAAGTTTAGGGATATAATTTATAATTTTTTGACACGAGCAAAGTCAGGACAGGCCGCTAGTAAGTAATAAAGAAACTATCAAACCAAACTTTATTCGCATTAACGATAATTAATATAAGACTAACGATCCTAATAGAATTTGACTTCGTACTTATTCATAAGATATGAAAATCACAAGTACTTATACAAATACTCAAGCATTGCGAAAGGAAAATGTTCTCATTGTAAGAGGCATCATTTATCAATTCACCTGTCTGGTCGGGTGAAATCTCAAGTCTTTTGTATTCATTTTTGATATAAAAGGGATCTCCTTACATATGCTTTATTCGACTCTTGAGATCAGCATCACGGTTATCCTATGAGATAAATTTAAGTTCCTATTTATAAAAAATGAATATGATATATTTTTGTCCAAAAAGAACATTATGAATAGGGTAAATGGAAGCTACTTAATAACATTTAGATCTGCCTAAAATAATAAAAGTCAATTTTTGGTGTGTGTCAGAAAGAGAAAAATGACAAAGTTTGGGTGTGAGTGAGTGACAAAGAATGTGGTTTGTAACTCAATAACGCAAAACCTACTAGACGGATTTCGATGAAGTTGGTATACGGGTTGAAATAAATTGGAATATTACATAAGTAGGATTTTTTATCCCTAAAATTAATTTAGATTGGTGGTTTGGTGGACCTGTAATATCACATGTATACGACTACGAGTATTTTATACCGAATTCTCATGGAAACTAATCTCGTGGATGCAATGTTCAATGAATTTCCGAAAGCAGTTTTCTAACCAATTGAACCGGGTGAAACAAAAATCAATCTAAAATTTTATCGAAACAATTTTTTCATCACAATAACAATCTGCTGCTCTCAATTATAAATATTGATTTAATTCAATAAAAACCTAAAGGCTTTTGATTTTCAATTTTATTAACATAAATATTTTAAGGTTCGTAGTATTTGCTTTAAAAAACTTAACAAACCTGCCAAGTATATTACAAATCTCACAATGTCAATTCATGTTATTAGTGTTATAAAAAAGTTGCAAAAATAGCCCTTAGCGACACTGGCTGGCATGATAGTGATAATTCGGCGTCTTTCTGGCGTCGATCTAAGTTCATGGACCTCTTTATGCCAAGTGCGGCTCTGCGGAGATCTCAAGTTACCCTTAACTTACTGATAGACTTGAACAATCACGACTTTACGAATAAGAGCATTGCGTCACTGGACAACGGGTCAATGCAGTATTGTATGCCAAAACTGCAATGCGTCGATGTATGTCCATGTGAAATTTCTAACGCTACATAGCACAACTTTTCAACATGAATTTTCGAGCATTTTGACCACCGTCCTAACCGTACTTCAAAATCATTATGGACTTTCGATAAAGTTTTGTACCTACTACTTATTAACAATGATATCATTCATAAATTAGGAACATTTAAAGAATTAATGACTGTGAACGAAATTCTCAAAAATTCACCCCAACAATTCAACAATTTTGCATGAAGTTTTTTACCGTGACTTTAAACTGAAATCTGATATATTTTCTAAATGTCAAAAACAATATAATTAACGCTTACTCTAACCATTTTCTAATAAATAAATAATAAAAAAAATAAAATATGTTTATTGGGTATCTACGAATTACAATGGTTGTGCATGTTGCTGGAGCCTCCTTTTAAGCAAAAATATGCTTGTGCCTCCTGGCACAATCTCAATGAGTCTCCTGACTCCGCTCCTTTCTTCCTATGTTATTTAATTTAATTCTAGATACAAATCACAATAATTTCATTAAATTATACACTTTCAATACGTTAACACAATAGAAAATAATTTTAAATTTAAATGAGTCTTTTGCGGACCCTGCTTCCTCGGTTGCTACTATGGGTGCAACCAAGTGTACGCTTGCTATGATAACACTAGTATATTAAATTTTATTAAATTACAATTTTATACCTAATCATTATATATAATACATATATATATGTATTCAGATATAAATACGATGAGTAATAACTTGTTTGTAAGTTATGAGGGAGGATCACTAATGAAAGCTTCTATTTCTTCATACGTTTTAGTTTTTAGCCAAGAAATTAAAATAGTTCTGCACTTGTAAAAGGGTTTATTGTATATATTGAGTATATTATTTAGTCTATTATATATTATGGCAGCTCGTGATTCAAGTTGCACTTTTGCAAATTTGGTTTGTACAAATGGAACGAAAGCCACATCACGTCTTCTGATTCTTCGCCCTTCAATAATTGGTAAGTAAGATAAGGTTCTGTGTTTATGTAATATTAGTTGATAAATGTATAATTTCCTAACGGTAAGCAAATCACACATTCTGTACAATTCAGTCGTTGAAAATGTTCTCATCTTGAAATAATTTACTTTTAGCAGTGTTCTCTGAGCTCTCTCCACCTCTTGAAAACGTGTCTTCAGAGCACCACCCCATACTCGAATACAGTAAATAATTATTGATTTTACCAAAGAGATGTAGATTTCATTTAAAAGTTTTTTTGGTAAAATATGGGGTAAGGCTTTAAACATCCACACGAATTTCCTAACCCTATCAGTCACTTGCTCGATCTGGGGATACCAAGATAGTCTCTCATCTACCATAACACCTAAATATTTGATACGACTTACTTTAATTATATATATAGAAGGACAGCTGCAAACACTATTTGATAAGTTGCCACATGAGTGAATTTTTGTGTCATAGTTATGATTGGGCTGAGATCTGCTGTCGATGGAGAAGCAAATGTAGTTTGTTTTAGCAGTGTTTAGAGTAAGCAGATTATGTTTGAGTCATGCCCCTATCCGGGCCATACCCTCCTCAGCACTTTTTCTTACTTCCTCCCAATTTAGGCCAACAAAAACGATAGCGGTGTCATCTGCATAAGTAACAATTTTAACATTTTTGAACGACATGTTGCACAAATCATTGATGTAGATGAGGAAGAGGGTAGGACCGAGCACGCTACCTTGTGGGACGCCATAAGATACGTTTTTACTGTCACTAAGGATATCTTGTAACTTTAGTTTCTGCGTGCGCCCAGTGAGATAGTCAGTAAACAACGCCAACTGCTTTCCTCTAATACCAATTTTTTCCAATTTTTGCACAAGGGTGGAAATGGAGACTGTGTCAAAGGCCTTTTTAAGATCTACAAAACAGGTAGCACATTTTTTACTTTTATCTAAACTGCTGACAATGGTGGATGTTAGGAAAGTTACAGCGTCTTCAGTCGAGATACCTTTTCTAAAACCAAATTGTGTAGTGGACAAAAAGTTTTTCCAAGTAGTTTAACAGTCTAATGTTTAATAGTTTCTCTTAAATTTTTGCTAGAACGGTTATTATGGAAATAGGCCTATAATTGTTGATGTTTTCTCCATTTCCACCCTTATAAACTGGAGTGACCACTGACATTTTAAGTACTGATGGGAAAATACCTATTTCGAAACAAACATTCGCAAGATGTGTTATTATCGGTATTATGTCATTTTTTATATATTTTATGAATCTAGTTGGGATATTGTCCCATCCAGGAGCACTATCTTGTTTTAAATTATTTATTATCGCGTTAACCTCATCTACATTTGTTTCTAATAAAACAAATGATTGGGATGTAGTTGGCAGGTTTTGTAGATATTTGTTGGTATCATTTTCTGATATTGTTGATCTAATGTCGTTTGCTAGATTTACACCAATATTCGTAAAGAAGGTATTTACGAGTATGTGATTTGCCGATTCGAGTGGGGTAGATTTTAATTCAACTAATTCAGGTTTAGAGGTATTATTTTTATTTTTGTAGGTCAAGGTTTTTATATTCTAATATCCATACTTTCCTACTTGCGTATTATAAATTCGGAACTCTGTCTGTTACGTTTACATGGCTCGTATATTTAAATTTATGATAAGTACAGGAAACAGCTAATCTACATCTATATCTGTATTATTATAACCCAGTGCTTCGCGGCGTTACAACCTCTAACGCAACCAGGAATATGTAAAGATGAGAAAGAGAGAGAAAAGTATAGTTGCAATTTAGGAACCTGAAATGAATCTTATTAACTTATATTAAAAATTAACATACGAATTTGTAATGCAGATCAATTTAGGACCTAAGCCGCATCGCATTAAGAGATTATAGTAATTTATGTACTTAATAATATATATTTAGAGTAGTAATACGTAGTAATACTATATATTTTGATATAATATTTTGATTCGACTTGACAGTCAATATCCGATTGCCTAAGAAATATCACTTTTTTTAAATAAAATTGATACAAAATAATGATAAACGCTATCTTTATTTCAGAATATAATTTATTCTGATCGCATAAGTCATAAATGAATCCGAAAGTTTATTAATGGGCATTTTGAAGGTGGACCGTTGCTCTCCTGTTGTACGTGTACAGATTTTGTAATAACTTTTGGACATAATTCCATTTATAACATCGCATTTGCTACTTTGTTCATATTTTCGGCTTTAAAGTTGCAATGTTATAACGAAAAATAGTCTTCTTCGGGTCGCTTTCTCTCTCGCGTTTCTTCCTCGGCCATTAAATGTTGGAGATAATGATACATATTCCTTTTTTTTTTAATTTTTGACAACCTCAATGTTCAAGACAAGACTACTAAGACAAAAAAATCGAGCTGTTTTTATGTTTGTATATTTTTTGTGATTTATTAAATCTCTTCTCTAATCGAAATATAACTTATTATGGTTACACATAATGTGAGTGAGAACAACTAGGGATGACGACGACCGTGTGATGTGGTGAGAAAAAGTAGGAAAGCGAACGCTGGGCTCCGATGCTCAACGGCTGAGGAAGGAATAGGTAAAAGGATCTCATCTGAATGAGAGTCGCCGTGAATAAAAGGCCACAATTTTTTTTTTATATTATACAACAATAAACTAAAATTATTTATTTTCATTTAACTTTTATTCGTCCATGTTTTAAATCAAATCGCTTAGAATTATGAAAATACATTTTTAAGTTAGATTCGAAAAGTTCCTAAGAATACAGAGAATAATGGAATAATGTTAATGGAGATTAAAAAATACAATCAAATTGGCTTGAGTTGTTGTTAAAGTAACCTTAGAAATTTTATATTATTATGTTTGATAATTTTAATTTTCCGATTCGTTAGACTGTGTATTTGATATTTTTTTATAAAAAAATTTACTACGTACTTATTTAAATTTACGTATTAAAATAACTTGGGTAATTTAAGGTCCGTGCTAACCGAATGTTTACCTAATAGGTACATAGGTACCGCTTTTATCGTATGAAATTTACGCATTAGGTCAGAACCGACCTTGATTGATGTCCAAAACATCGCGAAGAAATTTAAATCCTCCTCTCTTATTGAAGTCTGTTAAAAGAGGACGGACCTGTTGTACTCGTACTCAATAAGGTAACGGGTGACATTTTGTCTTTTTTTGAGTGACAAGTATACTAATATTTCGGCTTTATCTATCTTACTGCGACATATATTAAAACCTACCAATTGTAAAGTCAACTTTTTACCCCGACCTGGAGTATTTTCATTAGAAAGTAGTTAATACTCTTAAATATAAAAGTATAATGTCAATATACCTAAACAAAACCACAAGCTCTATTTATAGTCTTCTAAGGTCTGTAAATTACACCCACAAATTTCCGTCTTAGACACTCGGTCATCTCCTATCACAATAGTGCAGATCAATCCCTCATTTGTCCGATACATCAATCACTTGTATTCTAATGCCCCAGCATGGCGTCAGATCTGAATATGCAATGGCCTGTGTTTGTTTTCTTGTATCCTAAATCACACTGGTATTGTGATTTTCATGTGCTATTATTTTCTTCACGTGAGACTCGCGTGGTTTTGAACAAAAATCTTTGTAGTTCATTGTAAGCCTTATTGTTAATAGGTTTGTGTGCAAGTTAATTCGTCGTTTCTTTTCCAAGCTAGATTTGAAAGTTGTATTTTTGATAAAATTATACGTGCGCATAAAAACGCTTCACAACTCAATACGCCTTCAAAGAAGTGGCTAGTATTATATGTAGATGAAGTCGATGATTCTAATTTTAGTAAAAATTGTTATTCCCGGTGATTGAATCGTCGATGGCTGCAAAGCAACAAAGTAGGTCAAAAGCTACACCCGTCGAGAGTGACCGATCGTGCTTAAGCATCTGACTAGCGACAGCTGACGTGTTGTTGTATTATATTAATACATTGAATTTGAAGAATTTTGAAAATTCGCCTTGCTCCACGAGGAGATCCAGAAGAAAACTGAACCTATTTTTAAACAAAAAAAAATTGATAGTTACCTTAACGTATTGAAATGAGTTTAGGTAAACTCGTTTCAACAAGCGCAAAATATCTGAGGTGTTTGCTTATCCACCTAACGTCTAGATTTGTTCATTTGTAGACCAAATCCAAGCTCCGCCCGGGGCGCAGTTAGTATGCACTTGTATATGTATGTATGATCCTAGACCAACATTTGGTCTACCTAAACATTTGAGCCGTTGTAGTCAAACTTGACCAATATTGTCTCAACAATCGTGTCCGTGCATTTCTGGAATGTATCTCAGATGTAGACGTGGAATCGTATGCGATATACAGCATGATATACTATACAAAACTCTGCTCAGTCTCCAACCGGTGCCAAGTCTTGGGAATCAATCATCTGTCCCAAGAAATAGATCGTAATTCCGTTCCAATAAATAGACATGAATATATTGAGGTAGCTCTTTTTTGGGAAGATATGATATGATTTGTTGACCTGTTCTCGTTGTCAAATTCTATCGACATGAGTTTAAAAAAATTAAATTGATTTGCAATAAAATCCGTGCTATTAAAAATTAATATTTTGCTGTTTTCCATTACACTTTTAAAAAATTGTCAAGAACCACCCAAAAACATACTCGACTGAAAGGAGCCCATAAAGCTTGCTGCGTTTCCCCGCTGAGTAGCTATAGTATTGTTATTTATTAGTTCATATATAAATTTGCCTTTGTGATAATCATTGATTTTTACGTTAATATTTTCACAAAATGGGAAAATTTGGCTGACTCATAAAAAATTACCATGTATTTATTAAAATGTTTTTTTTTTGCATAAAAATGTTAAACGTTTATATCGCTAAAGCTTTATTTTATCTAAATCCACCTTTCTAAGAAAAATGTAAAGACATTAAACGCAAACGTATTTTTCCAACAAATTATTATCTTATGTAAAGATCGTAAACAAAATAAAAATCCTCAGGTCCTCAAATACAGTTAACGTTTT
This sequence comes from Plodia interpunctella, assembly GCF_027563975.2. Lineage (NCBI taxonomy): Eukaryota > Metazoa > Arthropoda > Insecta > Lepidoptera > Pyralidae > Plodia > Plodia interpunctella. The sequence goes on from NC_071302.1 coordinate 3,553,299, forward strand.
TGCAATAATAATAAAAGCCTTGCAATGAGCTTTCGCCATTTACATAAGCTTATCTTTCGTTCCACGCAGAAAATATAAAGTATTAAATACACGCTGTATTTCTGTTCTATTTGCGTTAAAAAGGGAATATTATTTACATTTTCAATTATTTGCTTTTCGATGTCATTAAATTTTTCAGCAAGTTGAAATGCACATCTATTTCTATCCTGCCGTTATAAAAATGGAAATTATTTGCGTATGTCGATAAGAAAATATGTTAGAAAAAAATCATTGACACTAAAACAAATAGGTATCTAGAGTTGTTTTAATTAGTCCAATTGGTTATAGTGGGAAGTATAGATAGGTAAATAAATACGACATAGAAAAGATAGGGTTTAGGAAGCACAGTAAGGCGTTACATGAAGAAAAAGTACTTAAACGTAGAAAATGGAAGACACTCCACTAGTAAGAATCAATTCCTTGAATTTAGATACAAAATGACAGTGTTTTATCTGTACTTACACATATAATTTTCCTAAACAAGAAAATCGTTGTTTAAATTAAATATGTATTTTATTTTTAGATTAGTTTTATGCGTGAGTTGCAGTTGTTGAGTTCACTTTAACATTGACTTTTATAACCTGCGCGTCGCTGACGTTTAAACAAAATAGCGTAAGTATTTTGCGTTTTTATATTGTACATATGTAATATACTAGTGCAAACCACTCTGCCTAAGAGTAGTTTAAAATCGTGTTTTATTAAAATTCTCTGAGGCCAAGGAACAAAAACTGTAACTAAAACTGTACGAAGAAAGACCGCTTTGTAAATTACAGACCGGGATATAACATCCCGTATTTAAATAAGAGGGCACTCGAAAACCATCTTAACGGGGCATTAATTTTTCTAACAAACAAACTGTAATCTTCGGTCGCCTGTAATCTTGAATGAATTTTTTATAGAATCTTTCATTAAATAGGTGCTTACTTTTCTATGTAAGGCTTATTTTAATAATAGCAGGAGTCACCATATCTATGTGAAAATATTGGCGAAAAAGCGTGAAGAAGAAAAAGACGACTTATATATATATATATATATATATATATATATATATATATATATATATATCTTTCTCTTTCGTTCATCGTCTTTTTCTTCTATATTATTATACTCATTAGCATCTGTCAAGAGTGTGTGGTCGGAGCGGTCGAAACGCTCGGAGAAACACCTGGCTGTTTTGTTTTAATCGCCACATCTTAATCTTTTCAATTGAGGCAGCTTTTGTCCCAACAAATTGTAATTGTGCCTCTGAACATCCGACTGTATGTTTAAATTTAACTTACAAAACATTTCTTCGGAAAGTATTCGTTTGTTTTCATGTTCCAGAGGTCTTCTCCATTTACTTTTGATCCGGTCGCAAATAATAGAATATATATAATGGGAATGTTGTTTATTCTATGACATAAAAGGAAAAAAGGGAAATTCAGAAAGATTATAAGTGCTTCTGTATAACATTGATGGATCAAAATACACTTGAGCTTGAGAGACTCATATTAGGTAAAACATGTTATTTTCTGTTACAGATTTTGTTATATTTTAACGACATTTTCATGTCTTGCTCTTTTTTATTCTTTATTAATCAATTTTTAAATAATAAAATGACCTAATACCTATATCATTTTAACAGACAAGTAGTCGATCACATAGCAATGTTTAGAGTACTAAGGTCCTAGCTCCTAGGCTTATTATATGGATTAGGTTTTGAATATAATCCGCAATATTTACGTTCCTTTAAAAATGAAATTTCAATTGGCAACTACAAATTTAGCATGTCATTTATATTGTGCTCCTCTACAAAATTCTATTGGGTTATATTATATATTAAATCTACCTACTTAATGTGTTATTATATTATATATTATTGATAGTAAAATTTCTTAATGTATTGGGAATATACTAATGAAAAGTGAAACACAATGACTCATGATGTACGAAATTCCCAAATGAGATTCAAAGTAAATGTCGTGCGCACATAAAATAAAATGAATTGAGCACCAGGAAGCAAAGTTCCAGATTTCATCTCATAAGAATTCAAAATGTCTAACTGTTGTGGATTCCCACCAAAAACTGCGGACACGTTGGAAAATGTACAGACTAGCTGTCAGCAGACTGGCCAAAGACCGATATAAATTGACCTGCGAAAAGTACACTCTAAAGTCTAACAATCCACACAGACCGCTACTCGCCAGTGTATTTCATAGTTCAAGTTAAACTGGTAGAGTTAATATTTTATTTTAAACTAGTCGAGCTCGTACCCGTTTCGCACTAAGTTCGGCAAAAAACTGCCTAAAAGAAGCCGTATCATTTGGCGGGACTCCAGTTGCCTGCTAATCTCTCCGCTTCTTTTAAACAGGGACGTGGTACGTGGTTCTGCGCTGTTTATTTTAATATTATATTAAATAAATTAGTTCCACAACTGGATCTTTTTGAGCCTATGAAAAAACAACTATGATGATTCCAATGAAGTTGTAACATCGTAAAGTTATATAGAAATTAAAATGTTACCTAATATTTTTTTCGCTTACAAATTTCTAAGCTTTTTGAATTCAGCTTATCTTAGCACTGGTGTGAAATTTCTATTGTTTTATAATATTCGTCAACTATATGATGGATTATTTTCAATTTAAAAATCGATTGTTAATGAATTTTTATTTTATCTATACTTTAGCTTATATTTATATAGGTGATAAATCACCACTATATCCTAAAGCTTTGTTGACCTCTTTTTTGGTATCGGCTTATGTTTCCTACCAAAACAAGGTGAGACAACAAGACCCGCCCTAGCAAGGGCGTCTCAAGCCATAAAGATTAAATTTACAGCCTTGCTCGTGTTTCAACCACCGTAAAGTATAATTTACGCTTGTCGCTTTGCTATGAACATCTTTGTGTGCTTACCGCGTATCCTAGGTGAGCGGTACAACAATTTCCAGATGACTACCAGTGTATGTGGCGCCAAAAGTAGGTACTTTTGGCGCCACATACACGGGTAGCAATCAACAGATTGTTATGAATTTTGGTACACGGATGGAATATAACCTGGAATAGGTATTCATACCTACATTTATAGAACTAGCTGCGCCCGGGGGCTTCGCTCCCGTGGGAATTTTGAGATAAAAAGTACCATATGTGTTATTCCAGGTTATATTCTACCCGTGTACCAAAATTCATAATAATCGGTCCAGTAGATTTTGCGTGAAAGAGTAACAAACATACACATACATCCTCACAAACTTTCGCTTATATATATATATATATATATATATATATATATATATATATATATATATATATATATATATATATATATATATATATATATATATATATATATATTAGTAGGATAGGATTGCATTGCTATTTGTGCGTGTGCCATTGCACATAATAATTGAAGTGTAACAGAAATGTAACAGAAATGTGTACGCGATAATATAAACCTTAAGTAACCGATAATAATTTTGATATTGTCACAGCGTCACGCTGCCTTAACGTGTTCATCGTTCAACTAGAACGTCGAGTCACGATAAAAAGAGAAATTGTTACACACTTATGTACCTATTTATGTAATGCTTTACAAGCTGAGTTTGTGGGTGTATATAACAATTATTGTGTTTAAGACACAAATATTTATCGAAATTGTTGTAATCTTCATTTAATATAATTTCAGTTGTACATCACTACATATTATAAAAAGTCGCCCTACGCGGGTGTCTGTTTCTTAGGTTTCTTCTTTTATACCATGCAACAGATTTTGATGCAGTTTCTACTGTTATTTAGACAATATACTCCCGAAGATTAATAGATCTCATGCGAAACCAGGCCGGGTTGCTAGTTTGAAACAAAACGTTTATCTTTCCTGGAAAACAAGTAATGGCCCCCTAAACATAAATTGTTCTTGTTGTTTTTACATCATATGAACCCGTTAAAAGTAAAGTACTATTATAAAGTTTCACAGGAAAACGTTTTGGTATATTAACTCTTATATCTTGGGCATAATAAAATAATTGAATAACAATAGGATCCAATCGGGACGCGTGGGAACTGAAAGGCTACGTTTGGAAATGATATACTCGTAATATGAAACAAAAGATCGATTCATTCATTTTGGCAGCAATAGATCTCTACTGGAAAGTGGCCAAAAACTGACATGTCTCATGATCATGATCTATCTTTAGAAAGGAACTATTGACCAAACTGTGGAAGAAGAAAAACACTCTCTCATACTCTTCTAATAAGGGCGAGTTGCATCGTTAGATTTGAGCAAATGGCGTACTTTGCGTTTTTCTGCTCACGTTTAAGTTAACGATAAAGTTGACGGAACAAACCCTATAGGTAGCGAGGATGAATGCTCTGACAAGAATGATAATTTAAATAAATATTAAATTATTTTAGCAGATTTGATCAAAAGTAATCGCGAGAGCACGTGATCGCTAAATGCATGGAAGCTTGGAAGGTAGTAATAAAAAACAATAATTACATAATATATAAAAGTCGCTTTGCACTCTCTGTCTATGTATGCTTAGATCTATAAAACTATGCAACAGATTTTGATGGGCGGGTATTTTTAATAGATAGTGATTCAAGAGGAAGGTTTTTCACTCCTACGAAGCCGGGGCGGGTCGCTAGTCATAAAGAAAATGTTTACAATGAAAGCGTAAAAACTTACATCAATTTATGCAGCGTCTTTGAATAGATATCGGTTTTTTCCTGGCCTATAAAGAAAGTTGTTTCCTTAAAAAGGTCGTTAAATTATACGCAACATTTAATCTCAGGAGCACTCGACTCCACGCAAAATATTCATCACTGCGACCCTTGTTTAACTTTTTTCATGAAACACTTATAAAAAATATGTTCTACTAACTATGTTTTGAAAATCCGCTCCTAGAAGAGTTTTAGTTCATAGGAAACTTCAGTTTTTTCTCCACAGGATTGCCGATAAAATTTGCTTAGTATAGATTTTGATTCAAATGAGAGATAAGAGAAAACGCTCAGATGAGATAGAGAGAGACTGAATAACATGGAAATTAAATTTAGTCAACCTCAAATTTACTCGCCTAAAGGTATCTGACATGACTTACAGCTATGTAGCAGCTTCATATACATAGTAGCGATGTAAATAGTGTGAGATTTCGTCACTTTTTTTGTAGTCAAGAAGTTTCTCAATCGATTTCATTTGTCCATATAAATTTATTTACTTATTTATATTTTAAAACAAATACCTACACTTATTTTGTTTCAAACTTTTGTTTTGCATAAATTTAAATTCATATTTCGCGGCTTCGAAAGTTTAAAAGCCGTTTTCGGGATACCTATTTACCGTCGCATTCAGAATCACTAGGTTAATTAGAGTATTCATGAAGTAATGTGCCGCATAAAAGTCCTCGTTACCAGTGAGTTTTCTAAGCAGAGGTAAATGTGTGAGCCAGAACACGTCACTTCACGCCATTTAGTAGTCTTATTCTGAAAGCCACTTCGCTTCGTTTACAAAATTATATTTTAGAACTTGAAAACAATTTGACACCCACCACACACGATTGGTAAGGAGCGATATTTAATTAAGTGACGTAATTGAAACAATACTCAGCTACGATATCATAGCTCACTATCGTTCTTTGATTAAAAGTTGAATATTTTATAGAATATGGCATTAATTTTGGTAATAGTCTGTAACTCATGTAGTCAAATCATTGGTTAGGCGGGATTCCTAGCATTGTTTCTATATATGACTCTTAACAATTTTTTAAATAACTTTTTGTATTGAAACTGATATTCATATCATTTTGGTTTAATTATATTTTCACATAAAAATATCGAATGAACGAATATCCAATACATAATAATAACATTTAAATTCGTACATATTTTTATCAACTCTATTTTACATTTGTATTTTTTTTTCTGTGAAAAATTTGATTATTTTGTCCAATATATTTCACGATATCAGTAAAATTACAGAATCAACTTGTAGAAAAATAACGTAACCATTTATTCAAAACCAGAGCAACACAAGAAAATCCCGCATTTATTCATGATGTAATGTTTGTGATCTCGAGTTTTGTTTTAGTGTGACTATGTTTTTACTTTATCGCGGGACAATTTGGTATTATAATATAGATGAAATTTTAATTGTATTTGTATTTAGATCTCTAGAATTGTAGGAAATAGTGCGCAAAGGAAGTAAATGGGCGGCTCCAAGTCCTACCGTGTATGTCGTACGAGGCGATTAAGGGACATATGCCTTAACTGCTGATAGGCAACAATAGCATCCCTAAAGAAGATTGACGTCAGGCACGCAGCCGGGTGTCAAAAAATAATGGTTAATTTATTTTTTTACGCCAGCCCCGAGCTTCCGAGACATGTAAGGATGAGAGAGAAGTGCGTTGGCGGCGCGGTTAAAAATGATAATAAATTAACATCATAATTTCATTTTCAATTTAGTAAAAACTGCAATAAGTATTTTATAAAGTTTGATTTTAAAAACTATGAAGATAACTAACAAACGTTTTTAGAGTGCCGCTTTCGTGCACTTAATATAAATTTTGCGCTGTCATAACTCTAATAAACTATGTACTCAAGTACTCTCAATATTTTTCAAGGAACCAAACTGTGGATTCCATATCACTATGTCTGGTTTTATCGTGGGTTATAATAAATAGGCACTAGGCTGTAGGTAGCAAAGTAAGTTTATTATAAAACTCAAGGTAAGACCCACGGCTACCCTCTTGCCTCGCTAGCTTGATCGTAATGTTTTCGCGTCAAAGTATTCGAGCGAATTTAGAATTTTAAAATTTATGACAGTAGATCCAAATGTGCCAGCGCAGGCGAAATACATCGAAAGAGATTCCAAACAAAGCGTAGTTGCATTACAACTATATTCATTTACCTCTTGGTTGATTGGAAGTAACTCTAACATATTTTTTATCATATATAAATTAAAAATTGATATGTCGTATGAATTGCAAATAAAATCTGTGGTCACCTTACGGGCGGTTTCAACAAAATGACTATGTCAGAAGAGAAGTACGCTTTACGTGTTCCTGAATTCAGTTCTTTCGAACTGGTCCAGTTATTTTGGTTTTATGTTAGGACTACAAAATTCTCATCGAAAACGATAAAAAATATTACATTTAAATAGAGAGGTAAATAAAGATTGAAAAAAAAAACTTGTATCGAAAATGTGAAAACGAGATAAATATCATATTAAATAGATAAAAACCAGAACTCGATGTTTTTTATTTTTTTTTTATTGCAGAAGTGTTTGTGTGTTTAATGAAATTGTTTCCTCTATAAACCGGTTGTGATTAGAAATATTTTAAAATAAAGGTATTTGGATATGAATTAAATATGAAATATTCTCTTTTTCTAAATTCTAGATTCTAAATTCTCTTGCTAGTACTACTATGCTTTAAGTAACAAGTGGAGAAGGAAAAGTAGAAATGTGACCTAGGCTCCTATATTCTATGACTGAGGGAGAAATCGTGTATCATTATTACATATTATAAAGCAAAGTTCTCTGTCCTGTCTCTTGGTCTGTTCGCGATAAACTCAAAAATTATTGCACGGGTTTTCGGTTTTGACCAATAGATATCGTGACCTGAGGAAGGTTTAGGTGTATGATTTATGTTTTTACCCGAGCGAAGCCAGTCCGGGCAGCTAGTAAAAGATAAATCGAAATAACCTATTCGACTATTCCTGTACGAGTGTGTCACAAGGCAACAATTATAGTGCAGCCAATGTGTCCAAAATCTACCGCATGTATTGTTTATTCTACCCCGTACTTTTAATATTTGTGCACGGGCAATATTTGTACTCGCGTTTTCGAAAACAATTATTTCGTCGAAAATCTATCTGGCTAGGTTGCGGATCTGGGAAAATTAGTCTTTTTTATATTTTCATTGATAAATTTAACAAAACACCAAGCGGAGCTCTGTCGCCCACGTAAAAAGACTAGTTTCTGATAACGTTGTCACATCTTCTTCTTCATTCCTGATGGCCGAGGGTCGTGGCTATTACGTGGAATAAAACACGCCCAGTATCTTTCTTGGCACTATTAATGGATTGGTTTGCCATCGCCTTCTCCATTTCACACAAGTTAATGATCTTTTCGTTTACCGGAAGCAAGTGGTGGTCGATGAAAACTATTATACATGAGTTAGATTGATATACGAACTCGTATGGTACGAGTAGGATTAGAACCTGGGATCATTCAATCGCAGGCGGGCGTCGTAACCCTTACACCACCACCGCTTCACCAACCACCAACGTTGTCACACAAACATGGGTCCTAGTATTTAAACGCAGTTTAAAACGAAGCCTTATATAATTGTGTTTTTTTGCTAACACTACATGTGTGTTTAGCATAAAAGCAAAATAAATTCATAGGAAATTCGCGTAAGCAGGATTGGGAGTATTTGCCAAATTGCTAACTTTACCCTTGAAATAGATGCCAACCATTGTGTATTGTATAAGATTACACAACTATATTTGTGTATAATATGTTCATTTCTCTTATCTTTTACAAATTTGGCGCAATTTTATAAACAATATTCTTATTAACATTTTAAAAATAATACACTAATCATATTTGAAAATAACTGTAAAATATAAATAAAATTTTAAAATAATCGTACAATTCTACATGCAAAGATAACCTATCATCGATGAAAGTTTCAGTTTCATACGCGCTCCACTAAAATGTTTTCCCATAATATCCACGCAAGTGGTGCCAGGAAAATGCAGTTAGTATAACGTCACAATAGCTGGATGGCCCTAGGGTTCGATCTAATCAGTCTGTCCAAGACACTCGCGTAATGGACTGGCTTCAGAAGAATGCTGTCAAGCGACGCAGCGCCCGCGGCGCTGTCGGATGTGCGAGATTGTGTGAAACCCCTTTCACATGGCAGAGTGGGAAAACCCTTCACTTAGGTCTGTACTGTCTGCAACAAAAATTTTTTGTTTCACAAATGTGTATTTGTTTTCCATGGCGATACAGAGAGGGAATGTATGACTAAAACCATAATTAATTATACACTAAAACCGTCCTCGGGATATATATCACCACACTATCTATCTATATATAAAAACCTCGCAAAAATCCGTTCGTTTGTTTTTAAGTTTACCACGTTCATACAGACTGACGCGACATGGGATCTTTTTATAATATTTAACGATGATGAAACATTAATATTTTTTGAAACCATTACTACTCATACAAGTAATTTCATTTACAAAATATTTCACCGACCTTAGTATTCTACAGAAATGTTTAACATTTTTTTAAAACGGAAGCGTGTTCACGTTAGCTCGATTTGTGGATTTTGCACGTACGTGTTACCCGATTTGGCAAACATTGCTCAATAAATGGAAAATCAGGGTAAATGAATCAGCAATGGGAACATTTCAATCTGTTGGAACAACCTGTATCACGCACTGTTATTTCGTTTGTTAATGATCAAACCCTGACAAAATGCAATATTTGTTATGTGTCTTTCTATTTATAATTGCTTAATTGCTTGTTTTTTTTTTCTATATGCCTGTTTTCTTACTCAATTGTGTATACAAAAAATCCTTGAATAAAATCTAACACTAGTTGTATGAATAATATGATATTTACAAGTAATTTTATTCTTAACTCTTATCCGCAAGCGTGTGGTTTTCATATTATGTCCATAACGATATTGTTTTTCTATTATAATAGAGTACGTAACTAAGTAAAATATATAAATTATTCCTTCTGTCATCCTCGCGTGTTCCAGTTACATTCGGAGCTGTGTCACTCCGAAGCCCAGGATTTGCGTAAAAATCAATCGTTAAATTCTGAAGACTTGGCTATGCTTATGCAAACTGCTGCCAGCCTGACGTCAACCTCCTTTGGGTATGATATTGTTGCCTATCAGCTGTTAAGTCAAGTGTCCCTTGATCGCCTCTTACGACATCCTCGGGGAGACTTGGAGTGGTCCAAGTAGGGGAGCACACGCTGAAAAACAGATTATTTACTTCCAGCATGCATTTATCTAAAAACATATTGTAATAAAAAATATCGCATGTCCGTATGAGTCAAAAACTCATTAAGTTCCGTCGGGGTAGCCTCGCATGCAGGAGCAATATCGGTAACAAATTACGTTGTCTTCATGAATATTTCATTCGGAGCTCAGCTGCCGATGTTTATCTAGAAATTAGACGTGACTTTACGACAGGACTTTTGTAAAGTTTTTGGTATTGTGCAAAACTGTGCAAACTGGTTTAGTTTACGTGGTAAATTCAAGATAATACATATATTGTTTATATGTCAGACAAAATAAATTTTGTATGGCGCATATGCTACAGAAAATCGGCGGTTTTAAAATTGGAATCAAAATCAATTAGATATTTAATAATCACGACTAGAGATTGGATAGAATTAATAACTAATTTGTTTTATTCAACATTAGCGACGCTCGCACCGGAACGGATTTTGTTTGTATCGCAAAATAAAAAGTGAAAATTTGAAATTCAATTCACACATGAAAGGAATTCCATTGCAATCAAATTCCTATTCAAATAAAGTATATAGGATTTCAAAACTACCTATTATTTTAAATCATAGTGTATTTAATATTCGGCGTTTGTCCGATCTCTTGTTTAATCAAATTTATTCTTTACTTAATTACAAAGAGTTTTTTCAGGAAAAAAGCAAATCTGAAATGAATAAAATCCTCATTGGACCAATGTTTGCGGGGGACAGATGACAAAGTATAAAGAAATAAATCTCAGTAATTTATTAAGATTACTGGGTCCAACAAATTTTGCTATCTCGTGAGACCAGACTTAGTTATTTTTTTAATAAAAGTTTTATGGGAGTGTAATTATTTTGATGCTGATTCATACTCGTAAAAAATGAATTTAAGGGACATTTAACGATGACAAAACGTATTTTAAATCAGTGAGGCCTTATTCGAATGTTATTAATAACTTAATTATTAATTTTGTTATTTACCTACCTATTATTTTGTTATTTACCTGCACAATACATCTAAATAAATATCGTAAAAAATTTTTACAAACACAAATTCAATAATAAAATTTTACGACAGAATAGAGTAAAATTCAGACTATCATGGTCTTTATTACTACAAGTTTCACCCTTAAACCAGAATGTGTTCGATATTTCTCATATTATTGGACAGCTAATGTTGTTCCGGCTAAAATTGAGTTACACAAGAAAAGTTTCACTAGGTACTTTGTGCCCAGAGGATATTGCCGAAAAAGTAACCTAAACAAATACTTCAATAATAAACTTTAAAGAATATTATCAATATTCAGAGATAATATAAAAAATCAGATAAGAGCGAGGATGTTTTGTAAAATGGGGTTTACAAAACAAAATTTTCAGATGTGTTTAGGCGTCTTGAATAAAATCTGACAGCAACACATCGATTGCTACATCAAGGTTTGCATAAAAAGGGTATTGTTTGATACCGGTAACATACTAACGACGATGATGAGATGCCGAATGATGTTTATACTATAAGCAAAAACCGGCAATGTACGTCAAAATAGCCAAAGTTCCGTGAACTCTTTATAGTCGGGATGAAGTGTTGAATATAAATTACGTAAATAACTAGAATTTACACGTAGACGAAAAAGGGACAGAGAGAGAGAGAGAGAAAGAGAAGGAAAGATATTAAAAAAAATACAAAAGAAATGAATATTATAATCTAAAAGCCACTATAATTGAAACATTCTTGTTTCCGTCAAATTAATTTGATGGGTGATTCTGCAAACCTAAACTGTTTCGTTTCAACATTCAGGCGTTTTATTATTTGTGAAGAAATGAGATTATCCCGACCGATTTGTCAGCTCCGAATTAGATTCCCAGCGTTCTTTTATGTTTTCGTATTTCCTGTTGAAAGATTTTAGCATCTTTGTTACATTATTAATCTGATTTTTGTGCAGAATTTGTTTCTAGGGAGTCAGTTATACTCTTTCTATTTAATTACAAATATATGCTATGCATACTTATATATTTAAGATCATAGATATCTATGGATATCTGAATGTGCATCGCATATATAATATAGATCACACACACGTATGGCACAGCAACAGGAAAAAAAAATAATTTAAAATTATAAACGAATGGGTTAGTGGGTTACAACAGTCAACTTTGCTTTAACCCGTGCGCGTTAAAATAAACTTCAAATTGGACGGCGCAATTCAAACTAATTATCTGGTTTATCTGAATTTTGCGATATTTTGCGTTGTGATATTCGGAATTTGTCATTTTCACGCCTCTTGTACCTATGTAATAATATGAAAATAGGTATTATCGTTGTATGAAAATTTAGTTCCAATTATGAACAAAAATATTTTAAAATCATGTCCCGCAAAATGACGTCGCGAAAATTTACAATTCTCATTTGACGTGAACCCAGTGACTGTAACACCAGTGCTGTTTTTTGCCGGGAAATTTGATGAAAGTACGCGCAAACCAAACAAGCAGGGCATTGTGGGAATTTTAATCAGTTCGAAAGGGTTACGTGCTTACACTACTCAAATGGCTGAGCGGGCTACTTTTCTTACTTCTAGACTAATTTCATCAAAGTTTTACATGGAATATTTAAGAATAAACAAAGGCAGAAACGGTTAGCTGCTCTTTTTCCGCGTCCATTTTTAAAAATACCTACTAAACAAGCATACGTGGATTACCTGATACCAGCCCATTGTAAAACAAAACAGTGGAAATAGAGATTCTACAAAAGATAGTTTAGCAAAAGATTAAAAATATAAGCCCGTCACACAAACAAATGTGGCCTTTTGCATCTACAAATTTAAAAGAGCTCCATACATTTTCGAAGCCGAATTTTGACGTACAAAATCATTCTAGAAGCTACTATGAGAAATGGAGAAGGCAATGACAAACCACTTCATGGATTACATTATATATAATGGCCACAACCCTCGGCCGTGAAATACAAAAATTTGTAATTTGACTTTTTATGAATTCAAGTCATTTCTCATCCTATAGAGCTGAAATACTATCGACTCCATTTGGATGACAATGCATTTAAATTACGACACGATTTTTCATTCGGATTTGGCTTGAATCTTAGGATAAATTATCTCTTTCCAGTCGTGTCATCACCCATGAGCTAGCTCATGTTTATCTGCTTTTGTTCAATTCACGCGGCCTCGCACGCGTGAATTTTCCATGCGAACAGTACTTTTTTCTGGGATGAAAGGGTCAACAGCTCATCAAGTTACCCTGCATGAACCTCTATGGCGCGGTAATAGCAACGAGTTTGCAATGAATTTGGGTAGGATGATGTGCTGTTGACTGTACCTTATGTTTTTTCCTAAGAAGCTGAAGCCCAGGGACCGCTTTCCTAATTTTTGCTGCAAAGTAAGTGACGCTGAATGTAACAAGCAATGGTTAACTGCTCAATTAGCGTGAATTCTGTTCCATTAATATGTATCCGTCCTAATTCCACCATAAAGCCTAATTCACACCACAAGCTTTTATGATATCTAGGGAAAAGGGAAAGAATTTCTGGGGAAAAAATGTGGTAACCTTAAAAGAGGTATGTAATGGAATATCTTACACGTACATGTCGGTTATAGGGTTACCGACATGAAAAATCTTAAGTTAATTAAAAGAAGACAAGATATTGGTGTGTTTGTTGACAAGATTTTGGTTTAGCTAACTTTATCAGCATTTATATATATAGGAATTGAAGATTTTTTACCTTATACAATTTCAATCTTGACACAAGCTTATAGTTGACGTCTGAGAGATCTTTTTCTACTCAACACGTGATAAAAAAATCATATCCATGCGCTACGATAAGTGCCATTTAGCAGTTCCTTCGTTGGGAGCCGATTCTGTGTGTATATCAATGCATAGAAACTGAAGCGAGATGAGAAAATTGAATTCTGTAGTATGTGAAATACAACTTGCAAGGTTTGTTTACAGACAGACAGAACGACGGATAGACGGAAGATGAAACTAAATAAAAGCTTGTAAAAATAAATGTTTTCCAACATAGCAGACAGGAGTTGACGTTTAAAATCATATCTAATGTTTACTGGACAGCGTCCTTGAGCCCAGTAGCGATACAGTCAGTGAATTGTCACAAAGCGTATTATACTTGGCCACTGGCTTTGTAAGGGCTAAGAGCTCGATCGCCCCCTTTAGGTATCTATGCCCAGGGGATCACATGCATTTACAACGAATCTGAATCTTTGACATCGTTTCGTTAAAATTGTACGTGATATTCTGTTTTTGATGATGGCCGGATTTTAGAAATATTAGACCGACAAGAATTTATATTTTTTACATTGCGCGGTTCAACTGTCACAGTGGAACAGGCAGACAGACTTTCGCATTTATAATATTAGTATAAATGAATAGTATAAAAATAATAACACATACAATATAATACGATAGGTACTTCTATTATGCTCGTAAAAACTAAGATCCTTTAAATAGAAATTCTCGTCGTCTGTTGAAAACCATAGACTCAGACAAACGACTACTTTGGAAGAGATAAAAGCCCTAGACTTGAAAATAGCTGTTAATTGTAACTTCCCCTAACCACTTTTTATTTTTACGCTCTGTAAGACACAGATCCACAGAGAAAATGAGCAAAGAGTAAAATGAAGTGCGATGAAAAATTCCGTTTATTTAAATGAATAAACGAAATTTCTCATCGCACTTTCGTATATTTAGGGCGATTTGCGCCAGTCGACTTTGACGTTGACTCCGATCTACGCGCCAATGACGTCTAGACAAAATGGCTTATTAACTTTAACCTTTAACGTCAAGGTAGACAGGTGCAACTAACTCTTTTACTTCTTATACAATAACCTGAAATAATTTGGATCATTCCAATATTTATTTTGCAGTGTGTACCAACTTCGTTGTGATAATTGAGATTTAAAAAGAAAAACAGTAGGGTTTTTATGACAATTCTGGTGAACGTGTAAGAGAAGATATGTCAAGAAGTAAGTAGTTCTACTAAGTAAAAAGGAGTAGGTACATAGAAAATCTTAAAAGAAATTAGATCGAACTCAAAACTACAGAAAAAAATTAAGTCCGCTTTGATGATGCAACGTCATCGTGCCAAGGCAATTGCGCCTTAATTTGGACTTGTGGTTTGCAGTTTGCAGATAGCTTTAATGGCACAGTTTATCGCCCTTTTTAGTTCGAAGTGAAGTTACAAGTGTCAATAAAAAGGATTACCTATATTTTCATATAAACTGGGAAAGGAAAATCAAATAGTGGAATACTGTTTATTATTAGTAGCAACACTTTTTTATAACACTGTCAACACAGTGTAAATGTCACTTCCTCTTCCATTTTTGCTCTAATGTGCTCATGCGTTGCTCTTGTAGTAACTCTATAAAAATAATAAATAATTTTGGTTCGCATTTTTAGGGGAAAATATAGTTCAAAAAATAAACTCAAAAGTTTAAGTTTTAAGACCCAGTTTCAGAACTAAAATGATCTAAAAATTGTAAGGATACGTAAATACATAATAGAATATGTAAATATAATGGGAAAGTTTATTTTAACAAAATATTTAGCTCGCCAACCCAGTCCAGCAAAGGTATCGAGTTTTCTGTGGTACTACACAATATACTGAAAAGCTAGAGTTTACGGTATAAAACTACAAAGTCAATGAACTCGGCTGCAACGGAGTTCAGTCCAAAAGATAAAGAGCAGTTGCAAACTGCGACGACCTCATCTGTCCCAATACATATTGAGTTATTTCGTCTCGGAGGATTTTCACTGCTAGCAAAGTTAAATGTATAAAAATTAGTTTGACTTCAGACAAGGCTAAATATTTTAATGTTAATTTCGGTATTCTCACAAAATTAAGTACAGTGTTGAGATTTTATTAAGTGATAAAATGTCTCTGGCATATGCCAATGGCTACAAATGCTAACTACAGGGCAAAAAGAGAGGCCACATATTAGTCTCCCTCTCTCTCTTCCACAATAATTCAAAATTTAAAAATAGCCATAACGACTCTAAAAAAGAAAACTAATGGCATTGCCTGCAAAAGATTTCTTATGTCTGGAATTAGGCATGATAATAAAAGTTAATCATATCCTTACATATTATAAGACAAAGCCCTCTGCGGCGTCTGTTCACAATAAACATGAAAAATTCTGCACGGATTTTTATGCGGTTTTCAGCAATACATAGTGTGATTCCTGAGGAATGTTTAGGTGTGTAATATTATGTTTTTATCCGTGCGAAGCCGGGCCCTGGTTTCTTATAAATTGCATATTTTGAATGTTATATTGTACCTACTTTAACATAACCGAATATAAACTTTTTCTTATTACCATACGATGTTAAAAATAGATTCATAGACATTTGTTCCCATAATGCCGTCCCATCCCCTCAGAATGAGGAAAAATTATGGCAATAATTTCTCAGTGTGCGCAATTTTAGGTAGAAATTATAGCGAAATTGTACAAAATATTATCCAAACGTTATTAAGCAAAAGAGAAATGCATGATGAATAAGTATTCGGATTAGATTTCAATAATATACGAGTTCGTAATGAATGTTGTTGTAGATTTATTATAAGAATTTTAACTGTTGTAAAGCTTAGATGAAAAGATTATTATAACAACAGTATAATTACTACAAAGTTAAATAACAGTAAAATGAAATTTAATTAAAGTAAACTTAAATTACAGTTAAAATACTAATGTTTTAAGAGCATTTACGTTATATTTGTGGACAGATTTTGTGGCTAATTTCACAATTCAAAGACTCCATTTTTTCGTAAAGACTACCGCGTCATTTTAACATATATGAATGTACGATGTTATACGACCAATACCAATTAAGTTTTGAACACTTTGACGTTGACTTTAACCTGAACGCCGTCGACGAAAACTGCTTGCATTACGTTTTTCTGCGCAGGTCAAAGTTGACTGTTGTAACCCACTCTCAGCTATTATAACGCAATAGTTTTGCCATTACGTTAAAGACATTTGAATCCCGCAAGATTTCCGAGACTTTGTCGCAAGTGGCGAAGTAGTCTTCGAGACAATGAGACTTTTTGAATTCGATTAACAACTTGTCCTACTATAATTACGCCTTGACATCTCCGGAGATGTCCGGAACATAGCCATTAGGGTTCCGCAACTAGTTACAGAAGTTAGCCAATCAGAAGCCTCTTACAGACGTTGATTTATCTGTAAATATTATTTAGTTGTGAATAAAATATGGCAGTTTCAGTGCTGTATGTAAATATGAATCATTCGCGTTAGATTTATAGTGGACTAAATGTGCTTATTTTAATGCGTATGTTAAACATGTTGCACGTGCTTTTTAGTTAATTTTGAAAATAATAATGCGATGAAAAAGATCTGGAATCAAGCAGGAATTGAACCCACGCCCCAGCCTTTACGGGACAGTCGGCGTAAGACTTTAAGAAATTAATTCGGTCGAGCTTATGTTGTGCTATTTTTCACCTTTTGTACGAAAAATATTTAAATCATTGCTTAGCGTAACAATTCGAATGGAACCTATTTGAGACAAATAAACCCTGATCACCTGAGTAAAGTATTGTTATAGAAAAAGAAATAATATAAGAAAAATTAAATATTGACTGGTGTCTAAACTGAATTGTTAGATGTGATTCGAATTGGCGCGCTAAACGGCGCACTACTCTAGTGCAGGCGAGTTAGTAACACCAGTTAAATACTTATTGCATAAGATTACATTTTATTTAAAGTCACGTGGAGTTCACAAAATTCACACATGACCTTTTAAAGCTATTTGCACAAATAAATTTGGCGCTACATAAAATACTGTTTTCCTTGAGCATTAAATATTCATCACGAATGCATTACACCCCTGAATAACCTGGTACCTTTGAGTATTCAACCAACCGGAAGGCCCTTAAGTGCTTTATAAACAAAAATTGCACTCGAGTTTCAGCACGAAGCGACGTATTTATTGTAAAAAATTATGCCAAATTTTAAAAACTATGCTATCCAACATTTTGTTATTCTCATCTCACCATCGAGTCGATTCGCAGTGAGATACGTGTCATTAACCAATCACAGCACGCCTTTCTGACGCAACGACAACGACATCGCAATGTGATTGGTTCGCTGCGACTCACTTCGAAACGATTCGATAGTGAGAAGTGAAATGCAAACCCACACTTCGCCCTGCAGAAAATCAGTCTCAGTAACAGTGGCAGAGGAAAACGACTGTAATTGTCCTCTCCGGTTGGTTTAATACTCGGAGCCTGGAACAATTCGTCAAAACTGCTTCTCACATCAAAGGCTGGAAAGGACAAAACACGCCCTTCCTTGCGGGAAGAACAAAGAACAACTTTATTTTTAATACCGTGCCCTTTGGCCCAAACATAATGGTCTGATTTGATATTCTGTGTGCAAAACAATTGTTGATTTGGTTCACGAATCTTTGTTTGAATTTTTGTCTCGATTTATAATGTTTCTTTAGTCATGTTCGGTTTAATGACGTTTTTGCGTAAACTGACGTCTTTGAAGAAAAGGTTGCGGTGAAGTTATTTTCATCGCTTCTTTTACCTGCGCTTCGTAAGTCAGCGATAGACTTGGTTTTAAAATTTTTTACGTCAATAATGTGTCTGTCAACTTCAGTATTTTTTTTTTAATTTTAAGCTGGAAAACTACGAAGAAAATGGAAGTTTCCATTCTGTGCCTAGTTTCATAGACAGTTATGCTGGTTTCGCCTGATTCGGCCAGATAATGAAAATCCATGTCGTCAAGAGAAATAGGTGGGTGTGCTAATTACCGAAGAGAGAAGGAAGTGGAAAAAAAATTGTAGGAATACGAATCCTGGTCTAAATAGAGCGAAAAAAATGTCTCGAATAAAAGTAGTTGTTATAAAAATGTATACCAATCACAGTCTAATTATCAACAGTAGTTCGAATTAAGGATAAAACCAGTCCGCAAAATTTCGATTGTTCGCTTCATTAAACTGTGCGCTATGTCGTCAGCTTGTTAAAATTTTCTAGTCACGATTTCGCAATTTAACGCTTGAGATAATATCTGGTTTTCCATTTGCCGTGTTTGATGGTAAGCATCACAGCATTTACATTCTGTCCAGGTGATGTGGTAATTCTACAGAAATTTAGACGCTGAAAATCATAACAATAGAAGATGGCTTTTTAAACACCATTAAGAGCTTTTCATATAGTTTTCACCAATAGATAGTTTAACCAATAGTTCATTTACGTGAGGAAGGTTTAAATGTATATAATTTATTATGTTTTTTCTGTTCGAAGCCGGGACGCGACTGCTAATAAAAAATATAGTAAACAAGTATTTTGCAAATCGGTCCATAAGAAGGAGAAATCGAAGAACATATACAAAAATATATACTCGAATAAGCAGAAAATTGCAAACGACAACTTTTATTTATTTTTCAGAGCGACGACATTTGTAATTATGACTTTACGACTGTACATTTTTCTTTAAAGAGCTCGACGAATTTGAAACGGAAACGTAATAAAAATTCTTGTTTATAAGAAACATCTTTCTGATACAACATTAAGCGTTATTGTCCTACATTATTTGAAGCGATGGGTGGTTTAGTGGTTAAGACCTTCCTCCTGTGATCGAAAGGTCCCAGGTTCGAACCCTACTACTGTCACATGAGTTTGTTTATTTGTTTGTTTGTAAACTCTTTATTGCACGAAGAACACATACAAAGAAAACAGTGAAATAAAGAAAGAACGCGTACAAAGGGGACTTATCCCAGAAAGGGATTTCTTCCAGTCAACCAAGTATTTCGTATACCAATCAGACTTATGTATAATACATAAGTACAATACACAAGTTAGATTCGTCACAGCTTCAAATAATATTGCGTATGTCTTTCTTCAGCTCCCAAAACAGCGTGGAAGCATAATTTTAGTCCAATAAAAAATATGTCATTCATATGAATGAAATGTATATTTACTGGAAACTATCAACATCATCATCTCTGAAAGAAGAAGTCCTCTGCTGGATGCTATAGGCCTCTGCGTATTGTCACATGGTCGAAAGTAATACGAAAAGGTATTATTACAGTGATTAAGTGCTGAAGAAAAGCAGTTCCCCTCGGCAGCAGCCGTTCACGAGTTGACGCGCGGGTCAGCCAACCCGAAGCTAAACCACAATAGAGGGAACCTCACAACCCAGTTCACGATGCCAATGCCAGTTTGACCATGTGAGCGTGCAATGAAATACTTAATACATAAATGTACTTTTGGAAAACAAATCCCGTGCCCGAACCCTCGGTAGATGACTATAAAATAAATAAAATTGAAAACAATGAGTCATTATTATAACACAGCAGTAAAGTCTCACTAAAGCTGAGAAATTGTGATGAAAATGTCCACTAGATTAAATTATTGCGGCGTATTTCAGTTAAAGTGAAACTGAAAAATAGGGAGACTCAATTAAATTGTAACGACTCCGGTTATTAGGGCTGCCAACGGGAAGTCATGCAGCTTTTAATTATGATAAATGTTTTTTTTTTTGGAATAATGACAGGATTGTTTGTAAACGCTTTGTATGCACGCACATAAATTGAACGTAAATAGCTACAAAAAATGAAAAAAATGCTCGTTTTGTCCTTGTATCTTACTCATCTATTTAACTAAAACTTTTTGCTATGACGCCTCGAAGAATAATGTACATAGTTAGTATGATAAAAATCGTAATATAATAGATAAAATATGCAACATGGATTTTAACGTCCTTAGAAACAAAATCCAAAGATTATTCAGTTTTTTATGATTAAGTAAGTAAGCAGTCAAAATATTGTAAATACATTTTATTAAAACAAAATGAAACAACCCTAGCCATTCCGTCAAATTACAGCTGGCAAGGCATTTAACGAAATGTACCCGTATTTTTCTCCCATTTTACAAACAGTTTTATTAAATTTCTAGTTGTTTGATGTATAGTTTGAGTGAGTTGACGATCTCATTGACGCCGTTTAGGCGTTCGGTTCCCTGCTTTGGGAAATATTTGTACTAATTTTTATAGATATTATATAGCCTGCGGTTCTAGGTGTGATGTCACGTTTGTGTGTATCTATATATATTACCTACCCAAATTATATGTATGTTTTTTATGAATTCATGAGGTTATAAACTCTAGTATAAAATTGTCTGTAGTTTTTAAATGTGAGTTGTTATTATTTGCCAAATTTATTCCCAAAAACCGTTGCCAAAAATTCATCCAAAATTTGGATTTTCATCTGATTATTATTTTATTAATACTCATTTAATATTTATTTTATCCAAGCTTGAGCCCTTAATATTACATTATCATTATGTAAGTATTTGTTATAACCAAGAAAACTACCGCTGAAACAGTTCGGCACTGAAACGAGCCTATCGTTACATAAATTGCGCGGGAAATCACACAAATTCCATTGGATGGCTCAATGACCCGTGAGCCACTATTGCAGATTTGTAGATAAGGACACGAAAATAGACGTACACTATCTACGAAACTACACTACAGTACACAATGTACATTATGGTGCAGCCAAAAAGATATTGTATTTTAATTTTTATGAAATTAAGAAACTCTACAGGAATCAACATACTTTAAAAAAAGCATGAATCTGTAGTATATTCTGCACATATGCTTTTCCTTAAAATATGTACAGATTTAGAAAATAATATTATTTGACCGATTTTAATACTATTTATTACAGCGTGTGGTTGTTACTATTATAAAAAAGGGGCGTAAACTGGGAAAATACTGAGAGTAAACTCCTCACTGTGCTCGAGTGTATAACTTGCTCAGAACCCCACTTCCTAAGGTGAACTTCCTACTTCCTACTTCCTACTTACTACTTGGGGTTACTCCTACTTTGGAGACCAGAATGAAAAAAACTAGCATAAATTTTTGTCATTCGGTTCCCGTAGTCATGGTGCTAGAGTTTTAAACATATTTCTATCAAATAACGAAAGTTTGAAGTTGAAAACTTAATAAAATTTTACTTAATGTACAGAATTTATATTTCAGTTCGCTTGGCCGTATCGGTGTTATTGGAAAAGTTTTGTCAAAGAAATATGTGTTTTAGCTAGATGTGGTCTTATAAAATTGACATATTTGACAAATTACTTAACATTACCCAAGTTGTATTATCCCAAAGTACCTATTACGAATATTACAATGCGAAATAGGTATGTATGTTTATTACATCTTCATGCTTTATCTACTAAACCAATGTTCTTGAAATTTCTCATACATGTAGTTAAGAATACGAAGAAAGACATAGGCTAATTATCACTACTAACTTTCGGTTCCGGGAAAAGTTACATTTCCCGTGCAAATTACGTTGCGTGTAAATTTGGTAACGTTGGTAAATTGTGGGTAAAAACTAATGTTTTATTAAAATTGGTAGTTATCTACAACACATCAAAAAGATGCGGACATCAACTCTTAAATGCCCCCCAGATCAAAGAACTATCTGATTGAATAAGGCTGAAATTAAAAATAGTGTTTGTAATACTAATATTATTCATATTATTTCAGTTGATGGAAACTTTATTTGTTTGTATGAACAGAATTAACTTTGGGGCTATCTCAATCTGTGTGATTTGTCCTAACATATTTTTATTTATTTATTATTTAATTGACATGTAATTAATTTGCAAGTATTAAACAAAATTGAATTAGGCTAGTAATCAGATAATATTTAACTGACTATTCGATAACCATGTTTGTTGAAACGTTATTAGATTTAATAATTAAACATGTCATGTGTTAATAAATGCGGCTCGTTTGATTTCGAGAATGTAATTAATTTTGAAGCGTTTCAACAACTGGTGAGACATCTGATGTGGCAGTAAAATTTCAATAAAGGAAATACAGAAAGTACCCGCAAAAAATATATATGTACTTTTCTTTATTAAAAAATATAGAATCGTGGTGGCGCATGGTTCCGCCATATAATGGGACCACTTAATATCTTCTCTAGGATGACAACTGTAAAAACCGTATCAAATTCTATCCAGTTGTTTTTGCGTGAAGCACGAATAAACATACTACATGTTTTGGCTTCTAGTAGTCCCATAAACCTTTAAATTAATATTTTGAGGTCAATTTGAGAATTAACTAATTGGTGCACTGTAATACGATTCCTATTCTAAACGCAATCGCTTCGTTACCTACGTCTTATATTGGCATTAAAAATTTATTTAACAACGAGGAATTTCCGTGTCTTATTTCAGACGGTCTCGAAATATTTAAATGACTTTGATACACACTGCGGTTAACATTGTATAATTTTTTTTTCTACATCACCACTTAATTCTCGCTCGGCCCGATCGAACTGCGATCCATTGTGGTTTAATTATTTTTATTATCTCCTGTGTCGAAGGGTAGGTGTCGATCGAAAGATTAATCTAAGAAATCGAGACAGTGAAAAAAGTCCCGCAGAAGCGTCACTAAAGTCTATGACAACTTCAATCGTGACTTTAGTCGCATGTATTGCGCCTTGCTTTAAGTAAATGGCAATTTGTCTCAATGTTGCGTTTACAATTTTTTAACGGAAAAATAATACAATAAATATGTAATTTGTTAAATTTTATGTGCCATTAGAATGGTGAAATAATAATTACCGCCTCAAACATAGAAACACACAAACGCTTAGGTACCTCTTTATAATAATATTATAGATAATACATGTGTGTGTGTGGTCTGAGGGCCCACTTCTTGAGATTCTATGAAATTATGCTTGGGATTTAGTGACCATTCCAAAAGAATTGTGAAAATTGGAATTAGATTTAGTGAAAGCCAAATAAGCGAGTTACGATGTTTTACGAAAGGCCCTCAGTCCTCATAGTGTCGTCTGAGGGTTCACCTATATCTCAAAAACTATACATTACTATCATCGTTTTGTCTCAAAGAGGACGTCCGAGAGTGATTCGCTTTACATTTTATATCTGTCTGCCTGTGTGTAATATAGTTAACCTCGTCTGCAACTTCAGTCGGATTGCTTGAATTTTTAAAAGACGTTCTGCGATTTCAACATGAAGACGTATTACGTACGAAAATTATTTAACTGCATACAGTAAAAATAAGAGGATATAATTTTGAAACAATCGTATTCGCAAAGAGGGTCGACGTCAGGCAGGCGGCCGCTGACGTTTATATAAAATGGGGTATTTTGCGTTTTTCTGTGCAGGTCAAAGTTAACGTCTAATTTGACTGCGTAAGCCACTCTTTGTAAATAAAATTAAATAAATAATATATTTTCGCAAATACAGCTTAAGTGCAAGTGAACACGTACAGCTTCATTTGTTACAATTTTTCAGAGTCTACACTTATGAGAGCTTGCCTTTATAAAGGCGTGTGGTCACTTAATCCCTCTTTTCTCAGTATTTTTCTCTGTAATTAATTGGATTTCTCTTCTATGTGTTGAAGTCACTCGTGTGATGAGTATTTGTGTCAGTTTCCTTTGTTCGTTTCAAGTTTCTACACAAAATTGTAGTGGTTTTCCGTCGTTCCCTCGAAGTTTCTTACGTTACTTGGTTATAAAATTATTATAGTCGAGAGCGAAATGGAAATACATTTTTATTGTCCCTTTTTGTTGCTGATGAATTAAAATATGATTGTTATTTGAGATAAAATTTTTAATTATTTAAATAGCACAATTACATATGCACCCTTCCTGCAAAGGGCTTGGAAACTTTCTAAGCTCCGTGCCGGAAGACATACATATTTGAACAGGAGATGTACAAGGGATTTGTATGTTTAAACCACAAAATTATAATTTCTACCCAGATAATACTTTGAGGTACAATATAAAATCATTAAAAAAACGCGAGCGTGATAGGTAGACTAGACTTTTTTATGGAAAGGAAAAATTATGAAGGTGAATAAAATATTAATTATCGATAACTATGGAAGTGGCATATGATCTTGGATAGCTTTAGATAGGATCTTAGGAAGCATAACAGATTTTGCTCGACAAAAATTATTGCGCGTGGGCAATGTTATTAATGTGTATGCGCGCGAACGCATCCTAAGCCTAATATTTTTTTGCAATATATAAACTCACCGCGCGTGCTCATTGTTTAAATCCAATAGTATTACACTTTCCTGTATTACTATTATAAATTCACGTCCCTTTTTGGACACTAAATGACAATATACAATACAATATCCATACATATTATAAAACGAAAGTGCTCTGCTGCATCTGTTTATCTGTCTGTTCGCGATAAAATCAATTGCACAGATTTTCATGCGGTTTTCACCAATAGTGTTATTCCTGACGAAGGTTTATGTGTATTATAATTTACCCGAGCAAAGCCGGGACGGGCCGCTAGTTAATAATGAAAACATAGGTACAGTTACAATCTTGAAACTTAAATTATATGCGTGAAAAGCGACGTTTTATAGTGTAACCAATTTCGTCCAGAAAACGTTTTGGAGAAATACAAGAAAAAAAAGAGGTAAGTTGGTTGGTCTAAAAATAATTAAATAAAAGTTAATACACTTTAGGACTTTAGTTAAATTAAATAACTTTGTATAAATATGCAGTTCAACGACTCTCATGAGGGTAATTCTCTAGTTAAAGTAGCATTCACACTAACAAAAGTTGTAGTCGTCTCTACTCAGAGTAAATAGATAACATAACAACTTTCTGGGCATTATTAATAGAGTGGTGAAGTGGTTTGAGGTGTGTGCAGGAGATGATGAAAAGAATGTCATCCACAATATACACTTTATTGTCCTAAACACACATACAATTTATAACACTCTAGAAGGAGAACAGAAGAGATAGAAAAGAGGGTAAGAATAGTCCAAACGCGACACAAGAAGATAGATAAGAAAGTTCTGAGCACTAGCGATAGTTTGAGAAAATAACCAATAAGACGATAAGCGAGCGATAAGGCGCGGTATAGCATCAAGCGACGTGGGCTTCGCTGCGCGTGAGCAAATCTCGACTGGAGGTCCGAACATCGGCTAGTAATGTCCAGCGCATCGAGTTACCTGTTAGTTGTAGCTATACATGTATGACGCGGAATCGCTGCATTAGTATGCCGCCTGACTTTACTTGTTGATTTTAAATACGTGTGAATGTGTTGTGTGTAAATTATGTATGATATTTATATATGTGTAAATAAGTGTTTTATATATATTATGATAATTATAAATATATTATGTAATATTGAGATATAATAATTTTTAGGCATATAGTTTTGAGTAGAATAGATGTAAATACATAATTATGAAGAGTTATATATTTCTTAAATAATAATAAGTAAGTTGCCTACAAACGGTTTGCCATTGCCTTTTCCATTTTACACACAAGTTAATAGTAATCAACCAGTGTCGAGGTTTCCTCACGATGTTGTCCTTCGCCGGAAGCAAGTGGTGGTCTATGAAAACTACATGAGTCAGATTAGTATACAAACTCATGTGACACTAATAGGATTCGAACCTGGGACCTTTCGATCCATAGGCGGGAGTCTTAACCTTTACACCATCACCGCTTCATATTGACTTTATACAAATAAAAAAAAACATAAATGAATAATTACTGTTCCACTTGAGCAGTTAAATTTTATACACTGACGTTGGAGACAAACACAAGTTTAAAAGCCAGCAACGTACGCAAACATAAATTAATTCCAGCCAGCTTGTATAATAAGTTAACCGAGTATCCTCGGAGTCCTAATTTCATTCGCAGGGTCCCAAGGGCAGGCACGTTGTATACAAATGCAGTTTTCTTGCTAAATACTCGTCTCTTGAGAACGTCTGATGCGAAGAGGTTTATTGGCTTCTAATGCTATTGTGTGAGGTTTTTCTATTTTCTTGGTTTTCTATTTGTTATTTTTTTTTGTTTTCGTGTGTTGTTTTTGTACTTGTTAATGTTTCATTTATCTTATTAATTGTATCTATTTTTTATGTATATACGACATTGAAAACCTAAGCTTTAAGGCCGCCTCTTGTACTTTGCATATTTTGTTTTATGCAATAATGTTTACTTATAAAAAATAAAAATAAAAATTGCTATTTTTAAATTGCATTTTTAAATATCAGTCAAATTTTTCATATCAGTCAAAAATTTGTAATCTTTGAAAATGATTGAGCACAATACAATACTTTAACAACGTCACGAAAACATTGTAACACAACATTATAACTAAGCTAATTAAGCTGACAACGATAATGATCTAGAATTTTGAAAAACAAACTATAAATATACTGCACATTTTGGCAAAATTTTAATTCATTTGGCTTGTAAGATAGAAGAATGTAAGGTTGCCGCGATGACTCAGCTTATAAGACTTCACAAACCAGCGCTAGGCATCCCATTAAAAGTTCAAACTTGAAAGTGCCAACTTAATTACATCTTGGGAAATTTACTAGTGCCCACTAATTTTGTTGTTTAATTTTGTTTAGCTTGTAGAAAATTTATGAACTCTTCAAGAAAATTTTCAAATTCTCAAAAAGTCTAGTTTAAAATATGGTAATGTTTTTTATATTAATCTAATTTCTATATTATTCTTTAATTTCTTTATAACTACCATCGTCAACCCGCGCGCGGGGTTTGAAATAAGAATTAAAAATGAGAACAAACATACTGGCCGTTTACACGAAATCGAAACAGGATTTACAAGAAAAATGTGGCAGTAGATGAATTCCGTTTCACGAAATCCGTGAGAAAGCGTTTGTGGCTACCTCTAAAGTAGTGTAAAAGCGAGAGATTTGTCAAAGTTAGATAACTTATGGTCCCCATTGCTGGGACTTGGAAGGCTCAAGGATCACTTATCTTGGCTAACGAAGATTTATTCGACGATTTGTCTTATTTTCCTTGTATGATATATCACTTTAGAAGAGCAGCCATTGTTTTTATCTGCGAACCACTTTGCAAGGCTTAGAGATATTTTTTGAATTTTCACGCGATGTAGGTACTTTGATAATCTAAATATAAATAATATATAAATAATCTTTATATCATGAAGCGTAGGTTTATTGTTTATTGCTTCATCGTTCTTACATCGTAGTAAATAATTGTTTTTTTTTGTTGATCTGAACATTTTTTAAACATAACAGATGTAATAAATCTCCAGTGTAAAAAATCCCGAAATTCAATTAGAGAACTTTTTGAAAACATTTTATCTCATTATTCCATCCATATCCTTTTACACATCCAAATTCAGATAGAACATGTCGGTAAACCAACAATAACGTGAAATTACTAAAGGAAACAGTATCCCTTCCCGAAGAAACTTTTAACAAACTCGTCTCGAAGGAGCGTCTCAACTCCCGCCATCTATCTTGTTCTGATCTGACATTGACGTCTCAACCACGCCGGTAATTCTAAACAGCTCTGGTGAGATAAAAAGTGAGTTGTAATATTAGCTGTTCGAAATACTATCAGGATTTTGCTGAAAGCGAATATTGATACTGATGTAATAGATGGTACAGAGGTGTGAAATGCTGTCATATGATAGTGAGAACGCCTAATTTGACTATGGGTAAAGAACAACATATGTTTCCTGAATTTAAGAACATAATCAAAATCTCTGCACAACGAAACAAAAAACAAGAATCGGCTAGTCTGCATCCACGACTTGTGAAATAATTGCCTCGCGAGCATACTCGTGCATAATCGTCCGATATTTTTTGAGAATATTCATCACATACTTATTAATAATTTCCCATCCAAATCTTCTACCGTTTTTGTCGTTTTTCTTACTTCTCCTTACTTTTTTTCCTAATTAATATTTTTATTCAGAGCCGGCGATTTCTGGTTATGTGTTCCATTGGTCTCATATCATAGCCATAGTATGGAAGCCGTACTTCTGCCAACCTTAGAAATAATGATACAAGTAAAAAGTAGGAGAGATTTCATCATTAGTACACTCCGTAGTACTGTTCAACTTTTAAAGTCCCAGTACAAGGAGTAAGAAACTCAATTTTGCATTTCGTTGAGACAAAAACACACAGTGAAAAGCAAATAAAAGCGCAAAACAATCCCAGTATCTCAGCGGTTCATAAATGGACGAAGTTTTTCTTCAGCTCAACAAGTCTGACTGCATTATAGTTGGCATCCACCTTGATGAGACGAGATTGCAGAAATGAGACTACTTTAAACATTGTGTTTATTTTTTTTCTGTCTGTACAAGAGCGGGAAAATGTTAGCTATTTTTACTAAACAATGTTAGCAATTTACAAGCATTACATTTCGCTGCGAGCATAAGTATCGAGCAATTTGTAAGTTACGTTAAAGGAAATTAAATAAATAAGAAGCTGTATTTCATTATCTAATTAATTTTTTCTTTATCTAATTAATTTATCTGTTCAAACTGTTTATCTCGTAAAAAATTAAAAAGAAGTTTACTAGTCTTCCGTTTCTACTGAAAGAAGAGTGAGCTTTGAATTGTACTAGCATCGATTTGTACTTGCAAAATATTTTTTATTTTTTATCATCATTCTCTTTCTCTTCATTCATTATTTCTCATTTTTCTCTCAATTATCTGGTATTGAAACAGCTATCCTCAGTCATGAATACGAGTTTTGTCATGGAATACGATTATAAAGAAGTGAAACTAAATAACAGCTTGTAATAATGAACTTTCAATGCTTCGTATTTTTATATAAATAAAATATTCATCAACATTCAATTGTGCATTCCAAGATATATACGTGAGCTTAATTTCATACGTTGCCGTTAAGCAAGGTTGCTTCGATCACACATAAAAATTCGCGTTAATATTAATACAAACGTTTAGGTACTTAATAAAATAGCACTGATTGCCTAAAATAATAGGCAATTATGTCTGACGCTTCTAATAATAATATTTTGTATTCAGAATTCCTTGTCGTAGCTATTACATGCTTAGCACAAAAGATCAGCAACTTGAGAGGATCGGCTTTTGGCTCAGCTCAGTAAATCAGAGAATTCGTAATGTTTCGGTTGAATAATTAACCCGGCAAGCTGCGTTAGACCTCTTCATCTGATTTATAACTGCAAGCCTTAATAACCTGAAAGGACGGTTCATGTATTTTATGTTTGAATTAAAAATAAGTGCACAGAATAAAATTCTATTTAATTATTATTTTTATGTATTACATATGCATTTCTTTTTAAAGAATAAAAATTTCAATTGATTTGACATTCAGGTATTTGAGATATCGTCTATATTAAGTGGAGCGAAATTTTAGACATGTCAAAAAACGCCCCATGAGTGGAAATATCAATTTTCAGGCCTCCATACCGAAAGAGTTAAAAGCTATGTGTCATTAACACACATATATATATATATATATATATATAATACTTGATGATATAAGACAGTTCCAATCTGTGGGATTAACAAGGATAAGTGGCGGAATCCGAACACCAAATGTTTGGTTTAATGGGAAAATCAAGGCTTATATAAGTATCGTAATGTAATAATACATAGTCATTTCTGAAAAAATAATTAAAATAAACAACAATACTTGTAGTGGGTTGCACCAATGAACTTTGACGTTAACAAAAACGCAAAGTACGCGCATTTTGTCTAAACGTCAGTGGCGCGCAGGTTAATGTCAACATTAAAGGTGGTGCAACTCACCATTATTCTGTCAACCAACGACATGACTATTATAACTAAACAAAACACTACTAGACAGTCAAAAATACACAAACCACAATTGTAGTACAAACATTTTACTAACTTGTACACTGTACAGTATTAAATCTGAAGTCTGCTAACAATACAGACTGGATTTCAGTAGAACGTTGAGCCACAAAACAATCAAGAAGTCTAGTGTATTGGACGACATCGACGGCGGCGACTGAAAATAAACAGCCACTGAGACTTCCATGTGAGAATCATGTTTATTGTTTGTTAGTCTTTAGACTTTATTTTTAGTGTCTTAAAAGTGTGTTTCACTCGCACATTAACTTTCTTTTGTCTTCCCATGTCTTCCCTGAAGATCATTCTTCCTCGGGGAAGACATGAGACCGCTTCAATCAGTTTTTAGCATCATCATCATCATAATATCATTTGTGTTGTTGCTTACACTGGTGTCAGATTTTATTCAAGTCGCCTAAAGGCATCTGACATAACTTTCACTACTTACCGCCATCTAGTGGTAGGTAGTTGCATGTACACTAGTGAACTAAACTGTCCACCAGTGTGCAGGTCTATGAAAACTACTATATATATTTGAGTCAGATTGGTATACAAACTCGTATGTCACGAGTAGAATACGAACCTGTGACGTCTTAACCATTACACCACCAACGCTTCAATTCGAGTATTGTTCGGGTCGGGTAATTATTTCAGAATTTTTAGTTGACAGTCATGTCGGATGCCTTGGGGGATTTGAAAATGTTCCGATACGCAAGCAAATAAAACACTCGACCTGAGAGAGCGAGTTATATAATACATACATACATACATGTATTTTTTCCTCCTATAAGAAGAAATACCAGTTACAAGCCCTTTCCCTTGATTGACTTCTACAATGTGCGCGGGAGGAAATGCAGCTTGTACATTATGTTTTTTCCATTGCTTCCATAGCGACAGCAAAATATATAAACAAAGCAGTAAAAATGTCACTCTACGGTAGGTTTTTTATGGGTACAAATAAATGATTGCTCATACTCTGGAACCAACCCTCAGGTGGTTAATTTCATGGATCAATAGACCCGTGAACGAGACATGGGTGTTTTTTGTTTTGGCATATCAATACATTCGAATTGGTGGCCATTCTATAGCGCTTTAGTTACTTTATAATTTCAATTGTATTAACGTTACACAAAAAAATTGAAATTAGGTACACATATAATAAGAAATATAAAACTATTTTTTTATTACTAGAAAGGTAATAGATTAATTTTATTTATTGATATTCTTTTACTTTTGTTAAAGAACAAACGCGTAGTTCGTTAAAATTGGTCCGTGTCATTTCAAGGAAATTTGTTACATCCATTAAAATATATAAATTTTAAAACTTTAACATTTATATTATTTTTTATTACTTTATACTTTTACTAGCGGCCCGTCCAGGCTTAGCTCGGGTAAAAACATAATAATTAAAATCCGTGAAGTAGTTTTTGAGTTTATCGCAAAGTGACAGACCCAGCGGTGGATTTTGTTTTATAATAGATAAGGACAAAGATGTATAGAATTGATTTCTCCGAATATAGATAGAGATAAACTCTTTATTGCACCATTCACAAAGAAGTCATAAGTTACAACAAGTATATAGAAGTACCTATAACGTGTCTGTACGTTAGTGTAATATATTAAAAGGCTAAATTCAATCCCCCGAGACGTATAAAATATTTCACAATGCTTGAAGAAGGCACAGATTCAGAGCGTAGATTCCTGGCATCTCATATGACGTTGATAAATGACAGGAACATAGATACGGCCTCATATGATTTGCCTGTTAAGTATAATTTTGGGTAAGAGCTTACTAATGCCATACATAAATCATTACAATATAAAAACTATTAAACGATCACATTAAGAAAAAAAAAAAATTCATGGATAAACAAATTTTTAAACAACTTTCTTTTTAATTTGAAAGGGTAAATCAGAAAACTACAAAATCGACTATCCTATAAGTCATTCATATGTATAGGAATTTGAGTGTTATTGTCAACAGACTAGTGAAAAAGCTGGATAGTTACCAACCACGAGAGCAGGCGGGTTTTCGTACGGGTTTTTGGAGCGTCATTGTGACGCCAATACAACAATACCACTACCTACTGTAATATTTGTAAGTCACAATATATTATTAGTAACTGGTTGATTACTGGTTGACGTGAAAATTTTACCCTTTTATCTATTTCTATTATGTGGGTTTGCAATCGTGTCTAGTCACAGTGAGATGCAGCTAACCAATCCCAGTGCGGCATTGCGACGCGACGACAACCGCACGGCAATGTTGTCTCATCGCAATAAGTTTCTCCGAGTTCCACTCTGCATACTGTAAAGATAAACTAGAAAACAATACCAACATTAAGCTGTATGTACCTATTGTATCATCAAATGGACTTATGAGCGCAGTCAACTTAAATCATTTGCTCAGTTTATTTGATCGGAGTTGTCCTTATATATGGCCAACTGTTGGAGCTTACATGCCCCGTGCAGAGAATTTGGTTATTCAACATACAAGTTAACATTGAGCTGTAAGAGAATATGTAACTAATTATATATTATGAGTATCTTGGTTACTTGAAATAAAAATAGTTCATTTCAAATCACACCTCATTACAACTGGCCATTGATAAAATATAATGTTGAAAACAAGAAAAAGCTAAGGACTGTGGCTAACGCAAGATAACGTCGGCCGTCGGGAATTTATTTCTGTGCTCAGGTATACTTACAAACACATACATTATGGGAGGGTGGATAGGATAAAGATAGGAATATGACGTATTGTTTTTGCCCCGATTCCGATATGAGTTATAAGTGGCAATTTTCACGAAGTTATCTGGTATTGTGATAATAGTTAGACTATGTTCCAAAATCACCTTTTTGACTTAATTTTCTGTTGCAATTTCAGATCTATGGGAAGCCTACAGATGTTTATTCTACCTACAGTTAAGATTTTCATGCCGTTTTAATAGTTTTTATAGAAAAGAGATAAGTACTTAAGAATAATTACGACTTACCCACCTATTACTAAGCTTTCATATTAGTTTTAAGGGCGAGGAAACAAATTTCTCGGTCTTTACAAGACGAATATAAATTTATACGATAGAGATTCTTGATTCCGCAATAATAAGACTGCTCCTTATCCTCCAGTAGATGTGGTACGAGTCGATTAAGGGATACATAGCATAGCAGCTGATACGCAATAATAACATTTCAAGATAGGGTTGACGTCATACAGTATATTTAACGCTGATTTATGCTCCGTTTTGCAATAAGCTGCTACTTTTGAAAATAATTTATGACCCGACTGAAGCAGTGCTCAACTAGAATGTTTCGTTAAGTATGTATGTAGTATTTGAACAATGCCCATAGCAGACACACACTTCTTCACAGCTGACAGAAAGTTGGCGCACAACTTCTATCAGATTACGTCTGTGTACATAACAAAGCTTTCGTCTAAATCACGAAATCAAATAGACCCGTTGAACAAATAACATAAATAAACAACAAGAACGATGAGTTGTTATATTTTGTTATTACATTGAGGGCTTTTCTAGAAAATAGGGTTGCTTTAACGATTCAAAACTGTATTTCTTACTTCAGACTAAAATATGTCGTAGCTCTCATTCAGATAAGAGACAAAATAAAAATAAATAGGCGATAGTAGTGATTTGCTAATAGCAGACCTGACATCAATTCTTAGCGAACCCTTGGCGTTTTATAGCTGTAGTAGGTACCTAAAAGAAACGTTTAGTTGATCAGTAAAGAGCGATTTAAAAATAGAATTTATTAAAACATTAATCTATCCTAAACGCCAGTTTTGCTATCAACGCTCACAACTCACGCTACGTCGGACACGGCTGTGAGTAATGATATCTAGTGAATAGTTCCGGACACTGGGCCAAAACCACGAGACCCTTTTTTGAATTCGGTGTTTTGCTGGTTTTAGGGATATGCTAGTTTGCTAGTTAAAGTGTTTATCCAGTCTTTTCCTTAGCCGTGGAACCCAGGGTCCACTGATCAACTTTTCGTCTCCACTCCGCACGGTCGTCGGCATCCCTATTTGTCAGGCACACATATCATTCCTAACGACACCAAGCCAGTATATCTTGGGTTTACCCCTTCTGCCAGAGCCAAGCGACAACGGCATAGACATTTTGTTCCCTACGTAATTTGCCGTTCCACACGAGAGGTGGTTGTACCAGCGCAGGCGGCACTCCTAAAGTTTGTCTGCCATGTCAGGGACATGATGACTGCCGCAAAGTATAGCTGTCATTAAAAGAAATACTTAAGTTAAAGAAATACAGCGTGGAAAAAAAATAGCTTTAGCTAAAAGCAAAACGACATAACTAACCAGTTATAATGGGTTGTTCTCATTGAGACAAATCGGTGCGATGCGACGCGACACGAAAATATCAAATGTATCGAGGTATACCTATTTAACCTATATATAGTCTATACAGGATATAGCCACATAGGTATATTTCGCATCGCGTTGCATCGCGCCACTTTGTCTCAATGAGGACGCGAGGTAAAAATTATAAGGTAGTGTTTATTGGTAAATGAAAAGTGACGAACTTTATGTTCATTTACAACCTGATGGATTTGATCTGCTGGCCTGTGACTGCGACGCTTAACGACTGAGAAAGCAGCCAGGAAAACATTTGGATTTGAGAAATTATTTTTTACAAACCCTATTCGCTCCTCAAACTGGACTATTGGTGACTAATTTAATGCATAACATCAATAATAATTTATAGCTATAGCAATCCTTGATCCATATAACAATATTAATAGTTCTAACATATTATACCTACCGCGAAAAACAACGACTTAATTACACCAAAAAAAAAATTAAAAATTTGAACGCATTAATTACACCAAAACCACATTTCCTTCATTTTGGCATGAATTATGTTTAAAAGATTAATAGAAATTAATTAACAGAGTTATACACTACTATTATCTTAACTGATGAGGAATCTTGTTTAATATTGTAAATTAATTATTGAAATTCAGACCACAATAGCTAAGTTCAACCAGTGTCCTCGGCACAATGAGCGACATAGTTCCTATTGTGCAACTTGGCCGAGTTTCTACTCGTGTTTACAGAAATTGCTAACAAATTGACTTACTACGGGCTCTGATTTGGATGTTTGTATAGGATTCTCTTGCTGTTCTACACTGTTAACGATTTGCTCCTTGGCTGGGCTGCTGGGTTCCGACGCTTTATGGCTGAAGAAGTATCGTTTGAACCGCTATTGTTTAATTGACCGATAACATTGATAATATATTTTTTAAACAAGCAAACATGCATACGACTCAACTGATAGAACGTGATTACCGCAGCACATGGACGTCACCACCAGGGGTGTCACACACGCATTACCAGCCCTGAAGAAATCTTTTCACGCCGTTTTTGAAGAACTCCTTGTTGTATTCTCTAGGGAGAGGTGTTAACGGTAGAAGTGGAGTATAATAAGAAAGCGGATCCTGGACTCCCAATTCCCAAACAACTGGGTAAATGTTTAAATAAGAAAAAATAGAGAATATTTACGATTATGTTTAATTAACATGAATCATATTTTTTTTATTTAAAAATATTTTTATACGAGTAATTTCATGTTGAGTTATGACATATTTCTACGTCTAAATCATGCAATAATTAAACATATAGACTTTATTTTTAGGGAAAATAAAATAAACACATTTTCTTTTTCAGGATTAACAATTTTTACAATTAGTTCTTTTACAACAATGGAAACCAATAATACAACGGAACATTGTTAAAAAGGAAATGACTTACCAAAACGAACGATTTCCGGTCGAGATCCTGGGGGAGTGAGTGAAAATATCTGGGATTAAGCTTTTGAGCGTGATTGATGACGTCACGACGGAGGCCGTTGAGATATCCTGAATTATTGAGTGCATTCACGAGGCCCATCTAACCTTACTGTGTTAACAGTGTCTTCTGGGAATGCGGGGTGAAAGAATAAAAAATGAGAATTAATTTTAAGAATACATCGCTATTAATCATTTTTCCTCTCACGTTCGCGTGTACTGGTTGTATTTGGGGCTGTGACGACGCGTTCGTTTCAAAAAATTCATAGAAACACGAAATAAACGAAGACGAAGCCACGGGCAGAACTTAGTTTATGAAAATTCTTATGTGTTTTTTTTTTTTCAAATAAATAGTGTAATGATAAAATAGTAAATATGATAAATGCCAATAAATTTCATAATAAATTTAACCTAAT
Organism: Plodia interpunctella; assembly: GCF_027563975.2. Taxonomy (NCBI): domain Eukaryota; kingdom Metazoa; phylum Arthropoda; class Insecta; order Lepidoptera; family Pyralidae; genus Plodia; species Plodia interpunctella. The sequence continues at coordinate 3,590,218 of NC_071302.1, forward strand.
CGTGATAAACCCAAACTTAGAGTTATCGCACTTAATTGCGAACCGGAGCAAGTTTGACCACACAAAGCTCCAAAGCTCGTGTCTCAAACTGTAACTTTGACACGAACTTTACGTATAGTGATTGTGCTAACGATACTCTGACGTCTATTTTGGGAGAAGAATATACAATTTTGTGAGGATGTGTGTATGTATGTACATATCATAACAATCCGTCCAGTAGATTTTGATTGAAAGAGTTATAAACATGCATACATATTGTATAAATGTTGTTATGAAATTTCGGTTAGAATATAACCTAGAATAACATATAAGGTACTTTTTATCCCGAAGCTTTTCTTACTATGAACTCTACTGATATAACAACAATTGGAAGTAATTGCGGGAGATCTATGCTCAGAGTGGGAAAGTGTCGATTTTTTATTCGACAAATACCTAGGAATTCATAATATGCGTGAAAGAAGTTCGGGAGGTTTTTGCCCAGCAGTGGGACATAAAAAAATCTATGTTCAACATAATACTTTATTACGTACACTTTTTAAAGCAAACTTGATTAATAACGTATTACATAATTTTGTCTAAGTGTCTACAGATCAAAATCATCATCTGCAGCCCTCCGTGACCCACTGCTAGGCATAGATCTCCTTCCGTCTCTGCGCCAACCATCTCTGTCCTGGGCCATCCTTATCCAGTGGTTACCAGAAATTTCCTTTACATCGTCGACCCATCTAGCTGCCGATATCTACAGATATCTTGCTTCAATTGAAGTAACAGTGGCAGAGTTGAAATCGCAAAATAAAAACAAAGTTAAAGATAATATTGATTTTTCGATATAAATTAAATAGACTTTAATGAATAATTTATAAAGAATTATTTTCAAGCATAATAATAAAATATAATTCGTATATAATAATTAAAAATCTGTTATTCAACCATAAGAATTCCTGCTAACAATTACACTGATACTAAGCACGCAGTACTAAAGGTGATTTGGCCGGGAGCCCGCGTTTCAGAGTTATGGCGGACTTTATAGTCCACTAGTGGTCTAGCACTAAGCCAGTATTTAAGTCTACTGCTGATTTTATCGCGCGCCCGTTAGTTATACGACTAGTTAACATTTTATGGCTTTGACATCGAGAAGCTTTGATAGAAGGGACGCTTGCGTGTTGACGCGATAAAATTAACCGCGATAAATATCAGTAGTTTGTCATTGACAAATAATAATGATTTATTACAGAAGTCCCCATAATTTTGTTACTATATACCAGATCTTATAGTACCAGATAGAAACAAGTATGTGGCGGTCCAGTGCTATTGGCTAACAGCAAAATAAGATGGTATTAAATGCGTGATTAAATGGGATAGCAAATCTATGTTTCAATACTTCACCTGTTGATCGACGTTGAAAAATCAATTAGAAAATTCACTTTATTCAACAGTAGCGACGCCCACAACTTATCAAATAAGTTTGTGTCTGTAACCCGATCAGACTTGCAAGTGGGCCATGAATAATGCGTAATGAATTTGGAAGTAATTTAATTAAAGGGTCACAGTATGAATTTTAAAATTCTCGTAGTAATTTCCTCACAACGGCTATCGGCGAGCCAATAAGTGAAAGTTGTTCAAGGTTATATGCCTGCCAATAGTTTGACAATCAGATGCAGACGACCGTGCGAAGTGGAGTCGAAAAAGTAGAAAAGCGGACCCCGGCTGAGGATGAAACCTCCCGGTTCTTCTTCTTTCCCACACGCTCGGATAAGAGAGTTTCCATCTACTAAGGATTCAAATCATGTGCTAATTATGAACATTTCTTAAGCGTGTGGTTCTCAGCCTTAGAATAGAAACAGTCCATATCCTCCGGCCTGTGAATATCGAACGAGACGACGCATTCTGACGCCAGTCTGAAAACTATACCCGATATACTTTAAATCCTTGAGTCGTCTCGCATAAGTGTTAACTTAACAAATTATATATTATTTATATTATTTATTATAATTAGCTTGTGAATAATCTGTCCTGGCTATTAAAATAATTGGAGTCTCTCCATAAAATATCGAGATTAAAATAAAAACTAGACAATTTGAGGGAAGTCGGCTAACGAGTGGCTAACGATTGATTAAATTGCACAGCTCGAGCAAACACAACTTTATTTGAGTTCAATATTGCTAAACGGGAAGAAAAGCTCCAAAAAATTTTATTAATGCCTTTGGGGCACGATAAAAAAGCAATTTCATATTTATGTATGTATGCTCGTATATCATACCATATTCACCAGTCTTCTTTTTGATAGATTCTTGATTATCTTTTTGCAAATTTTGCTTTTGTTTCCTTTACATTAAAACTCTTTTTTTAAACAAATCCAAATATTTTTATCAAGGCTGAAGTCAGTTTTGTAAGACTGCACTTCAATATTTCAAACCAAATCACTTAACTACCCAAAAATATTTTATACTTTTTACTTTTATTAAAATTTTTTCGAAAATATCAAACTAAAAAAATATTTCAGAAATTAAAGCAGAGCACGACTTAAAGAAATTTATCTGAAAGGCAACATTTAATTCCACAAAAAAAAACAAAGCTCGTCGATTTCCTGAACTGTTATCTCTATATAATACTAGCGGCCCGTTCCGGTTTCACTCGGGTAAAACCATGATGAATTAAACACCTAAAGCAAACCAAAATGAGTTCATGCAGACAGATAGACGCAACAGAGGGTCTGTCTTCTTTTTATAATATATTATATTATAATACTAGGTATAATATATATGGTTATTTAAAGATCCGATCATAATTTAAAAAAAACATGTCAATTAAACTCATACGAATTTAATATTGGCTTGGATTTTTAACCTCTTTAAATTTTCAGTATTTGATATTTGCATCTTTTGTAGATTAGCAAAAAATATAACAATCGAAATATCGGTTTTATTAGATCTAACTGTTGTTGCTCGTTCCGTCTATACATAAGTATAGATAAATAAATGATACAAATATACAACCATAGGGCTTTGGCACAATAATTGGCATACAACTCAAATGTTATAATGCTTTTATTAATAACGGGAAGGAAGAAAAATATAGTTTTGATTACAAGAAAAATTATCAAAGTGCAGAGTAACGTATAAAATGTCAATAGAAACCAGACAATACGTGTATAGAATCATGCGGTGTTTTGTCAACGGAGAATAAGGTAGGAAATTGAATACTTACGTATTTTAATTTCATGTGTAAATGATTGAAAATGGAAGACAAAGTTGGTTACTTAAAGTTTTGTATTATTTTTTATTTGTAAGGCATATATTGACATAACCAGCTAGGATTTCAGATTTATTTCATTCGTTAATGTAAAGGTTTTTCTTATGGGTAGTGAAATGTGTTGATCAAAGTTTACCTGACTTTTATATAATGTCGTATAATTTAGTGAAGAAGCCTTGATGAGAAGGTTTGATAAATATTGTCTTCTTTTCATTTTGAGTACATATTATTAGAAACCTTTTCATACTTAGAGTTTACTTTGTTAAAATTAAATGTATGCCTCATACGAGTATATTTTTGCTAAAAGGTTTATATTAAAAAATCGGGTTACTTTGTGTGTAATAAAATGTTTATTTATATGACTGACCTTTTAGCATTTTTTCATCGGCAATGAGCCGAAGTCGTAAAGACTGAGGATTACGAAGCTCTGGAGCGTCGACTAATGATCATTGGACGCTGCGGGCTCGTGCGGGATTTTAAGCCGTATGTTTTCTCATGAAAGGATATTTTCACCTATGCCTTCAGGTACATATATCCGTGACCGCATTGCCAAAGCGTGCTCATATGTTGCCCATTCTCTTTCTGTACGTGAGTAAAATAATGTTAGCTCAAGTTTTACTTAGAAATTCTGTAGTTCACGTTGGTTTACAAAACGGATAGATTGAAGGATTTATAGCAACAAGATGTCTGATTGTGGCTTGTTATGGCTTATTATTATTATTATTATGTATATCCTTTTTAAAATTCACGGCACTAAGTCCGGTCCTTTGAGAGGCTCGCGTGGGGATATGGATCCAACACGTAGAGGCCCTTTGGAGAGTTTTGATGTTGTGTAGGTCTCCCGCCAAAACCCGCTCGCGGATATATCAATAAAATGATATGCCCATGAGCAGGTCTCGGCGGAGGTGTGAACTATTGCAGAATAATAGACAGAAGTACTGATCTATGGAATGAAATTTGGATGGACTGAGAATGGGCTATTGCAAAAAGTTCGGTCACCTGCCATACAATTGACTATTCAGTGGCAGGTGGTGACTCGCCGCATTATAGATTGCCTTCCTTTCATTTTGTCGACATATTATTAGCAACTTTTCCGTTATGAACAGTTTACTTAGTTCAGTCTACTATCCTTCATCAGTGCAGAGCGCCCGAACAATATAAGGACTTCATTAAACATGGCTTATATTTTTTTAGTGAAAGTTATTTTTATTTAGGTTATATTAAATAACACATATTTAGAGTATTTACTCATAAAAAAATGATTCTAAAACAAGAAGCTTACAATCGACCGTAATTCCTACGTCTTCAAGCTGTGGCACAAGAGTAACAGCAAAGTTAAGATATCGTTGGTACAGTTACATCAACAGAAATTGCATACAATTTGACCAAATGCATCTGCTGCATACACTCGAGCTTCCAAAACCCGGTCACGCCTTGTCACCGGTGCGGAACACTTGCTTGTTCGGCTCTGCTTCTGAATATCTATACTTCTAATATTATAAATGCGAAAATCTGTCGATGTGCGCTTCGAGGCATACCTCGTCTATTTTGCTTTCACGGCTAAACCGCAGAGCAAAAATATGGAATATATATAGTTTATAACCCGGGATTAAACATAGACTGTCGCGGGCGGAGCGCGTGCAGATATTATTATAATTACGACTGAAAACAAAACATGTTCACCACATTGCCTGATTTTTTGTCTCCATTCATATTACTAAAAGCTAGAAAAAAATTTGGCAAATATTCAGAGTGTAATAAAATACCTATATATATTATATATATATATAAAAGTTCTGTACTGAACTTTTGAAATTTTTGAAAAAGGATCTGTTTGCTTGGGACTTCAAATAGTAGAATCGAATGACAATTCTACTATTTGAAGTTCCAAGCAAAAACGATGCTCGTAATGAGGTTTTTGTATTAGTTATATTAGAAGACTATTTTTTAGAAATAAATAAATGTCAAACAAGGCACCATATTTTACAGGTTACACCCAGTATATTTATAACAATTGTCTACTGGACCGTAACCCAGATTAATTTTGTCAAATTTGTAACATTTTCACGATTGGAGCGATGACCTTGCCCCTGGGGTTTGATTTCAACAACTCGCTGTTTCAGCAAAATTTTCGATTAAAAAAGGGTTTTATCCATTTAGCCAATGCATTTCCACCTGCCAGATTGTAAAAGTTCCTTTTTCGAAAGGAGGCTCCTTTAGAAAAAGGAACCTAACCTAGGTGTTTCAAACCTAAATGTCAATAGGATTTTATTACTTTAATTGAAGCATTTTTAAATATAAGTAGCTAATTAAAGTCAACGTTTGAATATGCAACTCTAAAATAACTTGTAATTCTTTATTAGGCAAAGTACTATATTAAGTCATGATTTTGAAGACTTTCAATTAAATTTTTATCTATTAAATTTTTCAATAAGAAATACAAGTCTCGACACAACAGACGTGCAACTTAACATCCTTGTCTCTGCTACATGCAAGCATTTCTAATCTACAGATTTTGTAACCCAATATTCAAAAGGATGTACCTAATAGTATGGAAAATGTGAAACTGAAGTCCAAAATTCGTGTACGAAGCTTTAATTTTGCATAGTTTGCTAACAAAATAGTTGCATAATTTTGTTGCTTCATATTAAATTAGTGAAATGTGCGGGATCGACTCTCAGCGGAGTTTAGTCATCAACTATATATAAGTTTCTTTACAGCATGAATACTGAACTAAAATACACATTTTGTTAGTTTTTGGAAACATTATGGAACATCAACTTAAAGTAACTAATGGAGAGTGATACTTTACGATTATGTAGATAATTTTAACTTTGCCATCACATAAACAACAACTTTTTGAAGTGAAAGTTTCTTTAGCGGCGTTGTGCACTTTTTGTGATGGGTAAAAAATGTTAAACTCGCGTCAGGACACGTGCCCTGATCGAAAATTCGTAAGATATCAAAAATGCACAATGTATTAATATGAATTATGAATATTAATTCAAATTTTCACGTCTGCCAGCACATCCGGAGAGCAACTCGTTTTTTTAAGACGTTCCTAAATTAATAAACTAAGTTGCATAAACAGTAATCAAATAAGAACAAATTAATCGATGCGATAAGTTATGTTTTTATCACAAAACGTACCTATGTATAAGATAATTTTTAAAATATCTCTGTTTTGCTCATCTAAGCGTGTCTCCGCTTGTATTCACGACTATAACTCCTAGAAGCCCGGGAAAATAAACTTATAAAATAAGCTTATAAAATACCGGCCACTTCGCTGACGTGGACCCTCTTTAGGAATGAAGTGTGCTAATATAAAACACATCCAAACAGCTTAGAAATGCAAACGTGAGCGTAACAGATTCAAAAACTTTCGATGTATGCAAAGGTTGCTGGGAGTTCACAACTTGGCGCGTGTGCCATTGAGATCAGAATTGAGGAGCGCGGAAATGGAAACTTTGCCTGGATCAGGAAAACTTGAATACTGCACTTTTGAAGTCATTTTCACGATTCGTAGGAAATGACAACTGAGATGGTGAGTACTGATTATTTCAGGCGAATACTTCTTTATCCTTTTTCTTCTTCTTCCCTATAAATATGATGAAACAAAGTCCCCTGCCGCATCTGTCTGTTCACGATAAATTAAGAAACTATTGCACGGATTTTCATGCTTGCTAGCATGATTTCATTTCACCAATAGACAAAGAAAAATTCAACTGAATTGGACATCGGGAAGTAGGTGAAATTTAACTTGCAAGATTTGTACTTAACATACATACGTACAAGTCGAGTTAAATAAAAGCTTTTAATAAATACTTAAATAACAAAGATAAATTGAAACCCTTAATGGCATTCCATTATTGGGAAAATTGAGAGTGGCAGCCGGTTACTGAAAGTATTACTGTGTATTATCACAGTTGATTGACAATTTATTCGAACGTTTTTTTCTTTTTTCGTTCATTTATTATTACAGTGAAAATCACATCACTCGGGTAAAAACAATAAATTATAATAAACCTCACTATCTATTGGTGGAAACCGCATGAAAATCCGTCCAGTAGTTTTTGGTTGTAATCCGAACAGACAGATTGACAGGCAGACGCGGCAGTGGACTTTGTTTTATAATATGGAAGGATAAGGATATTACTTACTAAATCATACCTAAAATCATTATTTTGCTATGCTAAACCTAGGAAGTGTAATTGATATTACCAATTACCCTACTTTTGTTGGAATAACTGACTATACGTCCATTTACAGTGAGATTTTTGTCAAAAACTCTAATAAGAATGAGCACGTATTACTTGTATACTAGCTTTAGACCGTAGCTCCGCCTGCGTGATTTTTTTTGTTCGACATGATATGTACCCTATGTCTCCGTACTTCAAACTACATGTGTGCAAAATTTCAAGAAAATTGGTTTAGTATATAATGAGGTAGAGGTAAAAAACAAACTTACTTTCATATTTATATTATTAGCTAGGACTAGCTTTTATATCAAAATGCGATAACACTGCGTTTGTGCCCGCGTTATACGTATAAGAGGATAATGACCCAGACGAAGTCTAGTTAAAAGCAATGTAGCTTTAAAAATATTTTCTGGAAAATATTACGTAAGTCGTAAAAATCTTTTCATTTTGGTTAAAGTTGGCTATGAAATATTTTTCATTAACGAAATTTTTAAACGCTAGATGTTTCCCGGGGCTTCGCTCCCGTGGGAATTTTGAGATCAAATATAGCCTATAGCAATCTTAGATAAAATACATTTCTAATGGTGAAAGAATTTTTGAAATCTGTTCGGTAGTTTCGGACATTACCTGCCTTAAGCATACAAACTTTCAAACGCTTACCTCTTTATAATAATAGTGTAGATTAAAAATACTAAAAAAATATTCATCATCATTTGGTAGCCAAATTCCATACATCAAATTTCATAACAATTCATTCAGTAAATTTTGTATGAAAAAGTAACAAACATATGCAAATACATCCTCACAAACTTTCGCATATAATATTACTAATATTTCGGTTATATATAATTCATATTTGTACTGCAAAATAAAATACATTCCAAAAAACAATCAAAAGCTTTTTGCATTCGCACGTACTAAATGTGAGTTACGACTGAAGTTGGTGGTATTTCGTTTCCCTCCAGTTCAAACTCCATGCATTTCCACGCACGGAAAATTGTATAATTGAGATAATTTTATTCTAGTGTTCTACATTAATTCAATATTCAACTGAGGTCGAAGTAGTTAGGCTACCGCGAATTAATTTTGAGTACTGTGTCATTGAAGAAATATTGTATCCAAGACTGAGAGTATTGATAATCTATGATCGAATTAAGTTGGTATCACATACTACAAACAATACGGTCTGTGAAATAAAAACCTTTCACTAATTAATTGAAGTTTATCTCTGATTTTTGTCTCATTCTTTTTAACATGCTTCTTGCCATTTAAAAATGTTAGTTTGTTCTTGTGGAATCTTACAAATGAGTTTTGAAGCAGATATCATCCGACGTTTGTGTTGTACGTCAGTCAAACTAAAGACGGGTTGCACCGTCAATTGTGACATTAGCTTTAACGTTTTACGTTTAAAGCGATACATATTTGAAATCATAAAAATATAATTTTCTTTCCGCTTATATAATATGTGCAAAGGAATTTTATAGAATCAATTTCCAGGGTACAGGCATTTTCATGTTTGCCTACTTGTAGCGTGGAATCGAAATCGGTCAGTTTCGTTCAGAAATAATATAGATAGATATATTAATTATTCACGATAATTTTCCTAAAAATTTTTACAAAGTTCGCCGACCCCATTATGAGACTGAAACAAGAAATTATAATAGAATGGTTGGATTTGGCATCGAATAGAACGCCTGGGAAAGAATTGGGAGAGACCTTTGCCCAGCAGTGGGATGGATAGGTAAAAAAACACATTAAACATTATAATTACAAATTTACTCCGGGCCCAATACAATTTGTGTTAAGCCACGAAATAGTAAATTTTTGGTCACCCATCCAAAAATCGACCATTGTGCTTTCACAATGAGAATAGAAATTTTAATTGTATTTTCCTCATGATTTGTGTGAATCGATTTATAAAATATACATATTTCGAAAACTAATAACTAATTTGAAAACCAATAACAAAATGCTTAATGAATAAACACAATGCACAATATTATAATTAACAACTATAAATTTCGGAGTTCATTAGTCTGGCACAATTTCCAGCAATGAGCCGAAATATGAAAAGCTCCTATTATTTATTGTGGTAACGTTGTTAGGTACAGCCAATAGCATATCAACCTAACCAATATAATTTTAGAGCTCCTCTATGCAGACCATTACAGTTCTGTTTATAATAACTTGACATGCAGTTTCTGTAGATCATTAATATATCTGTGTTTTGGAAACTGTGTTTTTCTTAAATGGAAACTGTGTATTGGAGATATTCTTAAATGGAAATATCGCATAGTCATAGAAATAATAGGATAAAATTCAAATTACTTTTAGGAAATAGAAAAGTCGTAAAAGTATTTACAATAAAATATAACACGGTCCATTTGATCCCGACCCTGCACTTAGCACTTATTGAACCGGGAGTGCGTTAGTGACATACACTTATATATGGACCATAAGCCAAGTGTGCGATTTCAATTCGAATTTACAAGGGTTCAAATAGTTTCAATGTATTTTTTTTTATTTCTTTATAAGTTGCAATCAAAAATGTTTATTTAAATGATACTAGCAGCCTGTCCCGGCTTCGGGTGAAACCATGATAAATTCTTTATGACCTCCTCGGGAATTACACTATCTATTAATTAACCAACAACAAAATCCGTTGCATAGTTTTAAAGATCTATATATATTTAGGACCACAGAAAGCGGGAGGCGACTTTGTTTTACTATGTAGGGACTTTATAAGTACCTTTTCTATATGTAATAATACCATCCTTTTTTTTTTGTTTACCCTGATTACCTTGTGGAATGCTTGTTACGCACTGAGTGTGGGACTCCTGGGCCGCTAGTCGGCCCAGCCTACCCACTAAACCCCTGGGGCGTTTCCACGCTGCCGTTATGGGGGACGTCACGGGGTCGCTAGGCATTTCACCGCGACGCCCCCCCGGCCGGCCTTTCGGCCCCGACCTGGGCGGGCAGCATGCACAAGTGCTAACCACCCGCCCTTACGCCACGTGAGCGTGGCGCGGACCATCAAGCCCGCTCCGCGCACCAGTCAGAAAGCTGACGGCGGGAGCGGGCATCACCGACCGCTGGTCCGGTCACAACACACACAGGACACACACAAAATCTTGGGTGCCACAGGGCACCCAAGTCTGCCTCTGTACGGGCGCAAGAGGTGATAGGCAGGTGACACTCACACATTGCACCCGATACAGAGGCAGCCACCCTTCGGCCGCAGAGGACAGGGGGATCGTCGAGAGACATACCGACTCTCCTCTTCCCCTGCGGCCCCACCGCACCGTGTTCAGCGCCACGGCCGCGCTGTGGTCGCGGATGACAAACCCTCGCGACCCCACCTCTGGTCCCCTCTGGTTTCCACATCCAAAGGCTGGTGGTGGGTCACCAGCCAATGGCAGTACTACCGAGGGGACCGTCCACTAGGCCCAGAGCATCCACCACCGTTCACCGGGGTGGCTGGTTGTGTCAGACCAGCCCCCCCGGTTACTAAGCCCTACCATCGCGACAAGATGGGAACCCGTCGGGGGGTAATAATACCATCCTATTTCAACATTATTTTAACCCTTCGATCCTGGAGATAATAAAAATTGGATCGCAATCCGATCGCAACTAAAAGGCTACATGAAAATTTTAATGTTCGAAAATCGTAAACTTCAAGATTTCGATGATACAATAGGTACAAAGGTAGGATATATCTTGGAATATCTCGCACTTGAAACAATTTCTAATTACTTAAGTCTTTCGATAAATTAAAATCAAATTATTTTCTAATAAATCGACTATTGTCACTCTCTAAATATAGATAGTAGTAGTAGGTTTATATAAAATAGTAGACCAATTATTATCGTCGGATCCTGCTTTTATATTTAAGTTGCGTAGTTTAGTATACATTTTGTAACAAAATTTATATTTTTATTATGTGTAAAGGGATTTGAATACAAAAGCACAGGATAAAATAATAATTATTTGGATTTTATACGATACTATTCACACAGTATTCACACAGTTATACATTTGTATATAACAGATCTATTGATCACTGCAACGTAGTTCTCTTGTACGGAAAATAGTGAGGCAAGTTTCAGGAACTTTTCCCATAAAACAAGTAAAAATGAACACGAAATCCCCTACTACACTTTTCTAATCTAAAAAGTCTTATGAGATAGTTATTCTGTGACAGAAACATTCTAATAAACACAAAATGGCAGATTGCTAAATTATATACAATCGTAGCCTTGGCCTATGAATAATATTTATTATATCCGACAGACAGACATCTAAATAATTATCTGCTTATCCCATACCACTTTACGTGATGACACGTTACATTTATTACGTTTTACTTAGCCATATCAATACTTAGCCGTACGTCATACTTAGCCGTATTCTATCTAAGTTTTCTTCAACTTTCCTCTACTTAATTCTCAACTTTGTACAACTACAATAACGGTGTACTCAACAAGCCCACATTGCAGGAGAATATTCACCAATAAAATTGATCAGACAAGCCACATGTGTGCACACCAGCGAGTACAAGATTGTTGAAGTTGTCGTCATTTTCGAAATCGGTCGGACATAATCATGAAAAACTCGCTTCTCCGATTCTGTCATAATGGCGAAGTTTAAGAATCGAGTTCAGTTAGTTGGGCAACTATCGCTAGCCCGCTGTGAGGCGTATGCGTGTGTGTGACATTTTCGTTTACCACAACCAGTTAAAAGTTTTTGTCGAAATCCGCAACATGTTGAGCGACAGATACTGCCAAATAAAGCAGAATTTGTCCGAAACAAGCGACTTAGAAACGATTGTAAAATTAGTTTAAAAAATATTATTCATACCTCATAACTAATGAAATCGTTTTAAATAAATCTAAATAATGTAAACTTAAGTAACTTGTATCAATTTAGAAACATGTATTTAAGAGTATAAGTTTTTTGTGATGACGCACATCAAAATAGGGTCAGATCTTTGGAAAATCACACTAACGGTAATGTGATATAATGTGATAGATACAATATGATATACATATAAAAGCAACCTTGATTTTGAACAATATACAAGACCAAGATATAAATGTTTCCTTTTGAATTGAAATTCTATATTTTCAATATTCGATGTAATAATGTATCACTTATTGACGTTAACCTATACTCGTGCTACCGACAAAGCGTACCGCGCAGGTGAAGAAAAATCGCCGCCATAAACTTCTCCGCAGCATTACTTCAAAATTATTCTGACATCAGCCCAAAATAAATTAATTGCCCTTCAAAAACATTTCCCAATGTTTTCGAGGGCTAACTGGCATTGGCCCTAAGAGCAATAATTTGATGCGCATCATTCTCAACATTATCGCAAATGGCAGATTTCTTTTGTAGCTGATTGTCTTATTACGGGCAATTTCCTTAAGTGGTTCCCTTGGATCTTCGTACAATGCTTTCTCGCCTTTGCTAAAGGTCAGAGCTCACTCTATAGGTCTACTTTTCGATTTGCTCATTATCGACGCTTGCTTTAAAGTTGTAATTGTTAACGTCAATCATATTATCAAACTGCTAAATGTAATGTAATGTTAATTGTAACTCCGGTTACGGTAGCTTATGTTTAACCCCGCTTTATTAACTGCATTTATTCCAAATTTTATTAAAATCGGCCAGCAGGTTAGCCATGACAGACAAATAAATAGAGAAACAGACTATCGAATTTGTGATATTTTACGGAATTATAATTTATATTAATATAACAATAGCATTGTTTCATATTTATAATTATAATTCATTCAGTGTTCATTAATTTAAGTAGTTGAAAGCGAGAATATAACTGTAACAGTAACAAAAATCTATCCATTATCTACTCGTATATCCCTTGTTTAAAACTGAACCATAGATTATAGGTATTTAAGGTAGAAATGTGATCTTTATTTGGTTAGACCAAATTCAGTTTTGACATTTAATGATAGATGCAACACTTTATGTTGAATGGAGATGATGGCGTAAAGTTGATTTGCACATTATTTTTGTGCGATACAATCAATAAAAATAAACAAAATAAAATAGTCATTTATTCCGTTTATAAAATGTTCTTGATATAATACGTATATTTAAAATATATAAATACTACATGACATTTCATCGTAATGGATTCAAATGAAATGATAGATTGTAATTCAGACTAGGTACATATTGATAAGCACCTATTTAAAATCATCTGATTATTAATCTTGAATAATAATTATGTACTATCCTGTGTGTACGAACCTTTATCTGTCTACATCTGCCCTGAATGGATAACTGGTATTCACCAATTAATTATTGCTTTGTTTTGGGGGTAATTGCTTTTCGGGAAGATTTCACCGGTCGAAAACTATATTGGAACTGTGTGATATTGCACTTAAACGATTATTTAGCTAAGACTAACCTTCTAAGAAATTTTTTACATCATCTGAATGTTCTCCCATTTGCATTCTCGACCAGTAAGTGCCATACCACATTGCTCCGTCGTGCTCCATTGGAACGACGCAGAATGTTTTGGCTCCATTTTGCTTCATTGTTTTCTATAGATTATGACACTGGTGTGCGTTGACTTACATAGAATCTCCACTCCTCGTACGGACAATGTAGGAATTGTATTCCTACATTGTCCGTCTACGGATGTCATCGTGATTGAGGACGACTGAGCGTACGGAGCAATAAGGCATGGCTCTTACGCCCCTAAAAAGTAAATTTTCAATAGCCGACAGTTATTATATGATCGGCTGCTGGCCAGACGTTAATCCTTTTTGGGAAAGCTGTTGTCGCATTATTCAGCATCCGCGGCCTCCCGCAGACTCCACATCCTCATGTGGAGTGATATTTTGAGGCGGCAACAACACACCTCATATTTCAATTATATCATCATCACCGCCATAGACATCATCGGCAGCCCTCTGTGGGTGTTCCTCCTTCCTTTTGCATTGGCTTTTAAAACAAATACCTAGTTCTAAAATTGCAACTTGAATTAACTTAGATATTACATCAAAAATTCACAGTATAACTTCGCTCGGACTGAATCTATACTTTTTCTTTAACAAAGTTTTTCCTAGAGCTCAAGATAAAGAGCTGTGTTGAATTTAACGTTCTTCTTTAATGAACTGGAAGTAGTAAAGTGCATTTGATAGTTTATTTTGTGTCGGTTAGCCTAACGAGAAGTTGATTTTCTGGTTTTAGTTGGAATTTCGACAAAAATATAATTAAAAAAGGGCTTTGAAACAGAATAAAATAAATGGAAACAGAAATGCGATAGATTGCATTGTACATGAGGGAGACAGAATGACATATATTTGATTCCAAATTATTTGAGAAAACGGTAAAAATTAAAACGATTTTATAATTTTACTAGATAAGATTTTTTTACATACAATTAATTCTCAATTTCTCTCCAATCTACTTTGCTGTCAATCTAAGCTGATTAGTCATCTAGTATAATACAGGACAATGTCTTCCTTCTCGGAAAGCTATTGCCTTTTTCAAAAAAGATATTTTAACGTAGTTGCTACATAGTTGCCACAGAATATGAAGGCGGCCGCAGCATTGCAAACGTCAGGATGCTTGGGGCACCTCCCGCTCCACAATAAATGGCGCTAGTGGTCTAACAAGTATTTTTACACAGCTAAAAATAAGAGCTATTTCAAATTGTTGTCTCTACGATTTTCTTCGAAAAAGGGTCCTAACTGACGGATCGACAGATAAACAACGAAGTGATCTTATAAGGTTTCCATATTTATCTTTGGGACCCTAAAAATACGTAGTTAAATATAAAACTCCAAACGGACGGATTTGAATCACAAATCGACTGCAAAGTAAATTATGAGTGTTAAATTACTTTTACAAAAACTTGTTTCACTCTTAAAATGTGTATTCATATTTCGCAAACATTTCTACTCTCAGCGCAACCTTTATTATCCTAAAATAAAATACAGTGTAACCTTAACTGGCTCAGTGTTAAAACACGAGTATAACAAAGGACAGGAGAACGCTTCCGTAGTTGCATATAAAACTGCAAATAAAAATATGAAGTGACGGAAACCGCGCTCCGCAGAACAAATAGCTCTATTTTCACCTAGAAATGCAGTTAAAACAAGTTTAAACCAGTTTTATGAGGGCTTTATTAAAAATGCCAGCGAAACGTGACACGATTTGATTGGAAGATTTATGCCACAGAGTTAGTGTGATATTTTTCGATTTGTTGTTCGTGTTTTTATTTATCCTTGGCAACCGACTATATAGGTATTTATATGAAAGCCTATTTTGTTAACGTTAATTAATTTATTAGCGTAGACATATGTCTACTTATATGTTGTACAAAATATTATGTGTATGAGTTAGTTTTCCATTAATAATTTACTTTGGAACTTGATCTGCGTGATTTACCTGTTTTTGAAACAAAAAAATATCATGTATATTTTTCCTCAAATCGTTTACATAGGACAGGACTAAGTTTAGCGTATTTTTGTAATACATATAGCGTTATCTTCTATACATATCTATTTTGTAATAAGTAAGTAATATATGTAAGTACTCATTTTTTGTACATTGAAATTATTACAAACAAACTTTTACGTGTTCTCGAGAAATAGTAGAAAAAGCCTAGGCTTTAAGTTCGCCGTTTACATTTTTTTTTGTAATAAAGTTAAATAAATAAATAGGGTCTTGAGCAACGAACCAACGCATTGGCTCTATAGAGTTCCGTTTTTATCTTTGAGGTACGCAATCCAAAAAATAGGTAAAATCGTAAAACGTTAATTTATTCCTTAGTAAATGGTTAAAATAACGATGTTATTTTACTGTTATAAATGAATCACTACATACAAGGAAATGATATTAGTAGCTATAAATTACGTAAGTTTGTGGTTTTTCTTATCTAAACTAAATATAATAAAATACTAAAAATAATATAAATCAAAGTTTTGTTGGTATACCATACAGATAGTAATTAAATATATTTAACATTGAAAGTCGACACGGGAATCATGGAAAAGAGCGCAATAAATCAGTTCAAAAAAGCTTATAAGTTATCCATAACACTTATTTGTCATTGACTATAATCAAACAACCGATCAAGTGCGAGTTTGACTCGCGCACCGAGGGCTCCGTACAAAATTTGGAAGATTCGGCTGTGATTTTATAACCAGCGGCGAAACTAATTACAAATATAACTTTTTTTGTGATGTAACTATAAATTACCATTTTCAGATTTTTTTCTATATCGGTGCCAAATTATATGTGCCGGTGACATAAACGGTCATATTTTTTGATCGCGTTAACATACAAGTTTAATTTTTTCCCAGCTGAAAGAGACCGTAGAGGGTATTTGGTATAAATTTCAACTTTATACCTTTACGCGATCCTGAGAAACAGGGTAACTTGACAGAAGTAGGACAGACGGACAGACAGATAGACTGACAACGAAGTGATCCTATTTTACCATCATATTTGAGGTACGGAACACTAAAAATTAATCAAAAGAGGTCTAGTGAACATATTTATTTTATAATAACGCTTGCTACAAAATATTGCTACAATTGATACTTGTACTAAAGATATTTATCACCGAAGAATCTATCTCTATGAGATGTTAAAGTTATTATACTTTATGATAGGTAGTAGTGAATCGAAGTTCGAAGGATGGCGTTTGATCAATAATTGAAGAATTTTAAAAAGTGTAACGATTGGGATTAAAAATCTTACTAGTTCAACCGTTGCCGTTTTACTAGTTGAAACGAGGGGTTTTTTCCTATGCGTATAAATCTTATATCGTTATATACTATATCATACTCATAATTTAAATTGAACTCGGACAGATCTGACGCCAATGCATTAATGACATTGCGTAGTTTTTATGAGAGCTTTTGTTTACCGTAATGAAAAACCAGCACTGTATACCGAATCAATTAAAACTCGGCAAACTGTACCGCGATAACGTACAGCCGGCATTAGAAATTTTTTTGATAAAAAGTTAAGTAATAGAAAACTTTTAAATTCGAAACTAGATGGCGCTCTTTGAACTTTGTGCAGCATTCAACATTAACGCCATCTCTAAGATGAAGGAACCTCTAAGTAATAATGTGTGAGAAAATTCGTTGAGTTTCCCAGGTTTTCCAAAAACGGCGAGATTCTGTTTAAAGCTATTAATTATAGTAGATGACTCTTATGAAAATTAGAATCTAGTTACAAATGTTGTCTCAAATATTAAATGTTTGTACTTAGATTCCTAAGTCACAAGATAAAAATAAATTAAAATTTTGAAGCACAATGACAGGAAAATAAAAGCAATAAAATTGTTGGTTCGTATCAAACATACATTAATTAGGTACTTATCAACTGGCGAGTTATGGATAATACGCTGTATAAATATACGTAATACCTAAATTCATATTATATTTCCTAAAACTCTCTGACCCACATAGGCTGTTTGCATAAATTAATTGCTCCAGTTTTCGTAAATTTTTGATTTTTCTTTTTTTTTTTGTCTATTACCGCAAATCCTGCAACATATTAATGATATTTTTTTTGTTTTGTAATATATTTTTACACTAAAACAAACTACAAGATCTGTACGACGAGTTGTTTTGATGAAAAATGTATAACCAAATTATAATTTTGTGTTATTTGTTATTCAACGTTTATATAGGTAAGTTAATACATAGTATAATAACTAGGCTATTTTTTTTTACATTGACTTTTAAAATTTTTTTTGACGACCTCGGTGGCGCAGTGGTAAAGTGCTTGCCTCTGAACCGCGAGGTCCCGGGTGCGATCCCCGTTCGGGGGCCATGATAGAAAATGATGTTTTTCTGATTGGCTCGGGTGTTGGATGTTTATCTATATATGTATTTGTTATAAAATATAGTATCGCTGAGTTAGTATCCCGTAACACAAGTCTCGAACTTACTTTGGGGCTAGCTCCATAATTATGTAGTAAATTATGTAAATTAGTGATTTTAATCGAGAATGTTTGAAAAATATGCGTTCAATCTTATGAATACCGTCAGCTTAAATTTTCTAGCAGATGAGAGGATGCGAAAGCCTTTTAAACGGCTTTCTTTGACAATGTTCATAAACTTGGCACCATCTTTTCAAAGTCAATTTAAATATGAAATACTCTCCCTTTTTATCGGCTTAGTAAAAAAAAAAAATTCTTTGTTACAGGTACATGTTTCCATCAAGGCCCAATAGTAAGTACCGTATAGAGTAAAACCGGAATAGGTGTAGTACAAAGTGACTTCAGATAGTACGGTACTATCTGATCTGAAGTCACTTTATATAGTCTCAAAACATGATCCATAATACTTTATTTATGAAACTAGTATAGACTATTATGTTTTTTTTATCTACAAATTCATAATACTAAAAATATCTTAAATATTTTACAGATATACAACACTGTCTACCTAGTCAAATCAAATCACTCGTATCATTGTACAAATAATTGTTTGTTATATTTATTTTAAATGTTCTAGTATCAAGTTTCAACATCCCTAAATAATCAAATACTTAACACCTTATTCCTTAACTTAGCACTGACTTCCATACAAGAAGTAGATAGCACACGCCTTCGGTTAAATTAAAAAAAAATATATATTAATATGTATATTTTTTAAAATTAAAAATATATAATATATACTTTTAAATTTAATATTATAAAATATCGTATATGTCGGCGCGAATATTAAAAGAGGCTCAATTGACCATATCGAGACACAGTACGTGACTTTGCCGCACCGGCAGCGGATGGCGCTAGTGTCGCAAACGTCACGTGCTAACGGAACGTCGGGGGTGACGCGTCGTTCGAGCTCTCATTCAGAGTTCGGCTGGCGTGAAGTGAACACGCCTTTATCACGACGGATCGTTTGTCGCTTTAAATTTAAATTCAGAATTGTGTTAACGAAATTAAACTAAACATCTTGATTGCCGATCTGTGTTTTAGTTAGTTCCGAGTCAAAATAACGCCTCTGATAGTTAATTTCCCGACATATATTTTACAAATACATACATAAAACAGCTGAAAAGTGAACCGAAGAATAAGAACTTACAAAAAGCCTATACAGATAAAAGCAGGAAAACTACTCTACTAATCGCCAAAACGAAGAAAATTTATTATTATGGACTGTTTGAAAAATGCAAAAGTAACCCGAAAGGAATGTGGAACTTGATCGACAAGCTATCCAAAAATAAAAATAAATCCATAGGCGCCCCGCCAACTCTTGAAGTTAATGGAAAGAAAATCACTGAAGGAGACGAAATATGTGAAGAATTCAACAAGTTCTTCGCCACCGTCGGAATGAACCTAGCAAATCAAATCCCTCAAAAATATCATAATAATTTAACCTATACTCTTCCAAACCTACCGAAAAAAGACCAACAAAAACTAGCGGAACTCCCTCTGTGCACTGAAGAAGAGATTTAGCAAGCATTATTTATTTAGGATGTAAAGATGTACTGTTTTATTGATAAACAAATAATACATATAAATAATAAAATTGTAAATAATAATATAAATAATACATAACTATAAATAATAAAATTGTAAATAATAATAACTATATTAACAATTATAGTTTGATATTTATACTTAACTATAAATTAGGAATAATAATTAATTTAATGTACATTATCAACTATAATAGAAAATTAAAACCACTAACCCTATCATGAATATTGTTAATCTATTATTATGTTTTATGAAATCTGAAACCCATGAAATTCTTTACTTAAATAAATTCTTTAAATTGGATATATATAATTATAATCTTACTAAGCTAATAATATACAATGCAACACATTCAAGTACAGGCTAGTGCTAATACTAATCTGATACTAATTTTATTTATTTATTTTTTTTTGTTACTGTACTGATACATTACCAGTGTACCAGCACCCTTATGTTTCATATCTTTTGCCAAGTTTGTAGCGGCTACGCCGAAATGCAACTACCGACAAGTTTAAAAAAAAAAAAAAAAACTCATGTATTAATCTTCTAGAATGCTCATACTAACACTAATAAATGTAATTTATTTTTAAGTGTATTTCTCTTTAAGTGAAATTTATAATTTCTTAGAGAAAATAAAGTACTTTAACCACAAATTTAATTGAATTAGTCAACAGAATAGTGCATCAAAGAGCTACAATATTATTTTCTTGTTTTCAGGAACCAAGGCGCCTACAAGTGAGTACTCATTTAGTGTATTTATATGATTTATATTTATCCTTTTTTAAAATTAAATAATTATCTTTGCAAAAAAAAAAACAAAAATACTAAAGTACATATTTCCATCACGCTCAAATAACTTATACAAAAGATAATCATTATTACTATAGTTTTCAAAATTTTACTTTTTGTGACATTTTGCATCTGTTTTAGAGATGGCAAGGTCCTATAGGATTTCCAGGAACACCGGTAAGAAATAATTTTAAAAATTATTATTAAAACTTATTAACATTGTACCTAACGTTACTTATTAATATTAGTTGCAGTAAGTAACGTTATTCTAGCTGTTACATAATAGCTCCACCCGCTGTATTATGTTTAACGTCGGATCATTAACTATATCATAAAAAAATGGCCCAGCATATAAACTATGAAAGCGCGACAGAGACAGGGAGACTTACACAATATCAATACATGTAATAAATCTGTAAATTGTACGTATATTTCATATTTTTAGGTAAGTCGAATAAAATTTGATATATCAAAGTTCAGTAAAACGTGTACAGGAGATTTAAATTGTTTATGTTTTTAAACAGGGTCAAAGAGGCGCGAGCGTTACCAAAGGTCAAAAAGGTGAACCCGGCCAGCAGGTAATCCATCTCATCTATTATATATATTAATGGTCCTAACTATAAATGAGTATTTAATCAGTTTCTTCCCAAAAAGTGGGGGTAGATAAAAGTCAGGTGTAGATAGGTTTTAAACAGAGCAAATACTCGTAAACCACAGACTTATCTGTTGTATAAAACCAATGTACGGTCCTAATCATTCATGCAAACATCTCTTCTATGTTCGTAATGATTTCTTCAAAAAAACTTTGTTATGCTCTATTTAATTATGTAATTTATTCAAGAACCCGGCCCCATTGCTACGTTGCGCTTTGTTCCAACGTCGCAGCACATTGCCGATTCGGTGTCTAACATTTTACATAGGTCGTAACATTGACATGCGAAAACTGAAAACTTGTGTCGAAACATCACAAGGCCATGCCCCATTGCTCAGTCGCGCTCCGTCATTTTGACGTCCGTTGACAGACAACGCACAAATTTTATAAAGTTTCGATGTATATCAACGCACTTTTCACATCGACTTTAACTTTAACGTGCGCAGAAAAACGCAAAGTGCGTTATTTTGTCATTGAAATAAAATCACAATTTATTTTCAGGGTGTACCGGGTCATATTGGTCAACCGGGAGAAAGAGGGGTTCGAGGATATCCGGTACTTGTCTAACTTCTTCATATTCTTTTTTTTTAGTTTAAAGATCTTTATTTCTCATAAAAATACAATGGTATTTCACTTACTGAGAAAACAAAATTAAATCTTAAGTATTACAATGAGCGTATTATCAAAAGTATCAAAGCAAAAATGTAGGTAGAACCATGGTAGAACAATAAACAATTGCATTCGCATCACGCAAAACATATCTTTTCTAATATACATATATATTATGTATTAACGGAACGCTTGGTTCCGTTAATAAACATAAAATATACGTACACAATATAATTTAGTAACGTTTCATAGGTAAATATACATTTTACATATTTCTTGTATAATTTTTGAAACATGAGTTGCTTATGTGCACATTTTTTGTAATCAATTACTTTACCCGTAGGTTTTTACTATATTCTGAACTTACCTACACGAAATATTTATATTAGAATCTCAGTTTTATTTTTTTCTTTTCAAGGGGCCAATCGGTCCACTAGGTTTCCCGGGAGTTAAGGGCAGGGAAGGGTCTCCGGTAAGTTATGTATAAATTGAAATCATTTATATATATTAAAGAGATATTGGCTATTGCGAACAACTTACCAAATTTTCAGGGCCCATCTGGACCTCAAGGATTTAGCTTAAGACCAAAAAGCGAAATCGGCGTTATAGTATTTTTTTTATATAAAATGTTTTTTTTTTATGTTTACAATAAAGTTTGTTATTATTTTCACATTTAAGTTTACTTAAGATTCAAATATATCTATAGTGGGTGGATGCTTGAACAATTTGTTATTTTCACGACAAATCATAATAAAATGAAGTTTTTTTTTTATAAAAATGACATTTTTAACACACGCTTTTGTTAAGAAGTCATCACCATAAACGCAAAAACTTTATTGGACTTGTCGATTGGACGAGTCGAAAAATTTATAATTAGGTATGTTTTTATCATGTTTTTTAAAGTATTGTCATCATCACTGTTTTTTTTTCACTGGTATTTCTAATAAGGGCTTTCGAATAGTCACCAAAATAAAAAAATGGTCTACCATATTATGAACATGTTATATTTTTTTATCAGGGACTTCATGGGCCGAAAGGCGAACCGGTAAGTAAATACCTACGTACTTAGTTATTATCTTATACTTGACAAAATTTTATTGAGATATCAATTAACACTATCAAACATATTTTTTCTTGATCTATCACACCATTTAATGTTTATTTTTATTTTTATTTATGAATAGAATTACAGGAAGAAAAATTTTACAGCTAGGTATATAATTTGACAATTTTCAATAATTTTATTGAAAATATTATCGTTTATTTATTTACCTATTTATTTAAATGTTGACATTTTTAAATAATGATGTGAATTCGTCCTCTTAATTTTTAATTATATATATGTATAATTATATTCTTGATAATTTACGTCTTTGGAGAAAAGGCCGCGGTGAAGTTTGTTGCGCCGCTTCTTCTTCACCTGCGCTTTGGAAGTCGGCAGTAGACTTAGTTTAAGTAAATTTTTGACGTCAATAAGTATAATCTTATATTGAAAAATGAACTTTGAATTTATTATTTCAATTTTTTTTTGTTTTATTTTTAGGGTCTTCCTGGGATGCCAATTGTATGTCCCGTAACCTGCCCGGTCATTCGTTTTTATGGTATAATAATCATTTATTTTATTAAAAATAATTATTCAGACAATAAAATTGAATTCATGTCCATATGTTGATTATGTCATCTACATAGGTATTTATTGTTATAAAGAAAATTGATAAATTGGCTATAATATAGCATACATTAAAATAGCAATTTATCAATTTTATAGACCAACAAAAAAAATGTTTTTACGTAACTAAGAGTAAAACTTTTTTTTTATCGTATACTACCTAATATTACATACCTAACGCAGTGGCAAGTTGTCAGTACTCGTAATTATTTTATGACTTCGATTGCTTAAAACTGATTTGTTATAAGTTATTTTCATTTGTATCAGACGATGAAATTCCTCCTGAAGACGTGGATTTGGGAAGCGAAGAACGGCCCTCTTCAGCAATTTGCAAGTACATAACCGCATCTAAAAAAGGGGGTAAAGTACCTAATACTAAGAACAGAAAACATTTAACAATTAACATCTATCGTACGATTCTATTGTGTGTGTTGGATCAAAGTGTGATTTTGGACTTATATAAAAGTTATACATCAAACAAATACAAGTATATACTGTTATAAAATGGCATGTGCCATAACAGTATTTACAAAACTACCAATAGATAACGGACGAAGATTAACCGATGAGATAAAATACTCCAATACAAATTCGTGGCCCAACCCAGAATCTCAACAAAGTGACGCTTGATGAGGAACCTAATATTTCAGCACTCTGTATCATTTTTCTTATACGCACATCAATTTCTTGTTTTCAAAAATTGAAGTTGAAGCCTATAGCTTTTTCTGTCTTCCTTCGCTCTACTTTTTTCTATTTACAGCTATAACTCCTGCTGATGCTTATTGGGTGATGGAAGAAGAGAAGTTCCCAGTCAAATGTGACATGAAAACTAACAGAACATGTTTAATAACTAAAGAAAATATGTCAGAATGGATCGGTGAAACAAAACTAAATGTACCCATTGCCGCAAAAGGCATATGGTTAAGCAAAATTGGATTCGATTTGAATAAATTTAACACGGTAATTTTTCAGCTTCTTTGTGCAGAAATTTCAAAAGAATTCCATAAATACTTTTACTTTTAATTTAATAAATTAGCTAATGCGAATATTTACGATAGGTTAACTAATTTCATTGCATTACAATAAATTTTTTTGGTCAACATTAGTACCTAACGTTGAAAAAAAAATGTTTTTCAGATAACAAGAAATCAATTATTATGGTTGAAACGCCAATCGGAAAATGTAAGACAAATAATAAGGGTTTATTTATTAAACACTATATTTGAGAACATAAACTTACGCATTCTAAACTCGCATGATTATTTGGTAGAAGAAAAATCATCTGAAACAACACCTATGCATTATACCATCAAATATTATCAAAATAGTTCAGTAAGTATTAATTATAACAAAAATATTCATTTTAAAAATGACTTTTTCTACAACAATATGAATGTTTTGAAATTATATTTGAACTCCATGCCTAATGTTGTCATCTAAAATTCATCAAATAAGACCGCATATTAGTAAGAAAAGATTATTTTTTATTGATTTGTCTGTCCAAATCAATACTTGTGTAATCCTAATGAATAAAATTATCTTTAAGAGAAAATAACAGAATATTTTGGATATTTTACCACTTGGATTTTGTGGTGACCAGAGATACTGCGCTCGGCTATGGCAAATTGCCTTTTTTAACAGACAGAGCTATAGTTTAACAAAAAATCGAACCAAAAATCACATTAACGTTTGTCCATGCAGCGTCCCGTGACCGGGCGAAATAAAATAAGATTTTTGACTTGCGTGTGCTATTTGACTTTATTTGGCATACGCTGCTGGTTTTTCATTGCGGAAAATAAAAGCATTCATACAAACTTTGCAATAATATTCACGCTTTCGCGTCGACATCTGTTCAAGTTCGGCGATAGCGTGTAGCCAGCATAATACTATTGATATTATTTGAGCAAATAAGTATTTTTCTTTAACATAATTATCTAAATTATATTTTAATAACTTTCACTTTTACTTTTGCAGGTTTCAGTGAGTGGTGAATCCTGGAATTATGTTGATATAGAGATAATCGATGATATTGATCGTCTGCCTGTCAAGGACTTTTACGTAAAGTTCAAGGAAGAAGCTCCAAAAAATGTTTTCATTAGTGTCCAGTTGAGCGACTTGTGCTTTGGTTAATTTTTGAACCCTCTAAGACAACTTCTTAGCTTTGTTTGGAAAATGTGTGTTTAGCCATTTGTAAACCATTAGCTCTTTTCCTTAGGTTATTTAATTTAATTTTTATTTACTCCATATTATTATTGTATGTTATAGGTACTGTTAGTGTGTAAACTTTAGCGGGGTAATTTCGTTTACCTCGTATGAGATAATGTTATTATTGCACATACTTATTTTTTTATTTTATTATTAAAAATCACTTTATAATATTTTTTGTATAATCTTAATATCGACTCGATAAACAACTATTTATACAAATGTATACATAAATTATATACTTGTAGAATTTTACGGACTTTTGGTTTCGCCGAATTTTGGTGGATTCGGCATCCATTGCTGTTTTTTCATAGTAAATAAAAGCTCCCATACAAACTATCTACGCAATGTTCATGCATTTACGTCGACGTATCTGTTTTAGTTCGGCGATAGTGTCATCAACTCTGTAATAGGAGCAGGGGGAGTCTCGTGTGTTGTTATTCATAATAATAAATTATTAACATTGATTTTTTTCATTTAAATTTTTCGGCTGCCGGTTATTTTTTCATTTTTGTTGATATATAACTGGTTAGATAGATTCGTTTTTATTTTGTAGAAAGTGATAACTGCTTTTCTCTTTTTAAGTCATCTGTTGAAATACTGATAAACTTGATTATACGTTGCAAATGCTCCTATTCTCAAAACAGGAACGTCGAAAGTTCCATAACGTACTGTTAGATGGCGTTGTCTAAATTTCGTGCAATGCCCAAAATGTCTACGTCTGCACTCTATCGCCGAACTCAGAAGAGCCGAACGCAAAAGCATGGAAATTACGTAGTTTATATGAGTGCTTTTATACCGTAATGAAAAACTAGCAATGTACGACGAATAGCATTTATAATATTTTTAGGATAATTAATAAAAAATATACATTGTAGTATGTTCATATACTGCCATTAATATTTTAATCCGCCAAGAATCTGAAATAACAGCAAATATAAATTAATTTAGTGACTTTGCTGCCGGTTTAAGTTTTAATAAAGGATTCTTTTTTTTGGTAATTTTGCTTTTGGTGCAATAAAGAGTATTGTATTGTTTTGTAATCCTAATGTATTATTTTATTGCATTTTCACTTACTATTTGTTTCTATACCTAATTTATTACATAGTAAAAAACGTGTGAAATAAAAATATAAAACATTATAACGCTAAAAGTATTAAGTTAAGGAGCAGTTATGAATAATAAAAAATAATTAGCGTTTATTATAATACTTCTACATATTTTAACTAATATTATAAATGCGAAAGTTTGTTACCCCAATTAGGTCATCTAGGTATATAAAGTTAGGAGTACAGTTGTTCTCGTTAGTTAGTTAGTTCGCGAAACTTTGACGATTTGAAATTTGATTTATTATACATTGCTGGTTTTTCATTATGGTAAATAGAAGCTCTCATACTAATTACGCATTCGCTTCAGCATGTGTCAGGTTCGGCTAGATTTTGGAACTGGTTTAAAATAATAACATAACAATTGCCCTTTCTCCTGAAAATAATTAATTGTCTGTATTAAAAGAGAATGCTAACCCTTAATGCCGACGACCATCAAGCAAATTAAATTGTACCCTACAAGGAAGTGACATTTTGTCGTCTCGGAAAAATATTGTAATTCACAAAATGTTAGAAACGAGTCACTCTGAATAATTGCTATTGAGAAGGTAATGCTCATTGTATTAACCTGAAATTGATTTTATGGACGAAAACTTTTGTTCTACAGTTTTATCTATCATAGGGGTAAACCCGAATTGACCTGACTTAATGTCTTTTTCTCTCATCTTCGCGTGTTCCCGGTTCCATTCGGAGCTATGATGCCCCAAAACCCAGGGTTAGCGTAAAAAAATTGCTATCAAATTTGTAATAATTTGGCTATGATTTTACAACAGGCCGCACGCCTGACGTGAACTATCTTTGGGGATATTATGGATGCTTATTAATTGTTAAGGCTTTATGTCCCTTAATCACTTTACTGTAATTTAGTCAGGGTTACTGGTATCAAATGCAAAACCTTCTAAAGACTACTGGGTACATTTTTATGTACCCAGTAGTCTTTAGAAGGTAACGACGTAACGAGCAATTTTGATTCTACGACTTTTCTTGATTCATAGCTTTTTTTTCATAAAAAAATAAACAATCTAATTTTTGATTCTACACGTCTTAACTCTATGTAATAGCCAAGCAATACGAGAGAGTACAGTATGTTCCGTTATGTAATATGTAGTTAACTTTATAAAGAAACTACATTAAAACTAAAAAAATGATTTTTACGTTTAGATAAAAGTCGTAGAACAAAAGATGTTAGTCTCTAAGTACCTTATGAGCCATTGGAGGGTTATGCGTTAGATAACAGTAACCCTGTATATATTTTTGGATCATTTTTTATTTTGAGAAGCTAGTATTATATACAAATATTGGTAGCATTCATATATGGACTCAGTTTGGGCTCCCTGCAATTTTTGCTAATTGATACAAAATTTGCAGGGAGTCCAGAGAATGAATACCCTAACAATATTTGCGAGCAAATAATTAATTTGGAAACCAGTATAACCAAATATAAATTAATGCTTAAGAACTATATATTAACTGAGTAAATTTGTAATGAGTTGTGACTCGCCTTACCACGTATAAACCTATATAGGTTTTTGTGTGGCTTCCTCCTTCGTGGTCGCCATACTATAGTTTATAGTGACCCGCTCGGCTTGATGCTCGCCGGTGCAGCCCAATGTCCTCAGGGAGGGTCGTGTCCGTCGCGTCGTATTGGTCCTTACAAATGTAAAACTGCCAGAGTACCTAAACCTTATAAAATTTCGGGAATATAGTTGGGTCAGCTAAATTATTCA
Source organism: Plodia interpunctella (assembly GCF_027563975.2). NCBI lineage: Eukaryota > Metazoa > Arthropoda > Insecta > Lepidoptera > Pyralidae > Plodia > Plodia interpunctella. Next base: position 3,618,907 of record NC_071302.1, read on the forward strand.
TCACACGGACAACTGAGTGTCGCACTCAACTTTACTATTCCCGTGTGTACGATACTTACTGAATAATGAATATTATGTTGCGTTGTATGGACGTAGACACAGATTATTACAAGAAGTTTAGGTTCACGGATCCTGCGAATTGGAAAAGAATAATAAGCAACAAACATTCATGGGATTAAACGCTTTATAGAACCAGCAAAGCTCATATGAGGGAGAAAAAAGATGAACGTATTATACTGTCATAAAATAAAATTAACGTCAAAGTTGACTGGTGCAACCTCACCCTTACCTTTCAATTCCACCAATGTTGTTAACATTGGTATAGCCATGCTCTGTCTTGTTACATTTAAGGCTGATCTCCAATCTTGCAAACAAACAGCGTGACAAATATAAAGATTATTTGTTTGCAAAAACATGAGTTTGCATTTTTTCATAATGTGGTGTTAAAAGAAAAACTTAATCCTACATGTCTCACCGTCCACGGGTATGCAAATTTAAATGGAGAGCATGCTGTCATCCCACAAAACAAAAACGAATAAATAAAAGTAATTAAAATTATATAATTTTTTATCTGAGTATATCATTAAAAAATCGTTCAAAATTATAATAATCTAAAAATATAATAATATAATCGTTCAAAATTATAATAATCTAAAAATCTAATAATAATCTAAAAATCTAATAATAATCTAAAAATCTAATAATAATCTAAAAATCTAATAATTATAATAATCTAAATTATAATAATCTAATTCTGATCTTTATATTGTTGTGATAATTTGTTAGAAATTTTAAGTGCCATAAATACAATACTTTTATTGTGTAATGCCGTTTTAAATTAAAAATTTAATGTAAACATTATAAGTGAGGCGAGAATTTGCTAGCATATTCTTTTTTTTTAATCTTGCTAATCTATCTACTATAATATTAATTAATTACACTTGCAAATTTAAATCTCGGCTTAACACCACATAGGCAAATAGCTCTCGTGGTCAACGCTAATTACCAATTAAGGTAAGAAGCCGGTTTATGTTAATTACAATACAATACAATATGCATGGAGTGCCGCAGACGTAACCCAAATTAATTTATTGGACATCGATATTGGTACAGTCAAGCTATGATTAGTAAATGTTATGTTATACATTTCTGGTTTTTCCTTGCGGTAAAAAAAACTCACATGCAAGCTACGTAATGTACTTAATGTACGCTCATTAAAATTTGTGTCTGCATCTGATAGAGTTCACAGAAATTGATGAAAATATGTATAACTTCAGATATTCATACTAATATATAAATAATGTTTGGATTATTATCTATAACTATATATGGATATTTTTTACACATTGCTAGTTAAAACCTCGAGTTTGAGAGCATATAAATAAACTTGAAAATCGTTTAAAATTGCGCCGCAATCTCCGCGATGTCCTCAGAATTGGAAAAATTGATTTCTTAGTAAGTCATCTTTCCGGGCGATCGGTTAAATGACTTACTAGCAATTCAATGTTTGTATCAAAGAAAACCGATACAAGATACAAAATGTCCACAACAATTCCGCGAAAAATATCCGTCTCACATCTTGGGAGTCATCTTGCGGATGCGAAAGTCCCGAAAGAGTTGAGCGTAAATCTAAAAAGTTCGCGGGAAAACAAAGTAATTTTCTCTATGGAGTTGTTTAACTCCTTTACAGTACAGCGCGCGCAGATGTTCGGTTACGGTTTCCGCTTAGAAGGTAGTTTGTTAATTTTCTTCTTATTTGATCGTGATAAGTCGTTATGTCACTATGGTCAGTACTACTTCCGATGAGTAGTAGCTCAGTGGTACTACTCAGTGAATGGAGTAATATGTTAATGTAGTACCACCGACCACAGTTAGTGTCGCTAGTGCCACAATATAAGATGAGTACTAGTAAAATCTATGCGATAGTGTTAACATATTTTGGCTTAAACTTTTTATAAATAAGAGGGTTAGTATTTTGTTGCCTACAATGTTTTTTTACTCCTCATGCTCTATAGGTACTTATTTAAAAGTTATTCCAACAATCTTCTTCGATTTGTCCAACGCGCCCAGTCATCGGATGAAATATCAATAAACTTTCCGGACACTTTTCCGCCTCCATAAACAAGGGTCTCCGATTAATTTTATCGAATCTTTAGAGCTCCTTTTGAATTTTATAAATAGCCTTCCAGTTGACATTTAAGCGACTTTGCGGTTCTGGCGTTTGACAGTTTTCAAGTTGTCGCAAACAAGAATGTTAGGGACTTTGAATAATTTCGTGCAGTTTTAGAGTGGGTTGTACGAGTCAACTTTGACGTTAACCTGCGCAGAAAAACGCAAAGTACGCCATTTTGTCTAAATGACGGCGAAGCACAGTTTATAAGGTGAAGTGAAAAATAGTAATGATTAATTTCTGTCATGCCAATTTTATTTCTGGCAACACTGTAGCTAAATATTGCTTTCTAAATTTAGCCGTTTAGGAGGTTCGCATCACACCTTTTTATAACACCCAAGTGTGTCATTAAAACAATTGAAACTGCCGAATGCAAGTCAACCAGTCGGTCCCAAAACGTCGAAGGTCGTCAGTGTTATATCAAATTGTTCGAGTTGAAGTTAGAATTTCTAAATTGAAAAATTAATTAGTGCGCGTAACGCAAATGATATTACAAATAAATATATAAGGATATTTTTAGATATTATTATTTTATTCAAGAGACAAATTTCTGATTCAATTAGCAAAAACTTCCGTAACACAACTTAATTCAAATTTTCTTTGTTTATTGATATATTGAACGTAATGGGCTTTTTTCACACTTTTTTTATTGTGTTATCTTCTTGTAATATTTTGGGTAAATCTAATGAATGGTCTGCATTAATACTTGTGTAATCATAGCTTTAATAATAAATAACTAACATAGATTTTTCCAGTAAGCTCGAGTTCTTCTTTCTTTCTTTTCTAGTGTATTATTGCTATAGCATTGTATTTTGTAACGTGTAACTTGAGTCCTATGACAGATGTCAAATGTGTGTAGTATGAAAATAATAGATCTATCTCTGTTGCTCTCATTTCGAATGTCTGGAATGTCCGGATGAAATCCGGTTCATGCTGCTGACAGAGGACTCAAGTTTTATTTTGTGATGCAAGTTAAAACTGTGAGTCTGATTTTATTTAACTCGCCTAATAGTATTTGACATGAGTTCTCGATTACCTACCTACCTACACTAGTGATCTTAAAATTGTCAACAAGTGTGCAGATTTCCTAACGATGGTTTCCTTCACTGGAAGCAAGCGGTGGTCAATGAAAACTACTATACGTGATCCAGATTGGTATATCTCCTAAACACACATAGCTCTAGTAGAATTCGAACCTCTGAACTTTCGATCACAGGCGGACGGTCTTAACCACTTGACTATCACCGCTCCGTTAATTCGCTCGAATATTTACTAGTGAAGTATGAACCTGGTTACAGTGCGCGCTAACGATGTGCGCAGCGCAGTCCGATTCAATTCCACATGCGGCGGTAAATACGAGGGTGTTGGTGTAGTATGCATCAAGCGAGGAGATAAAACAAAGTTAAAGATCAATAAACAAAAGTATACTAAAATCAAGTGAAATTTTTGAGGTAGGTATTCGAAAATACATTTTCTAGTTTTATTTAAGTCATTTGTGACAAACATTATTTAGTTTACTTATGGTGCTATGTATAAGCGCCATTACTACATTTTTATAATTTTTTGTATAACTTAGCGAAAGAAGAAAATATTTTGTCAAATTATGCCGCTAGATTTAAAATTTAATTAGAAAGTATTATAATTTTCCATTACACAATCAGTGAACAGTTGATTAAATCGAATACTGTGGCCACCGAAACTATAGAAATTTTATAATATATAGTATAGAAAACTAAAATACTTTCTACAAAAATCTAGTATGGCATAATCTGTTAAAATATATTTTGTTTATATATTTAGCTAAAAATTAAAAGTGATTGATAAAAATGGTGACGCTAGTGTGCACTTAAATTAATGTTATTTATTTTGTTTAAAATAACAAATCCAGTTGTTCACTACATTTATTTTCCAAAGTTCGGCTTCCATTCATTTCGTGACTTTGCAGGTCCCTTGGGCTGCCCAACGCCGCATACCAATACACAAAATGTGAACTTAGCTCCTTGAATCCCAGACACGAAATATATTTCACCGTTTCCTAAATAATAATAAGTTCGGAATCAAATAAATCTGGAAAAGTTTGTAAATAAAATAAGTAAAAGTAGGTATTTTCGAATAATCTTAAACAAACAAGAATTAGATCACGAGTAATGAAGGAAAATTCGTAATGAAAATATAAATTGATCTACTCTTTTTTCGCTTATTTTTTTTATTTAGCTCGCACTGAACGTACCTGCTTAATTTAGAATACATCTACACGAGCAAACACTACTGTCATGTACTTATAACATTTGTATCTCCTAAACCCATGGCATTAATAAGTACTTCGTTGTACGGAGTACCTACTAATTCCATGCCTAAACCACCTAAGCTTAGACATTCTCAAAAAAAAAAACCAATGATAAATAATAAGGACAGTTTATAACCTTGATCCATGCACATAAAATTATTATAAAAATTAAAGACACGCCCAACATGACATGACGTTAAACATTTATATTTCGTCATTAAGTTGTGAATCTTCTGATAATATTGAAACGAATCCCTTTTAGAAATAGAAAATTTTATATCATGGCCGTAAATAATCTCGAAATTGGCCGTGCACTGCAAAAAGACGAGCAATTAGGGAGGCCGCGATATATCACAGACTCGCCAGGTAGCCGCGTGTTGGTGATGGCGTCTAATGACTGCGGCTAACTTCATGTTCCTAGTAGATATTACAGCATTTGATGCTATTAGATACTTTATGGATAGAGTAATAATTTATTTGTGATTTCGCAGTGTAGTTTGAGTAAATTTTATACTTGAAATTCCAACTGAAAGACGCGATTTAAAAATGATAATGTACTTCGATAATTTAATGTAAATCGTCCAAAAAATGGCACATTCAACATATAGAAAATAAGTAAATCATGGCAACTGCAAAAATTATTAAGCCAGATGATTCATTTTATTATCCTCGCTACATTATTCCTCAATTTTATACTCAGTTCTCAGTTCTGCTCAGTTTTATACACGTGTTCGAAAGTTGCATCCTTGACTGTAATGCCCGAATCCCGGTGTCAATAATTTGAATACTAAGATGCCTGAGTGAAGAAGAAACGAAGTGGAGAGGAAAAAGAATGAAAGCAGACCCTGGCTCAGACGCTTTGTGGCTGAAGAAGAAACCAGATCTCTCAGATAAGAGAGATGCCTGGCGCCCAGGATCCACGTAAAAAAATTTAAAATGTTGACATTTTCTAATGATATCATGACTATCCTGCCTGACGTGAACCCTCTTTAAGAGTGCTGTCTATCCCTTACTAGGCCTAGAGGTTTTGTATCCCTTACTAACTGGTGCCCGCGGCTCCGCTCGCGGCAAAAAGTAGCCTATTACACTCTCCAGCTCTCCAACTATCTTCACACCGAAAATCACCTCATTCCGTTGCTCCGTTTTGACGTGAAAGACGGACAAAAAAACACACAAACACACAATTATGTTTCTCGTTCTATTCTAGGGCGGGAACCACACTTTTAAAAAACACATCGCAACTATACACATTCTAACTTTCTCAATCTGGAAATAATTTGTTGTTAACTGTAATCTATAAAATCTTCTTCAAAGTTTTCTATTGGGAAATTTACGCGTGTGAAACCGCGGGCAAAAGCTAGTTTCATATAATTGAAAATCAATATTTGTGCTCACCATACATCAGATAGATTTCCGAACATTCAAGATTGAATTTCAAGTGTAGTATGTAATGTATGCATGAGTTTTTAGATCTCCGTGAATGGAAAACAGAAAAGGGAAACTTTGCATTGGTGCAACGAACGACTCAAATGTAAATGAATATATGCAATTGTTTATATTGATAGCTCCGTTTCCAATTTCAAAAAGGAATTTTCTTTTCGTGTATCTACATGGTTGCAGTTTTCAATAAATTTCAAGAAAAAAAAATTTTTTAAAGTCCGCTTATATTGTAATTCTTCAACTTAGTAAAATATCTACTGAATTTACTCAAATTCAAATTCAAATTGTTTATTGCTTCCTTAATGTCAAATACAGGTCTTCATTATAAAAATAGTAGCAATTAAGGACCCTGACGGGCGCTGCAATGGGAGAAGGGCCACATTTGTCGATGTTAGAGAACCTTTGTCAGTGTAAAGTGACATTATTAACATGAATAAATTTTATCTATTAAATTTAATCATTTTTGATAAGTATAAATTACTTCATGTTTCATCTTTAGGCATAATCTATTATCAGTCATACATTTTTGATAAGTCAATAATAATAATAATATTAATAAAATTAATGTCAAAAGTTCATCCTCAAGTAAGTATTTTAATTATTTGAATTAATTTTTATTGTGTAAATTTATCTTCTAAATATTCATTAATTGTGTAATAACATTTATTAATCAAGATTTCCTTAACTTTTTGTAAAAACGTTTTGATATTTTCTATTTCTCTAACGGCGTTTGGGAGTTGATTATAGATTTTTATAGACATTACTCTTAGTGTAGTAGATGTTAACAAGTTTATTTGTTAGAGAAATTCAAAAAAACCCCGACTTTCGATATTCATTTCGCTACAACTTTTGAACGGATGAACCGATTTTTATGATAGTTGCTAAAATCTATCTGAACGAAAATCGGTTCATTCGTTTGGGAGCTACGATGACACAGACAGATACACAGATACGCAGACAGACACGTTAAACTTATAACACCCATCATTTTGTGGGGGTTAATAAATAAAATAATATCGTAATGAATTAAGAAAGCCCTAACGGTCTTGTGTAAACTGACAAACGGACAATGGGACCCAGTTTTCACAGAGTAAATTATGGAGGAAGCATAATATCTGGCCGCCGTGGACGCGAGGCTTCGACGCATAACGGCTGAGGGAGGAACCGAAAAAAGCTACTACCTCACGCTCCCTAAAAATGCGCGTATATTTGTCGCGATTTTCTTTTATTTTCTATGATCACGTACCGTCATTTGCGATAGACGTTCCCGAAATACAACAAGAATTTTCACCTATACAAATATTAGCGTCTTAGGAATTTTCGCGAACATTTTAAAGGCTACATTCTCGGCTCCATATTACACTTTAATGGGGGCTAAGTGATATGGATACAATTTCGTCCCGAGAGATTTTCTTCTGCTATCAACACTATGAATTATTAATATTTCAGGTCGATGGGCACTTTAGTTCCCGATGAGGTATTCGATAACCTATAAAGGCACAAAGAACTGAATTAATGAGTAGATTTTGGACATTGTAAATACGGATATTGCTTAAGGAAGCGAAAATATATTTGCCTCGAATGGGATTAACTCTAAAAATGCTGGCTCGATGTCGTCTAGGAGGAAATGCGTGCCAATAATCTTACTGGAGTACAACGGAGCGCAACGGATCAATGAGTCATGGCTCTTAGTTGGTCGGAGCGGAACTCCTGTAATTTTTGTAAGACGTGAAAAATTCTATGATACATTATGTGAACGCGTATATAATAAAATACATAGTTATTTATGTTCGGTCCTTATTTACCAAAGCGCTCATTCTTTTCTACGTGTAAAACAAAATAGGTAGATTTAATAAAATAATTTGTTAGAAAACTCAATTATTACAGGGAAATATGAATTACATAGGTCCAACGCGGTCCAAGAGATATGGTTTCAATTTTTCATCGGCTCGCGAAGGGTCTGGCTATTATGACGATGAATTATGTAATTTGTTATGCTTTCCGAGCACTGCACCCACGTCAACGGGGAGAAGGATTAAGTCTCTGAGTCTCCATTTATTTAACGGAATCGGCGCAAATTAAAATTATAAGCGAGCGAGGTATTTATTAGACCGCTGTAAGTCAGTTGGATTATCATATATTTCATTTATTTATTTTAATAGGTAATATGATTCATCTTGACTAATGCGAAAATAAGTTTGTTTGTTTGTCACCCCTTCACGCTCTATCTACTCAACCAATCTTCTTAAAATTTTGCGGACATATAGTTTGAGGTATGGAGAAGGACATAGGGTAGGTACCCTACTATACTCATCGCGGAAAAATAACGCGAACGAAGCTGCGGGCAAAAGCTAGTAATTAATAATTATTTACTAACTTTTCTCCATTTCACACACAAGTTCCTGAAGCACACGGTGGGTTCAACTTCAACTAGATAAATTAAAATAAGGATTTTTGTTATCGCATACCACAATCAGTGTCGGTGAAATTTAATTGAATAATGACTTCCTGAACAATGCCTTCACACGCGAATGGCGATTAATCTCACAAAACAACGGATAATGAAAACAGATGAATATACGCCGCCCGCTTATGACGCTTTTGTTCTTATACATTTTAGAACAATATACTCGTAGATCATAGAGCTATGAACCAAGTAGATACGTTAACTCGATTTGATTTAATCGTATGGTGTTTATTTATTATTTTCGTCAGTCGTTCATTAATTAAATTTAAATTATATTATAAAACTCAACTCGAGTTGAATCTAAATTCTGCCCACCAATTTTTTATTTTATGTACAAATTTTCTTGAAAGTATATTTTATGTAAGGATGAGTTGCTCAGTCAACTCTGACGTTAACGTTAACCTGCGTACCTCTGACGTTTAGACAAAATGGCGTATTTTACATTTTTCTGCACAGGTTAAGTTAACGCCAAAGTTTACTAGAGTAACCAACCCTAAACAATTAATGTCGAAGATTATATCTGTTGATGTTTTATAGAACATTGAATAAAAATTAATATTTTTTGCTACTTCACATACTGAACTGTCGAATTGGTTAATATAAATTTCATTTTTTTATCTAGTCTATATCTATCTGTGATAACCACACGCAATGGAAGTGAAAAAAAAACATTTTGAAGATTTGACGAACGCTTGCCTGATATCAGTTTACGACATCCACGGAAAATGAGGAATGGTTTTGTTGTAGGACTAAAGTACACACCACATCTTCTCCATTGTCCACAAAATTATATTTGTAAAATTTTTGAATGCTTCATATGAAACAGTTAAATATTTATTTTATTTTTCTCCTAAAATACAAGCATTTTTTCAAACATATTTTCTCAGATATTTGCATTGGCACAAAGTCCAAGCGTTTATGAGTTCCTTGTAACCTCACAAATTACATCGCTAAGTTAAACGTAGCTTCCCAGAAGGGTGCCTTTATTTACTTTAGCGTTACTATGTAATTACTGATATTATATTTAACTAGATGTTGCCCGGGGCTTCGCTCCCGTGTGAATTTTAAGATACAATATAGGCTATAGCAATCATAGATAATGTACCTTTCTAATGGTGAAAGAATTTTTGAAATCGGTGCGGTAGTTTCGGAGGTTACCCGCCTCAAACATACAAACTCACAAACGCTTACCTCTATATAATAATAGTATAGATTATGTTCTTTTTTTTTCTTTCCAAACAATTTAAATTTCTTAATTCTTATTCCCACTGCTAGGCAAAGGAAGGTCGTTGCCTATAGGTAATATTTCAAGTTTTGAGAAAAAATAAATATTTTTATTTTCATAACTAAAAAACTTTTGAAAAGTATAATTAAAGACAACAATTAATTCCGATTATAAAAAACCAGGGAGTTTTACAGTTTTATTACCAGATGTTAATATAATAATCTGTCCCGACGTTTGTATGTCATCAAATCACGCAAATAAAATTTCACCATTTTTCCGTTTTCCACATCGTTTCAGTTTCCATGACAATATATTATAATGAGCACGTGCATCTAGGATCTGTTTCCAACGAGAGAACTCCTCAACGTTTATTACACGAACAAGATTTTTTTTAAATCCATGAATACCAAGACCTCGTCTCAAGTCGTCAGTGACAGCGACTTATGGATGGATAGGTTTATAAAAAAGTCACATTTTGTTTCGCTAAAAGCTAGGCTAAAATGTTATTATTGTATAAAAAAAATATTATAAGCATAGAGGTTTTTTCGGTTATCAACTATAGGCTCGGCAAATGCAATGTTTATGTTCCTAACAGCCGCAATATTATCTGGCATACAAACTTGCTCCATACGTGAGCCGAATTCATATCTCTCTGAATGGAGCAAAAGGTTTTACGAATATTACTGGAATGTAGAAATAACACGCGTTATATAGTTAAAATATTATAGATCTTCGAGTAAAAAATTGTTGCTCCACTTTGAATTACAATATTCGGATATTAACGGTGGGTTGCACGCTCAACTTTGTCGTTATCTTTAACGTGTGAAGGAATACTTAAAGTACGCTATTTTGTTTAAACAAATTCGACGGTGCAACTCACCCTTAGTCTTTAGTTTAGTTTTAGAAAAGAAATAACCCACGAGCATTAAACAATACTTTAAATTAATTAGAATACTTTTATAATCAAATGCTTTCCCTACCAGCAATTTAAATATCTTATACATAACTTTCATATAAGGTATTTTGATTTTCAGATAGACTATTTAGTACTAGCTGCGTCCCAGGACTTCGCTCTCGTTTCTTTCTCGGGAATCTCGGTATAAAAAATACCCTATGTATTTCCAGGTTACATTATACCCGTGTACCAAATTTCATGACAAACAGTCCCGTAGATTTTTCGTGAAAGAGTGACAAACTTACACACATATATACATCCTAACAAACATTCACATTTATATTATTAGGATTCCTAAATTTCCCGGATTTTAAAACTTTTACTTTTACATCGCGGATCAAAAATTCGCTCGAAACAGGCAGGTCTGTATACTTTTTTGCATGAAAATTTTTAGTCTCGCCTGTATGCATTTTACAATTTAATATCTCTCTGTATTGCACCCCGTGCGAGTGTTGCGTTCAAGAATTACTCAAGCGTGGAAAAACATAAATCCCACCGTTAGAAGGCGTTTTGACTCCACTGGGGGCCATCCAAGAGAATGAAAAATGCTAGTAATTTATGTTTATGGAATGCATTTGTTTGTTTTTTTTCCCCAGTTTCTACAGAATCTAATTAAAACTCAAGAACAGTAGGATTAATAGGAAAACAATAAGCAATTTATGCAAATATTTTCTGTAATTATATTGAACTTCAACGTACACTACATACATTGATTACGTAACTTGTGATTTATTTATTTATTTAAACTTTATTACACAATAATACAATTTATAAAAGTGCAATTGCTAAAAGCATTAAATAACAGGTAACCTTTGGGACATATAGATAATGCTATGTGATTACACTACACTATATCTAAACTATTGTAGTAAGAAATAAAATCAAAGTATCTTTAAAAGTGATTCAAAGAAAATTATCTTTTATACACCCAGCATAGCATACACAGAATTCAGGCTGAAAATATACATGTGAAATGCTCTTACGCATGTACACTTGACTGTAATTTTTACTACTTTAAGCCTTGTTTACTAAAAAACTATAGATAAATTAGCCCGAAATAAAGTTTTATTATTAGTTAATGATTTAGATCAATCAACTATAGAAGCAGGCTTAATAGAGCTTAAAGATTTAAAAGGCACTTATGTCTCTATATGAGTACATCCTCCTCTATACAGTCCATTTAGGCTGAATAGTCTAAGTTGGACCTCATCACAAATTCTAGGACCTTTTTGAATATTTGATGATCTCACATTGACTGACCCCATATTTGAGTTGGACAAGGTTCGTACCAAACATGTACTTTGTCAAAAAGCCCAGAGTCATTTCAGAGACCTTTCATAAAAAGACTAGCTTTAGCCCGCGGCTTCAACAGTGTATATTTCCCATAGAAACGGATATTTTCCAGTATGAAAGGTACCATATATCAGTCTTTGTATTTTTAACTAAATGTATGCCAAATTTAAAGAATATTGATTAAATTAGTCATTATCTGCTCCTGCTTTGATATTTATTTACTGATTACTGATTTCAAAATAATATTAGGTAGTTGTTTCGGAATTGTATTGATAATTGCAGGCCATTTTGAAAAGGCCATTATTAGAAGCTCGCATAATTGATAATCTTTTATGAAAACACCGATTAATGTGTAGTAACCGAGCAAGATCATAACAAAACGTACCTAGATTCTGTCTACGACTTTTGGAATCGGAAGGCCTACCACGAAACACGTAGCGCGTTACTAACGTCCACAAGATGTCTCTTCTTCGTATATCGTGGTCGCATCGTGTAAAAGAAGAGAGAACACGTGGACGCAATGACGTGCTACGTATTTTATGTTTCTTGGTAGCCTCCCAGATGTGATATGTATGTTACAGAGGTCCATTTTTGGTCCAACCATTGCCCATATTTGACCGTCATAAAAAGGTCGAGGGTCACTCCCAAAGAACCTACACTAAAAACCTCTTAACGATGAGGGACATACTTTTGGGTTTACGAGTGGAAGTTAGAACCTTAAAACTGCCTTAAATATTTAACCAGTGGTTAATTAAATATGACTTCCACCTGATTCTAAAAGCTTTTATATGACTGCTTTTATAAGAGTAGAACTAACAACGGTAGCTTACTAGCAAGTATTAGTAGAGATTTACATCATCCAATATTCTATAGGTTACATAGTTATTTTGTAAACTAAGGTATTTATATAGATGGCCAATAAATAGAAATATTATATTAGAAACTAGCAGCCCATCCCGGCATCGCTCGGATAAAACCTTAATATAAAAGTAGCCTAAGTTACTCCTGAAGGTTTAGTCTATCTATTCATCAAAATCGGCTCAGTAGTTTTTGAGTTTTTTCATTACAAAAAAATATTAGCATGGATTTGTATTATTATCATTAATTTTCACCCTCACACGCGCTTACCATCTGTCTGTTTCTTACATCTCCCTTTTATTCTATAACCTAACTACATCAACTTTTATGTTCAACGTTAAAGTAAATCTACTAAATTCAGTAACATTTTTAAAAACTAAAATTTCTAATACTGCAATGGTTTTGACTCCCACTATATTCAGGATAAGCCCCTTTGACTGCACAACAGAAAACTGAAAAGTGAAAATAAATCCGGGCTCCTGGGTAAAATGTAGGGCTTAGCGGACTGATCTATGTGAAACGAGTTTCCTGCAAGCAGGCAAATGGAACGGAAAAAGGGTTAACATGAGCACATAGTGTCCCAGTATGTTCGTGGGATAAACAGAGAAGAAGGTCTTTATTTATTTAGATTTCACAATTCTTGCTCCTCTGTCTAATGTTAACTATATGCTATGGATACAATATAAGTGTTTATTAACGGGACTTAACATGAACATAGCTGACATTTTGTGAGACGACGCGACGTTATGTTTCAATCGTCAATTAAAATCAAATTTATTTATTGTGGTGACACAGGTAAAAAAGGTCGTAATATAGAAAGTATAAATCGCAATGACCTGTCATTAGTTTTTTTTTACCAGATAATAGATTTGACGACCTCGGTGGCGCAGTGGTAAAGTGCTTGCCTTTGAACCAAGAGAACACGGGACGTTCGATCCCCAGTCAGGTCATGATAAAAAATGTTTTTTTGATTGGCCCGGGTCTTGGATGTTTATATATATATGTTATAAAATATTTATAACATATATTATAGTTTTTAGTATTTGTTGTAAAATATGTTATAGTTGAGTAAGTCTCGAACTTACTTTATTATTTATTTAGATTATCGCAGCTAAGATATAGAACTGTTTAATGTTGGTTACTATAAAGCTACAGTAATAAGCTTGCTGTAACAGGTATATAGGCGTACCGACTCAGGACATATAAAAACATGTGACTATATTAAGGCACCTACATAGGGAACCCACTGTGTGGGGTATTTTGTATATAAGTCTTCAGATATTTTAGCTACTTTTTTAATCCAGCTGGTAGTTAGGAATTTGTCTTTAAGGTTTTCGGTAAACGCTAGTCATACTTGTTTACATGAAGTGTTACTTAATCATGATAGAGGCAATTTTTTACCAACTTGAATTTGCAATTAAAATGCTTGCCTCTTTATAGTAATTTCCAACCGTATAAATTTAAGAAAGAAATTGACTCGATATCTCAATCAAGTTTATGTTAATCATACAATGTTTTTTTGATAATTATTGCAATTTTTTTCTGTTTTTGCCAAATAACTTCATAAACAATATTTATTTAGCTGCTGTTCTTAACAGTTGTGTTTTTTTGTGTTAGTTGTATTGTTATTGTACTTTGAATAAATATATTGCGTATAAAATCAGTCGGTTATGTATTGACCTTCTCAGTTGGTGCAAAATTTTATCATGTTCGTGGTTTTAGTTTTTGCTTTGGTATTTAATAATACATTTGGAACTAAATTCACAAAACCATGTGGTACTGAACCTGGTAAGAAGATTTTAATTTAAATAGATATATATATTATGAAAACCAGATCCGCGAATGCGAACAAAACCAAAACATTTTTGATTTAGTTGCTTCTACCTGAACTGTGCATAAAAAACGAATAAGATAGGTACTTATTTAGCCGACAGACAAACCTATAAAATGTGGGTTCAACGAAAAGTATGTAAAATGTAGGACAACATGTCCGCCGCAGTCTTGCAATCAGTTTAGTTCACTAGTGTGTATGCGATCACCTGCCACTAGATGGCGGTAAGCAGTCGTAAAGTCATGTCAGATGCCTTTACGCCTAAAGGCCACTTGAATAAAATTTGACATCAATGTCAGCAATAACACACACGATATGATTATGAGTCTTGTAATCTTCCGTATACAGACTACTTTTGCGGTCCTCAGATATGTGAGCCAGGATGTGACTGAATTAAGGACCATTTGAGGAATTCAAGTAATATTTGTATACCCAATTATCAGTGTCCACCTTCTCCTAGTAAATTATATCGATGAAACCTTACTTAAAAATACTTATAAATTAAAAATATCTAAAGGCATTAAATATTTTTTTGTAAACTAACTTAACTACTAGTCATTGCCCTCATCTCCGCCATATATTAGTATGCAACTGTGGATTAGATATAGAAATACAATAAAAAAATAAATGTGTGATGGAAAAAAAAATGTTAATTCAATTTGCAGAACATAACTTACTTATGGTATAAAATATTGTTGTCTCACATAATATATTAAACATTGACTAATGTCAATGAGATAAAAAATTATGGCGAATTATAATTAATTCTTCAAATTTTTTTATCTAGATCATTTTTTATCAGATTATTGTAATTCAACAGTTGAACCAAGTTGTGGCCAAAATGAAGTGTATAGTGACTGCAAAAGAGTATGCCCACCGCAGACATGTGAAAGTTTAGGTCGAGCATACATATGTGATGGACAGGGTGTACCACCATGCGAACCAGGTTGCAATTGTATAGATGGGCATTATAGAGACTCAAATAATGTTTGCGTACTTGAAAAGGATTGTAATCCAGGTAATGTAAAAATTATCCTTTCTCAAATCCCGTTTTAATAGTTCTAATTTTGCTGCTAATATTAATTTATTTATTGCTTTTTAATTTATATCATTTTAACAATATATGTCCTAAACAGTTTTTAATGTGATCTTCTCGTATTTTCTTTTCAAGAACTTTCAGAGCGAAAGTGTGGTAAAAATGAAGTATTCAGCACTTGCAAGATAGATTGCCCACCACAATCTTGTGAGAGTATCTACAGTTCGTATATATGTGATCCAGATCGTAAATGTACACCAGGTTGCGACTGCATAGACGGTTATCTCAGAGATGCTAATAATACTTGCATACATAATGAAAAATGCCCACCAGGTAATTATGAAAAAAAAAAATTACAGTCTTTCAACACATTACTTACTTACTTCCAGCTGCGCTACAACTCTTTGTGGGTCTTGACTTTTTTCACGATTTTCTTTCACCAAAATACGCTCCCTCACGTCCTTCTCGATTTTGAAATTTATTTATATATTTAAACTTTATTGCACAAAATAAAAAAGAAACAAAACAAATCATACGGAGAATGCTACGTGGGTGCAAATAGTAATAGTAATAAAGAAATTACTTTCTTTAATTACATACATATATATTTAAATTTGATATATATAAAAATACACGATACTTATAGTACAATATGGAAATATAGATGTAACTATATAATTATATGCAGTAATACATAAAACCCCGCAGTGACGGCAAAAGAATTAGAGAGAAAACCGGTACGATGTCAAAATTTATACAATATTGTCTATCGACCGCTTTTTTGATGTGCTAAGCTTAGCTTAGTAGAAACTGCTATCAACATATTAAATAAATAATTTCAAATGATGGACAATTATTCCTAATTTATATTATTACAGCTCCAATAACAAAAAAAAGAAGTCCATACTGATTGCAAGATTGTATGTCCACCACAAACTTGCGTGGAACTGTATATAAAAATCGCCTGCATAAAAGACCCTCCATGTGAATCCGGTTGTGATTGTGTTGAAGGCTATCGACGAGATGAGAACGGCAAATGCATACCAACTAACAAGTGCCCGGGAGGTAAGAGGATTTATGTCAGAAATTCAGATGAAAACTATAAAATATTTGTTCCTATTAATGATCAAAGAAATTAACAGAATTTAGAATTATTTTATTTTGCAGTTTCTAATACACTCTGTGGTTTAAATGAGACTCGTGTTGATTGTGCCTACCGGTGTCCCAGCCAAAATTGTCCAGCAGATGACAGTCTTATACAAATAGCTTGCAAGCCTGGATGGCCATGTTCTCCTGGATGTGCGTGCAAAGACGGTTATCGAAGAATAAGTGATGATGATGATACTTGTGTTTTAGCTTCTGATTGCCGTGAGTTTGATAATGCAATTATATAAAATTCTGAATTAATTTAATAATCCATAGAGTCCTACATACATGCTATGTAGTATTTTCTTTTTTTCTTACTTATTATAATTGTAATATAATTTGGTTGATAACCATTTGATCTCAATTGCAGCTCGAGTAGAATGCACCAGACCTAACGAAGTATGGGATTCTTGCTCTTCAGATTGCCTAGATAAGAAATGTAATGATGATCAACAAAGTAATTGTGAATCGTCAGGTTGCGTACCTACATGTGTTTGTAAGAAAAATTTCTGCAGAGATTACGATGATAATTGCGTCTCAACTAAACATTGCGGTAACGGTAAGTTTCTGATCTTCTTGACAGATCAATTCCAAAAAATAAATATTAAATTCATTTTTAAATAGATGGAAATAGTGCCTAAATTATTCGTCTCAGATTACTGCAAACTGCAAATTGCATACTGTATTTTAACTTTCTTTTTTCATTGAAAATATAGGTTCTACCTCTACATCTCAATCGGCATCACATTCGAGCAGTTCTATTTCATCGTCTTCCTCCACCTCATCATCAAGTTCTTCTTCATCGGCTTCGTCTTCAGGGTCAAGTATAGCATATAAGTAATTTTCCTAGTCTATATTACAAGTCTACAATTATGCTGCATTACAAACAAATGAATATTTTAATGTATGTACTTATTATTTATTATCATATTAATTTTGTATTCTTGGATACATACATCCATACACCGCGTTATTTATCGCTATTTATATACTAGATATTATTTATGAAAAGATCTGTCTAACAAAACATAATTCTAACGATTGATTCCAATCGGCCAAAAAATATCCCATGGAAAAATATACAAACAAAAAAATATATAGAAAAAGGCACACGATTCTTTTTTATCACTCGATTTTAGATATTTATTTTATTTAGTATTGAGAAATTCAAAAGTATCTTATTCCGTATACCTACTATATTACAGACCGTGTGAAAACTTTTCGTTTGAAAGGGTATATCCTGCCAACTAAGCACTTTCAAAATGTATTCCAAACTGTTTGCGTGTGTAAGATAGGAATTTAATCAGGGTTCGATTTTCTGGTTCCAGGAAGCCGATGATTTATTAGTTTCAATCGGCTTAGCTCGTAAACCCACAACTTGATGACTCCAACTTTGAAGGGCGTCCATTATTGTTATTGGACTTTGCCATTCAAAATGTAGCATTATACAAGAATCTTTGAATTTAGCTTAGCTCATCTTCGCGCGTTCCAGGTTTTATTCAGGGCTATGACGCCGCGAAGCCCAGGGTCAGCATAAAAATACATCTTAAAATTTTTAAGACCGGCCGTCTGCCTGACGTTAACCCTCCTTGATAATGCTATTGTCCCTTAGTCGCCTCGTACGGCCGATATAGAGAGATATAGAGATAATTTAGTCTTAACTCATGATTAGTGTCAAATCCTGGAAACTGTTACTTCATTTTGATCAAACACATGATGTTAATTAAATACCTTAATCGATTCGTTTGAGTTGTAGTTGAAACATATTGTAGGCTATATTGATAATGGTATTATTAATTTACTAACACAATTTACTGTTTGATCTGGTCATACACTAAGTATATACTTAGAAGCGTAATTTTATTGCAAATATTTATTTAAATTGTGTTATTAATAAACTGGAAATGTAAATTTGAAAATATATATCCTTATCTTTTTCTTGTAATCAACACCGAACCAGTAGGTTAAGAAAAATGTTTTTAATTATCCTAAAATAGTAAATATACCAGATATAAAGAAGTTTTAACATTATATCTTAGGGAATATCTACAATTTCTCTGGTCAAGCTAATTAATTAATCTTTGGAAATATTTAACGACACCTCTTCAGTCCATTCGCACAATACCTAACTCAAATTTTCGAAGTTGTTAAACTTTTAGCGCGTAGAACTAAACTTTACTGAATCCTTAAACATAAAGACAATTCTCCACCCACCCACAAGCTAAAATATTCATCTACCCCCAAACCTGCTTATTGGTATTAACCGAAATCTTATTTTTAAAATAATGCATATTAATCACACAAGTACGCCATATTATCTAGACAGGTGTGCAGGTCAAAGTCAACTACAAAGTTGACTGGTGCAACTCACGCAAAGAATACTGTGAGCCTAAATAAAGACTTCACTAAACCTTCGGAAGATTCTTAATTAAAACTAATTTGTTAAACACATGTGACATATCAGCGGAGATAATCCGAGCCGAATCACACTGGTCTTACGAATAGTCTTCTAAAAAAGTCCACGATCTTGGTCGATTGTGAGTGATCCCTATTTTAATTCTGTCTCTTATCTGAGCATGTTCCCAGTTGCTTCCTCAGCCGTTGAGCGTCGAAGCCCAGGGTCCACTTTCCTACATTTCGTCTCCACTTAGCACGGTCGTTGTCCCTGGTTTACAGACCAATGTGTGCACCAGTGTGTGATTTTTCATTATTAAATACATAATATCCTAAACTTGGATTGCATGTCTTACATTCAGTATATTCTCAGCACAGTAATGGAATACCAGCCTATAATTGACATTTTAATATTCGCCTGTCAGTTTGAATCAAATTTCGAAGTAATCTTCGCATTATTTAAGTTTTCTTGTGAATGTAAAAGATTTAGTACCTGTCCGCTAAGAAATTCATAGAGTCAGACACAGGGGGATCGTTCTAGCCGACAAACTTTTTTTCATTTCTCTTTCACTTATACTGACCTGTTATACGAGATTTTTATTTTTTATGGAACGGTGCTAATAATTTATTTATTAAAATACCAAAGCAGGTTTACGTAGCTCAGCCATTTTTTTAATTAAATTTTATAGCAGAGATTTAACGGTTGAACGCTACAAGGAGAGATTTTTCACGTTATTATTACCATGATTATATCGAATATAATATATATTTCATTAAAAAACGACATATATCTTTTCACTAATTGGCCGGGAACAAAATAAAATTAATAAGTATACTATTTCTTCGCCCTCGTTAAAGTATATTAGAAAAATGCTTTTTGACTCCACGATCCGTGATGTAACAATACATCACTGTCATACAAGCTCCATATAATATTTTGTTTTTGACATTAGAAAAAAGAAGAAGATTTGACTAATTGTTAGTCTGCCGCTGATAATACAAAATGGCGTAATTTGCATTGTTGTGCGCAAGTTAAATTTGACTGGAGCAACCGATCCTAAAATTATTATAATAAAAATATAAACAGGAGAGCGGATACAAAGCTCAGTCGCTCTATAGCAGAGGAAGGAACCAAGAACGCCTTCAGAGGAGACAAAGAGTAAAGTTACGCAATACTCACTTATTTTCCTTGGCACGTTTCTTGAGAATAATCTTACTATTCTAGATAACGAATAATGCCCCGGAGACCCTGAGAGCAGACATGATGCGCCAATCAATCAATCGAAACGAGCTGTCAATAGTTTCGTCAAACTGAACATTCAGATATAAATGCTATAAACTATTCAGGCCAACTAAAAACTTTTACTGAACGATTCAAATGCAGCGCAGTTCAATTTAGGAATCTGAAATGAATCGCATTAATGTTAAAAATCAACTTGATTGTATGAATTTGTGTGGCAGATCAGTTTAGATTCTAAAATCGTTAATATGTAATCAAATATCGTTAATATGTATTGATTAGTATGTCTGTCCATCTAAGCATTCCAAATAATTATAACGTCAAATTTTAACGAAATAAAAAAATTCTTAAAATTGTAAATCATTTCGAAATAACCACTTCTGAAAAGAAATGTTTGATAGAAACACATTTAAAATTATCGAAATTTATAACATTGAAATTTTATCAAAAACGGGGTGGACTGATTTCCTAATGAGAAAAATTTCCTGGTCACCTGACGGTCATAAAGTCCCTAGTTCACACAGCAAAGGGAGTTTGGAAACGATTATACAACCAATACAGGGTGTTACAAAATAACTGTAAATATACGAAGTGGTAAGACATGCTACCAAATGCTGTTGGGTAAACAATAACTTTCACATTTCTAAGGTAACAAATTATTTGTTAGACAAATTTAAAAATTCCCGACATTCAATATTCATTTCTTTACTTTGATTTTTTTACTTTTTAATAAGTAAGTAATGAAACAAATCCAAACGATCTTGTCTGACATTTCCTTAACCACCATGAAAACGTAGTTCCTAACTACATAATTGGTTAGGAAAAATGTTTTTCGTCCAACTGTAATTGGCTTCGGCCAATGTTTGTGTGTTCTTGGTTATTTGTCTTATTTTCTATCTTTGTCCCCCCATCATCTATCTCTGTCTAGGCAAGTTTTTCCGTTTGCTAAATGAGTTACGGTTGGGTTGATAAGTTTATTGATTGGATGATAATCAAAAATGGAGCGGCATTTAATAGAGTGAATCAAAAGGCCAAGGTCAATTAGAATTTTTATCTTCAAACAAATACATTATTATAAGATTTTTCAGTCTTGCATTTCATTTCCACAGAATCATTCGCTTCTACAGATTTCCGCGATTCCTGAAACAAATTTTGTAACATATTTTATTCAGTCATATCATAAAACAAATGTTTTACCAAAAAGGTAAGTTCAACCAATCAATCTTTTCAGTTTTGTCTCCCAAGAGCTTCGATGTAAAAACACATTTTTACTATGTCAAACCCACACTAACGAAATTTCAGGTACACCAAATTTCACATATATTTATATCAATAGAAATATGTTTTCATTTTTCGTTTTATTTAGATCATCATCGTCATGGGGTGCCATCTTCGAATTGAAGTTTGGAGATCATACGGAAACTTTCGCGACTGGGCCGCTATTTTCAATTGGTTGTATCTAAGTCCGGTCCAATCCTTTATGTTATCAAACCACTTTCGTCGAGGGCAGGAGATCCTAACTAAACTAAAACTAGTTTATTTAGATAAATGGATATTAAGTAATGTAGAATTAAAATTGTATACTCACAACAATCAACAGGAAGGACACATTTCCCCCGTTGTTCATGGTAGACATATCCGGTCTTGCAATCACAGCTGTTGTACCGACAACCTGTCAGGCAAGTCTTGTTGACCTCCTGGTGGTCTGAACATGTGTTGCCGCAGTGGTTGCCGCAACCTTCCGTTGCATTGGCGTCGCCACCGCAGCTGGCTATAAGCAAATAAAGTAAAATTAGTAACTGAAAAAATAAACACGACTGTTTGTTTTTATATTTTCACGTTTGTTACTTTGAAAAAAAATAACAAATAAACATAGTACCTACTAAAAAATAGATGCGTAGGAAGGCGGATCTATCCTAGAAAGTTCAATTCATAAATGCATTATTTACAAAAAACACAACTTGTAATAAAAAATTGTAAGTAAAACAACAAGCACAAATTATCGAAGATGGAATGATCGATGAAAGACATTGCCAAATAATGTAGGTAGTTTTTTTTTGCAAAAATCACCTTCTTGACACAAGCTTAGTTAGATTACAAGCTTTAAATAAAATCTTATAATAAAATAATGACGTAAAACCCTAACAAAATATAGCTAGGTATCTTGTTATGTCATTGACATATTGCATATTATGACGTACATTATATATTTTCCTATCCAATAAATTAAAGTATTTTAATGTCGTGGCTGATGGTATAGGTCATTCATAATTTTATTTATTTACTTATTTATTGTTAAGAACGTATGTCAAAGCATAATTTAAAAAAAAACAGGTGATTGATATAAATTAGCTACTAAGTTCCTTAAGTGTTCCTTAGTCCCCTCGTACGATATCTACTGGAGTAATGTAGTGATTATATTCTATTATATATGACTACGCTAATGGCTCTATCATTGGTCTCATTTAGGTCCTCAATTCATACTAATCAATATATAAAAAACTCTTGCGTTACTGAGTGACTGACTAATAAACAACGCACAGCCGAAACTACTGGGCAACTGGGTAGAAAGCTGAAATATGGTGTGTGTATGTTGTGTGTATGGTGGGTTCCTAGGACAGTGTAAGGGAGCACTAAGAAGGGATTTTCTGAAATTCCCACTGGAAACGGATTTTTATTCACACATGAAGCTGTGGGCAAAAGCGAGTATTATTATAAAAAGAAAAAGATTTGTATTTTTGTTTGTAATAAAAAAACTCAAACACTACCGGGCCGATTATCATGAAATTTGGCACATAGATAGACGAAACATCGTATTTTTATTACATACCTAATATACAATTTATTATTCGGTCAATGCAATCTATAATACACGTTTACTCACGGCATTCAGCCTTTGGAATGCACACGCCCCCAGCTTCCCTGACATAGCCGTCGACGCAGACACATTCCGGCTTGCAGAGCCCCGTAGCGCCCGAGCAAGGGATAGGATACCCAAGGTCTTCACAGGTCTTTGGGCCGCAGTGCGCGCATTCCACTTGCATTTCATTCACTTCACATGCTGAGCGCTTCACCACTGGATCGGGAAATTTGTGTTTAGAAAATGGCTTTGGTTCGTGTTTGAAAAACTAGGTAGGTTAGGTACCTACTTTCCATATAAAGGCTGACTAAACGGTCAATATGTTTGGGAGAGTTAAAAAAATGTTTTTTTTTTAATGTACTTGTTTGGGTAACTACCCAAATTATTGATCACAAAATACCTACAGGGCAACTGCCCTGTAGGTATTTTGTGATCAATAATTTTGGTGAATCCGCTGGTATATTTTGAAATATATGCTTTGTAATTTAGGTTCATAAATATTAAAGAATTCCTAGGTGCCATGAAAAGTAACAAATTAAATGAAAACAACAGTGAAATTAAAACAAAAATAATAAGCTATATGTTTATATTGTATAAAATAATATAGAAAATACTTAAGTAATGTAAACTAAAAGTTTCTTACCTTCACTTTGAATGAAATACATCCAAAAAGTAAATATTAATGGAACAACAATTTTGGACATATTTAACACGACTGTGTCCAGCGAGGGTCCAACTCAAACTGGACTATTATCAATTTTGTAACGTTTTCTCTCAATTTTCCTTGTGGATTCATGCTTTGATTCATGATTAGTGGTTCACTATATTTCCTCAGCAGTCATCCTCAAGGTAAAGGTCGACTCACACAGACTACATTCTGTGTTCTATCCATTAATTGATTATTGTATTTTGAATCTTTATTTTTTTAATAATACCTATTCATTTTAACGCAACGAACGTGAATTGCTTTTATTTTTCTATCTATCTATTCTCTTTCTATTCTCTTGTAGGTAGCCTTACATACACGGTCGGTCAATGCAGACGTTGGCCGCCCTTATGGAGTCTAGGCAACCGAGTTGTGATTGTCAAAGTATGAAAAATTGAAAATAATATATGTCAAGTATTAACATCCTATGTTATTTATTTTCCACTCCGGAATCCTCCACACTTTCTTTTATTCTTAGGCTCAACCTAACAGAATAATAAAACCTTTTTATAATAATAAAGTAACTTTAATTTATCGTACCTACTATAAGTACTTTTGGACCGCATTTTAGGTTTAGCATACTTTGACTTTGTATTCGTTGCTCTCTTTACCACATTGCAGATATACTTACGTATAAATAAACATAACATAATTAATAAACAGATATACGGAGATTTTGAAATGTTGGGTACATTAACCTATTACATTAGATGCACATAGTATCGATACCAGTGTCATACTGCCTACTCGTCACTTTCATGGTTATAATAATATAGTATCATTGAGCTAAGCCATGAGGCTTAACTCAATGATACTATATCATTATAACATTATTACTAGATACATATATAAATAAACATTCAAGTACCAATTTAATATAAAAATATCATGAGCTAACCAGGAATCGAACCCGCGACCTCTAGTGTGCCAGTCCGGCATGATGACCATAACACTTCGATGTTTTTACAATAACCGCGTGATGCGCGTGACCAATTAATTATCCTCAACCTCAGCGCTTGAATAGTAATTTTAGAGTAGGTTGCATCAGTCAACTTCGACGTTAACTTCAACTCGCGCGCCGCCGTCGTTTAGACAAAATGGCACACACTGCGTATTTCTGTACAGGACACCACAGTTAACGTCAAAGTTGACTGGTGCAAATGACTTTTAGTTGTAATTAACATGAAGCAATATTGGAGTTGCAATTTTGATAAATCTACAACAATGTTGTTCTGAACACCTTTATTGAAAATACAGTTGAAAATAAAGCGTTTATTATGATTAAACTATCATAACAGACAGGCGTCATTCAAGACCAAACTCCGAGATTTTAATGATATACAAATATAAATGACTATAGTGCACAGATAAAAAAAACATAAGTCATTTACAGTACAATTTTAATATTCCTGTAGGAGCGCAAAATTTCTACCAATGCACAGAAGATACAACACAATACATAGAAAACTACTAAAAACATTATATTCGTAACAAAGTTACGCGACTTTGGTTGTACTAAATAGGAACTACAGATGGACAGAAAGTCTATTTTTGCAATGCGATGCAATTGATAAGGTATTGCGACCTTTCATTGATTGGATTTCCTTATGGTGCGAAGGCGAAGGCTGAACAGGCGAAAAATACCTGGTGTCCTCACTGAGTGATGGAATGCAGTACGACACGATGCGAGTAATGCAACGCTCTCTCTCTGATATCCGAATGTTTCCGATTGCGTTTAAGGCTGTGATGCTGCGAAGTCTGATGTCAGCATAATTATAATCTTGAAATTTTGGAGATTTGTGTGTGGTCAAACCTGATTGGAAATGATATTGTAGCCTATGAGATGCTCAAGCTATATTCATTTGTCGCCTCATACGATTGCCACGGCAGGATATGGAGTGGTCATATTCTGGAGCGACCACACGTGTAAAAACTATTACGATTACATCACCGGCCACGCGTCGCGCTGCTTTGTCGCATATTTTCAGCACAGCTAGGACGCCTGGATCGCGTGTTCACAATACTGAATTGTTTGATTTAATCGTACAATTGTTCAATTTGATAGATCACAGTAAATTACGTACTGACTGGTCACTTTCATGGTCATTTAACATTCATAGTAAAGTTGACAAAATGTACGTTGTATCTTGGTTTCCCATTATCAATTTATTATACTTAATCATTCTAGTTTATGAGCCACATCAATTAGATATAGATTTGTGACTAGATCCAAGACATGATAATTTATTACTAATTCATAATTTTCATATTCATCAATAGGTGAATTTATATTTGCCTTACATATTACAAAAACAAAATCCTCTGCCGTATCTGTCTGTCTGTTAGCGATAAAGTCAAAAACTACCAGGCGGATTTTTGTACGATTTTATAATCAATACATACACTACGTATTGATGAGATTCCTAAAGAAAGTTTCGGTGTACATAATTTAATATTATGTTTTACCCGAGCGAAACAATGACGGGCCGCTAGTATATATAGATATAGTAATTACTTAAGAATTTTTCTAGAATTTCGAAGAGAAAAAAATACATTTACTTAAAGTTTCTTTTCGAATAAATTCCTGTCTATTGTAACAAATACGAAAACCGCCACATTTTTAAAATTGTTAGGGTGAGTTGCACCATCAAATTTAACGTTGATTTTAACTGGCGCGCCGCTGACGTTTATACAAATTGGTGTACATTGCGTTTTTCTGCGCAGGTCGAAGTTAACGTCAAAATTGACTGGTGGAACACATTCTAATAGTATTTGAATAGGAAATAGTAAGGAAAGCCAAGTCTAACCAAGTCTAGGTATAGGTTAGTCTAGGTCAGTTCCAGTTCAAAGTCTAGATTAGTTAATATAGGTTCTAATATTTCTATTTCAAGTATAGAAACAATTTTTCACATCGGAGACTACTTCAATTTTGAAATTCGAAAGCATTACACAAAATGTAGGCAGCTTTGTGTGTGCATCCGCTATCTGATGAAATAAATCCAAACGAGGTGCATCCGACGGCAAAGAGACCATGTTTCGAGCTTCAATGGAATCACATTTAGGTAATCGCAAATTCCTAAGCAGATGGACAGGACTGGGTAATGTTAGCATAAAAGAGAAAACAACATTTTGAGGGGTTTTTAGAACTTTTGTTGTATTTTGACGACCTCGGTGGCGCAGTGGTAAAGTTCTTGCCACTGAACCGAGAGGTCCCGGGTTCGATCCCCGGTCGTCATGATGGAAAATGATCTTTTTCTTATTGGCCCGGGTCTTGGATGTATATCTATATATGTATTTGTTATAAAATATAGTATCGTTGAGTTAGTATCCTATATCACAAGTCTCGAACTTACTTTGGGGCTAGCTCAATCCGTATGTTTTGTCCTAATGTATATATTATTTATTATTTTGTAAACTTCTATAAAGATAGCACAGATTAAAAATAAAAATAATTTTTCATGGCTTGGACTTAGTGTTACTACTAATTGTTTGCTATTAGTTATATTGTAAATTACGTTGCTTCATAAACTAAACATGTTACAATACAATGTTAAAATTGCTATACTACACACAGTAGTTATAATAAAATATAATAAGTCAACTATTTTCAGGATAACATCTATCTGTTGTTGAGAGAGGATTACGGCAACAATGTCAGAGAAAATATACCTAGGGACTAACTGATAAAAGATATAAACAGAGATATAAAAAAACGCTGTACTTTACTAGGAAGTAGGTTATTACCCATAAAGTCGTTGATGAGTATGGCGTGGCTGAGAAAATATGGTACAAGCTTCCTTGAAATGAATTATTCTTGTAATCAACCATTTTCTTTCTCATTGTTGCTTATTTGGGACATGAATAAAATAATATAACAGACAAAAAGTGCACAATGATATATAAAATATACTTTTTCATGTTATACCCAGTTTTAAAAAGTATTTGAAAGTAATTTTCAACTTCTAAAAATCAGGATAAAATATACAGGGTTACTGGTATCTAAAGCATAACCCTCCAAAGGCGCATAAGGTATACAGAGACTAACATCTTTTGTTCTACGACTTTTGTCTAAATGTAATAAATACAAAAATGTTCCTTTTTTTTTTAGTTTTCATGTCGTTTTTATAAAACCTTACCTCCATGTTCGATTCCTCTACATAACGCTACTGTATTGTCTCGTGTAGCTTGGCACATACATAGAGTTAAGATATGTAGAATCGCAAATTAGTTTTTTTTTATACGAAAAAAAAACTACGAAACACGAAAAGTCTTAGAATAAAAGTTGCTTGTTTTGATGTACCCAAATACCCTGCCTATACATTACATTGCCAATCTATGGGACGTTAACATAACAATTACAGCAGATTCAATATTTATGAGTACGTAGATACCGCTACTAAATGTACCTGTATTTTCAATAACCAATTTAATTTCAAATATGGCGCATTTTATAATACCAGGGCCATAATTGCAATCAATATAATCTGATAGCAATCAATACACAAACGAATTAAAAGCGCACAATACAATGCTTCATTCGAATTTTAAACTGGGTCGTTACATTGCATCAATGAAATCAAAGATGGCGGCTGAAAATTCTACTCAGCGCTCTCCCGATATGAAACTTTATTATGAGATGGAAGTTTTTAATAATCCCTCGTGACAAGCGTCCGACTTGAATCACTCTGTCGTAAATTTCAAATGCATTTTTAACTAGCTGCGTTTTAACTCAATGGGAAATTTTGAACAAAATGAATTTGTGCTGTATGGCTTAGAACTAATTCCTTGGGTTTAATAGAATACAATATTTCGTACAATTTTATGACGTGAAGTCAAAAAGTATATAACTTCTGTTCAATCTTAAAACGATAATCTTCAAACGATAAATATTAGGTACTGCACACACGCGCAAAATGGGTGAATTTTTTTTTCATCCATATATCATTTTACAAGATATGAATTTTATCCAAAATGGACAAAATTCATATCTTTCACTGGTATTAATTATGTGTGTATTATGCAATTTTAGTTAATCTTGTTTAAAATAGGATAAGTTAAAATTAATAAAACAAATATTAAATGAAAACAAATGGTATAGAAGCTTCACCTAAACTTAATTTGTACTAAACTAAATTTAACAAGAAGAAAATATACACTACATAGTCTGAAATCTTATTTGAACCTTATTTAGTTCAGAAATATTTTTGAAAAATTCTTGAAATGGAAAAGGCTACACAGTTAACCTTCCTTTTAAATTTTATTGTTAAAGTAGTTAAATAGATGAGAATAAATTTAATGGCCTGCAATATTAACAATTCATAATAGCATTTACAATTGGGACTACTCTAAAATTCGCGTTGCAGAACAAGCACTAAATTAAAACACTGTTGATACAGAGAAATGTTTGTGAATTTTTTTGCCAAGCTTTCTGTAGAAAAATAACTGCATTTATTGTGTAGAAGTCTATTAATGTAATATTAAATTTTGCAAGAATGTTAATTAATTGTTATCAAAAAGGATACTATAAGAAAATACTTGAAAACGAAGTGCTCACGAATCTTTTTCATCGTTAGTTGCATGTGATATTTAATTGATGATGATTGATTTTCATATATATTTATATAAATTTTTCAAATATAGGTTGAAATGGAGAAGGCAATGGCAAATCACTCTATTATTAGTGCCAAGAAAGTTATTGTGTGTGTTTCATGCCACGTAATGACCACGATCCTCAGCCATGAGGAATACCTCCATAAAGTCGCCTCGGATAGAAATAAAGTATTTCATTTTATCTGGATAGATCTACATTCATATTTTTAGTCATGCGCTGTAACTTTGCGAAATGCTGTGATCATATCAGATCATCATAGTTTAAACACATCTTTCTCTATAACGTCGTTACTTTGTGACAGTATAGTTCATAATAATTCAGAGCCCAGGCTACCGCAATTATTCGCATAATTGCACCATTAACGTTTAAGCATGATTCCGAATTTAAAATTCAGCAGATTAATACACATTTTTCGACATTTACTTTTTTACATTTACAACAACAAAGTACTGCTGAAAGGTGAGTAATTTAAATTTAGAACGTTATAAATAAAACATTCTAAATTGAAATTTATAATTTTGTGCCTATTTTTACAGCAATGTGTGCAAGAAAAAATACAAACAAGAGTATTCTAATCCAATTTTAAAAATTGTTACTAACGAGAGGAATTTTATGTAATTTGATTTACTGTCACTCTTAACTATTTAAAAATATAATTTAAAACACTGCAAACTTGTAATAATGGTACTTAATGTACTTCATGTATTACAAGCACTTACGGTACATTTGGCCAAATTAGCTATTCGTCCATTACAAATGCGGGCGCACGCATCACTTGGCACGTTTGTGCTATAAAGCCCTTCCAGCCCCACGGCACAATGCATTTCCTAACATAATAATTGTAATATTACTGTATATAATTTTTAGACAAATGTCTTGCTGCGTCCCGGGTCATCGCTCCCGTGGGAATTTCAGACTAAAAAGTACGCTGTGTTATTTCCAGGTTGTATTCTACCCATGTACCAAATTTCGTGACAATCGGACGAGTAGATTTAGCGTGAAAAAGTCACAAACATGAGTGTAGGATGTATTTGCATTCACACAAACTTTTTCATTTATAATGTTAGTAGGATAATTATCCAGGATAAATATCGGATACGGGATAATATCGTTCACAATAAATAAAAAATGAAATAAAATTAATTCCCGTCATATTTTTGTTTTAACTATAACATTATAATAATATATTATTTTTGCAATAATCTCCAACATGATTGACTGTTACAAAAACATTTTCCGTCCTCATAGTTATTCATTCGAATTTGAGCTCTAGCAAACAGAACATACATTCTAATATTAACCGACAATAGTATTCGAGAAAATTACTGTTTTGATTTGATTAAGTGGCAACACTAAATAACTGGAAGCACTGCGGTTAGATTCTGTTTTGAGATAGTGATATATATGGCAGTAATCTTTGATTCTGTTTAACTTGCTTTATTTCTCTCCACCTTCTGTTCTTGTTGATAAAACATAAATCAATTCATTACTCAATTATTCTGTCGTGTAGTGTTTGTTACCTTTGACCTTCTTTCGCGTTAAAACGAAGATTTGCATTTAGGTTGTTTTGGTATGTAGATAGTTAAAAAACTGGAATGTTATCTTCTTTTTCCGCTGTCAAAAATCCTACTTATATTATAAATGCAAAAAAATGTTAGGATGTATGTGTGTATGTTTCTTACTCTTTCACGCAAAATCTACGGGACTGATTATTATGAAATTTGGTATACGGGTAAAATATAACCTGGAATAACACTTTTTATCTTTTTGGATCTAGCAAAGGCTTTTGATACGGTTTCGATTCCCCTGCTCCTGCAGAAACTGGAGGCCATGGGAATCAGAGGAGCTCAATTGGCTATATTTGAGAGTTACCTGTCAGGGCGAACACAACGAGTTAAGATTGGCTCTTATGTAAGCGTGGACGAACCCGTTACTTTTGGAGTCCCCCAGGGTAGTATACTGGGACCTACTCTTTTCCTCGCTTACATAAATGATCTTTGCAATTTACTCCTTCAGAATGGCAGGATCATCACTTACGCCGATGACACAGTACTTTTGTTTACTGGAATATCCTGGACAGACACATATAGTTCTGCACAGGTGGGTTTCAATATAGTCCGGAACTGGTTAAACAACAATTTACTTACTCTTAATTTAGAAAAAACTAAGTATATTCAATTCTCCATCCAAGATTCTAGTCATCTAAGGAACCTCGATCTTAAATTATTTGCCAATGATTCACAATCAAGCTACACTATCGAACACACAAATAGCATAAAATATCTCGGGATAATCATAGATAAAAATTTAAATTTTAAACAATACATAGTTATTTTATCTTCTCGGGTACGTAAGCTCATTTATATTTTTAAACAGTTAAGGCACGTTGCAGATGTTGACACCATAAAAATGGTTTACTTCGCGTTATGCCAATCAATATTGACGTACTGCATCATCTCATGGGGCGGAGCTGCAAAAACGTACTTCTTACGAGTTGAAAGAGCACAAAGAGCTATACTTAAGGTTTCATGGTTTAAGCCATTTCAATTCTCAACAGAAGAGCTTTACAAAGTCACTAAGTTATTGACAGTGCGGCAACTGTTTATACTTCATACCGTAAATAAGCAACATTCTTTGACTCCCCTCATTGGCGAAAATGTTAGACGCAACCATCTAGTAGCAAAATCAAAACTTTTTAACACTAAATTTAGTCACAGATTTCTGTGTTTTCTAGGGCCTTACTTATACAATAAGCTTCACAAATCGCTATCTATCCACCACTTAAACACCTTCAAAATTAAATATATTTTGGTGGAATGGTTACAAAAACTTAATTATGAAGAGACAGAAAATTTACTTCAAGTTTTACAATAAAAATCAGTAAATAATTGTAACACTTAAATAAATACTTTCTGAAATCGTAATCTCACATCTACATTTAAATTGACACCAATACATGACATCTCACGCCCCTTTCAAGTAAACTGCCTACTTAGCGTAACAGCGTTACATAAGCATTCACAATCTACTATTATTATATTTTCTAGTTTAGGAACTTCAATATTGTATTAGCACTGTTTTTAGTTGGGTACTTTCAATATTTTTTCACTAATTAAGAGGCGGGGCCTGATGACTTGTAGGACAGGTTTATACCTAGTACAAGCGTCAGCTCCCACAAACTCAAGTTGTTCAATTGTACCTCAATATTGTCAACTAGTATTAAGCAATCTTGTTTGTGGAGAGAAATAAAGATATATTATTATTATTATTGTTTCTCCTCTTTTGGAATTCACGGCACTAAGTCCGGTCCTTTGAGAGGCTTGCGTGGGGATATGGATCCAACACGTAGAGGCCCTTTGGAGAGTTTTGATGTTGTGTAGGTCTCCCGCCAAAACCCGCTCGCGGATATATCAATAAAATGATATGCCCATGAGCAGGTCTCGGCGGGAGTGTGAACTATTGCAGAATAATGGATAGAAGTACTGGTCTATAGAATGAAATTTGGATGAACTGAGAATGGGCTATTGCAAAGAGTTCGGTCACCTGCCATAATCATGATAACTGACTATTCAGTGGCAGGTGGTGACTCGCCGCTCACTGGATGGGCCCCTCAAATCAGTCGCCGCGATTGGCGACAAAGGGGCAACATTGGCGTGGGCGGCTAAGGGTGTAGAGAGGTGAGTCTGCGGGGCGCGAAATCATGGTGATCCAGTCAGACGCCCCCGGCGTTATGACATTTTACACTTCCACCCTTCGAGCATATAGCTCTCGCGACTCCACTCTGGCCGGCCGGTGAAGGCAAGCCAGAGGTAGGGGTTCTGTTACCTCTCGGTTTCCACTCCGACCTTGGGGAAGGAAGGCGGAGGTGAGGAACAGGGTCCTCCCCTGGGAGCACTCAGGTCCGTGGGGTCGCTACTCCCCAACAGCTCGCCACAAGCTGCCCTGCGGGCTTTATTATTATTATTATTATTATCCTGAAATTCCAACAGGAGCGAAGTCCCGGAGCGTAGCTAGTAGCTAGTACTTTATAAAATTGTGTAAAAATCTTTTATTGGTGAACATAACCAATGAGAGGCACAACTACACAATACAAAAAAATGATTTCTTCATATTAGGTGAGTATGATGGTGGTGTGTGGTTCCGCCCTAAAATGGGAATACTTCATATCTTCCCGTGGATGTCGTACGAAGTGACTAAGATACCTGCAGTTGATAGGCAACAATAACATTCCCAAGGAGAATTGACGTCAGGCAGGCAATTTTTAAGGGTATTTTTACGCTCCGGGCTTTGCGGCTTCACAACTCCGAACGCCGAATAACATCCATGCAGAGATGAGGTGAGTAAAGTATGATTATCTTCCGGCTTGAAATAGAAGTTTATAAAAACAATTAATAATAAAAGTACAAGTTAAGCTGAACGAAGGTAAACTACGTTTTTTTGTCGCCAAGGATTTGTTAAAAGTTTCGAAAAAACTAAAACTACCTCGCTCCAGGCGGGCCGGCGCAGCTCGCAACTAAAAAGTTGCTTACAATTTTTCTCCGTGTTACTTTTTCTTTTCTCGTGCCTCTGTTACTATGAGACACTCTTAAATTGAATTAAGGAGTGGTGATTTATTTATATTTTTAAAACCTTTCATTTAAGTGTGTATTTTCGGGCGGAATATTGGAAGCAGATATCTTTAACCGATTGAGCTGATTTTTTAACATGTTTATTTTGTATGACAATGTATTATTAAAATATGCATGAACTGATGGTGCACCCAGGAACCGCTCCAGACGCGGAAACTCCGCAATTACAGTGTCAGACAATAGATCCAATGACCGACTATAGCGAAAGTGATATCGCAGACTGAGTGCGTCAAGCACTACGACTAAGGGCTCTTTCTTTTTTGAGCCTTTCAATATAAATCATATGTATAAAAATATTTTTCAAAACACATAATATAGCTAAGCTCCAAAATTGCAGAATATACTTATTTATTAACGTCAACAGTAAAAAGTGAAGGTATTACTCAAACATTCGTGCTTTATCTCATTTTGCCAAATCCAGGTAACATTTGGTTGTGTTGTTTTAGGCCCATCTCTTTTGCGAACTCCGAAAGAGGCAGCAATTAAAGAGTAATTAGTCAAATACTCTTACTCCTGCAGTATAAAATTCTTAACATTGCAGTAAAAATAAATTAATGTATTTTTTATTGTCGGTGAAAAGAAAAACAAAATGACGTTTTTTATTTAAAGGCTGTCTAAAGTAATTAAAAGTAGCACAACCAAATTATAATATCTCTAAATTGTTACATTAGTATTATATATATGTTGTACAAATCTAGAATACAATAATCAAATAAGTTCGTATAATTGTTCGGGTCTAGAAAAGAAGTGGCCATTTGAAGTCCTTCGAGATTTAGGTAAGTAATTATCTATACTATTATTATAAAGAGGTAAGCGTTTGTGAGTTTCTGTGTTTGTATGTTTGAGGCGGGTAATGTCCGAAACTACCGAATTTTTTTCACCATTAGAAGGGTACATTATCCAAGATTGCTATAGGCTATATTTTATCTCAAAATTCTTACGGAAGCAAAACCTCAGGCAACATCAAGTTTATAATAAATCATAGGTGTACGAAAGGCGATTAAACAGCAATAATTTCATACGTAATACGTGTTATATAATCAGTGATAGTAGGTACTAATATTTCTTTAAATTCAACAGATCGATGCTTAGTACTTTGAATTTTTCTTACAATTTCTCAATGTTATCTTGAGCTTGCCTGAACATTGATATATGCAGTGGGATCTTCAGTATCAAAGACTAGCTATTGTATGTTAGGAAGGATAATGTACACACAGAAAAAACATGAAAACAAAATTAGTAAGCTTTCATTTGTTTTCGATGACGATCAGATTTACAAATAAGAGTTCGAGATTTGAACTATTACAATCATCAAGTCAAATCGTGTGAAAATCAAATAATAAATCATTTTTAGTAAAGCTTCTTTCTTATAAGAAAAGTGTCTAAAACCAATCCTAAAAGAAAATCGACATACGCAGATCGTTAGACCCTCACTCAGCAAGCGACAGACAGGTACACTCAAATATACTTATCAGTAATATGACTCAATGTTTACTATAGTGTCCCTATAAAATGCTCTCTCAGGAAAGTCTTTGTTTCAATGGGATATTTCAACAGAAATCCTGGAAGTCTTGGCAGTGTGTTCGAAGCCTTACAAAGCTACGACAATTTATTGGATCCGTGTGCTGAATGACTATTCAAGCAAGAGCAATGGCTATTAATAGCATTTACTGGTGATTGCCCACAAATGGTACTTTACTGGAACATGATATTGTGTTGATATGGAATTGAAAGTTTTATGTGATACCAATTTTGATGGTTTGTTTGTTCAAGAAAGTATTCTAAACAGAAATCATCAACTTTCTAAATATAGTTTCCTTTGACGGAAACAGAAAAAAGTGACACATATGTGGAGTGAACTATACCCGTCCATAATAGTAAATCCTCACATTCGTGACGGATTATCTCTATTGTATAAATAAATATTACAATGTATATAGGACGTATATGCATTGTAATATTTATGGACGGGCATATATGGTCACGTGGCATTGCGCCGATTTGTTTCAATTATATATAACATTCTTACTGCCGCCATTATTACTTAAAAAGAATATAGGTTTTAAAAGCATCTCAAAGGGAGTTGCTTCAGTCAACTTTGACATAAACTTTAACATTCGCGCGGCTGTAGTTAAGATAAAATAGCGTACGTTGCGTTTTTTTTTTGCGCATGTTAAAATTGACGTCAAAATTGACTGGTGCAACGCACCTTAATAACTTTTGTTTTAATAGACTTCATTCTACAATGGCATATTCATCTATTGAAAATTCTCCAATTGTCATCTAGAATAACTTCAGGAAACCATACTATAATATTACAATATCTACTGTCTTATTACTTTATTGAAATAGGTGGAATAAAAAACACGAAGTCAAGGAAGCAAACACAAAGAAATAAATTTGACTCCATTATCAAAATTATATTTCATCTTTATCTTGCGTTTCGTCGAATTCCTCCCATTGTTTGGGAGACGAATGCTTTGTCAAGTTCCGTAATAGCTATGATTTCTCTTCACATCCCCGTCACGGTATTATCAGCTCTACTTCTTTGTGATAAAGACAAATTTCCTTTGAATGTAACAACCCTTAAATTATTTGCGGTTACGCTAGACTACCAGCAGCTCTGCAAAGCTTCAAGTTAACGAAATAAATATTTTATGGTATTTCTATAGCAATGATACTTGGAATGTTCGGTTCATTTATTGGGATCTGATAATATCGAATGACAATGTGAAATGATAAAGGGATTATAAATTAAATATTAACTAATTGCTGTTTGGATTTTGAATATGTTGATGTCTGGAAAGCAGTAGAGATAGGTACGTTAATCTTTGAATGGTTTATTTCTTTGCATTCCACACTATGGCAGACAAATTCGCCAAACTTTGACGTATTCATTATACATTGCTGGTATTTCATTGCGGTAAATAAAAGCATTCATACAAACTATGCAATGTATTCACGTTGGCATCTGTCTGAGTTCGACGATAGTGTGGAGCCGGCATTAAGATCCAAAACTTTTACCTTTTATCCATATTCTAAAAAAGTGAATTCTGCTAACTGAAATATTACGAACACCATAAATTGTTTTTAATTTTTCTCTAAAACAGTCAACAAAATTAAAAACAATAATATTTGCATTGTAAAAACATAGTTATGTATAAGTTTAAACTATTGTGTACGGTCTACCGCGTATCAAGATGGCTTGCATGAACTTCTGTGTCGCAGTAATAGCGGGAATTCACAAAAAATTTCCATAATATGATGTGCTGTCCACTGTACTTGTCGTGGAAAAATGGAAACAGACTGTATGAATAGAAAGTAGATTAAATTATTACAAAACCATTTCCCTTGATTTTCGATGAATTTCAAAATCACGAGTTTGGTCATGTTAATCAAGTTCCAAACCAAAAAATAATATTAATACACTCTAGGCACATTAGGCCATCCATTGTTTATGAAAATAAAAACGCTAACAAAGAATAACAAAAGATTGTATAAACAAAACGGAGACAACATTTTTCACACACGTCAACACTGTAAGAGCTCACGGGGGCAACAAAAGGCCCCCAAGACTCCTCCCAAGTTTTTGTTGACGGTACATTACATACAGTGCATTAGTAAAATGATATCTCTTTTAATACGTCGAGGCGAGAGATTGTACAGAAAACCGGAGATGACAAACATCATATATTTACGAAACTTCTGTAGCCTAATGGTCATCATTGTGGACCTGTTATCTTAGATCCCAGGTTCAAACCCCGGTCAAGATGGAAAATAATATTTTTCTGATTGATACGGTTCTAAGAGGTTTATCAAAGTATATTAAATATTGTACCGTTGAGTCTCGATAGCTCAGTGATTATTATGAGTAAATTTAGACTTTCCAAAGTTCGAGCTGATCAGCCATTTTGTATGGCTAATACCAAAAGGTGTCTGCTCACACAATTTGTGAAGTATAATAAAAATACAAGTAGTTACAACCCAACTGCTTTTAAGCATTGCCAAATACCTTACAAGTATTTGGCATAACTTACCAAAATATTTAATCATAAAAATATTTGGTAAGTTGCCTAATAGCCTAACTTAATAAAAGCATCTGTATTCTGTATCTTTGAAACTGGAAACTGCGGTTTCTATGAAAAATCAATAAACAACAAAAAATGTTAAATGTTTATTAATAATATTCATAATATTTATATAAACTATAAACGTTTTGAACTAAAAATTTAAAATTATTCAAAAAATTATACACCATAATATTTTCTTTAAGAAATGCAATAATTTCCACCACATTGTCACAGACCAATTACTTTGTATCCAAGGTATATATAAATAATACTCTCCACTTTTCCGCAATCAGTCCTAAGGAGAATCTGCAAAGAACCGTTATATATCACAACATTGTCATATTTCTGGAGTTTCACACATACTCGTATTTTAAGTCTTTTTATGACAAGACCATTATAGTTAGCCTACAGTGACTTAATAAAATGGTCTTTTGTTTTAAAAGGCCGATTGAAGTGATACAAAGTATCGTCGGTATTATTATGTGGTTTTAAAAGAAAGAAAAATTTCTTTAATTAGCTGTACTTTATTTCGTATATCGTAAATGTGGATTTAATAAATAAAAAAATTTCAAAAAAGCAAGGTAGACTAAAGACAAGGTAGGTAAATACCTACTTAAAAGCAGGCTAAAAAGTACAGTGTATTTCTTATAGGAAATGTTAGATACATACATATAATTCAATTGTTTCAAATTAAGGTAGGCAGATATAGGGCATAAGTATATTTTCAATTATTTGAAAATAAAATACTAAACCAACAGAGTAAGTTTAAAAAATTATACTATTTGAACATACTTCAACTAATTTATACTTTATTTTTTTAGCAAAAAGACAATAAGTAATTTTTTGAACTTGCAAGACTTTGCCATTTACTTACCACAATCATGCAAACGGACACACATTCCATTTTTGTTTCTTAGAAAACCCATGCTGCATATACAGCCAGGTTCATAACACATCGGCGATAGCATTGGACACGATAACGGAGGGTGGTTCATGTCATAACAAGTCTTATGACATACTTCACGAACGCACCTGTGATATACTTCGTTCTCTTGACAAACTATAATCGAAAATGTACACATACATTAATAGTTTTATGTCTTCATCCCTTAGATAGATAATGCAAAGCCAAGAGTTCGTAAATTATAACTTAGATCGTTTTGAATTTATCGAATTGGAAATTTATCAGCGTAGCGTACATCTGAAAACAAATTCAAATGATTGTAAAAATACTCACCTATAGGCTCATCTACCATCATTTGAGAGTATACTGTTGCTAAAAGAGCAAACAAACAAATATACACTGAACACGCCATTACTATCAGATCTATAATCTTGTAATAATGGAACGGGGAAAAACACGCAAGCTTTTTATATTATCAAACTATATTGATGTTATCACTGTGTTGCGTTTCATTAAATGTATTATGAAAGATAAAAATGCAGGTTGTAAGGAAGTTGAACAATGAAAATAAATAGTAAATAAACCATAGAACAGCTATGGTCATGGAAATGATAATTTTCACAATAAAAAAAATCAAAATCTACAAAGACCGACATGAAATTCGAAAGAATAGACAAAAAGAATTATTAGAAACACCATAGACTTATAAAGGGGCCCCGCGCGCGGAGAAACACCCATAACAGTTTTTTTTTTGCTTAGTTTATCTATATGGAAAGGCAAAAGGATCTAACATAGAGTACATACAGCCATGCACCAATAATCGAATGTATATGAAAACATTTCTGTCAGGTTATTTCGTATATTTAATCGTCCTTTAAACTGAAGAATTCAAGGCGGCGTAAATTACGTGACACCTTTAATAAGGAAAATGGAAAATGTACAGCGAAGTTTCCTTCCACCCACGACAAACATGACACTGGATCATTTAAATTCCGTACTTTAGAGAGATTCAATTTCGGTGTTCAGAGAATTCCGGGAATCAAATTAAATAATTAGGTGGCAGAAACATGTAATACATTCCCGTTTAATTAATTAAATGGAAAATCGTGTAAACGGGAATTTTGTCCTGGTTAGATCTGGCTTGTTTTGACATCAATAAAAACCACAATTTGTTTATTTTATAAAAGCCATCAGAGTGGCGAAGACATTTAAAACAAACATTAGATTTCAATTATATTATTAACATGTATATTATTATTTATTGAACTTGACTTGGTAATTGTGAAATACCTAAAAGTAATCATCAGTTTCGTGGCAACATAAAAATGAACCCGCACTACACTCCTACAATGATTTACCAAACTAAAACTTGTGATGTAATTATATCACTGAACTTGAAACATTTATAATTTTTGTCCTAGTAAGATAGTAATAAATCACTTTCGTATAAATATGTCATGGTATATAAATATATCCCTAGGGACGTATCTTTATTATGGCTTTTTCTATCTTCGGATATTCAGAAATCCAGCAAAAAATACTGCCAACTATTGTACTTTTTAATAGTTTTCAAAATATGTTTTAAATCTAATTAATGTAATAAATTCTCCTCTCGAGAATATCAAAACATCCTGACACATAAAAACCCATTCAGTGCAATAGAAAATCCAAGACAAGACAACTATGTATTCATTCACGTTTTTA
The DNA here is from genome assembly GCF_027563975.2 of Plodia interpunctella. Lineage (NCBI taxonomy): Eukaryota > Metazoa > Arthropoda > Insecta > Lepidoptera > Pyralidae > Plodia > Plodia interpunctella. The sequence continues at coordinate 3,659,732 of NC_071302.1, forward strand.
TTTATTAGTTGATTTATTTCCTTACAGATAAGCTGTTGCGGACAAAAAACTGATGTCTACGAAGATAAATTTTCCAGTCTCCTAAACCGACTTTCGGACTATGAATAAGAAGACCCTACTCATACGAGTATGCGCGACTGTCGCGTTCCAATTTATTACGGTAGAGAGTAAGTGATAAAGTTGAATTATATGTCAACTTTCGTCTCGCGAATTAGAGCTGTTAGGAATATGGGAATAGCGAAATTGGACTTACGATGTTTTGAATACAGTTTTATTGCATAACTCTGGGGAGCAATACATTTTACGTGAGTTACAATCTTGTTTGAGTCTCTCTTTCTCTCATTTTGTATGTAAGTAGGGTCAGATTATTCGATTAGCTTTATAGTCTCGTGATATTGTGGGAAATGTGGCAACCCAACATAAGTGTAAAAGAGAATATATAGTATTTGTTAGAAATATGGCATATTTTGTACTTAACCTAAACACAGAAAGTGGTCACCATGGCCGACGCCTGCAACACCAGGGGTGTCACGCGTTGCTGACTACAAAATAATATTTTTTTGCGATTTTTTTAAGAACTCCATATATTGTACGTAGTCTTAAACTAAATATATAAAATTTCAGAACCAATAGAGAAACATCTCTCTTTTACAAATAAAAAAGACCTGACAACCAGACCAAAATATTTAAGCATTCCATTCGACGCAACACTCGATTACGCAGCCACTAGAATACTGTCAGTTTGTAAACAAAAATATGAATATTTTCCGTAAAATCTGACGCCACCCGCTTTCCCACAGTGTGAGTGAACTCTTATAAATATTTTTCTGAATTCATAAAGCGACTGGGGTCAGCTATTTAAATTGTTTCATGAATAGAGAAGTTCGTACGTTGGGTATGTTTACTTTGCGTAGTTAACTCTAAAAATTGCGCTGTAAATTAAAATGTCGCAAAAATTTTTGTAATTTTGTTCAGAAACCAACTTTGCGCCATGCATATGAATGTTTTTTTCCAGAGGAATAAAATTTTATGTAGATTCAGCGCGATATGTACTTCAGTTAGAGCGGGCCCCATTGCTCAGTCGCGTGCTCCATTATTTTGACGTTCTACAAGATTCAGCATTTTGACATTGACGTGCTGGTCAAGCTGGTCAATGTCAAAAACTATGGAACACATCGAAGCACAACGACCTGAGGGGTTAGTGCGGGTTTGCATTTCACTTCTCACCGTTGAATGGATTCGAAGGTGAGAAGTTAAATGCAAACCCGCACTTGGCCCACTGAAATAAAAATAACGCTTTCGTTATTGATATTATAACGTTTAAGTATTTTTCTATAGCCTTTTTACTATACCGTATTATTCACAACCTTGACGTTGGCAAAATCATCGTTTTGGTGAACGATGGAGCCTGGAGCCATAAAAAAAAGCGGCATTACGCTGTGATCTTATTGTCAGTTCAGTGAGTTAATCCCCTGGACTTTTTTAACTGAATAATAACGAAGACTTGAGTAGAGGTAAAACTTTCTCATAAGGGCTAAGTGCGGGCTTGCATTTCACTTCTCACTAACGGAATCGATTCGAAGTGAGACGCAGCTAACCAATCACACTGTGAAATTGTGACGCAACGACAACCACACCGCATTGTGATTGGTTCGCTGCGTCTCACTTTGCAATTCGATTCGACTCGATGGATAGATGTAAATATCAAACTCGCACTACGCACACTGAACGTGTGCATTTAGGCTGTGATGCCTCAAACCAAGGGGCCACTGAAAAATTAAATTTAAAATTTTTGCCGTGGTTTCACGACCAGCAGCCGGTCTGTCGTCATCCTTCATTGGGAAGAATGTTATTGCCTCTTATCTGCTACACTATATAATATATGCTACGCTTTAGGTTATGGTAATTTTCTTCACTATTTTTTGACAATAATTTTTCGATGATTAAGTTTCACGAATATATAAGATTAAAATTAATTTAAAATTATCAAGCACTTTTTATAAATGATAAGAATGTATATACAATCTACAAATTCATTTCCAAGAAGGAAATCATTTTATATGAATGAGTAAATATGACTATGACTATATAACTTTAACCAGAAATCTCGCTTTCATTGACCTGTATATTTATCCTCCGTTTTGGTAAACATTCCTGAATGGAAGCAGCTAATGTCTTTGTTCCACAAGCGAGACACCCTGTATGTACCTGACAGATCATAAATCCACGGAGCTCTTTCTTCGCCGTCGAGCAAATAACCCAGCCGAAGACAACTTGTCTTACAGGATATACAGTACCTGAGAATTTCTTTGCAGTCTGAAAATATTAAGGTCTTTATCTTGACGACCTCCGTGGCTATTAGAACCATTATTAGATCATCATTGCGGACTGCTACATAACAAGAATTTAATTCAAGAATACTAAATTATATTCCAAACTCCATGTAACATCCAACTATCGTGTCGTTTTCCTTCTTTTTTCTTCGTTTTTCTTCTTTACTTCCATTAAAATATTGCACTATTCACAGCTATTATACTAGTCTAAAGTCTAGGCCTCAAAAAATGTGCTACTTATGAGGCAAATATAGACCTATGAGGGATAATTTTCCATTCACAATTGAAGTTGAAACGTAACAATCAGAAAAATGTTGTTCTAAAATCAAAACTTTATGTAAATGAGAACAAAAATACTCATTTACTTTGGGTCGGTCCATATAGTCAGGATATAATACTACCATCGCTGTAATTAGTTAAACTTTATCTCGACAGCAACAAAAATGTATAAATTGTGATTAGTAACTCGGTGGGACATCATTACAAACTGGCTGTGACGTACAGTTCTATGCGATTCCTCCGAACCTTGTATTAAGCAAGCTAATGTTGAAACGCTCTTTCAATAATTTGATGTTTGTTTCTTGTAAGACTTTGATTCTCTGCCTAATTTTCATCTGTGAAAATTTATCTAAACATGCATTAATCAAAACTTAAAACATATGATGTACAGGGTCTAACGCAAACACATTCATATTTCAAAAAGTCCATTTTGAAAAATGCACGTTTTGCGTCAGATACGTCGTACTCATCTTAACTTTGTTTTTTATCGTGTTTTTGTAACCGTCGAATAAATTATTCATCCAAAAAACTTACCTATATTAAATTGAAATATTCATTTGCAATAACATGGTAGATATTAAATTGAAATATTCATTTGCAATAACATTGTTTTCAAATGCAATCAAAAACTAAGCAGCCAGATAGTTCACCAAACCTAATATACCTACCCAACGTTTAATTATATTGTCAATTTGATCCTTGATTGTTTTACTCTTAGTAAACTATGTCTATCGTACTATATTTGCTTACGCCAACAATGTGGAGGGGTATTTCCTTACAACCCAATACTTTCGAACAAACACACCCTCTAATTGTGTTTGAATTGAGAAATAGGTTTATCGGCTTTATTTCCTTTAGTGAAAGGTGTTTTCATCCGGCACTTAGAAAATGTGTACACTACTTTTTGGGTTGTATGTTTCACAGAAAAAATTAGTTGGCATTCATTCAGAAATTAGATATTCACAAGCACTTTTCACAACAATTTTTAAATTATAATTTTAGTATCTATTTCTATAAAAGCTACAAATTACTAGCGTTTCGGAAAACTACAACCACCGCTCTCGCAATGTCGGAAAGAAAGTATTTTGTTTTTATATTATTTCCCGTACTGTCAAACTTGAATAAAACTTGTATTTGTTCGATTTTTACAATGTTACTACCCGAGTAAATATTTGAAAATTAATGTCTCGTATTGAAAATTGTTAGTCGTTAGTCATTAAAGAGCATTTTTTGAAGCACATGGTTTAACTTATGAGAGAACACCACAGTCCATGGACTATATATTCAATAGGAACCCAATAAGTGTCGCTAAATGCGTTGCCCGCTTTGTGACCTAATGTATTTTCTCAACCACACACCTTATAAAATAATTAATAACGTATAATCTGTACATATAATAAAGCATAAAGTGGGCTATGTATGAGGGATATGTACATGGGAGATATAAAAGAAATATAAATGTCGTTATGGGACTAATAGAAGCCAATATATATATTTGTCTGTATGTATGTTTGTTTGCGCATCACGCAAAAACTGCTCAATGGAATTCGATACGATTTTCACAGTTGTATAGCATATGAACTTAAAATCTGGTATAAGTTTCATCGCGATATATTGCTACAAAAATAAGTTACGAGCAGACGCACGTAATAAACGAGCGAAGGCGCGGACAAAAGCTAGTTGTAAGTACACATTAAACCCTAGTGAATTAGTATCCAATACTTATAAATTCGCTGCAAACAATTTAAAGGCATCGCGAGTTCGCGAATGTCGGTCAGAATTTATGTCGATTTGCGATAGAGAACCACCTCCTTTAAGCTTCTACCACAAAACCAACATTACATTGAACAAACAAACCTATTTATAATTCATTACTGGTTTTTTATGAAACGTGTTTAGCTATAGTCATATCTAAACAGCAATGGACAAAGAACATTGTATAAATATTGCTGAATTAAAATGGTAATTAAATAATGGTGTGAGTATCTTTATAACCCGGTGTAAGTTCCCGTTTAGTGTTGAGAGGTTTTGTTCGAATTAAATGAATGCGGAAAACGTATTTTCTGCAAATGCTAATAGGAATTTTATTTAAACCTTTAATTAGCCTGTAAATTGTCATTTATACCTCAAAAAAATTTTTAGCTACTCATATGGTACATTATGGTCGGGGAGCGAAAGGAAAATATAGAATGTCCCAGCTGCTCCTCTTCCCGCGCACATCGTAAAATTCAATCAAGGGAATGGCCTGTAAACTGGGGGTTCTTCTAATTGGTGATAAGCTAGCAACCTATCACTATTAAATAAAAATGTTACCATGTTGTATGTTAAAAAGCCGTTCAGCTAAATATTGCCTTCAACTTTCGACTCTTGGCTCTGTCTACCCCGTAAGGGATAAATAAATACGGTGTGCAGTCGTATACGTTTAAGTAGCATCGATTTTCTTATAAATATTTTTATTCAATGACTACTGATTTCCTTGTTACGTAATGATGTTAATGAATGTTGAAAGAATTGATAAAGTAATGTTTACCTATTGATAAAGTAATGTTTACCTATTGATAAACTAAGTGACTACTTTATCTATTGTCTCCTTTCATACTTTATTTTAACGACCGCTCTCATAATCGGGCAGCACCCTAATTATTCCTAAAGTGTAGACACAGCCCTCAAGGATGAAATACTGCTCGCAAGCACACTTACTTCTTATAAAACCGTCATAAATATGGTAAACCAATAAGAATTTTACTTTATCATAAAATGCCACAAAGGGAAAGTAAATTTTGCGAGGTGTATGATGGGTATTGGGACCCTATGGAGACCCTAATAAATTGGCCTCAAGATCACCGGTATTTTCAGGTTATTTTTATAAAATTTCATATATAACATACGAGTGTTGGAGAGGATGAAATCGCTGTTTATATTATTTACCTTTTACTCGCAAGAAAAAGGTTGTAAATATGTAATAATATTGGGTTTGTTTCAAAGTAGATGAGCACGGAAGTATATCTCACAAAACATGAATTATTGTAGAATTTAGAAATTGGAGCATGGACTACAAGTCGAAGTTAGAAAGAACGCAACAATCCACAATCCCATACAACGCCCTATTGTTACGTTGCGCTTCGTTGCGACAACGCACCTAATTGCTGCGTTGCGTTCCGTAGCGACGACGCATCTATTTTGACATCGACGGGCGTCGCACACGAAACTCCATCTTTCTGCGTTGATCCGTCGACGGACGTCAACGCAACGGTGGATGACGGAGCGCAACTTAGCAATGAGGCCGGGCTCTAAAGAACACCGTTATAATGTATATGCTACATATACATTCATACTTAAAGTATCTATTTAGGAAACGAAGTAATAAATTTACAATTTTATTTTAATTTTGAATGTTTTATTATAAATCACCTTTCTAAAAACTGAGACTACAACTAGGCGAAATAACAAGGCTTTAATGAGAAAAAGATAAAATGTATCTTCAGCCAGTTCTAATAAAGGAATGTCTAAATGCTGTCCAATTAGCCCTTATAGCCGAACGTTTGAAATAATAGTTTAATTTTAGAGCAAATTGTTGAAAACAGTTGTTCGCTTTATAGAAATAGCGCAATTAGCGCAATTCCAACTTTATAAATGGCGTTTAAATTATTGTTTTAATATAATTAAATTACCATACGGACTTCACTTTAGAAATAATTGTATATAGTGTACATAATATACTAAAGTTACAATCACTCTGACGCAAACTCATAAAAGAGATCCTTAAAATTGTTGTAGTGATTGTCTTTCTTTAAAGAAGACAAGCTTTGTGCCATAAAATAAGGTTAGAATGATTGCACAAGATAGAAATGTAATCAATCCATGACTAAGAATGATAGTTCCTGAAACGAATTTATTATACTTGTACTTTTTAAGTTTTCAATGACCTAAAGAGTTTTTTTGATCCATTAATTAACTAATATTTCAACATAAGTGCGATTACCATGGCATTTATTGGAAGAAATCGGTTCGATGTGATAACGAATATTTTTGACTAATTTTATAATATTTTTCTTTAGTAGGTACATAACCAAAAATATATTTTCCTCAAACTCTGACGTTTCTAGACTATAGGTAGGTTGCACCAGTCAACTTTAACGTTTACTTCAAGCTGCGCAGAACAACGCAAATTACGCAATTTTATCTAACCGGCGGCGGCGCCGGCGCGCCGGTTAAGTTAACGTCAAAGTTGATTAGTGCAACTAAGGCTAGAACTGCTCAATTATTTATCTTTAAACCCAAATCACTATCTTAACGCTTGGAGAGTGAACTAGATAATATAGGGTAGGTACCTGTATCGCTGACCACAAACTAAGAATAATTTAGATTCCCTGCAGATTTTCCCGAGGAGCAAGTTTCCTTTCTACCATAGACATTTATCTTGATAGATTAAATATTTTAAATTCATCTTGGTTTTATTTTCAGACTAATTTTTCAAAAAGCAATGATTTTTAATACATGACTACAATTAGATATACCTAGGTATGTACACATTTTTTTACAGAAATGCCATTTCGACACAAGCTTATTTGATTTCATCGTGTTCAACACGTGAACCTGGGTGCACCATCACGTCATGGAATATATCAACTCTGTATGACAAGTTAGAGTGTATGAAATTTAATTTTAAGGTTTTATTACATACAGATCGACAGACAGACATACGGGACAGGAATCTAAATAAAAGCTTTTAAAAATTAATATTTTTGTAGTTCTTTTCAAGTGTGTTAATTGCTAACACTTGTGTCAGATTTTATTCAAGTCGTCTTATTTCATTTATTATTTTTACTATTACTACGTCTAATGGCAAGTAATCGCAAATACTGACACATTTATTATTGTAGTGTCTTATGTAGAATTTAATGATATTGATGAAATTTGTGTACTTTTAGATAATTAGTTTAATTTTGCTTATTTTGGTTGTAGTGTCTACCAATATAAATTATCTGTGCCTTATACTTAGTAAGATGTAGTTACGGAACGGACTAGGTTGTAAAGAGAAATTCTAAAGGTACTAATTTGTTGTACTTTGCTGTAATAAAATGAAGGATTAGTGTTATCTCTTCATGGAGCTTATCTATCCATACTAATAGTGTTAAGAGTATATTTTGTCTGTCTGTTCTCTGCTTTTATCTCTAAACCGCTGGACCGATTTTGGTAAAATTTGTTATGCATGTATTTCAAGACTCAAACAAAGGCTATTTTTTTCATAAATCAACCCCCAATTTACCAAAATGGGGGATGAAAGTTTGTACGAAAATCATGTCTGGTCCGCTATCGCAGATAAATTCACGTGGGCAAAGCCGCGGGCAAAAGCTAACTGGAAACATTTTTACATTTTTTACTGTGAGCCATCCTATTTTGTTGCATCCGCGACTGTGGCACCAGAATCCCAGGCGCGTTCGCGAAGTCTCTGTTTTTATGACCGACTACCTAAATTATATGATCTCACTTTGTGATTACAGTTGCTTATCAGCTTTCAAGGGCCTTCGCCGTGTAATACTTTCACGGAATACGGTGATTTTCTAGGGCGGAAACCATACGTCTCAAATGTTGTTATGTAATATGTCTTATAGCGATAACAAGAGCATAACTGTAAACCCCGAATAAATCCCTCGAGAGTTATGAAGATCCATGTTCATTAAAATTATGTTTAACATCGTGTGTGTGCATAATTCAAAAACCTCGATTTAGATTTGAGACACAACAAATTAAGGAGCTTGCAGAGTATGAGGGTAACTATATATGTTCGGGTGAAATCTTGCGACTCCATTTTGAAGCAGATATCTTCAAACGATTTAGCTGAAATTTGTCTACACGTTTAGTTTGTATGACAATGCATTATTATGAAATGTATGACCTGATGGAGCACCCAGGATTGATTCCCGACAAGGGAGCTCTTAATCGGTTGAAACAAGACGTTGAATGTTGAATAAAACAAGAGAGAGATAAAACACCAACCAACCATATGAAAATCCGGGCAGTAGTTTGTGAGTTAATCGCGAACAAACAGAGAGACTTTGCAGAGGACTACCTGTAAGGATTTATCTGTAAAAAGGTTTACGAAAACACATTACTTCCAACTTTAGCAAGTAATTTTAACCCATATAATTTTTATTGCAAACAACAAGCTCATAATAAGTTCATTACCCAGCCTCCTAAGTAATTTGTCTCCATTATATAGCACTAACAACAATACACAAAGGGTTTTCTTATATTACGGACGTATTTACACATGATTTGGCAAGCCTTTATAGGTCGACTTCATTTATCATAAATATTATATGCAGAGCTGAAATCTTTTTGAATATTGTATACCAGATATTTTTTGAAATATGACATTGTCATTTTTGGTTCGAACTTTCTTTTAGTAAAAAGACTCTCTATTTTTTTTTACTAAATATTTCAAAAAAAAACAACTAAGTTAACATTAACTTTTGATTTTTACAGTTTGGTTTTCATCAATAAATGAGATCAATTTCAATCAATTCCAACATTTTTTTAGATAACATTTTAACAATATCAAAGTGTAATAAGCACGATAACAATCGCGAAACTACCGCATTTGTGCTAATTTAGAACCGACACAACTAGTCTGATAGTGCGACTATTAACTGCAGAAAATAGTTTGCGACTAACTCTAAAGTTAAACGGACTGCTAACTTAGTTACACTAGATGTCCAGTTGGGTTAATTTGTCTAGTTTCATGAGCATTTTAAACGATTTTAAGTAATTTTATGTGGAGGATCAACAGCGCAATCGTTTGCGCACTCAGCCTGCGATAGTGGCAGTTAAGTCACTCCACCAATGGTCGGTCATTGGATGGGTGATCAAAATGTATTGGAACTCCTTCGAGCTTCGGAGCGGTCACGTCAAGCTGTTGGTTCCAGTTGTATATGCAGTCGTTAAAGTCCGCCGATCCTGTCGGTACTAAATGGGTTCGCATGATGTGCGATGTGGACCCACTACGCGAGCTGGATAAGGTTGATCTATAAGGAAACGTCCCTATAGTGGGAACTTTTAAATGGCCATTGATGATGATGATGGAAGTAACTTGAAACGTAAATGTCCGTGAAGTATGAAAATGATTCATCAATTAAAATTATTAAGTTTTAATTTAAGTAGTACTGTTGTGAATAAAGGTCTACTATCTATTCTCATACTATCTAATTCTAATTTTATTTCGTTTTTGTATTTAGAAATACTGGTTACTTAGTTGTAATTTTATCGACGAAGATATCGACTAGAAATAGATATCTCCTAAAGTAATCGATATATGTAGATCTGATGATCTCTAGATGTTAGGAGATCATTTTCAAGACGAATGCAACTCGGCCCGCGCACTATCCTTATTTATGTAATTTGAATTCAAATCTGAATCCATTCCATCTGTTGCCATGATTTTTCTACTCGTACGTGTGTTACTATTCAGATTTCTGAAAAGTTAAGTCTAAAACCTAAAGCACCACAGTTTATATTGAGACGAAAACCGAAAAAATCATAATATAATATAGCATTAAAACATAGTACTCTGGATAGACCATCAAAGCCAGGATAAAAAAACTTCTCTCCCAAATTGAAATCGGAAATTCAAAGCGGCAATTCCAGCTTCGCCGTACAGAATCCATTAATATTCAGATCTAAACGTAACAAATAAATAAATAATATAAATAAATAAATATATTAGGACAAATCACACAGATTGAGCTAGCCCCAAAGTAAGTTCGAGACTTGTGTTATGGGATACTAACTCAACGATACTATATTTTATAAATAGATACATATATAAATAAACATCCAAGACCCGGGCCAATCAGAAAAAGATCATTTTCCATCATGACCCGACCGGGGATCGAACCCGGGACCTCTCGGTTCAGTGGCAAGAACCTTACCACTGCGCCACCGAGGTCGTCAACAATTTCCTAAATACGAAATCGAACCCAAAACCGACTTTAATAACGGCTATAAACACAATATAGTGAGAACAGAAATTAACCTCTATAAAACGATCGTCATCGCCTCATTTTTTCGGGGTTCTACAGAAATATTATTCCTTTAGTATAATTTATTTTAATATAAATAATATATTTCTATTAAAATAAATAAATAATACACTAAAATTCTTATTTGTGACTTTTATATTTACAGAGTTATGTCCATAAATAAAATAATAGCATTCTCTGATTAAATTGAAAGATTGGTTTCATTCAAGTACTCGAACGCTCTTCAGTGTAGCAGCTTCAAAAGTTAAGATAGCCATGATGGTCACTAATCTTGGGTAAGAAGCGGCAATACAAGAAGAAGATTAAACTGAAATATGTTGTTGCTGAAAAATGTTTATTGTCAATATTAGACCTTGAATAACATATTTACTAACGAGAGGACATACTATCGATAGCTGCGTGCGTAATCTCCAATACTAGTATTGAAGAATTCTGTCAATAGCCTTATAATAATACTATCAAGAGTCTACAACGATTGATAACACATAAACACATAAAGTTACCCTGAATGAACCTATATGGCGCGGTAATAGCGGCGAGTTTGCAATTAATTTGGATAGGTTGATGTGCTGTTTACTGTACGTGTCGATACTACCATTACTATCTAGAACGTGGCTACTCTTCTACACCGTGGTTATTTTGTAATAAGGGTGTCCGACCGCACAAATACGATTACGAGATAAAAGTGGCCGCTAAATAATGAACTGTAGGGTCACTCTCATATATTTGTGTTACGTTGCGATTCAATTATGCTTCGTGTAAAAAATGGTCTTTTGTTTTGTCGTGAATTTCTCTACTAATTTGTTTAAGTTAATTGTGTTTTTGATTATCTGCTATTGGGAGATCATAAATTTTGACAACCTATTTTATATTATGCTTCATAGAATCGCTTAATAAATCCATACAATTTGTATTTGTATAAAGTTTGGGATTGATATGATTGAATGGAGTCAGACAAAACACAGAGAAATAACAAAAACCATAACGTAATAAAATGAAGCATTTAAACCGACAAAATATAATAATTTAATGTCACTTAATCAAAATCATTAATTACATTATTTATTTTTAGTTTTCATTACAATTTGACAAACCTTTTGGTTCTGAAAAAGTGACGTCATTCCGATATCACCATTATACAATTGATATTTATAAAAAAATATTTTCTTTGTGCAATAGCCTCTTATGTGACAGATTTGTGTTGCAGATATTTTTACTGGAAAATCAACCGTCAACCTGATACATGTCGAAACTCAAAAGGATGACCCGCGTCAAACACGAGAATGACTCTTGCTTCTTTTTCAGAATGGACCAGGCACCCGTATCAGCGTGGCAATAAAGCCATTTCTGGGCCAATAAGGGCGGCCATAAAACTTTCAGTCGCGTAGGTCTGGTGGGTGAAATGCAACTTTTATTGTCTACGGTGATCGAGGGTTTGTTTAGACTGATTTGAGATAGGGATGGGCGAGTGTAGTGTCGAAAGAAAGTGGTATTCCAATGCCTACAATCTATATCTATAGCACAGTTTATATATATTGTGATCTATTACTAAATAATAATAATAATAGAAATAATAAAATCTTTATTCAAGTATCTGAATAGCTATGTTACAATATAGTTACTATACTAGTGGCGTCTGGTTTCTATAATATGCTCCCATGCATTGGGAGGCAAGATCATAATTTTATATGGGCAGAGGACCTCGCAAATTGTATATTAAATTTTTTTCGCGCAGCGGAAATTCTTCGCAAGCGATAACAATGTAAGTTCGAGGAATACTCTATATGAAGAGTAAGCCGGCGGGTAAGAGGCATCACATAAAGTAGAGAGCTGATAGGCATCAAGAGCATTCCCACGAGGTTTAAGCAGGCGGTCGGTTACAAAATAACAGCCAAATCAACAAAAATATAATTAACAGTACCTTTTGAATGTTGATCAGTATTGACTATTGTACTATATTTATATTATGAAAAAATTACATGTTAAATACAGTCTTTAAAGAGTAGAAAATAATGAGACATTGTTATATCAAAGTATAACAAAAAATGTAGTTCATTAAAATCCATATAGGTAGTTCTTTACAGACAGACAGACCGTATAAAGAAAGCAATTACCTAAAAATAATCTAACATTATTATAAATCATTTTATCACGATAGATACCATCGCATCCCTAAGACAAAGGACCTTTTCCACATGTTTGTCTTCGAGAATCAGAAAGAGAGGGCAATAAATACTCATATTGAATCTATTTCGATCTGATTGAGTCTATTTGGCTACAGTTCCACTAGACTAACTGATTCATTAGTTTTATGGACCATATAAATACGTAAATGCTCTCGTATGAGAGCGGGATAAATGTATTTGGGTTTAGCTTTTGTATTTTCATAGGATTAGTAGAGAAATTAATTGATTTTGATTATTTAATCAAAATCGAAAATGAAAACTATTCGACGACCATAGTAGCCATGGTCATCTTGCAAATGAAAGTCTCAGGTTCAAGTAAAAAAAAATATGATTGGGCTGTAATTTTACGACCGGCTGCCTAACGTTAGACGATCCTTGTAAATGCTGCTATTCCTAAATCTAAGCCAAAAACTAACACACACGTACCTCATAAAAACTCCTGCTATATAAAAACAAAAACCTATTTTCCATCATAAGCATTTAGGCTATCAATTTTGTGTAAAACTATTCACTCCCGGTTTCAGTATTATAATAATTTATGCAAAATGTATACGATATGCTCCACTGTGTTAACATTTGCATGCGAAAAATGTGCATTACATCATGGATAATGCGGCATTTTGCAAATAAAATGCAAATTTGGGCGGACAAGGTGTGTTCATTACCATACAATGGACACATTATGTGACGGACTCACAAAACGGGGGACAAAAGACCCCTCATGTTAAATAAATAAATTATTTTTATTCTCTCTCTCATCTTCACGTGTTCCCGGATACATTCGGAGCTGTGAGGCTCTAAAGCCCAGGGTTAGCGTAAAAAATCCCGTAAATTTTGGAAGATTTTGCTATAATATTGCAAACGGCCGCAGACCTGACGTCAACCTTCTTTGAGAATGACATTGTTGCCTATCAGCTGTTAAGGATTTGTGTCCCTTAGTCACCTCCGACGACATACACGGGAGGAAATGTGGTCTTATTCTAGAGCGGGACCACACGCCACCATGAAAATTATATTATTTTTATTGTACACTGCAATCAGGTTTATCTGGATTTAATGTGAACGTTTAATGTATGACCTAAAAAGAAAGATAGAAAATGGTTTTCTTGGCACATGTAATAAAAATAAGTTAAAAATTAAACTTAAACTAAATTATAACGCGCATGCAATAATTTTGATCTAAAATTAATCGAGAGTGTTATTAGCTATGCTTAGAAAATGTGTGTTCAGTCGTCAGCTCTTTTCTAACGTATTCACCAACAACTTAGGAGTCTCTTAAATGTTTAATTTGGTTAAAGCCCCGACGCAAAAAAATGGGTGTTATAAGTTTGACCGCTAAGTGAGTCTGTCTTTCTGTGGACGTGGCACTGTAGCTCATCAACGGGTGAACCGATTTGGATGCGGTTCTTTTGTTTGATAAATAATTATTATGCTTTAGATATGTTTGATCTAAATCTGTTCAGCCGTACAAAAGTTGTATCGAAATATTGAAAGTATTTTTTTAATTTGTATTATAGTATTTCTAACAAATAAACTTGAAACATTTGATAATATTTTTTCACAACAATTTAAAATTGCCTCGACCAGTTTTTTGACAATTTTCAAAGCTTATTTGGACTAAAAACATGGTTATTATTATGATGTAGAAAATACATGAATACTCAAAAACGACAGGGCGGGATACAAGGACCTGTCGTCTGCGAAAATTCCACGTACCTACTTTGGAGGTTCGTTAAAATTTGTCGCGTGACTTGACAAGTAGTTTGCATCAAAAGAAAGCGCCAACTTTTTGAAAAAAATATCATTGTGCCAAAACTTATCATAATTATCTTATCATTTTGTATCCTTTTATTTAAAAAGCACAAAAGGGAGACTTTTGACGACCTCGGTGGCTCGATCCTCGGTCAGGTCATGATGGAAAAATATCTTTTTCTGATTGGCTCGGGTCTTGGATATTTATATTTATATGTATATGTTATAAAATATAGTATCGTTGAGTTAGTATCCCATAACAAAAGTCTAGAACTTATTATGGGGCTAGCTCAATCTGTGTAATTTATCCTAATATATTTATTTCATATTTATTTATTTTGGCGAATAGTGAGACTACATGGTGAATGTGATAAATTCTGTATATTAGTGTATACTAGTTGATCACATAGTTAGTATTGTATATTTTCATTCAATTAAAGTTTATTTTAAGTTTTCCCAAAGAATATTCATTACAACGTGTATACTGTTTTTATAAAAGTTATCATCAATAGTCATTTTACACGGCCCCAATGCCGAACACTGGCCTTCCTTATGGATGTATCCATCCATAAGGAAGGCCAGTGTTCGGCATTGGGTTTCGGCAGTGTTAGGAGTATAGCCATTACAGATTGGTGGGGTATAACGATTGCAAATACAGTCACGACCTTACGTGCCATCCGAACCACGGAGGAGCTCAAGATATTACATTTTAGGTTACCCATCCAATGACCGACCATTGTGAGAGTGTCTTAACCGTCACTATCACGAGCCGGGCGCGCTAAGCACTGCACGAGCTCCACTTTCATACGAGTAACGAAGATATAATAATAATATATAATAATAGAAGATATAATATATAAATCTCTTCTACACACTGTCTGTTCCATTTAAGCTCTCTGAGACTGAAACAAATGTTCAGTAGGAATCTGCATTCATTGAAATAAACCTTTGAACTCTCGACATTAAGCCATTTCCCTTATTTATCTAAGGGTTTGTGCTTAAGCAGTTGGATAAAAAAAAATTAATGCCCACAGAAAATGGATTTATTTTAGTTTCGGTTTCCTTGTCGTTAAATACTAATAGTTTTTGCATTAATTCAACAAAATATCTACATCAGTTTGATAAATAAGTAAGTTTCGATTGATATGTGACTTAATTATTTGATAGACGACTTAACTGACTTTATATATCTGAGCGTTTTCTTGGTATCTTCCTCAACAGTTTATGTTGGAGTCCGGTCGTCATCCCTAGTAGTCAGACCATTGCCACATATTATCCTAGACCACCATTTTAATAAATCGTGAAATACATACGTATGAACAAGCCCTAATCTCATTTGCCCTACGACAACCTACGATGGACGATGAAACTTTTTTAATAAAACCTACTTTTTCACCCGTACCTCACTGGGCATAAATTTGGATAGGTAATACCCAAGAAAAAGTTAGAGTTTGCAAATAATTTATCTGTTTGCAAAGGACAAAAGAGTTTAATTAAAGGGTCCGACGTTACCCCACTCAGAGGCTATGTCACAGAGAAAAATATAACAGAATCATGTTGAGATAAAACTTAAAATTATGATTAGAGCTCCGTTTTAGACTTTGAACCTAAAAATATAAATTATTAAATACCTATTAATTTAAACTATTTTAAGTTACCCATTGCCTTTTTATCTCTGTCCGAATTTTTTAACGACAAATGTGAAATGCTTTGATTTCTCCACCGCATACCCCTGATGTATAATTAAATTTATAAATAAAACAAGCATCTAGCTGCCCTCAGTTTGCTTTGCCCTTGCAGGGTGTCACTTGTACTATCAATTATACTATCTGTATAATAAATTCTAAATCTGCTAGAAACTTAGTAAAAACATGACTTTTAATGTCTATTCACTAGAAACTTTCTTTAGAGTGCGTCAAATATTCTATGTTGCTGTGTAAACTCTTCTGCACTCTATGTAATTTGGAAGACAGATCTGGGCCTAGTTACAAGGCAATATATTACCCTGAACTTGAAATCCATTAAACTAAGGTTATTATTGTTCAATTTGGCTTAAGCGTTTGATGATCTAGAAACTTATGATAGTTAAATAATAGATAGGCATCTCTAATTAATTGACATCTTCAATGACAGAAGACTGTTTCGATTTGATCAGTTTATAATATACCTCAGACTGGTGCCTTTAGAAAATCAATTACAGTTATTAAATACTGAAGCAAAAAGAAATATATACACAAAACCTATTTGCGATTGTAATTGTATAATATTTCCATGCACTTAACATTGAAAAACAAGGTGCACATATACAAAAACCTTTACAAGTTACAAAATAAAGTCCCCTGCCGCGTCTATCTGTCGTGTTCGCGATAAACTCAAAATCGACTGGACGATTTTTCATACGGTACGGTTTTCGCGTGTAGGTAGCGTGATTCCCGAGAAAGGATTAGGTGTATTATTTATTAAGTTTTTACTGGCCGTGAATTTAACATAAAATAAAATATAAACGCAACAAACATAATTCATAAATACTGTTTGACTGGAAAATACGAAGAAACTTCAGTTTTCGAAGTATATTCCGAAACTTCTGAAAGTGTACCTAATAGACGGGGTGTAAATTATGATAAAATAAGATGCATTTTCATATATACACGGCAAAGTTCGCTAGATTTCCTCGGGGTATTAACACAAGTATAAGGTTAGTTGCATAAGAGACAGACTTTTTTAAATAAAAAAAATAATATTCGAACGAGATGGTCAATTTTTCTGATGCTAAAGATTTGTTGTCATTTAATTTAACAAGTAGAAAAATCAGGTCTATATACCGCTTAAATTACTTTATGACTTTTTTAATTCCACTAGTATGTACTCATTATTAAATTTTTAGTGCTGCAGTACAACTGTTTTTTTTTGTTTTTATCATAAACAATATTGATGAGACTATCGATAGATTTACTGTAGATAATATTGTTATTCTAGCTAGAACTACCAAGGTACAGTATGTGCCTTTGGATATAAACTACTGTGTTCACTCTCTCTCATCTGCGTCGGAGCCCAGGGTCTGCTTTGCCACTTTTTGGTCTCCACTTCGTCGTATGCACGGTCGTCGGCATCCCTAGTTGTCAGATTGGCACGCATATTATTCTTGACGACAACATCAAGCCAGCATTCCTTGAGTTGCCCCTTCTGCCTGAGCCAGGCGGCAGCGGCATAGCCAGACACTTGTTCCCTATGTAATTTGGCGATCTACGCAAAACTAATACAAAAACGACTATTTTCACTAGCAATTCGATAAGTCGAATACTCCCCTTAGACTTCAGTGTAACATTCGCTTTAAAAGTTCGGAGCATACGTATACTGTACACTAGTAGTTGATTTGCTGACCACATGAGAGTTAAAGTTGCTGTACACATGACATTAACTCTAGCTTTAAACTAAATGTAACTTTAATTTTAAACTGAGTCAGCGAGCATGTAATGAAGCTTGTTTTCAACTATAAATTTTACTTATTTTATAGTTTTGCTATTTATTATAGATGTGTTGAGGCACATTGATTCTTCGCAATAGATTTCGAAGTAAACATTTTATTTGATTTTAAATCTGCTTCCTCTATAGATAGTGATTTGGTACTTGATATAAAATGGCTGTGCACTTGATATCAAATGGCTGTATTCAGGACTTTGTATCCAGGTCATTTAGAGGTCTGTCTGGGCCATAGTTTCCATCCTGGAGTGTAGTGGCTCTGGTCATACGATCTTCTTTACAACTTGGTCGCAACTTACTGAAAAGTCCGCTTATATTTTTTGAAAGCCAGCCGCATTTTCGAGTTTTTCAGTGTTCCGATCAATGAACAACGCTGATTTATGCATCAGGGATTTTATAAATAGATGCCCAGATAAGCAGAATCGTAGGCTAAAACATAATAAAAGAACACTTGGATAAAATCTCGACAGAATTGTCAAAAGCATTGCATAATCCAATTACAAAAGCTTGCGTCAATCCACATCGGAAGTAGTCTTTGATCCAATTAATGGGGAAAATGTGAAAAAACAATGCTGGAACCAGCGGGGCATAACAATTGACAGCTTAACGCCATGGGCACACAACTAGAAAGGGGTCCTTTTCTGCGCTGAGTATAAATGTGGTTGCTGTATGGCCGAAATGGACAAACCGTTGTGTCTATTGTGTAATATTTGTGACTGCTTTGTGCCTTAACAGTTTAAATTTTATCTTTACAGTAAATCTTATAGTCTGTCGTTGGCTGGGATAGTCGGAAGTAAAAGGTCCCATTCAAGGGACATTTTTTTGAAAGTGATTATGTAACAATCTAAAACTGTGTAAAAACGATATGATAAATTTTACACGAACCTCAAAAGCTATAGTTACGCCACTATCCAGAGCTAATTTTAATAAAGTGCGCAAACAACTCCAAAAGTGTCTATCGAATTGAAAAGTATACTTTTCACTTAAGTTAATTGATTTGGAGATTTAACAAGACCTCCAGACAAGACATTTCGTTCAAGAATAAGTTCTGAAGCGAATCGGAGAGATCTCAATCTTTATTAACAGTGATTTTAGGAATTCGTTCCGATTGTAATTTCTTTAGAAATTGTAAGGAATTGGTTTGACAAAACAGCGTGCAAATTTACGTGACTGTATTTTAACTCTAAAATAAGTCAGATACCTATATTTTTTGGCAGGAAAATATATTATGTGATTTTGTTAATTCACTTGCGGTCCGCCCCGGCTTCGGGTGAAATCGTATGCCTAAACCTTCTTCAGGAATTAAATTGAATATATTCTTCATAATGTCAACTTTTAAGTCCTAAAGAGCCATGACTCTTAAGGACTCGACGGAAGATCGCAACGGAGCATGTTGCAGCTGCGTTGTTTTCTATAAAATTTGACACTGACGTACGCTGAAAACTTCATACAATTAATGCCTTGTCCCGCATCTTACGACGAACGTCAAAACGACAGAGCGCGACTGGGCAATGGGCCATGGCTCTTAAAGATTATTCCAAAATGAAACATTTGATAGAGTGAGACTTATGTTTGTTTGCTAGTTAAATTTTGGTCAGCACTAGTCAACAGTTTGATCGGAAGTTTATTAAATCACTAAAATACAGAACTGGCTTTTAGCTTAACACACAATTCCGGATTCGCATTTAGCTATTTGCTAATTCGCTAGCTGGTTAACCAAGCAGCCAAGCCGCAAAAACAACCACGCACGCGTTTCGCAATTATTGAACAAAATAATCAGACTGGAGAAAGGTATCGGTTTCTGCATTAATTGACTTTTATTAAAAGTGCACCATTGTTTAAATAATTTAAAATCATATCCTGTCATGGATTTCGGACTATAAAATTGTGGCATTTTTTATGGAATAGGCGGTAAATGACCAATCGGTCAAAATACATTTTGGCTTCTACTCGTATTAGACCCATAAAAGCCCCCATAAATATTTTTCTTTAATATCTACTATCCCGTTTGGTATAAGTCTGTGATTGATGAAACTTATTATAAAATCAAATAAAATAAGGTACTATTGTACAAATATGGCGATCAATTCTGATGTTTTATAGACAATTTCCAAACCTTTACCTTTACCTTCATAGCCAAATTTTAAATTACATAATATTTTTATCGCTAATTACTACTAAGGGTGGGTTGCACCGTCAACTTTGATGTTAACTTTAATGTGCGCAGAAAAATGCAAAGCACGCGCTTTTGTCAAAACGTCAGCGGAGCGCCGGTTAAAATCAACGTCGAATTTGTTCAAAAGTATATTGCGAAAATTTGTAACTGGCAAGAATAATGAATTGTATTTTGTTTTTGTAGTATCATTGTACGTGGGACGCCATTTCATATTAAATTATAAGCAAGGCATAAATATTTTTTTGTGTTTACTCTCCTTATTTTATCGTTAACCAATAATACAGACACTCCGGCCATCTGTGGTGAGCAATACAGAACTACAGGTTTAGATTTATAGGGTTTCATACGTGATTTATAAGTGTCATTTATTATTCAGTATCTGTGCTACAATCAGATTTATTACTCACTTTTCGGTTTTATACGAATAAATAAATAAACTATTCGAATCAGGTTGTCCTGGGAAACCGACCAATAGATCATGTTTATCTCTTGGTTTTAATGTTAATACAACGATTTTACTCGCCTGGGTAACACTATAGAAGCTGTAGCTTTTTGTTACTCTGTGGTACAGTGTAACAAAAAACTATGTGAGAGCTTGTGAGTTTAGTACTTGTGTCAAAAATTGTGTGAATTGTATCAAATAAAATGTGAATCTATGTTGTACATTAATCTCAAACTCTGGGGTTCGTATTCACTGAATTAGAATTTTTAATAATAGGGTGGCAAATGAGATAGCGGGCGACCAGATGGTAAGTGATCACCGCTGCCCAGAAACAACTGCAATGACAGGGGCAGGATAGGAGCATTGCCTGCCTTTTAAGAAGTTGAAAACTAGTTTCTTGAATTTTCCAATGTCGTATCGGAAATGACAGGATTTTAAATTGTTTGGATTAAATAACAATAACATTGTTTTTCCTACTGGTTGTGTAAATTAGTTTTATACTCATTGTTTTGTCATGTGTAGAAATCATAGCTATTTTTTAATGAATTTTAAATGAACTCACATGCCACATAACTAACATTGAAAATTCATACAATTCACATTTATTTCAGGTAATTTTAAATAGGTGTTACGCCACACATTAATATCATACAAAATATAAACGACGCATTCGTAAAACGACGAAAACTCAGAACACTATCGCAGTATTGAAATTTTTCTCGTTTCGTCTAAACCTCCGAGAGTACAAGGTGGGTGTCGCGGCACGTGAGGCGCATACAAACTAGTTAGCTCCAAACATTCTACAGGAACCGATACTTTACTTCTATTATCACTGTTGCAATCACTGGTTGCAATATACTCTGAACGGAGTGGAAACTACACGCTTCATACATTGTACATTCAAGCTTTTTGTTTTTCTTAAACATCTGTTCAAGGTCACACTGTATAAGTATAGTTTAGGATCTCCTAAACTGTAAAATAAAGTCGTTCAAACTACAAAAATCTTGAATGTATAATGTAATCTTAAACAGATATTTAAGATCAGACCGTTTTAAAAAAACGGGTTTTAAGTTACCTATATCCTACCTTTTTTAAATCTCAATTTTTTTTACCCCTTGTATTTTTGGATAATCATGAATGAAGAAGGACGATGGGCATTGACAGCGACCTACCACGCGTAATAAACCATAACTATAAAAACGCCGGAGGAGCTTGGTATTACAGTTTTGGTTAGTTATCAGATTTGCAATTTAAACCTACTTTTGTGGTCGTTAAGCAGGTTTTGCTGTGGTCGGTGATCGAAAAATGTATTACTTCGAACTCCTCCGTGCTTGGAAAGTAGCCGTCAGCCTCCTGTTCATGTTGATTACGTTGCTTGTGTTTGTAGTCATCAAAATCCACATTTAGCCCTCGTGGTAGAACGGCCCATCCTGAAAATCCATCCAAAAAACTGGCCAGACTATATTTTGTAAGACACTTTAAGTAGGACTAACGATAGTGCCTTAGAAAATATTGTTATATTACACTCAATCGCGCGTCTATTCAATCGTCGAACAGATTTTAATTAAACTTGCTGCACTTAAAAATAAACTAACGATAAAAGACTTCTTAATCCCGAAAATTCCCATGAGAGTGGCACCCCTGTGGAGATGTTACAATGTACGTGGTTCGCCTACGAATTTCGTTACAAAATTCCGTGAGAACAATCTAGTTTATGAGATGCAAACCTGAAGGATCTGTAGCCGGCTGTCATCTACGTTGCAATTTCCTTTCGGATGTTTTAGTATATATAATACTAGGTTTTGCCCACAGCTTATTTCTTGCGTACCTAAGAAATGAACCGCGTTGAAACCTACACCAGATTTTTAAGTTACATTTTACGCTATACAACTGTAAAAACCGCATCAAATTCCATGCATTAGTTATTGCATGACGCGCGACAGACGAATTCAATTCTTAAAAAAATGTTTTGGCTTCTTTTAGGAAATAGAAACTAAAATAATTTAAGGCCCAGATCCCCATATTTTTCTTCAATATCTCCTATGTACAGACATAGCCCAATTACAGTTTTATTATATGTATAGATTTATAGATTAGCTGTGGCGGCAAAAAAGTATATTGACCTGATATTTCACTCTCCAGCTATCTCAATGTACAAAACAATACAGAACACTTTATTGTACCTACATAAACTAAAAAATACAGTTATAAACATGAAAATTATATATACATATATATATATATATATATATATATTTCATCCAAGCAACCGACTAGAGAATAACAAAAAAAGAATAAAAGTGAAGTTGGTTGATCTCAAAAATAAATTAACAACAATTATTTTCGTACACAATTTAATATAGGTACTGTATTTGTGTAATAAAATAAACAAAAAATCACTCAATCCTCCATTAAATGCATGGAGCGTTTAATCTAGAAAGAAGCACAAACAAACAACTTTCATATTTATTATGTACCTATAGATTTAAGCTAAAATTGATCATATTCACTCCTTTATGTAAAGAGAAAATATTTTGGGTAAAAGCCCTTTAATACCAATGAATGTTTTTTTAGGACCAAATTCCTTGTAATAGCAAATTAAATACTCCCAAACTCGAAGGGGTTGCTTATTTTTGAAGGGACAATACATGCAATATGCAAAACGTTTGAATGTTTTTCACACCCAAAAAATCATTTTCTCTACCTCTCTCTCATCAGTGTTATTCCAGTTGTTTCCTCAGCCATTGAAAGTCGGAGCCCCGTGTCAGCTTTGATGCTTTCTCGTCTCCACTTCGCACAGTCGTCAGCGTTCCCAGTTATCAGACCACTTTTTCCTTACCACATTCGTAACAATTAATTTTATATAGACTAGACAGGGACAAGAGGTAATTTTATATAAACCTACTATATAAAATTATTCTTGTCCCTCTCTATAGAGGGAAGCGCTTTCTGGGAGTTTTTTCTGACAGAAGGTGAAAATACCTCTCTTTTACCTGTTTTTTGTATGAAACATACACTGCTTTCCTAATATAAGTAATGAAATATCGTTTACAAAATCGTTTTCAAAAGCCTCAATAAGTTGGTATATCCTGGTGGTGTCATTGTTGCAATTTTCCGGCTTACAACATGGCGGACAACATTGTCGATTTTGTGAAAGTGTCGCTCGTAAATATTTGTTGTGCAGTTAAGACATCTCTTTCTTTGTCGTACAAAAATAATCGGCAGCTCCAGTTTGGTGTCGAATTTAAATTATATGTGTAAAAGATTTGTGACTTTGAGATAAAAAGTACGCTGCGCTGCTTTCAAAGTTTCTAAACTGCCTAATTGAAGAACCGTACTATATGACTATTGCGACTACCAACGTCTAGTGACAAGTAGTCGCATACACACTAGTGAAATTAAACAAGAAGAAATACAACAATATCATCTGAAAAATTCTCAGAATACAAAATTTAAAATATTCAAACTGCATTTTTAAAAGGAATATGTTCCATGTATAAAATGCCGCACGATCCCACAGGAACGGGAATCAATTGCTGAAGTTGGACTGCGGGGTTTCCCCGTAGTGCTATATGTTCTCATTTGCCTGTCGCATCTGGTGGCTCTGATCACGTGAACTAACTTCCAAAAAGCCTTCTGAATACGAACTTGTTTGATACATATTTTAACATAGTAGCGCCGAGAGGCTCTTAGATTTAGTTTTCTTTTTTAAGTGAACCCGTTGATAGTTTGTTTTTAGTTGTATTCGTATAATATTTTATTTATAACTGGTTACCATTTTACCTCTGCACTCGCTCATTTTCAAAGTGGAGTCAGTATAAGATTTTTGATTGATTGACAGTGATGTATTTTGTATCCATCGAAACTACGATATCAAATTTTCTGTATAATACACCTCGACAACGCATGCTAGTAAGACGCATATTTTATTGAATGCTATATAAATTTCTATGATCATATATTTTACATCATGGGGACTACAAACGTTGGCTTTATTAAATTAGAAAGTTCATGAAAAGTCCCGTTATATGTTGTAAGCGCGAAAAAATATCATTTTTTCTGTCGCATATAGAAATATGCTAAAAGAACTGGCTTGTGGATAAAATGTACTTAGGTTAAATAGTTGAATTGCTTAGTGAGATATATGTTAGGAGAGAACTGAAAATATCCTTGGAACTTCATAATAAGTGGTTGCTTTATACTTTCATAAATTGACTTAACAATTTAATACTTAAGTAAAATATACATTCAAACTTAAAAGCAACGAATCCGCACATATTGAGAACCTCTAAATTTTGAATTCTGTTGAAAAAGAATGGCAGCGCACTGACAATAATGACATACAGCACACGTGGCGATGACATTTTCCCATTTTCAGCCGGGCTACGGTTTAGTTAGAACGCGCGCGCGGTCGCTGTCGGTCGACTACGCCGTAGCTTCATCGTAGCAACTCGTAGCTACGAGTTTTGTGGTTTCGATTTTTGGAATGTAAAGTTTTCCTTAGATATTTTCCTTTTCGGCATAGTCAACATCGATTGTTGCAGTAAGTATTATTATTAAGTAATAATATATTATTTTTCAATCTATTTTTTACCTATATCAAAAATATGAATCCAAAAAGTGTCAACGTTGTATTTTTTTTTTAATTTAATTTATATTCCACTGCTAAGCAAAACCCAAATAAAATTAACATACAAATAAACTCTCAACTTTATATCGATGTGTTTTGTTTAAAATTAAATTGAATCAATCACATACAACGTATTTATATACTTTTTTCCTTTTTATTCTGTGGTATTATTTTATGCATAAATAAACTTCTAAGATTATTGCCATTTAGTTACGGTTTTTTTAAATACAGAGTATATCGATAATAATTTTAAAAACGCGAATGTCTGTCTGTCTATCTGTCTGTCTGTTCCGCTTTCACGGCTAAACCGATAGACTGATTTTGATAAAATTTGGTATACATATAGTTAAAGGCTCACGTACAAACATAGTGTAATCAATCCCCAATTGACTATAATGGGGGGTGAAAGTTTGTGTTCCGCTTTCTCTGAATAACTCATACGGGCGCAGTCGCGGGCAAAAGCTAGTATTCTATAAATATTAGGACCTGTAGCTAAATAACTATCCTTTATATAATCGACAATCATAACGCACATTCAGAAATGTGAGCCACGAATATTTCCGAGGTCCACTTCAACACAGATTTGCGGGAACTAACCGGGAAAATTCCTGGCGCCGGTAATTTTGGCCCCAACATAATCGGGTCATTTAGCGGACGAACAGACCGACCAAATGCGTGTTATATGTACGCAGAATTCGGCTTTTGGCCAACAAATACTACCTGCAAATGATAATTTTCATGATTTTCAAGTGAGCGAATATTCTATATTTTGGTCAGTTAATGTTTTATAGATGTGTTCATACGAAGACTTTTAATGCAATATTAATGATGTGGTTTTGCTCGCAACCTCGCCCGCGTAATCCCAAAAGAAACAGTTATTTTTCCGGAATACAAGGTAACATATCACATTTCAAACTAGATGTGAACAAAACTTCAAGAAGATTGGTTGAGTATATAAAGCGTGAAGAGGTAATAAACAAAATAAAATTACTTTCGCATTATTATAATATTAGTTAGGATTTAGACTTAGATTAAGATTAGGATCCATACAGACAAATAAATCACTGCCTGTTTCCTCACGATATTTTTCTTCACCAAAACTGAGTGGTGATCAATAAAAACTACCAACATACATACATGAGTCAAAATGGCATACGAACTCATGTAGAACGAGTAGAATTCGAACCTGGCACCTTTCGGTTGGATCAAATCTTCAAACTCGTATTGCCTTCGCAATTGAAACGCATCATTCTATGAGTGAGATGCAACGTCAACTTATAACGCAAAGTTCGCCAAATATAGGTATAATTTATTGATTTTAACGTTAGCTGTACATAATTACAATATTAGTGGTTGATGAGATTGGATTATCTATTCATTTCCTGATTTACTACCAAATATTATATAATGTAATAATGTTAGTTAATACCAAGGCCTATTTAGTTGTTAGTTAATATCATGCAAAGCATCTTAACCTAACTTAAAATTGTCCTACCTAAGCAACAAATTTTACAAGGCCACAAGACGCGGCGCGGTACGATAATTTAAAACGTACCGTAATGCATGTATTGTAGCTTGTGTTGTCGCCGTATTTTTTCATACACACATTTTTATACTACTATACTTATGTAATAGGCAAACAGGTATGTAGCTCACTTGATGGGAAGTGATCACGGTAACCAATGAAGCCCATGGAGATGTCATGGCTTCCCTGGAGTGAATATGTTTTTAAACATGGGGTCGCACTTTTCTCTCTCTCTCTCTCATGCACATCTGAGCGTTTCAGGGTTCCTTTCTCAGTCGTTCGCTTTATTTCGCACGGTCGTCGCCATTCTTAGTTGTTGACCATTGGCACGGCGTCACACCGCGTACTGTAAGTATTCAGTAGTGCAGCTAGAACGTCGGATAACATCTCGGGTAAGTAATGTATAGTCTCCCAAGGGATTCGTCATTTGCCTGATTAAACAATGAATGATTTAGGGTATCAAATACAACTGATTATATTGGTAACGGTGTTGAACAAAGGGAAGGTATTATACAGACACAGCTTTGTAATCACAAAGCTGTGTCTGTACTGTACATAACATGTACATGTATGTAACATGTACTGTACATAGCATGCGAAATTCAAGCTATGTTTAACGATCCCCTCAAGACAGTGATATAGGGTTAGAAAAACCAAAAATAATCAATATTTTATTAGTTTAAGTATCTGCCGCGCGATCTTTCGATTTATGTATAAGTAATTTCTTCTTAAACTTAAACTATTTTCACGTTAAAAACGTCAAAAATGTACACAGTTTGTAAGTTTGTGGCGTTCGTTTGCAAACTCAATTATTACGGTTAAAGATTTATTTATTTCTCAAAAAGAATAATTACATTTCATTCACTTACAGAGAAATAATAATACTAACTACTTACAGTAATTAGTGTGACGGCGAGCTAAGTACATATACGTATATAAGTCGCAAGTTAACAATAAAAGATATGGACATAAGTTTCGAAAATAAAACAAAAATTACAAGCCATTTTATAAGTAGGGTAGATTGCCGTAGTAAGTAATACCGGCAACCGGTACGCAGCGCAGGAGTGAGGGTACTTCACGCGTTTACGCTGCTGATGTTTATTAAGGTTGCGATCATAGACGCAGGCGATTAGCGGATGAGTAGCGAGTTAATAGTAGAATGTATATTTGGTTGTTACTACTATTTTATTATTTGTGAAATTAATATAAATGTTTATAGTGTTATGTTATATATTTGACTTTATTTAATTAAGTATTTTTATTTTTCTTCATTTATCTAAATAAAGTACGTTTATTTATTACAATATTGTTTTTAAATATACCTTTATTCAATTTATTTAATTTTGATTTTCCAAGATATATGATTTTAATTTTCTTTTAAAAGTACCTAGTGAATTTGCTTCTTTTATTTCTATAGGCAGTTGGTTATACATTCTCACACCTTCAAACTGGATGTTTTTTGAACCAAATTTTGTCCTCGGGGCGCGAGATACCAAATGATTTGCATTACGCAATTTCATTCTTTGGGTTTGGCTTTTTTTTTGGAATGTTAGAACAGTATGTATTTTATTATTAAGAATTTTATAGATTAACGTGCATGTGTAGTACTTATATGTCTGGTTTATGTTCATTATTTTAGTGTCTGTATATATTTTTATGGTTGGCGTATTATAATCATAGTTAAAAAGTGTTTTAATAAATTTATTTTGTGCTCTTTGTAGTGGTTCTAAATTAGATTTTGCGGCTGTACCCCAGATTTCTATTAGGTAATCTATGTGTGGTTTTATTAATGAATTATATATAATATATTTGATTTTACGTGGAAGACAGTTCGAAGCCGCACGAACGGCACCTGACAAGGATGTCAATTTAGTCTTAATTTTATGTATATGTTGTTTAAAATCGAGGTAATGGTCCAAGATAATGCCAAGATATTTTTCGCTAGATTTTTGTTTTAGTTCATCATTATCTATTTTAAGTTTTATTATATCGTCGAGATTTTTGTTTTTTGCAGCAAATATAACGAAATTAGTTTTTTCAGTATTAATAGTGAGGAGATTCGACAAAAACCAATCGTTTAATTTGTTAAGATCTCTTTGTGCTTTTAATTTTAAAGTTTTACATGAGTGGCCATAATAAAATAAGCAAGTGTCGTCTGCATAAAGAGATATGTCAGCCTTAAGGCCCAAATTTTTTATGTCATTGACATAAATTAGAAATAAAAGAGGCCCCAAAATGGAGCCTTGAGGAATGCCGAAAGTCATTAAAGTTGGGGTACTTTGATGTTGTCCTATTTTCACTATCTGCCTACGGTTTTGGAAGTATGATTTGAATATGTCGTGTGCCTTACCAGTGATACCGAGATTTGACAATTTGGCAAGAAGTAGTTTGTGGCTGATTGTATCGAACGCTTTCTTGAGATCTATGAATACACCGAGTACTATTTGTTTTTCATCGATTTTATTTTTTATTTTAGTCACAAGGTCTATTGTTGCTGAAAGTGTGTTTGATTTTGGCCTAAACCCGTATTGTTTGTTGTACAAAAAATCTTTTGATTTTAAGTATTTCTCTATTCGAGAGTAGATCACTCTTTCAAAAATCTTAGAAATGACTGGTAAGACTGAAATTGGACGGTAATTGCACGGATCTGATTTATTACCGTTCTTAAAAATTGGTGTTACTTTGGCAATTTTTAGAGACTGCGGGAAGACTCCCATTTTTAAACAATTGTTTATACTATTGGTGAGCGGGATGGCAATTATGTTTTTAATGCATTTGATCATTTTGGTGCTGATACCATCTATGCCTGAACTAGTATTTGGGTCTAAGTCATTAATTATTTGAATAATTTCGTCCACGGTTGCCGGCACAAAACTTGTTAGCTCAGTCGCTTTAACTATGTTCGGTGATTGTGTATCGTTTCGGTCAACTTTTTGGTATTTGTTTGGGATTTTGCTTGCAAGTGTTGAGCCTACAGTAGAAAAATAACTATTGAAACTCTCGCAAATTTCTTGCATATCCGTTATTATTTTCGAGTTCAGGATGACTTTGTCCGGTACTGCTGTATGTTTGATGTTGTTACTAGCTAATTCATGAATGGCTTTCCACATTTTTTTAGGCTTGCTCATGTGATTTTTAAAGAACTTGAAGTAGTATGTTTTTTTGGTTGTTTGAATTTTCTTATATACTCTGGCTCTAGCTTCTTTAAATTCCTGTTCTAGTTTTATGTCTTCTTTATTTGTTTTGTATCTATGCCAAATTTCATTTCGTTTGTCGATGTCTTGAATAATATCATTTGTAATCCAGTCTTGACGTGGTGGGTTTAGGTACTTAGATTTAGTGACTTTACTTGTAGATAGACATTTTAGAATACTTTCTTCCAACATTTCATATGCGCTTTCGTCTTTCCTTATATTGTGTTCTGCTGAGTCGTGTAACTTTTTATAGTTTACTGCTGTGTAATAAATTTTTTGAACAGGTTTACTATAGTGGTTTTCAACTTCTAAGTATATTTGTCGATGGTCGGACATCGATGATTCAATAAGACTAAAATTAAAATTGTTGTCTTTTAAGTTAGTGCATACATGATCAATAATCGTGTTTGTGGATTCTGTTACACGCGTGGAGTACTTCCGGTGGACTTTGTTTATTATCGTAAAGTTGTTCTCTTTTAAAATATCTTTATATTTTCGAGTTTCCTTGTCAGGTACCAGTAAGTCAAAATTGTAGTCCCCAAAAACCAAAGCTCTTTTCCTTTTTTCCAGTTGTTGTGAATATAGTTCAAGGAAGTTGTCAACGTTCTTCTTGTTGGGGTTGTATATAGCACCGATGTCCAGAGACTGCTTTTCAAGATGTATCCAAAGGTAGTGGTTGTTGTCAGCTATACAATGGTCTTCAATCATCCTGTGCTTTAAGTTGTTGTGAACAAAGATTGAAACACCGCCTCCTTTGCGATTTTGTCTGAAATTGTTGTAGTGGGTGTAGCATGGAATGTTGAGTTTTTGGACGTCGGTTTCATTTTTTATCCATGTTTCAGTCACAACAATTATATGCGGTTCTATCTGGGCAGCTATGCATTTAAGTTCATCCAGTTTACCTTTCTTGACAAGACTGCAAGCATTTATATATAAGCATTTCAAAGATTTATGAGAACTTTTTATGTCATTATAGTTTTTGATGAACTTGTGTGTTATCTTCCCCCTGGAGGGGGCTGCTAGTTTTTTGACTTGGATGTCTCTTTTCCTTGCTTCTCTCCCGTTGTTTGGGTAATTTTGGGAACTCCTTTAATATATTTTATGGCTAAATTGGTCTCTCCCTCTGTTTTCCGACTTTTCAATTCCTCTTTTAATTTCTGAAAGTGCTGTTTTTGCAGGGGCGTTCTGTCAGAGAATATTTTAATGGTGTCCATTTGTAAATTGCTCTTATTGCGTAATATAGTTTTTACGGTATTTTCCGATGTATAGCAGGCTTTGATGGGGCGATTTATACCAGGTTTATATTTTCCTAGTCGGAAGGTTTTATTTGGTTCAGGACAGTCTGGATAAATAGATTTTGTGATTTTTGTAATCTCAACCTTATTGTAAGTGAAACGGTTGATTGGGCTAGTTGGCTCTGGAATACCCAATATCACTATATTTTTAGAGCGTTGGTGTCGCTCGTGAACTTCATTTACAATTTCTTCATAACTTATAGATGGTTCAGTAGCTGTAGTTATAGTACTCAACGTTGTGGTTTCCCTAAATTGGTTTAAATCTGTTTCTAAATTCTCAATTTTCTTTTCAATATTCTCTGTTTTTGTTTCTAACTCATTAAGTCTTAGTTTTGTATTACTCTGATCTAATTTAATACTTTCGATGGTGTCACCAATACTATTTACATGAGTTTTGATAGTAGTGACGTCTTCATGAAGCTTATTGATATTTTCAGCTTGGGAAACGCTAGTAGCTTTCAATATTACCATTATTTCAGACACCTGTTTTTTTAA
Organism: Plodia interpunctella; assembly: GCF_027563975.2. Lineage (NCBI taxonomy): Eukaryota > Metazoa > Arthropoda > Insecta > Lepidoptera > Pyralidae > Plodia > Plodia interpunctella. The sequence continues at coordinate 3,691,561 of NC_071302.1, forward strand.
ATCTGAAAGCTCTGTTTTTATCCAGGCATCATCATCGAGTACTTTTCGCTTAACACGTTGAGTGATACGAATCGGAGTGGTATCATAGTTTGGATTAAGTTCGGACAGATTTGGTTGAGATCCGCCGAGTCTGTCACTGTGACCGCAGCCGGTTGGTGATCGGTGCTCATTCATTGTGTTAGTGTGTCGTTGCAGATCACTTACTTATTAGTCCGGTGTAGACAGCACGGAGCCTGTCTCGCTTGCTCGAGAGGATTGAGGGGCGGGGCACTGACGATGACTCCGGTAATGCGGTGTGTTGCTCAGTGGTAATTAGTTGTATTTCACTCGTGACTTACTCGCCAATATGTGTTTATACACTTTAAAGTTAGGGTCCAAAATCGACTAGTGGCTCTTTTAGTGAATTTAAATTAAACTTGCGACACGTCTGACTTGCTCGCGTGCTCTGGCGAGACTATTACACTGTTTCTTAACGGTCCTCAGAGATATTGTTTGAATATATACACAAACGCTTAAACTACTAACTAAATATAGAGAGATTACTAAATGTTAAACGTACATTTTAGAGGTATGATAAACTTTACGACACTTGTTTACACACGTACCCTTCACTTTCCAAGCGTTAATTAAATCAACTAAATTAATTTTAACATTTTCGTCCTAAGCAGATTTGACTGGAGGCGGTGTGTTTGTCGCTACAAATAAATATTTATTCTGTCCTTTTACAAAAACGTTTCCCGCGATAATGTCAGAATTCAACCCTTCGCTGGCTCGTCCGTAATTAAGGGATTCCAAATTGATAGCTGCTATGCTCGTTTTTAGCCTTTTTAGCGTTGTAATTCTTATTTATTTGTTACTAGCGAACCGGCCCGGCTTCGTATGGGATAATACGCTGTTTTTAACCCCCGACGCAAAAAGAGGGGTATTATAAGTTTGACTGCTAAGTGTGTCAGTCTGTCTGTGTACGTGTCACTGTAGCTCACCAACGGGTGAACAGATTTGTATGCGGTTTTTTTATTTGATAGCCAATTTTTATGCGTTAGTTCTTAGATATGTTTGATCAAAATCGGTTCAGCTGTTCAAAGTTATAGCGAAATAAATATTGAAAGTCGGGGGTTTTTCAATTTGTCTAACAAATAAACTTATATATGTATAAATTTTCTTTGATAAATTGTCTAAACAACAAAAAATCTGAATCAACATCCATTGCGTGGTTTAAAAGAAGAAAACTTAGAAACAGACGTGGCTTTAAAATTACTGGCCAACACATTAGCTATTTCTATAGTCTATTTTATGCGTAAGGATTTTTACATCGTCTTATAGAAAAGTATTCAGATACTGTACTGTACTGTACTGTACTGTATATCACGTCTTTGTCGTGTGGTAGACAGAGACAGTTGCGGAACTCGGATGCCACTTTTAACTGTTTTGTGGGCTCATCTGTGGGATTGGGAAAAAAAACCTATACACCTGGTGCAATCACCATCTCAGGTACCTAGAGTGGACTATGTGCCATTTATCGTGAGAGGCTTTTAGTGCAACAATAGCTTTATGGACTGTAAAAGACTGAAGGTACCTATAATCTAGTGGAAGCAAAAGCAAAAGTCAAGGAATAGATTCCATTGAGGTAGACCTCAAGACATAGTATATAGGTATATATCAACCGCTAAAAGGCATTCTCGCTATGAGAAAATTCATATTTATGTATTAAATTTTATTCTCACAATATGTCTATTTTTATATTCTTTATTTCAGGAATCAATATAGGTACTTATATTTATAATTTTGTAATAAATAAAAATAAAAAATATTTTTATTCAGGCAATAGAACTATAAAAGTCCATAACTTCATAGTAACAATGTAACTTAGAATATATTAGTAATTTAATTCAAGTTAATTATAATTAATAATAATTAGTTAAATAAATTTTATAATCATATTTCTTTTGTAATCATATGTCAAGAGAGTTTTCCCAGTTTCATCCTTAGTAGGCATAAAGCGAGGAACCTGCTCTTTCTTTTGGAATCAAATTTTCGATAATAATCATCAAACGTCGTTAATTAAAGTTTGGTTGTCCCAGTAAATTTTGATGTTAACTTTAACGCCAAGTACGCCATATTGTTTTATCGTATTCGACGCGCTAAGTACAGTAAAACGTCAAAGTTGACTGGTGCAACCCTAAGTAGGTGTGAATTAACCTAGATTTCCATACGCCTGGACGAACAGAAATGTCTGCGAAAACTTAGATAACTGTGGAAGATGATGAATTGCCTCGCTTTTGTTGCAATGCGAGGTGATTTGTCATTTTGGAATGCCGGTTACTATTTGAGGCGAACTTACAACCGCGTCCAGTGAATGTTTAATGTCCTCATTTTAGTCTCTCTATCTCCCTCTCTCTTTTGGAATATTAATGAAGTCATTTTCCATTGCCTTCTCTATTTCATACACTACATCAAAAATTATCAACTAGAGCGCAGTTTTTCTCATGTTGTTTTATTTATGGACAATAAAAACTACTTACTATACATGAGTCAGATTATACAATCTTATTAGATTATACAATATTGTTATATAATTTATCTCTCATAGTATACAATCTTATGTGGCACGAGTAGGATTCGAACCTGGGACCTTTCTGTCACCGCTTCAGCTAGCCTAAAAGCGTTACGTATAGCGAGCCATAACGCGTTGGAGCCCAAAGTCTGCCTTACAATTTATCCTCTTCAACTTCGGAAGAACTTTAGCATCCTTAGCTGTAACCCTTTACCCATATCACAAGTGATGACAAACTAGCACTTTATAGATTTGCTCTTTTTGCAAAGACCTTATTTATTAGACGACTCATTTTCAGCATCTATTAAAATTTTATGGAAAAATGAATAATTGCTTCAATCAGAATAAATCAATTACCAATAATTAATTTGTTCAAGCTTTGTTATTTTTCTGATGAGTTCCTTATTCGGATATTAATTGCAAACACAGCAATGGAAATATGAGGGACATAAGGATTACATCAAAATATTTCATATCCACTTATTAAATGTTTAAAAAAATTACAAAAAACCATCGCCTCTACTATGTTTATTACACGTGTCTGTGAACTTAGTGTAGCAAGTTTCAGAATATCAAAGTTTCTTGGAAGTTCTGTAGTTCCTGATACGTTCGAATTATTATAGTTCTGGTGTTTTTCACAAAAACGTTATGTTTTTTTTTTAAATCACATGCTAATTTCCGATAGATCATTTTCTAAAATCTGAATTTTAAATAATCAAAATATATAGATTTAAAGTGTAATTTGCACCACAGATTACACTCGAAATCATCAATCAACTGTGTTATATTTCCCAAAACAAATTGATTGCTTACGGAAAAAAAAAAGAAACGAAATTATTTTTGTTCACCTAATAATATCCGCAAAATTGATCCATTTACAAAATATGGCCAAGTCACGACGAAATTAGAAGCAGCCTGTAACGTTATTAATGAGTTTCCGATATTGCCTCCGTTCCTCTGAATTTAATATCCTACCCTTAAATTTTAGAAATGAACATCTTTTTTATTATATAGTCAGCATTTTTTTCATTTTCCCCTTGGTATCATTCGATTCAATATTTGGACTGTTAATGGGACGGCGTCAAACGTCAATTTGTGGTCTCTTTATTCTAATTGGGTTGTCTATAGTCTAGCCGCATCAATTTCTCTCGTTTTTGTCGGCCTTCGACATCTAGTGCCTTTGAATGACAATCAAAACTTGATAGGAATATGTAAATTATAGCAAACGAATTGTTTGTTGTTTATATTAAATTTGCTCTCCGCTTCAGTTACTGTCTTCTCGTAAAACAAATATTATACAGATTTTGATAAGATTTTCACTGTTGCATTTGATTTAAAAAGATTGCTTTTAATTTAAAAATGTTGCCAAAATTTTAATTAAATACACGCTGTCAAAGTAAATACATCAACTGAATACAACTTCAACAGATGGCGTTACTAGTCATATTTTGTTATGATAAATAATAAATTTAAACACGACTTGTTTTGTTATTCAACAAACTGATCAAAATGCTAATTTAAGCGGGTTTCCTGGAACTCAAAATTATTAGTGAGTTGGCAACAATTAACAAAGTCACTAGTAACAAAGTTATTACATTATAATTAGTAGGTACATACTATAAATAGACATAGAATATAGAAATATATTCAAAATGCTTATTAAAAATCATGTGCAATTTTGCAAAGTCGTAACTTAAATATAAATTATACTTAAATATAAGATCAGGTAGGTAGATAATAACAGTAAAACTGTGCATCTGTTTCAAAACTATTCTTTAACAGAAGTTTTGCAACTACCCTTTTTTTCCCAACAAGTGCACTTCAAGAACTTCCTGTATACACATAAAATATACTCAGTTTACGTGTTTCTACACGTAAAGCACTTTCGCGTTCAGGAAAAGCTAACGTTATTTTATTGTATTGTAACATGCTTGTCTGCAGTGCTGGTATAAGATATTTTTTTTAAACTTGAATTTTATTAGCTATTTTGTTGGACAAATGCAGTTGGTTTTGTTTTGTCACATATTTTGTTTCTACGCTCTGGACTTAGATTTGGCTGCGCGTTGTCTGTCGAACGAGTGATAGATAGATAAAACATTTATTTGTAAAACAACAACATAAATACACAACCAGACTAAAAACACAAATAAAATATTATCATAAACATAATTGAAAATTAAGTGTTCTGTGTTGCAGTAATACAAAAAGGTCCATATCTCAGTACACCTATCACCCAGAGGGGCGATACACTGATTTTCAGATGAGACCTGAATGTAAGTGATATGTTATATCATTATTGTATCAACTCTGTCTCTCTCTCTCTCTCATGTGAACATGTTCCCGGTTGTTTCCCCAGCCGTTGAGCGTCAGAGACCGAAGTCCGCCTTTCTACTATTTCGACTTCCACTTCGCACCGCTGTCGGCATCCCTAGTTGTCAGACCACTGACACGAATATCATCCACGATGACATTGAATAAACATAAATATAAATCAACAGGAGTCACCTGTAAGGTACACAGTACATCACTGAAACATTATCAAAGAAAACACGATGTACCTACATAACATGTTGTAATTGTGTTTGTCAATCAATCATTTGATATCGGTTAACTGTAATTGGATCATATCATATTTTAGTTTCGGCTGTATTTGTTTTTACTCGGGGCATTTATATATCTACCTACATATATGAAAGATAATTTTTTTCGAGATTTTTAACAGGTTAATTTTATCTCATTATGTAATTACAAGCTATTGTTTAGTTTCACGTGTTCAGTCTGTAATTAAATCTTGCAAGTTAAACACCTACTTCAACTTTTCCTACAGAATTGAAAGATTTCTCGTCGCTTCAGGTTCCATGACAATGCATTATTACGACAAGCATGACTTGATAGTACACTCAGGATCGGCAAATGTGGGAACTCTTCAACAGTTTTGTGACAGACCTTCAGTTAATTTTAAATGCGTATTAATATACTTAACCATATAATAAAATTATTGATTTGTTTCAGGTATACCTTGTCAATGTGAACAAATATCAGTCAATGGGTACTGAAAATATGAAGGTAAGATAAGTTTTATTTTATAACTTAAAGTGCGTTGCATCAGTCAACTTTGACCTGCTCAGAAATACGCAAAGAACGCCATTTTATATAAGCGATAACGGCGCGCAAGTTGAAGGATAACTTCAACTTGACTTAAGGTTTACTGGTGCAACTCACCCTAAGATATTAATTCGTATCAGCCTGTCTCTCGGAGAAATTAAATATTTTTTTACAGCTCCATTATTTGGACACCAAAAAATATCAGAATTCGTTTTGTAATCTGTGTCCATTTTCTCCATTAAAATAGCACAATTTGAATAGCTTTTAACGTCTCGTCGCAGAATATAAAAGAAAAACATTTATATAAATTCGTCATACCTGTCTGTCCTTCTATAATATGTAACAGCCATTATATTTCCAAACTATTACGACTGTAGTTAAAACTTGGTAGGTAGACGTTCCCTACGAACCATGTTGCGATTTATCTAATAAAAATATTATAATTACGCCGACAATAATAATAATTACAGTATGATCTATTTTTAATAGAATATTAACCCTACTTTGACATAACAACACGTGTCACGATGAATGATAGCCGAATAATGTATTGTATCCATTCTGAAAATAAACTAGAAAAATGCGTATCACTTGCTTTAATATTCTCAAAGGGAGTATTGAATATACATCTCTTATATTTTTGAATATAAATACACTTCATAATATGTACTAAAAGCAAAAAAAGGTTCTATAAATCGGGTTATATGTGATATTGGAGTGTATTTTCTGAGTTTACTTTAGTCTTTTTTTTTTTTGAGCCTACGCGAACCAATTATTGTTGTAGTTTTTTTGTAAAAAAAAAAAATCTAATAATACTTATAAATGCGAAAGTTTATCTTTCTGTCTGATTAAACGCTATAGATTATGAATAGGTATAATAATGCGATATCAGACACACCGCGCGCAAAGCTGCACGCAACAGCTAGTGTTCAATAAATTTGGCCTAATAATTTGGAGTAATAGCAAAAAAATAATGACACAAGCTATTTGTGAAACTTTTCTAAGACCAAAACCTGGGATTAGTCTGTCATAGTGCATTAACCCACTAACATAATTAATACGAAAGTTTGTGAGATCAAATTTCATAACAATTCGTTTAGTAGATTTTACATACATACATACATACATAGATAGATGTATGTATGTTACTCTTTCACGGAAAATCTACTAAACGAATTGTTATGAAATTTGGCACACAAGTAGAATATAACCTGAAATAATACATAGGGTACTTTTATCCAGAAATTCCTGAAGCGAAGCCCCAGTGTAGCTAGCTAATGTAAAGTAAGATAAAAACAAACAAAATCTGATCGGAGTTCGAACATGGAACCTGTAAAAAGGCAACGTTACTACTGCCTTAAACGCCAATTATAATACAATTGGGCTATAAAAGCACCTTCAACAAAGTATTCAGAACATTGTTTGTTCAAGCATTAATGGTAAAAACATAAATTTGAGCGACAAAGCAAAAACTTGACGCCATATATTTTCCGTCACTCGCAGACGCTTGGGTAAATGAGTCAATCTTAACTTCGTACCGCGTTAACGGTGCTGATATTACTGTCAAATAATATAGGTATTTATTTACTACATAATTTGTTATTTAATTTAACACAGCGATGGATTTATTCAGCCTTTTAAATTATAGTTCATGCTAGAAAACCAATCTTTAAAATTTAAATGAAAGAATATAATGCATGGCACAAGGCAATGAAGTTTATATGAAAATAATATAATTTCCGCTTTCGCAGAGAAATACACGCGAAGCCGCGAGCAAAAGCTAGTCGTCTATAAACATAAGAATATTACGCCATATATTACCGCTAAATAAGCCAATACACCATAGCTGTCAGCAAATTCAGCAACGTTGTATAATCAACACTTAATTATGGAATGTACTCAACCGCCACGTAAATCAAGTGGAAATTTCTCCCATGTTTATGGTACAGAGTAGGGCTGACGGCAGCCGATAAGGCTGCGAAAACGTTTGCTCTTTCGATAATGTTTGGATTGTCTATTGTTTGTTTCAAAAAAGTGCCTTCATAGTGGGATGTTATTATGAAAAATGTTATGTTAACTAACATAGTAGAATACCGTTTTGTTGCTGCGTATGAAACACCTCAATCAATCACCTGAGCTCAACACATAAAATTATACAGTTATATAAATCGTATGCGTTGAAAATAGACACGTATTTTAAATTAAAAAAAAATTGAATTATTAATCGTTATTAAAATTATGATAATATATATAGCGAAAACAAGTATATTTACTAGATATTATTATGTCTAGTACTAAATCTTACGTGACGTGGTATGTTCTCAGCTTTCATCACCTAAACTCGTTACGATCTGTGTAATTAACTTATTACCGTGACACAACGATACATAGTTAATTTTGGTATTAATTGAATTAAGCCAAATACCTTACATCACTATTAGTTTCTATTTGAAATATTCGTTGGTATTAATAAGGAATCCATGACATAATGGGTAGCAACACTGTTTATATTAGTTTCTATCGGTATTTCGTCTTGGCAATAACCATACAAAATATTCTAATAGTTTGTAGCTTTAGCTAATAGTTTTAAAATTGACGTGACACTTTGTCACGTCAATTTTTGATGCATGGAATCAGTAGGTACTCCGTACGAAGTACTTACTAAATCCATACCTTTATGTTCCGATTTTGAATATTTTTTTTCACGACGCAATTTTAAGATTACAATCAAATAGTTCGAATTCCGAAAATTATTCATAATCTCTTAATAATACTTATTGTGTACAATACAATATGCAATAAGATCCATATTTCTCTAACAAGTTGGTTGTCACGATTACTATGGACATTTTGAAATTACATTAAACCTGATGATATTAAAATGCATTGTTATTATGCAAATCCCCGTATCTTCAAGCGGCCTAAAACCTTGCCTCGAAAGTCATTGTTTCCGACAAAATAACAACTAAGTTACAAAGTTTCTTCTCAAATAGGGTCACCATCTTCTATGTAAATTTCGACAAGAATTTTAAAAAATAACAATTATGTTATACTAATTCCAAACAGACTTTTATTGATGTGAAAACCTGATAAATAATCCTAAAGTAATGTAAACTTCAAACAGAATCAAAGGTATTAGTATAGGATCCTTTGGCTCATTCCCATAGCACCAGGTTCAGCTGGTCGGCTGATAGGCAACAATAGCATTTCCAAGTAGGTATTTTAATTTATATGTTGTAAAATTAAAATATAAGATTTTGGAACCTTAAATCTATAGATTTGAACGAAAATATGATATAATTTTCAACAAAATTCTACAAAAAAAACATTTTTAATTATTGATACCACTGGTACGTATTTTGCGTCTGTCTAAATTGTATTGCTAAGAAAATCGAGACGTTAGAAGGCCCCATTATAAACTTAATAATTTAGTCACATTTTCTGGGCAAAATGTTTACTTCGAATTTTGAATGAATTTTCACAAAATTTGTCAAACGAGTACCGGCATTGGAAGTTCAGTGAAGTTCGTTTTAGTTTGACATTTTGATTGGCATTCATTTTAAAAATACGGAAGTAATTTTATTATTCTTGTTTCTCAATTATTTTCATCTTTTTGTTGATCTATGATTAATTTCAACTAAATAGATTTTATTGTTCGTGAAACATTTGCTATTATAGAAGTTAAAAATAGCTGTCATAATAATATCAAATTTTAAAATTGTAGGTCTATGATTATATTAACTTAAAGGTGCATAAGTGACTTGTCCAAACAATTTCAAAAACTGCCAAGCCGATATCATTCAAGGGCTTCGCGGCACCACAGTATCGTATGCAACTGGGTACAAACGAAAATGAGATAAAGTATTACAGAATGTAAGCTCCCAACCACATCGTTAATTCAGACTTTTTTATTACTTTGTTTAATTTAAGTGTTGCAAAATACACTTAAATTAAACAAAGTAATAAAAAAGCTTGTAAAAATGAGGTTTATTCTGAACAATCACACTAAAGTGTAACCAACGCAAACTATCCCAGCTTCCAAGGACATCCCTCGGGATGCTTAAAGAAGCATGTTTTGTAAGAAACCACATTCGTCTCGGTGAAGAATTCGGCATTTTTTACTACAATTCGTCATCTCCGGAGACTGAATATTAGCATAACAAGAGAGCCCAATCCGATAGCGTTTCCTCGTCATTTAATTCAGGATACAGTAAAATTGAAAGCGCTCTCATTTCGAATGGCAAATGTAATAAAACTCTGTTTGCTGTTTTATTGAAAACAAACTTGTTATGGCATAATTTCATTGTCAAACATAAGGGTTAAATGATCCGAGCCATTGAAAAAGTTTATACGATACGATACTTCTTGGTAGGTATAATGTTTTAACTAGATTTTTAGCAAACGAATGATATTTCTATTTAGTTTATTTTTCAGTTAGAAATCATTGACAATACCTACTAGGCAATACATTCGGAAATTTCCTGCTAATTTAAATCGTGCGAGAAATATAGACAACATCATATATTCTATTTCGCTCCTGAGAGATGCGTATATTAGAAATACAATGGAAAGAAACGAGACAAGAGACATATTTTGACATATTTTGTCCCTCATCATGTGCCTGGCCCAATCTCATATTCGATTAGACGAATTGAGCCGGGACGTTGAATTAAAATCTTCTATATAATTTGGTTATACTTTTCCGTCGTCTATATAGTTTTCATGGTCGTTATGTTAAACATTGTCTGTTTTAGACATTGTAAATCAGTAGCCGAATAGCCATTTGTAGAAACTCGCCTTAAACTACCTTTGTTACCTGACTCAATGTAGTATAGAAAGTAGTTCAAAACTTCTCAGTTTTAGTGTATGTGAATTTTGAAACTTAGCTTCGTGGAGGCTTGTGTTTTGTATTTCGTCGTTTTGTATATAGGTTGTGAATCAATTCAATAGGTTGATACTATTAACAACCTATCCAACCTAAAAATTATAAATTACACACACATTTATTTAAACAGTTATAGATACACACTTGTTATGTCACAGTTCCAACACAAAAAATGTTTATTTATGTGTAAAAAATGTTTATTTATGTGGAAACGACAAAAATCGAAATCGTCTTTATTTCCTCACATCTTAGAACCATAAAAAATTTATTTTAACCGATAGCAGATTTGAACATAAACTTTTAGTTGTCTGTTCAAATAGTTCATCTTTATTATCTGAAATTTAAGTGGTATTGAAAGTACGAGTTCAGTTAAAATAAAGAGAGATATTTACAAATGAAAGAAACGATTAAATATTTTACAATAATTGTGATTGATGAAAGAGACTCGATTTTAGAGTTTTATTAAGATTTTCACAAAAAAGACATCATGAATAAATTTGAAGCTGAATTACGATTATTATTTTCCTCAACAAAATCTCAACAAATAATTTATGTTTTCGCAAATATCATTTCAATCAATCATATTATTTTATCTTTTACACAGTTGGGTACAAAATATTTGTGAAATGTGATCTGTTCTGACAAGTTCTGACAAGCAAATAATATTAGATGCTAGAAAAATAATAATACTATGTCAAAGTATTATGTTTATACTCGTATCGTAACCTTTTAGCACTTGTAATTTTGGTAATAGTTTGTTTTAAATTTAATCAATAATGATTATTTAAAACAAACTATTATTAAAAGTGCTCAAAGGTCTAGACATAAAGATAATAATGTAGGTAACTTGTGACATCGTTTTACCTCTATTGAGGTTCGAAATATTACTTGCCATTCCCATCAGAATCTAATACTTCACACGTTACACGGATGCGCATTTAAGAAAAAGCGGTCAGGTGCGAGTCGAACTCGTACATCGTCTCGTCGAGGGTTCCGTTCCGTACCAATGAGAATGCTTACAAAAGATTACAAACTAATTGCGGGCGTGTATGTATAGGGCTTTTGTTATATATTTATATATACATTAACAACTACAGATTTTTATGATTTGTATTGTAAATTGCAAAGTCTTGTTAAATCGAATAGTAAAAAAAAATTTCAAGACGTCGGCTTATTCCCAAAATCTCAAAATATGCGATATAAACGCTAAATCTTTTGATCGCGTTGACGTACAAATTTGAGTTCTTCACAGCTGAACCTTTACGTATATCTGAGAATAGGGACAGACATTGTCTGTCTGTCAGACAGACAATAAAAATCCTATATATAATCCTATATATATAAAAATACTATACATTATTGAAATTGATACCCATATGACACTAGTAGGAGTCGAACCAGGGACCTTTTGGGTCACGTGTCAAGTGTCTTAACCACTAGACAGCTTTACTTTTAAACGTACGGAACCCTAAAAAACAGAAAATAGTGAGGCGCATCTCAAATCAAGTCATTGAGGCCCGACACCAGACGGTAATCCTCTTATCCTAATATGAGATGGAAGCCATATACTACACCGCAAGGAATATTCCACCCATGCCGAGATTTATATGGGAAATGTGCGGATAATTTCGGTTTATTTGCTGTAGAGGTCAGATGTGAGCATTTTTGGCCGAGATCAGGGTTGAAACCTCTTCAATATATTTTTTATTTTGCTTTGTTTGTTATTTTCTTAGTCGTGTGAAATCTGATAGAAAAAACCGGTCAAGTGCGAGCAGAACTCGCGTGAAGATGGTTACGTAAAAATTTTGTATTCTTTTCCAAATTTTAGGTTAAGTATTTTCGAAGATCAGGGGGCGTCGCCAGCGACTATATATATATATATATATATATATATATATATATATATATATATATAGATAGAGAGAGAAAATAGGATTCCTAGTAAATTCGTATGTTTATTGTGGTCGAGCCAGGACCAAAAAGGGGTTCATATCTCAGGCCCGCATTCAGGACTCTTTTTATTCAGGATTCTCTTTTATTCTGACACGTGTCATATTGGATTGAAAAAGATTTCACCAAAATATAGCGCTTAAAGCCTTTTATTCTTATATATACATATATATATATCTCTCTTCGATTTAGTTTTTGAGTTTACCACAGACAGTCGAGACGGTTCTTTTTATAACATGTTAAGATGTAAAGATTATGTACCTAAGTATTTATATAAAGATAATAGCAAAATCGAAGAGATGGTACAGAGGTGTGTATATTTTCAAAATATACTTCTTGTTACTTTTTTCGTTTCCGCGACCAATTATATTAGCCATTAGCCTAGAGTCTAGAGCATACACCATTTTTCTTAAATATTATTTGCATGGCATAATCGAATTGCTTTGTAAACAGTAAATAGAAATCTGAAGCAGCTTCTTAAGATTAAAAACAAACATTGCTTTGCTTTACTAAAAAGTAATAAGCAGATATCAAAATTAACATTACCTTTTATGTTCTGAGATAACAAATACAGATACTATATTATTATATTCAACACTCCGACTTATAAACACGGGAACAATGTGGAGATGAGACTGGGAAGATTTCATTGTAAAACAAAAAAATTATTAAATAAAATGATTACCCAATTAGGAGCCAAGTTTAATGCTCTAAAGTACTTATTAAATAGTTTGTTAAAAAAAAAGGTTTATTATGATTAGTAATTTATGGGTCTTAGTTACACGAAAAAAAAAACTATATTTTTGTAAGTCATGCAAAAATTTGTGAACATTGTTTTTAATTTACTTGAAATATATTTTTTTGCCAAAATTTTTCTACTAATTTTAATTATAATAGGTTAGGTGTTTTGATCTACTAAGTTTAAATGTTGTTGATGAAGCATCGTTGGAGTAAAACATCGTACTATGAAAATAGCGAAATAAGGTGTTCGATACAATAAAAATCGCAGTATGAAGCTTCGAACACACACAAGGAACCCTTAGTAAGTAATTGTTTACATTCAACTTATAACTAATGAGGATACTTTCAAAATGTAATCGTTTATTTTTAACTTGGACCCCAGATTTCGAAAATGGAACACCCGAGATAGAGAGAGAAAATAGGATTCCTAGTAAATCCGTATGTTTATTGTGGTCGAGCCAGGACCAAAAAGGGGTTCATATCTCAGGCCCGCATTCAGGACTCTTTTTATTCAGGATTCTCTTTTATTCTGACACGTGTCATATTGGATTGAAAAAGATTTCACCAAAATATAGCGCTTAAAACCTTTTATTCTGTATTTTAGAAATATTAGGAAATGTGAATATTTTATGAGAGAAACATGGAATAATGGAAAGGAAGAAATAAATGTTTTTTTTCCGGTGAAATGATGAAAAAATCTGAAGTATATATAACCGAAATCTTTACTTATCATAAAGTTCAAACTGTTGACAGAGGTGTGTTTATGTTTTATTCAAGACTGTATATATTTTGTACCGACAACCACCAAAATATGCGGAGGTACCTAATAGAGACGTATTTGTAACGAATTAGGGTAGGTTGATTTGATGTTGTCTCTACGTACGCCAATTTTATTTTGTACGAGAATTCTCGTACTATTTTTATTTTATACAGACACTTAATCTTTATATTTTTAAACCTTAGCCATAATACTGGCAATTTTATTTTAAAAACGTAAAGCAATTTAATACTCACTAAATTGAAAATGCTGCTATAAAATGCAGTAGTAATCTTGGAGCTCCCAAATGTACAGTTAATTCTGTCCTGATGGCTCATACTACATTCCTTATTCCGGGGTCGTTACCTAGTTTTATAGTGACAACGTGTCTTGCAGATGGTTTGTTCACATTTTGGGATTTGGTTAGACTTCATTTTGGAAATTCGTCATCATTGGCAGCGTTTTATATCCCACAGGGTAAACCCATCCCAGCAGTGGTATACCAAGACATGCAAAGGGTACAGGCCTCTTTCAATCTATTTATATATATATAGTACTGGCTATAAATGATAATAAAAAAACAATTTTTCAATTCAATGATCTTAGAATTAGTTATATTATGCGACCGTTATAAAATAATATAAATGAAATGACGAATTGCGATATACAAAACTTAATAGTTAACTGGCATGACGACTCGCTACTTAACTTGTACTATATGAACTGTGATACACGAATGCCAAGGAAAGTTCCCATTTTGTTCCTGAAAGGAGCTAAATATTTAATATGGTAGTAATTTATTAAGACACGACACTTCTTATACTGAAAGCACTTTCGCTGGTGCCATGCGTCGTTTGTATTAAAGTCGTTTCGGGATTAAGAAAGACATTTGAGGGTAAATCATATGAGATTACGCTGAAACACTACACCTTTATGATTCAAAACTTTACGTATTGTAAAGTTTAGTAGAAAATGAACTATACAATTTTGTGTATGCAAATAAAACTTGAACTGTTATAAGTTAGAACGACGTAGGAATATTTATGATTAAGAAAATTTAAACAGAACGTAAGTGATGTAATTGTAAGAATAAGTTCATGAAGAAATCGAGGTTGAAATATTATATCATCTACTTGACTTGTCTATGCCATACCAAATTGTCTGCGAGGAGTTCTGCTACCTGCTACATCAGAGGAAAAGACATCGTGAGGAAACCAACACATTGGTTGACAGTTTATTTCACTAGCGTGTATATTTTGAAACATATATATTACGTCTATATAAAAATACATCACGTAAAGATCACATTGATATTCTGGATCCATAAGTAGCACTGTATCAGCGGATAGTCAGTCAGCAAAAAGTAAATAAAGGACGTGATCTACACCGTAATATTACAGTTGAGAGAAACCGGCACCTGTCCCGGGCGGCAGTGTCGGCGGGGCGCCAAAATCACGAAAAAGTAGGGAATAAAATAAGTATTTACTTTTTTTTTACATTATATGTTTATCAAACAATCATAGCTTGATTGGAAGAGATCCCATCATGGGATATAAGATAAGATCTCGCTATGATGTACAAACCATTTTATAAAAAATTTGAACTCAGTCTAAACTGATGGTAAGCCAAGCTCGAAAAAATGTCTATTCACTCTTGCCTTGACGATCCCTATATTACCTTATCGTATATGTCCTTTCAGCATATGTCTTTGTACAATAAATACAAGAAAAATAAATAAAAATAAATGAAATTGTCGTAAAGAAACTAACTACTAACAATAGTATTCAATGGGGTAAGTTATTACGTGTCTATTGCTAAAGTTTCTTGTGCAATTAAATACTAAGTTAGATTAGAAGAATCTTCTTCTGCACTTTATTTATTGAATCCAAAACATCTTGTATGATGAGGAACCTAGATGTAGCCACATATTGGTTGAAAATTAAATAATAGCCATACCGACTCGACAAAAATAATTGTAGAGGGGTTGGCTACGAAGTTTCTGCCCTGGTTTGAAACAACCGTAGATCCGGTACTGGTTGAACCTATGTCAAATTAGCTTGCAGGACACGACCAATACTTGTTGTAATGACGAATAACTTTCGGTTGGCTGTGAGTTTCTCGCAAAACGATTGTCCGATAATTGTTTTTCGCGAAGCTTAGGAATTCTGGTCACAACCCACAGATTAGAAGCGTAATATGTATATGACGCGAATAACGGGAATTATTTTTGCTCTTTCAGTAAATAATCTGATTGCTCAATAACAAAATTTATGAGACTTATAAGTTGTAATATCTCACTCATATACGCGTGGTTCCGATTACATTCGGAGCTGTGACGTCCCAAAACTCAAGGTCATCAAGGATCTAGTAGTCCTCAATTTTTTTTCACACTACTTAGCAGGCAAACAGGTATTTGGTCCACGAGATGGAAAGTGGTCACCGTAACCTAGGGACGCTTGCAAAAACAGGGATCATGAATGAAGCTTTTCACGCCTTTTTCATAAACCATCCCAGGGAGTTAATTCCATTGTACACTTTAGAGTTACTAATATATGTTATTTAACATAAAAAACTGTTCCAAACTAGTTGCAAAATTTAACCAAACCCTGTATATGACCCCCCAAGCTGTTACACGGATTTTAATAGGATACCATATATTGAACTTGTAGGTAAAGAAGTCATACAGCTGTTTGCTGTTTACCGCGTCGTCGTCGATGGAAAATACCGCTGTTTCTGGCTCAGAGAGTTCCATTTAATGCAATTTATTTCATTATATAAATAAATGGTTATTTTTCGATTATCTTGTTTATTTTTTTTTTATTTTATAATTATTTTCTTGATGATAGATAATATATTCCTTTTGTTATGGATTTTTGTCAATTCTTCGACACATTCGTCGGCGAACTCGTAGTTGGTGACTCTTTCATCTGTCGTTAAGCACGGATGAAATGCTAGTATTTTGTAGTTTTGATAAAATTGTTAAAGGTATAATTTAAATTTGATATAAAAAAAGTGCATTTAAAGGTAAATTCTTAAATGAATACTTTAGCATTAATGGTTAAATTACAACAATAATTAGTTCTAAGATAAGTCATTTCAGTAGAAACTTTAGTTCAATTTTCAACTTCGTAGTACGCTCCAATTTGCAAGGACAGAAATGTCATTATTCCGACACGAATTATTTCGACTTTCGTAATCCAATCCTGTTATTCGTAAAAAAGTTAAAGTGTAAAGTAGGATTTGTCTCGTTCTGTCAATCTAAAATGTTGTAAGGTGAGATAGTGACAAAACATACTTTAATCTAAATTATAATTTAACTTGTTTATCAATTAAGCACTGGAAGTATTGTATAATCTGTGTCTAAATATAGAAAGTCGTCCTGAATGTTATCCAGATCGTTCAAATTCTGAAACACAAGTCTAAATTAATATTTGAAATATTTGCAAATTTTCTTGAAACGAATTTTATGTTCTATATAAAATAAAAAAGGAATGAACAATGTTAATTAAAACAGACTAATTCATAATCAAGTTAAAAATAGGTTTTTATAAAAATCATTTCAAAATTATAACTTTCTCTTTCTTGTCTTCGCTTGTTCCCAGTCGCATTCAAGGTTATGACGCTGCGAATCCAAGATTTGGCATAAAAAAATTACATACATTAAAGTTTTGAAGATTCAACTGTGTTTTTATGTTGTGTTACCTGCCTGACGTCAACCTTCGTCAGGAATGCTATTGTCGCCAATCAATAGCCAATGGATGTTTCCTTTAATTGTTTTGTACAACATCGACATCGACGGAGTGATTCTAGCTTAGGTCGAAACCACAGGCCACGTATAAATTAATAATGACTACCACTTTAAATGCGAAAATGAAATTCTAATAGCTTCGATAAAATCAAACTTCGCTGGGCTCAAACACGCTAATATTGCGCGGAAACCAGCTTGAAATTTTCAGTTAGGTCGTTACTTAGAGCTCATTTAATTAGCGCAAACCTCCAACTATTTTACGTGAAAAATTAAAAATGTTACGTCCCTGTGAACGTTGGTTATTTTGTTAACTTTGCCCCGGGTTGGATGTTAAAATGACATTAAGGTGTAAACGAACTTGAAACTTTTTGCATAGAAGAAGTGTTTTGTTTTTGACTCTGTATATTTTTAAACAACAGATGCTTGGATTATGTTTTCAGACCTCATAATCTCGAGTCCTTAGCACTCGTTGAATATATAAAAGTTTATTCAAATGCAGATTTTAGTGTGAGCTAGCAGAAATTGCCCGATCTGATTTTAAATTCTTATGTCAAGGAACTTTTTATAATCTTACGAAATTTTAAATTCTGTTCTCTAAGTTACTGATGAATCAATATATATATTAAAGAAGTCATGCATGTTCGAAGCTTCATGATGCGAATTTTATTATACCGATATACCTTATTTCGCTATTTTCATCAATTTGTCAACGCGATAGTTCGATGAATCTGAGTGGATTCAACTTAGATGTTAACTGTTTTTTGTGTGATGATAGCATGCTCTCCATTTAAATTTGCATACCCGTGGACGGTGAAACATGTATGATTAAGTTTTTCTTTTAACACCACATTGTAAAAAAATGTGAACTCAAGGTTTTGCAAATAAATAATCTTTGTAAATAAATAGTCTTTAACCAGCACAGAAAAACGGAAACGCCATTTTGTCTAAACGTCAGCGACGTGCAGATCAAAGTCAACGACCATACTACAAACATGGAATTAGTACGGAATACCTACTAATTCCATGATTGCAAACCTTACAGTGCTGCTTTAGTTTAGTACTCATGTCATATGCAGTAATGAACCTTATGAATTTGTATATTTAGAAATTAATTTTCTAAATTTAAACATATAAATACTGTATCTTGGGCCATTTTTTAATTTTTTTATTTATTTTCTTTTTTATTTTGGTGCTGATGGCCTTATAAGCTCGTAGTTATCGAATAGAATAATGAAAATGCGATATCGACCACCCATTTAGTAAAACGTAGTTAATTTAGATTAAGCTCGCTGTTGTTTAATCCCGTAATGAAAGGGAATCCCGGCGATGTGTAAATTTGTTTACGACTCCTAGTCAAGATACATTAATTCAATTTAAAG
Source organism: Plodia interpunctella (assembly GCF_027563975.2). NCBI lineage: Eukaryota > Metazoa > Arthropoda > Insecta > Lepidoptera > Pyralidae > Plodia > Plodia interpunctella. Next base: position 3,710,680 of record NC_071302.1, read on the forward strand.
CCGAAATAACATGTTTTTGTACTCAGTAAGTACGTTGAATAGGCATTTCTTAATGTTGTCTAAGTGACAAGGGTGCCTGTAAATAAAATTAGATGTGGTAATGAAAAAATTACGCTATTTTTGTACAGATATCTTTTTCGGCCCGATATTTTAATAGATTACGGATTCGACGAAGCGGACACCGACGCGCCGTGGGATAAATTATTATTATTAGCTGCGAACTGCAGTATATTGTGTCACAAAATACCATAAGATAGGTAAAGTAAAAATACCAACATATATTGTTCTCCTTCAATCTAAAAAGTAAATAACTAATTTATTGGTGAAAACTGGCGCCTGTAGTTATGAATAGCTACAAGAATTCAATCCTAAAATTTTGATTGTCTTAAATAAACTGTGAGGCGAATTTCTCACAACGTATACGTGTCGTTTGTATAATCAAAGCACACGACTAAACTCCGAACACGGTTTAATTCACTCCGAAGATAAATTTCACGAGAAACATAGGCTAGTACAGTCTACATCACGTCAACGTGCACAAACTCATAGAATTCTCGCCTCTATTCCGAACGCATAGCGTCTACGCAGGACTATTTTAAAATGCATGTGACTGTTCACTCTGAGATAACATGTTGTGGAAAATTTGTATTCTAATACATAAAGGTGAGATTACACGGGTCGGCAATGCTGTGCTGAGCAGTCGTGTTAACGACCTTTTTAAGTGAGGGTCGGGAAAAATAGATTTTCAATGGCACAGGTTATGAATACGTGACTAAACGCGACTTTAAACGGATCTTTGACTGTTTCAAGCAATAATATAATAATAAAGACTTGCTTAAAATTAGTGTTGTTTTCTTTTGCAGGTATTTGTATTTTTAACAAAGAGAAACAGTAGGACACTATAGGTGAAAAAAATGAAACATAAACTGAAGATAAATTAAAATTTATTACAGTTTTCACAACTTTTGTTTGCAACAATTAATTTTTTAAATTTGTTAAAAGGACATAAATTACTGAAATTTATAAAAGCAATTGCAGTATTATTTTCAATTATGCGTTGTTATTTTTTCTCTGTAATGTTTAATTGCTGTGCATATGACAACTTGTGATTGGTATTAAAAAATATAGAGAGCAGAAAATAATTAATTTGAATGCTTGTATACACAAAACTTGATCAAATCTGAGATAAAATCCCTTTAAACAGTGAAAACCAGGTTTAATACCTTACATATGCTGAAATGACATGGTTTTATAAGGCAGTAAATGAAAATAAACAAGTAAGGGAGTCATAAACGCGCTGTGCGGTCGGTATGAAATTCTCTTTGATTGCTGCGAAGTGAGCCTCAACCATAAACAATAGTAAATACAGATGATGAGCTTCGTGCTTGAGCAGTTTCCTTCGCTCGAGGTTAGTAAATTACAGAACTTTTCTAATACAAAACTTCCTTATTACTATAAACAACTAACAATCAAAATCAAATCCTTTATTCAGAAATTAGACCTTCACAGGCATTAAATACTATTTATTAAAGCTACAAACTATTATTTCGGAACGACTACTGAAATCTGAAATCTAAATTTGTTAACATTGATTTAATGTATATAAGCTCTATAGTTTTACTAAATACTAACCACCAGTAATACAAACAACTATGACAGATTTTTTTATATTGATATTTTTGAGACATCACGTCATCATTAATTGGTTTGACTCTCTCTCATTCATTCACTGCTTTGACATTTGGAAGTGTTAGATTCGATTAATAAATAAATTTAACAATTTTTAATTTAGCAGTCGGTTTAACTTCTGTTCTTTTGTATTTTGCATTTAGAGGCTGAGATAAATTAGTAAGATTTCATGAAGCTCGAATGTACGTACAAAGCAAATCTTCAATCTTGTGTTGAATGTGATATTGTATTGGTGGCTTGATTGTGACATTGGAGAGATATGAATCTCATTAATTACATACCTATACTACATTGGATATTAAGTTTTTCAAAAATTTATTTTTTATACTAGATTTTATTGTCATCTCGCATTGCCATCCAAACTAAACGACTGCACAAAATTTTAGCACAATCGATTGACTATATAAGACATAAACTTAATTAGTAAGTTACGCACATCGCAAGTTACATAAAATAATAAAAGTGTGTAAAAAGGAAAAATCATCCTCAATTGAAACGTTAATTCATTTCTTTTAAAATCATTGTTCGTTTTTATTTCCTTCAAATCGAAATTTAAAATAATGACATATATTAGAACTCTATTGGCCATTAGGATAACGTCTGAAAACTGGATTCCTAAAAGGATTTTTTTATACTTCTATCTTCGTAAATGGACAATTATTAGCAATTTCCATAGATCAGTGTTTCCAATGATAAGCTAACTACAATAATAATATACATATCTTACCTAAGTTAGCCTAAGTTTCATCCAAGTTCCTTCTCTGTTCTCGTGAATACATTTGTATCATACAATACTTGGAACCACCGACCCATAAAATATAATACTTTCAGCTTTCTCATGAAATGTGCGAGAATCAAAGCTCAACTGAAAACCATTCTGTTATTTAAGTAGCTTTCGCCCGCTCCGGCCGCTGCTTGTGAGTATATCGTTCTAGAATTGTTTTGTTATGTGTTTCAGTAGCTGGTGTTTAAAAAGAAACCCTGTATAATACAAAATGGATACAAATGTACAGTCGGCTGCTAATGTGCAATCTTGAAAACAAAAAATCGTTAGTTTTGCCTTTTTTTTAGAAGACGATGGTATTCGATTTTACCTGTTCGACAAATTGTAAGAAACACAATCACAAACAAGAATCTTTGATATTATTAATTCGCAACAGTATTCATTGTAGTTATAGGTTTCCTTGGCAATTTAAATAATTCAATTATCGTAGTGAAGCGGACCGCCAAAGGCGAATTGAGAAAACAGAAATAAGCGCGCAGAACGTAACGAGATCGTGCTTAATTTATTTCTTAACAATGTTTTCTTTTATTTTAGTAAAATTATAATACTAATAATATAATAATAATATAATATTATTGTAAATGTGAAAGTGTATTTGTTTGTCCTCCTTTCTGATTTTCGCCAAAACGTTGTATTGGATTGAAGTGATTTTGCGTGGAGATACTAGAGACATAGACTGGAGATACCTATATACTAATTAAAGCAAACGGAGCCGCGGGCAACGGCTAGTACCTAATATAAAATCTCTTTGATTGTATTTAACTATCAGAGCGCGAAAAGAAAAATAAAACGTCAGAGCTACGCTACTAATGCAAAATATATAGCTGCCTGTTGATAAATTTTATATATTTTTAAATTCAGTTAGATGAAGAACATTGGACTCCAGTGATCCACGTTTCTGCCATTAAAATATATATTTTAATAAATTGTGGTGTAAGAGCAAATGGATATATTCAGGTTGCTTACAGAAGTTACTTCATTGTGATCAGTTATGTGTAAATAATTTTAATCATCGCATTAGATGCTACCTCCAATGGTAGTTGTATTATCCAATAAATACAATATGCACTACTTGATAAACTGTGTAGAACAAATCTTGTTATATAATAAATCACTAACATTGCTTGTATAAATCTCTGATTCTTACATTATAAGAAAATGTAAGTACAAGTTAAATTAAGCCATATATTTGCATGCCCGAAACCGAGGGCGTGTCTGAAAGTTAGTGAGACCTAAATAAATAGTTTAGCGTAGTAAAATATATGGGATTTGTCATTTTATGCAAGCCTAGTGAATTTAATTTAAGTTCGTAGTGGCTTTTTGAAGTATCTCTTTGTGTATTTTGAGATGAAAATAATTGAAGACGAGATAAAAACATTTAAAGTTCCTATCCATTTATGTTTTGTGTAATAAAGTCAATATATATTATATATATATATATATATTGACTTTATTACACAAAACATACATATATATATATATATCCTTATTCTTTGTCTATGGAGAAAATTCTAGAAAATTCTATCTTTTTTTTAATTGCTTTCTTTTCTTTTTTTTCAGACGTCGACCACAATGATCCTGCTGCTCCACTTGTCCCTGCACACATTTGACGAAGGTCATGCAATAAATCCAAGTAAGTATAAAATAAATACTTGTTATTGTAACTGGCTATGCGATCTCAAATTGATTTTGACTTACGCATTTATCCGTACTAATAGCATAAACATTAAAGTCCACTATCTTTCTACTACTTTAGGCAATTCTATCGGTAACACGGCCTAATTTTCCTAAAGTTTATTTATATTCACGCGATATACTTAAGTTTATGATGTACAACAAATACTTTAAAGTTGGTCTCTACAATCCAGGCACTTTAGGCACTCACCATGATGAATTAATATTGGCAGCTACTCAACATCAAATTGACATTCTTGCAATAAATGAAACGTGGTTACACATTGATGATAATAGTAAGGCTCCTACTATCCCAGGTTATACGCTTCGCAGTGTCCCTCGTCCTAAAAATATGACTTTGTACAGAAGTCGTCTGCCTAACTCACTCTCATCTATTTCTGCTGCCAAATAGTAGGTAGTGCTTGCATTGTTGTGTTCCGGTTTGAAGAGTAATAGAGGCAGTGTAATTACATGGTACAGCAAGATCCTAGGCCACAAAGTCTGCAACCTTGCGTCAATAGGCTGCGTTGACCACTTACCATCAGATGGGCCGCGTACCTGTTTGCCTGGTTGGTAGTATAAAACATGAAAATCAAGACATATTTTACGATATACGCGTTAATAATATGCATGCAGTGTTTAGCTAAATCAACCTGTCTTACTTACGTTTACTAACTCTAGTTTACTAGTTTTTCCACTAAGTACCATTACTTATTTTGAGCAGTATAAAACAACAGTTTCACTAAGAACAATATTTAAACATGTCAACCGAATGAAAACCGGTGTTTATTTGCGGAAATTCAAGTTAATTATATTGTCATGTACACTTGGACTTTGCGAGGACTATTTTTGTAACAAGATAAGTCGGTTGTGGCTTTTTTATAAAAAGTTAATTTTCACATTCCCGTTCGAGACTGATGATTTTTTTTGCCTTATAGAATACAAGTAGGGGAAAATATAGTTGTGGAAATTCTACATTTATTGAAATGACTGTTATCACTACATTCTTGAAAATTGCTTACAAAACAAGTTATAGAATAGCTTAGTTTTCGAGAAAAAATAATAATGATTAAAAACGATTAGGAACTTAGGCAGGCTGGTCTTAGGATATTATTATGTTAATAATAAAATTCATCCATTTTATATCATTTGCATAAAGTTCTACTTTAGCACATAAAAAAAAAATAATATCGCTATTTAATTTGAATACTCCTTAAATAATAAATAATGGGCTCAAACATTAAGAATTTATGATGGACAATGAAAGGGCGTCAAATAAACTGTTACAAATTATTTTAGGGCTGGCCCTTCGGGATACGGCTCTTAACAAATTGCTCAAGACACGATTTCATCTTGGCCCATGATTCGTGGCTTTATTTTTTGTCCGTCTATAATTTTTGCTATGGGAAATAATTTGAATAATTAGTTGTTTTTTTGATTTAATTATAAGATTTTACTAGATGCAAATACGTAAACATAAAGTTATTTATCTTGTAAATGAAAGTGAAATAGGAATGCTTAAATTTATTAAAGTGTTTCAAATTGTTGATACAGATTTGATTTTTATCCCTATAGATTAAAGAAAATTACAAAAGAAGATGACACGCTCAGATGAGAGAGACTCAAGAAAGTCTAGTCTATCTATATGCTAAATTTCATCACCTTGTCGAAATAAACTTAAAGCTATTTCATTTTATTTTTTTACGCATTGCGGGTCACATGATAGAAGTAACAACCATCAAAGTGTTGATAGAACCAGGTGATTTACTGTTTATTGGGGCCATCGGCGTGACATACTGCGGAAATATATTTACACGAAAGGGCATAAAATAAACAATTCCATTTTCGTTTAACTCTTTGTGCCTATACTTTATACTCTTCATCAAATGCACCACATATGTTCACAATATTACCCATATGTATATAAGTTTTTTAAATTCTTCTATTTTTAGCTCAAATCATATCTTCCCAAACATGGGCTACCTCAATGACTCCATTTGTGGCTGCCAACAGGTCAGCCACAAATGAAATTAGATCAACTAAATAACATACCCTTGGGTGGATCTCGAGCGTTTAGACCGCTGCGGCCTCGCTGTAATTAAAATTTTCAAATTTTAACAAAGACAAGAATGAATTTTAAAGACAAAGACAAAGATTATTTATTTGCAAAAATATGAGTTTACATTATTTTACAATGTGGTGTTAAAAGAAAATCTTAATCCTATATGGTTCATCGTCCACGGGTATGCAAATATACTATCTGACTTTTTAAAATAATTAATCTGTGCTACGATAATGTCACTTTTATGAATGATTGATTTTGGAAATGATTCCTTACTCAAGAAAATTGACATATCGCGGACACACACCCCTATATTACCTATAATTACCTATATACATACAACTTTTTTTCTTAGCTGATTTAAACAGGCACTTTTAAAAAGGTTATTATGCTAGATTGCTACACTTACTATGGGGCTAATAATAATCCATACTTAACGAGATATGTAGATCTTTGTTTACAAAACACAAGGACAATCTCCGTGAAGAGAAGAGGCCAAACTAGCGCTTCCGAGAAAACATTTGAAATTCTCATTTGGTACCGCAGATTACGCGCCGACAAAGATTCTGGTTTTTACATAAAATATTCATCTGTAACAAAGCTTTTCTACGCCGTCCTTCGTTCATTTGACTGCGTTTGGACAATTTTGTCATTATGAAGAGTAGAAGGTTATCGGCTTTATTAGTAACCTAATATGCTTATTGTAGCACCAAACAAAATTTGAAACAAAATAAATAGGTAAACATAATGTACACGTTGAGTTTATCCAACTAATATTATAAATGCGAAAGTTTGTGAGGATGTGTGCATGTTTGTTACTCTTTCACGCAAAATCTACTGGACCGATTGTTATGAAATTTGGTACATAAGTAGAATATAACCTGGAAATAACACATAGGGTACATTTTTTACAATTTCCACGGGAGCGAAGCCCCAGGGCTCAGCTAGTTGATTATACATTCAAATTTTATGCAAGGTTTCTATGTAAATGAAACCTTGAATGAAATTTTTTTCTATGCCATGGATTTTTTATATATATAAAAAAAATACTTAAAAAGATATTCCATAGGCCATACCGTAACAATTAATTAAGTATGTGTTGCGTGATTGTGTAATCACACGACGAGAGATCGCACGCCTTTGAGACGTAACGTGCGATCCAAGGACGGCAGAATGCCATTTCAGTGCATAGGAGTCTGCTGTAGAATACTGCCAGCCTTCTTGGAACTCTACCTCAACGTGCTTGAACATATCTCTTTTAAATTTATAATTTAAAAAAACTATCCACAGAAATATCAAGATATCTGAACCTGAATAACAGAGATTAAAACGAAAACTTATTTTTTGAAAAACATTTTTTTTTTCATTCTAGCGCATAAAAAGTCCATGATAGCATTCTGGTCTTTATTTATACTGCAGTTTCATTACGTGCTATCGTTAGTTTAATTCATGTAATAAATCTGCCAGATGGACTATGTGAGCACTGCATATTGCATGAAAAGGGAATGGAGGGACCATTACATGCGAGGGAGTAGAAATATTGGAGTGTTTTGATTACACGGCGCTAAATGGGAAAATTATCAAAAATTTTCCACAAACAGATCTCAATAGAAGAATCTAATAAGTAAAGTAAACAAGTTTATTTGTTAGACAGATTGAAAAAAAATTCCGACTTTCAATATTCGTTTCACTCCAACTTTTGAATGGCTGAAACGATTTTCATGAAACAATGCTCAGAACATTCGGTATAAAATTATCTATCCATAATATTACGACACAAAAAAAACCTAAATGAAAATCGGTTCATCCGTTTGGGAGCTACGATGCAACAAACAGATACACAGACAGGCACGTGAAACTTATAACACCCCTCTTTTTGCGCCGGGGGTTAAAAATGCTAATATAAGACCTCACATGCGTGGCCCGATTAGTCCAAACGAGAATAAATTTATATGTAAGATATTGAAAATTAACTAGTTAATCTATTACAACGTTCGTTTATGTTGTAATGTGATAGAAAGTCTCATAAGTCGAGATTATAAAACCAATTCAATTTTTTTTAAAATCACTGAAAGAACACAATAAGTTGAGCGTTAGATTTGGATTTATATATTACGCTGACAGAACTGAAAAGCCAGCAAGATCTATGAAAAAAAATTGACTGTATAACATTTGATATGTTTATTAACCTAGTCACTGAAAAGACATGTAGAATACAACAGAATCGATTGCCGCGTCCAAGAATCGTTTCCGCCAAATGACGACGGCCAAATAGCGGCCGGAACAAAGCGGGCCGCACGGCTTCCGAACAAAAGCCCTGAATAGCCCAGGTTAACTTACGCAAGTTTACTGCATAGGTGCTTTGGTTTCCGAGAGAACACCGTATCTTAGTGAAAACACTTTGATTATCTTTAACATGTCCATTTTTTTATTTATTTCAATTTATATTTACTCTAAAATTTTCACGAGTGCGATTGCTTTTATAATAAAAAAGAAACAAAAATTTTGAACTACAAAATGAGTTAATTTGGATGAACAAAACGCAACATTTAAAATAATTGTTGAACACAACGAAGTTTATAATAAAATATTAGTTAAAAAAGATTGATTTACGGTTAATAGGTAAAATATAATATTCTTCTGATTTAAAATTTAAATTTAGAAATATACTGCAATTTTCAAATATTGAAAAATGATTAAAAAGACGAAGGTATATACTCAACAATGATAAAAGATTACAATTATGTGCAGGGCAATAGAAAATAAAGATCAATATGGATTCTCAAATTCATAGACAAAAGAATACAGCGTTCAAAAATAACATTACAGACATAAAGAATAAAAACTGCCCCAATCGCCGCATCCAAGCTTCCATTCAGCTAAACGACTCCGGCTGAATTGCCAGGAACTAACCGTGTAACACGTACTCCATTGGTGAATAGCACGCTGAAAACTTTGATTTTGAATTAAGCCGCTTTGATACTGGCGAATTTGAAAAATTGGTTGGTGAACTTGCTTTAGAGGAAAACATAAATTGAGCCAGCTGTTTCTCCTACGGTGCAGATACTAAACATCTATCTCCAAAGGAACTTCTCACAGGCGTCACGCGACGGTAGTGTCTCGCTGTATCAGACAAATTATTTGTAGCTACAAATAAATAAATAATAAATAGTTAGGATAATTTTTAGTAACAAATTTTTATAGAATTACATTCAGTTACGTGACGTCCCACGTCATGTCATCATTCGTCGACGGATCAACGCAGAAGATCGTAGAAATGTATGAAGTTTCGTGTTTCCTTCTGAATAATGGGAACACGCTCTAACATTGCGGGTGGTCCAACACATAACTTGTACAGTTTTTTTTTTATAAGATTTGAACACCTAATATAATTTGAATGGTAAAAGCTATTCTAATAAGTTGTAGTCTGATCCTACTAGTATATTTGCTTTCCTCTACTGCAACTATATTATGACCGGGTTACACCAATAAACTTGGTTGTTAACATTAACCTACGCGCCGCTGTCATTTAGATAAAATGGCATACTTCGCGTTTTCTGCACAGGTTAAAGTTAATATCAAAGTTGACTGGTACAACTCACCCTAAGAAGTATAGACAAAACAAACTCAGTCAATTGTAAAGTCCGCGGCTCAACTTCGCTGAATGATTACAACCAAATTGCTAGTGGAACAGACCGATTAAGCCCCATTCCAATTCGAAACAAAAGCGAAGGAATAGTAGCTTTTAAACGTTTGTATAAAGAAACATGTGTTACGAATGTTGGTAATAAAAAAACTCACAATGTAGAATAATAAAAAAAGCTCCAATGTTGACGTAACATTTTATAACACCGTTCAAAAGAGGATAGCATTAGTTGGTATGACAAAAGAAACGTTATCTCCTAAAGATGGAATATACGGAGAGAAGTTACAAAAAAATTAAACTGACAATATAAAATTATAGACATATAAATATATAGACAATGTAAATTATATATATTTTTTATAATATATATATATAATAATAGTTCACCAACAGAGATTTAGTTAAGATAAGAGAAATTATGGTTATAAAATATCATCTGCATGGAATCCAGGGATTGCAATAATTTATAAAAACTAGTGCGGGCAGTGGATGGTTATAAAACTGCATCTATCACCACAACTTACACCGCAAATAGGAGCAGACTGGAGAGTCTGGCTGCGACCATAGCGACTACAAGTTCGTTGAAACGACAGCGACATTAAAAAAGGTTTAGTAATTCTTTGCGTCGATGGCATTTGACAATGAGAACAGGTTAAACAGTTCTTTTATCTAAATGTTAAACCATATATTTCCAAATGTTGTCTTCATGTGTCTAGTCTTAAGATTTAATTTAAAAAAAGGTAATCATGAGCATTTTAGTGAAACTAATACGTGCAATTGTAAAAACCGAAAGCTACCTCTTATAATATAAACTGAAATGATCGCAACTTGTCCAAGCCTCAATTCAGAATGGCTAGAAGCGAAATTGCGGGCTAAAAGGAGCAATTGTGGTTACAGCTTCGTAACAAAAGCGATGAGTGTTCCTCACGCGAGTTGCAAACTGGCTGAATTCTGTGGATGAGGTTAATATTTCACTGCAGATGTAGTTATGGAAATTAGTATTCAATTAGAGCTAGAATTCGTACTTACTCGTTGAGACAAAACTTTTGTCGCACAGAAAGAAAGACACGAATTGGTATTAAAAGGTCATCAAGTATCAAAATATCAGTGTGACTTTATTTTAAAAACAACAAAAATTTAAAAGAAAAATATATGAACTAGAAATAAAATAGAACTAGAATAAAACAGTGATTTGTTGAGAAAAAAAAAACAATTTGGATTTTCCAATAAATTAAAATTGAATTGACACAACAAACACATTTACAAAATTTAAAAATTCAAAGAGACATTACTTATTTAATGTATAGGGATTCGTAAGACATTGAAATACCAGTGAAAATAAATAAACCTTACCTAAGGTTTAAAATATATAAAATTATGATTTTGAAAACGTAAAATCAATTGGTGATTACCAATAATTTTGATTGTTTTGATAAAAACAATTTTATTTAGGCATGGCGTTAATTCGTGGCAACATCAAAAATTCTGTTCATAAACTGAACAAAATTACAGGTATCGTATTATTTTTGCCTGTTACTAGTACCTGTTTAATAGTAGAAAATACCGTATCGCATTCACTTTACAATTGCAAAATGGAAACTCGGTTTGAACAAAAACAGGGTAAAACTTTTTTGTTCATTTGCTAATGCTTTGAAACCAATACCTGTAGTGTACCTGATGACATGCATTAGCAAGTTTCCGATTGTTTATGGGCTCAGTTTAAACAACCTACGCATAGGATAGACCACTTATAACAAAATAGACCTTATAATCTCGAATTTATGATCTAATTTACACCACCAGATAGTAACAGTCAATATTGACGATCGTGTATATGTATGTATAAGAGGGGGTTATAGCGATCCATTATATCACTTCATAGGCTTCACGTCAATGTGGGGTGTTGAGTCGAGGCTTGAGAGACAGGCGATTAAGGGACTAATCCATGGCTACATAATATGTTCGACAGATTCTTCATGTAAATTTTATGCTCGTCGCATAAAAAAATAACTTATAGTCGAACATACGACCTGTTGGCTGTCTTACGTATTTCTTGTATTTTTGTCTTCTATTCTTGTCAATTATCTGAAAATATAACCAATTTTTCTTTTGATAAATAAGTAGTTTTAATTTAAAATATTTTTTATTAATGCATTCGCTCATTCTTGTATGTAGCTTCTTTCTCCTTTCTTAAAAACTCATGAAATTAATTTAACTCGTGTAACAGAATCCATTCTGTTTCATCTAATAAGTCCCTCATATTTGTAGCTGCAAAGACAATCATATAATCACCCGTAATCTATTGCTCGAACGCACGAGCGTAAAAAATACGACATTCAGCTACCGTCTCCCGCACAGCGTTCAACATAAGATAGATTATAGTCGCGTTAAAGCATTGCCATAAGAACGGATACGCAGAATCATTATATACTCCAACGCTTTTATAACGCGCGTTCAAAAAGCGCCCACGCGAACAGAGCCTAACTGTAACCGATGCGTGTAAATTCTACGTAGCTATTACACTGCGGCTTATAAGCCGACAATATCGCGAGTTGAAATTTGAAATCCGTGTACATACCTCGGAATCACATTGAGTTGACTCGTGACAGGCAATTTATTCGGGGCGTTACTTGGCTCAAATAACTGAAATGTTACCCCTTTGAATGATATGATATATATTTACAGACAAAATTATTTGGCTCCGCCGAGGGCGTCGCTGCTGTTGAATGAATTGACAAGAAAATAACATTTTCCAATGCCCTTTAAAAGTTTCCAATTTCGGTCGATGAGTCAACTTTGTAGTTCTATATACTTTGTCTCCGTGTATTTATTGTATAGAAGGTAAATTAGCATTATCATTCGGGTAAGCAAATATCGCAGTACATGGACAACGGCAACTTAAAAGGAATCGCTGATGCGTTGCATCTCTTTGTGGTTCTTGGCTTTCTAAAAAAGTTATTTCTGTCATCTGCTTTTAACCTTTCTAGCATATAATATACGTCGTGAACTTTCTTATTTTTAGTTAGTTTCTTCCAGGAGAATCTAAGTAAAAAATGTAATGAAGAAAATCAGTCCAGCCATATAGAGACATGACATCGTAGTTCCTTAAAAAATCAATGTCTCACCGTTAGGCTATTCTTGTATATTCATACATTGCAATTTAGAATCTATTACCATGCAATACAGCTCCATGTTGGTTGGAGTTACATTTTTTGCATTGCATTAGTACTTAGGTCTTGTAAATGCAAGTGTAAATAAACGAAGCCTTTCAGTAGTCAACCGATAGCCATGCCACTGGTTGGTATATATATATATACGTAACTTTTTATACATTCGTTCCCAGACTATAGTTTACTCGCGACGAGACAACACATCAAGCTACCCAAATTGCAAACATAGAGATTCCTGACAGACAGTGCGGTTGACTGTACATGATGTGTTTTTTTAAGAGCGTAATTCTTTACAACTTATAAAAATTCAATGCTTAACAGAAAATCCTTTACTAATTTTCCAGGCTACTTGGCAACCTAACTAATAATCTAGATCCATTAATCACATAATATCTGGGCAATTTAATAAATAAATAAATAAATATATTAGGACAAATCACACAGATTGAGCTAGCCTCAAAGTAAGTTCGAGACTTGTGTCATGGGATACTAACTCAACGATACTATATTTTATAACATATACATATTATATAGATAAACATCCAAAACCCGGGCCAATCAGAAAAAGATCATTTTCCATCATGACCCGACCGGGGATCGAACCCGGGACCTCTCGGTTCAGAGGCAAGCACTTTACCACTGCACTTTTGACCGAGGTCGTCAATACTAATATCAATAATACCTACGGTATACCAACATAATTTTAATAAAAAAATAGAATACGTATTTTTAACAGCAACAGTGTGAATCTTCTATTTCCCATAATTTCTATGCATTATGTCTAATTCGGCTATCCATTACAAGGCAGATAAAGACAGGACTTGGGAAACTCAAGGCCACGTTAAACTGTACATTGTTCTTATTGGTGGAATTGAAATCAACCATTAATAAGTACATTGATTAGAACATTTCCTATCTACCATCTTCTTTCAGGTTGTGGGTGCATCAGATTCACGTCGACGTACGGCAAGCCGCGCGGCACGTTCAGCAGCCCGGACTACCCCCGCCCGTACCCCGCGCGTCTCCACTGTCTGCTCTACACCTTCCTCGCCGCGCCGCATCAGATCGTCGAGCTCGTCTTCACCGACTTCAATATCTACAAGGAGCATCTCGAGTAAGTGATAATGATAAGCTCAAACAACGTAAAAACCTTCTTGACAATAGTTTGGCAGACTGTCAGTCCGTGTATTCCAGTGGCGCACTAACACTAACAGATAGATTTCGGTAGAGACACCCTTCTCATTTATTCGAATACGAGTAAGAATATACAAAAAGCCCTGTTCAATGTTGGCTTCGGTTCGGCCCCATGAATATCTAAAAGACCGGGTTTCACCACCAACCATTTACCTACGGTATACCAACATAATAATTATATTCCATTTAACATTGTTCTTCTGTGTGTTAGATATAAAATTAACACTTTCGTGACTCTCGACGAGACACAAAAGAAGTTTAATTGTTACGACTGCTATAGCAGTCGTGCGTTCGCGAAAGTCCCTCGATAGAGAATATAATAATATATATGCAAAGAGAAATAATATAAAGCATTTATTTTTAAGATTATGAGCATAGGTTATAGTATAAATATGTCTCATCAAACAAATATTGTTAAATTTTAATAAAATAAATGTTTTTATTTTTCCTATCCCTTCGGACAATTTAAAACACAATGTATTGTATACAGAAGAGCATATAACGCAGTATTTTTCTTTAAACTCATCTATAGCTAGCTGAATTTTAACTCAGCTAACACATTCCCAATCTCATGAATAAGACATACTAACTAAGGACTCTTCGAGCGAGAATTTTCTATTCTCCGAGCGGATATTTCTGTAGATAAGTGAATCAATTGATAGCCCTTCGGTTCTGAGAGGCCATATTGAATTTTTATTACTTTGTACTATTTTAAAACGTTGTAGTTACATACTTGAAGTCCGTAACTAGGAAATTTTAGCATAACTTTAATTTATGGAAGGATTATAAAAATCTTCAGTTGCATGGATTTATTGTGGTTTCTGCGTTTTTACATAAATAAAAGAGAGTAACCCTCTGACCCCGGACCAATGTTGAAAAAGCACATAAATATTTCTTAATAAATAAATGTCTATAATTTGAAGCTTAAAGAAATTCTGTAGGCTCTGAAGCATGTTATTATTTAATAGATGCCCTCGAAAACGGGACGTATCTTAAAATTCTATTAACATTTCAGTTACATTTGCGGCAGTAAACAGGACATGTAAATGTTTATAGCGAGCATCGCGCAATGGATAGCAATAAATGTTTTTAGAATCCCCGAATAAGCTACTTGGGAGCTGTTGTATTGTTTTATATAGCGTTAAGTGTGTTTTCGCCGTTTGGCTCAAAAACAGTACTTTTCAAATGTGCTTAAAACCATAAAACACTTCTATTAAAACTAAATTAATTAGAGAAAACATATCGATTAATAGAGTATTTGTGCATTATCTCAAGAGAACTGAACAGGGGTTTTCGTAATTTGCCCTTCAGTGTCATTTTCGTAGCTCAAGATGTTATGAAAAGAAGTAACAAACTTGAGTAGAAAAAATAATAACAAAGGAATGTAGGGAAACCTACGTCAATGTAACATCTGACTCAGGCAATGTGCGTCACAGACATATCTGACTCATGTAATTTTATGTATATAAGTTAACAAAATTAAAAATAAATTAATTCTTTTTATGCATCATTACTACGTCACCCAACACGCACACGTAACTAACCAAATAGTTACAGGAATATCACAGATTTTTTTTAATTTAGGCATATTATAATAACAACTATAAATTTAAACAATGTGAAATATCCAGAAATTGAAAGTGTATTTTCACCATTATATCTACTTTAATTTAATGTAATAATAACTTAACACAATAGAAGAACATCTGCTATTAAACATAGTTTGAAATTTTCAATAATTTAATGTATTCAATTTTTCCTAAACATTTGTGCTACTAGCATAAAACGCTGCGCTCGATTCAATCCTTGACATGCCGCGCTAGACGTAAAGGCTCTTAAATATGGTAATATAGTGTGGTGAGTGAATATGGAAAAGTAAAAAAAGGAAATTGAACGAGAATTGTGGTTGGAAATCAAAATGCAGATGTTCTAATGTACGGCGATATTGTAGGTACTTTACACAGGTAGCAAGTAACCTATTTTCACTGAATTACTAAAATTCTGAACTGATAAATAGAATATATTTTTTAATAGCTATAACATGTCTAATATTGTGTCAAATTAAGTTATAAGTAACAACATTTTTTTATCTCTTTGAATGAGGTTATAAATATTCAGTGACCTTTTTTCACCATATTTCAATAAAGCACTAATTTTCTTTTCTTAGGCCAGTGCAGCTGGCTGTCACGGTTTGTTATTTCTTTTACTTATTTGTGTAAAACCTTTTACTCAGTTCATCATAATAATAAAAGTTACACACATTTATTTTTATGACTGGAAATGATAACAATATACCCACATTAATGTAGGAAACGGTACGGGATATCTACATTACATAGCAGGAAGCGGGATTGGACAAGTTTGCGGGACGAGACACGCAGCGGGAAACAGGAAATTGAATTAAAGATGAGAAAAAATGCGAATTTGAATCACATATGTTTACCAGTCTTACAGAGTACGCGATAAAAAAATTACTGAGATTTTGCTATGAAATTCACGCTGGCGAAGCCGCGGGCAAAAGCTAGTATATAATATTTATGTATGATGCAGGTGAAATTGTATTATTTGAATGATATGATAGTTCAATATGCGACTGACCAAATTGTCATATGTTTATTTGTTTAAATAAACAAAAACTCAACAACAGTATAATAATATAATATCAATTGTGAAATCCTTCCTTTCCAATCATAACTCTGAAGCACTTGACAGAAACTTGACAGATTCGTCAACGAGAAATCTCATCTCGAGATGGGCCATCCAGTCCAGATCCTAAACCAATTATAGAAAAATTAATCTCTACAACATACAGGACGGCTACTATTTTTAAAACTCATTTTTATCTCGCTACTATATGATTTTCTCGACTTGATTTAATTCCTTTCAGCTTCTTACGCATTTTCCTGACATGTATGCTTGACAATAATTATTTGCAATAAAGGGTTTTTGTATTGTAGCCTAAAAATCAATGGTAGATAATAAAACGACAATGTAATAGATCATTTTGGTAAAGTAGATGTTTGGGGCGGGATTCGTTCTGGTGAGTAACGCCCAAACACTCGATTATAAAACACAGATAAACCCGGTAATTCGATAATGTTAATGTGTGTATTTATGGACATTTACTAAATAAATGTTAAAAAAAAATTACACCTAAATCGAATCATATTCCAGTGGTAAGGGCCTACCTATGTGTAGTTACAAACTATCTTTTGCTTGGTCGTCGTTTGTCTCTGTCTAGGCAACACTATTGTGACCATAAAACACGTTTTCCCCCGGATGAACAAAATCTACGGTATATCGGAATAAGGGGATTTATCCCCCTTGACATCCGCATTTGTCAATGAAATTTTGTAGACAACGTTCGTATTTTTCGAAAGAGAACTGTCAAGTTTATTTTCTTGATTTGATCCGTTTTAAACTTAGAAAAATTCTGATATAATTCTTTGTGTACCTATAATTACTCCACGTTATCCACTATTTCCTGGGGATCGAAAAGCACTTGTCATTCCCCTGGGGATCCAGAAATTTTGATTTATTTCAGTATGGAAATAAATTTATTTACGTATTCACATAGAGAGAAAATTGTAGGATAGCGCAAAAAGTGCTATGCTTATGGGCAGAAAAAGGCTGATATAAATAAATGTTTTTCGTGGTCATTATTTTGAGTATGATGTGCGCAACAATGGTTATTACTAAAGAACATTAAGTATTATCCATATATATTCTAGTTACACCAATAGAGTTTACATCAATTTCCTTGTAAATAGATTTAGTTTATCCAAGTAATCGCATTCATCACGCGATGCGACCAACGAAGATGTCGAGAGAAATCGCGTGGAACAAATATTTGGGACACAGGGGAGTAAAGCGAAAATGTATGGTTGGTTATAGACCCAAATATTCTTTACAAATCCATTTAAATTTCAAGACAATTTACAATATGTAATTTCAGTAATATCAAATGAATGTCTCCAGTTTTGTTTAGTTTCTAACGTGACATCTATAGATTATAAGTTCAGTGTGTACGAGCAAAGTACATTATCAATAGCAGCGAATGACCCAAATGTATTACTTGCTGACAGCGCGGCAATCAACCTCGCTCACTTGTACATAGTTTAACATTTTAGTACCAATAAAGAAGCCGTACAGTTTACATTGATTATCATTTCTATCTCCACGGTACTCATCCCTATCGTACCGAGCAGTAAGTGTGTGATCCTGGATCATACACAGTGGACGATTTTATAGACAATTTTGCCGCTGCGGGCAAACTATAGACTATGTAGTCTCGTGTACTGTTTGTTGCTGGGTTTCGCTCATTCTTTTGCGGGAAGGAATAACAAAAATCGAAAGCTACAAATAATCATACTTGAGACTTTTAAAAGGATACTTTTTAAAGGATTATTTTTGTTAAAATTCATACCAATTCTAAAACATTTTAAAATAATATTGTGCCCATAAATCTTTGTGGGACATAGTTTCTGTAATGCATGTTTAACCCTGCCACCGCATACTTCACACGAGACGCGATGGACGTCGACACTCGGGACTAATCGACCGGCACAAATATACGAGGAACGGGATTCGGGATAACGTTCTCAAACGTATGGTTGAGGTTAATATATAATGCACTTATTAATTTGTTTTTCTGTAATATACCTATGTTCGGGGATGACCTCCCGGAAGGAATATGGACTAGCCGCCTTTTATTGTACTTCTCTTACAATGTACCTATCTATATGTATTAACATACTTTGTTGATTATGGCAAATAAAGGACTATTTATTATTATTATTACCGGCGACCGCGATTATTATTATGTCGACCTCGGTGGCGCAAAGGTAAGGTTCCTCGGTAAGGTTCTTGCCACTGAATCGAGAGGTCCCGGGTTCGATCCCCGGACGGGTCATGATGGAAAATGATCTTTTTCTGATTGTCCCAGGTCTTGGATGTTTATCTATATACGTATTTGTTATAAAATATAGTATCGTTAAGTTAGTATCCCATAACAAAAGTCTCGAATTTACTTTGGGGCTAGCTCAATCTGTGTGATTTGTCCTAATATATTTATTTATTTATTTATTTATTATTATGTAGTGTTCTTTTTTAAAAGTGTAAACTTCTGTTAAAAAAAATTAAAATGTTAAACTCGCGTCAGGACACGTGATCTGATCGAAACTTCGTAAGACGTCAAAAATGCACAATGTTAATATTCCTCACATCTTCCTCTTCTTAATCTTTCACTTCTGCAGGCAGTCCAGGAGTGCAACCCGTTTTTTTAATTTCTATAGCCTCTAAATTATTCAGTGACCGCTAATTACTAATGACTACCCAAGTTCCTTTTCCTATATATGTAAATGGAACAATAAATCAAAGATCTTTTTGAAGCTATCTTCATTCCACAAATATACCATCAAGGTGCGAGAATGATATGCTAAACACAATGACGAGGCTGCGCATTAAAAAATCTCATTACAATCTTTGAAGATACGATGAGAAACCTTTGGGATTTTCTGCAAAAAAACATTCCCGTACAATTCGTTCTTGGATCGCGTAAAAACTAACGCTTTCTTTTCCCCGTCGACAGTGAGCGATGATTGATGGGTTAAGGACAACCCAGCATGTTTTTGCAAAATCCCGAACTAATATCATTGGGCAGGGATCTTGACAACGTTATTATAATGCCATATTCGCGTAATCGGAATAAAATGTGTTTCTTACAATGACCAGGATGATTTCTTTTTGTGAGATTAATTTTCTCCATATATACTAAGTTTGTATCTAATCCGATATGAAGATTTTATAATCATTCTAATAAATGAAAGAATTCAAAATGCGACATTATGTAATATTTATTGCTAGAAAATAAAGATTAGAAAATTTTGGCAAACATTTAAGATTTTAAATAATTCGATTGTAATAATGACCATCTTTCTCTTGTAAAGACATCGATACTTACCTAAAAATTTTAAAATGTAATATTCCAAAATTTTTTCATTTATTTTTGCTTTTTTTTATGTAAAATCACTTGCATATCTATACACCATTAAACGGCACCGGTGTTGCCAACATTGGGCGATAAAACTTGATATATGTAAGTTGGTACCGAAAGAAAAATATCAACGGAAATGTTACGAATATAAATAAATTTTATGGCGTTAAAATTGTATAATTTATTTTAAGTTAATATATGTATATGTAAAATTAATACTTTCGACCTAAAATTTAGTTTTTTAGTTATAGTAATATTCATTCGCTTTATTTTACAATTAAGATCATTTATTTTTCCTGGTTTAATTATTTTTTTGTAAAGCCATAATACTATATGTTTAAATATAAAATAACTTTTTTATTTAACTTCATTTTAACTACCTAATGCTCTAAGAGCCATGCCCCATTGCATCGTTGCATTCCGTCGTTCGTCACGTTGATGGACAACGCAGAAATTGTATGGAGATTTGACATACGCTCATTAAAAGGTAGGTATAGAAAACAACAGAGGACAACGGAGCTACATCGTGCTGCGTCGTCGCAATGAAGCGCAACGTAGCAATGCAATGCATGGCTCTAACTAAAGTATAGGGGATTTGGCCAAAAGCGGATTTTCGCCTTCAAAATAGGGATTTCCAAATAGGAAAACAAAGTCTAGGGCATTACTCGCTGAGGCCGGTCAGTTTTAAATGGAAATTCCAAAGACATTTTCTGAAAAGCAAAACATATAGTATAGTAGGTGCAAACAAGGACAAAAGTGTGTGAAAGCTTTTTACAAATTCTAGATAAGAGCCTGGTGACGAGCATTTAATCTTAGAGCTAGGTTTTATAGAGGATTGTGGACCTACAGTTTATTCTAACTGAAAAAATCATAACTTGAGCAATTGATGGCTCATTTTCTGTAAGAAATCAATGGTTCTTATTGATGATTGCCACATTGGTACTGAAAAGTTTTATAAGAAATACAATTTACAAATATCGTTTCAAATTCTGAATATAAACTTATAGCTAAAATCTTAATTACTAAACCTATAAGATTTATATTTACTTAACTTTGCTAATTTATCAATACACAATAGTTCCAATTAAAGAAGGCTAAATTAGAGAAATAAAAACATTTCATTTGATCAATGAAATTAATCTTAAACTTAAATTCAGTTAAACAGACGTTGTAATTCGAACTTCCAAATTCGAACAGATAATCCGTTTGAAAATCTTTTCTATTTTCAAAATATGTACAAAAATAAATAAAATAACATTCTAAATTTAAGATAAATAAATGCTAAAGCAAAAATAGGCAATACATTTTGTTTTGATAATATCTCTTGCCTTGTAGCTCCAGAGTGGCAATTCGGAAAATAGCTGTGGCTTTCCCCGAATGTCGCTACTTGCAAGCAGCTCGTATCGCAAATTATATTGCCAATTTCTTGCCTCCGTTTCCTCTAGACACATTTTGTTTAGTTAAAAAAACTTTCTGCTTTTATGGTGTGGTAAATAATTGCGACAAAATGTTTGCTAAACTAAAGCCTTCATCACCACAAGTCATAATAATGTACCTAACTGAAAAAAATATTTATTGCTGCAAACATGACAAAAATCAGATGTTAATAATATTAAAGTCTTGTATGACAATATTGATTGCGTGTGTTCATATACTATTTCCTCATATTGTTATACAAAACAATATTTCGGGTTCATATTTGGTAAAATTTATGTTATGCATTCTAATAAGCATGTAGCTCTTGTCATCATAACAGTCTTCAAAAGCTGCTGTTATCAAATAATGAGCAAATATTTAAAGTCTTATTTACACCAACTCATATATTGTATATGTTATAGAATATATCGTTGTACTTGCATCCCATAACACAAGTTTTGAACTTACTTTGGAGCTAACTCAATCTGTGTGATTTGTCCGTAAATATACATATATTATTAATCGAGCGAATACTTCCATTCCATCTCCACTCTGGCAACCTAACCAATATCAGACCATAGCCTAGCCAGCCACCATTAGACAGACAGCCAGTATAGATATAAAAATGAGCACTCATTCGCTTAGTGTAAATCAACCTTAATAAAAATACAATTCGAAAGTGATATCAAACCCGCAAACAACTCCAGAAACAGTAAAACAAATAACAGTTAAACAAGGGCACACATGTGCCTGTCGGGAAAGTTCTAGAACAACGTCA
This sequence comes from Plodia interpunctella, assembly GCF_027563975.2. Taxonomy (NCBI): domain Eukaryota; kingdom Metazoa; phylum Arthropoda; class Insecta; order Lepidoptera; family Pyralidae; genus Plodia; species Plodia interpunctella. The sequence continues at coordinate 3,733,088 of NC_071302.1, forward strand.
AATTAACCCGATAGGTGGTCAAACAGCGCGGTCAGTTCAGCTTAATTAGAAAACAACACGTGACCGTAAAACAACTGAAAGTCGCTCGTACAAAGCAACATTGCCTTTTCGCTGTTGTACAGTCAACAAAAAAATGTTGAGAGATGGTTTGGGCATATTGAGGGAATGGACAAAAATATACTAACTTGTTGGTACAGTCAACAAAAAACATGTTGAGAGATTGGCTGGGCGAAAAAGATACTATTTTAAGACTATATTGGAGTCTCAAGTGATTCAATAGATTATTTAAAAATTTGCTGCATATATTGTCTATGAATCGTATATATAAATATATGATGTATGTAAAATGTTTATTTTACTAACGTAACCTTACCTACGTACCGGTGCGCGGTGCAAATGCGCCGATCAAACAATATTGTACTTATATCTATTGTGCGCGATGGACGGGTTAAAGAATCACATAAAACTTTAAAATATTTTGGAGCTATGATACTGTAATAATATTGAAGTAATAGTACAACTGTTTTACGATATTTGAAACCTGGTTAACAGTATTAAAGACTTATGAAATATGTTTAATATCTAATACTCTAAGTACATTATGTCCCAAAAATTTGGTCGTCCAGCGTTTACGACGCAGCCTTACCACGGTAATAACATAAAGTCTGAGCAATAAAGATGTTAGTACAAATCATTATTCTTTATGAGAAAAATTCGTAGAAGTTTCCAGATGTTATTATCTGGTTAATGGCTATTTTTACCTGAGATTTGAGCTCTCTGGTGGTAAATTTAGCTCTCCTTATATCGTAAAATGTACTTATTCTATAGAAATATGTCCAGTAGATGCTACGAGAATGAAATTGTTAAACTTGCAATCTTTTCTCTTCCATAAGACATGGATTGAGATCAAATCGAAAATTACCATTTTAGACTTCTGCATAGAGGAATCTGGGCATCGACATCGGCTAAGGAAGAAACCGGTATAACAAAATCTCTTTTCTAAATAGACGTACAGTACGGTACGGTAACAAATAAAACACAAAAACTAAATTGAAATCCCCATTAGCTGCAATAGGTTAGTCTCAACTATTGGCAAAGACAAAATATGTATATAAAAATATATATTTATAAGTATACGCTTATAATTAATGTCATTTATACTCTCTTATCGTAAAGGAAAACGTAATATAGGTAATAAATAGGTTGAGATAATTGCGTTATTATTTACCCGAGCTGGTATATTTTGACGTGTCTATACGTTTATTCCCCACTCGGAATATATTTCAGGAATTCTTATACCAACATCATATGGTATGGTTGTGTAGTATAGATAAATTGTATGGCTAATAGTAGTTAGTTAGATAAATTGCTATATAATTTATCTTTATATAAATATAGATAAATTACAATATATTTATATTATTATAAAATATCCATAAATTATTACCTATCCGTAACCGTATTCAGTAAGAACTGGTGTAGTTTTCCGAGCTATTATATGAAATTTAAATTACACGTAAAATCTAGTAGTTATTTGTTTATTACTATTTAGGAAGACTTACAGCTAAGTAACAAAATGAGCAATTAAGTACAAGGCAGACTCGCCCATTAAGTGTTCGCGAGCATTAATATTAGAGATACATATATTATACTAGCTGCGCTCCCGTGGGAAGTTCGTGATAAAAAGTACCCTAAGTATTATTCCAATGTACCAAATTTCATAACAATCGGTCCAGTAGATTTTGCATGAAAGAGTAACAAACATACATACATACATACATACATACCTACATCCTCACAAATTACGAAATATTAGGAACCCAAAAATAATAATAAGATTGTAAGTCATTCAAGCGGTGGTGGTGTAATGGTTAAGACCGAAAGGTTTCAGGTTCATATCCTACTCGTGCCATATGAATTTGTATACGAATCTGTCTCGTATATAGTAGTTTTTATAGACGTGCTTCCGGTGAAGGAAAACATCATGAGTAAACCTGCACTCTGTTGGACAGTTTAGTTCACTAATGTGTATGAGACTACCTGTCACTGGATAGCGGTAGGTAGTCGTAAGCGGTATGTAGTCCTAAAAGTCATGTCAGATGCCTTTAGGCGACTTGAATAAAATCTGACATACGAGTTAGTAATAAAACACTCGATATGATGATTGTAAATCATGCAACATAACCAAAAACAGCACAGAACATGTTTTCATTTCAGTTTCCCACTGAACTAATGACACATAAATTTGAAACTCATTCTAAACTACGAACGTTATAGTTGTAACAATTTAATACTCGCAATATATCGAAAATGGTATTCGAACATTGCGCTAAATGTAAGTTCATGGAGTAGACATGTGCACTTGAACTTTAAAAACAACTTTTTCGATATCTAACGTTTTTCATTGACTAGTAAAATTTGAAGCAAAGTTTTTCCGTGCCGAACGTAGTCATTTCTAATATTATAAACCAAAGTGTATTCGTTTGGTTAGCCTTATTTCACGTCAAAACGGAGCATTGTATTCAGGAGATTTTTAATGTAGTGGTTTAGAAGCTGGAGAGTGTGACATAGGGTAGCTTTTCCGCGGGAAAAGCCACAAGCAACTACTACTTACTTTTGGCGAAATAAGATTAACAATTATTCTAACGTTGTCTGTTCCATACATGATAAAATCATTGATACGGCATTTTGGTGTTTATATTTAATGTGTATAATTTATCATCACCTTAATGTCCGTAAGCAAGACGTAAGGCGTCAATTAAATTAATTTATCTAATATGACTAATGGTCCTATAATATTTCATACGTACGTAGAATAAGACATATTATGTTTTAAAGGATCTACATTCACATCTTTACATATTATACAACGAACTCCTCTGCCGCGTCTGTCTATGTGTTCGCGTTAATCGCAAAAACTACAGCACGGATTTTCAAGCGGTTTATTAATTGTTAGTGTGAACTCCTATAGAATGTTAGTTTTATGAACTAAGCCGAGACGGGAAATCATTTAAAGTAAAATAACATTTATCAGTTAATAAATACTTGAGGTGCTTTTTAAATAGATTTAAATTTAAGCTTTTATATTGATTTGGAATTTTGTTGTGAATTTTCGGTGCCATATATACTATGCTATTACCAAGTAAAACAGTTTTTGATGGGTGCATGCATAATCGATAGATATCTCGATGATTCCTCAATACAACATAAAGCGTGAAGTATGTAAATGAACAAACAAAGACACACAAACAGAAACAAAATTACTTTCGCATTTATTTTAGTTAAATATTGTATACTATGTAGAACATACATGTATTGTATCGTGTTTTAGTCAATAATTAACATCATCAATAGTGTTTTTGTCAATAATTTTTATATAATAACCATCAAATTTGACGTTGATTTTAACCGGCGCGCCGCTGACGTTTAGACATAATGGCGTATTTTGCGTTTTTTTGCGCAGAGTAAATATAACGACAACGTTGATTGGTGCAACCCACTAAGATTTCATTTACTTGGCGAGTGTAATAATTAAAAATTACAACGTCAAAGTTGACTGGTGCAACTCATCATTAGTAGTGAAGTTTCTGTTCTCGAAATATAAAAGTAGGTACCTAATGAAGATTCTTAACTTTTGCTTCCTTTTGAAAATATTCATTAGTTAGAGACAAACACTCCTTGATAAGAAGAAGGAATAAAGGAGGACAATGAGAGAATGAATGATAGTTGTTTTCAAACTGTCAAAAATAGTAGGTATTCTATCTTTTCGCCCGTGCCCTAACATATACACGGGATGAGCTATCAATGAGGGCGAAATATAAAATTGTTGCTGAGCTTCAAAGAAGGAGAATGGAATGAGCTCCTGATGTCGCGTTCTCAATAAATCATCTATAAGTTGGGTTAATTATGTTGCACAATTAACTTTGACTAGTCATATCAGCTCTCGCATGTCCAACAAAACTGAAAAAGGTGCAAGTCTTTATTACTCACTGCATACTAGTAGACAGTTTAGCTCACTAGTGTGTAGGTATGTGACTAATTGTTAGTAGTTGTCTGTGGGTGTTGCTGGCAACACAAAGCAATTTTTAATGGTTTCAAAATCAAAATCAAATCATTTATTCAGAAATTAGTCCTTCACAGGCACTTTTTCACGTCATATTCTAAATTAAATAATGTTTACCAAAGCTACAAACTACTAGCATTTCGGAACGACCACTGCTGAGAAGAAATGCTGAAAGAAACTCATTCAAACAGTGTTGGTCCCTATTATGCTAGAAGGGCTTACCATTTTTTAAATATAAATTTATGTATAATTTTTTATCAGTATTATAACTATATAAGTACATGGTCAAGGTATACTGAAACATATTATGATTGTGATCAAGTGCTGATGAAAGGAATATATATATATAATTAACCAAACAAAAAAAAACATTCATAAAAGAGTTCACGTTCACGAGTTGACGCGTGAGTCAGCCACCACAATAGAGGGAACCTACCGACCCGATCCACGACGCCGCCACCGGTTTGATCATTTGAGTGTGCATGACATACTCGATCTCCATAATCTAACATAATAGATACCTATGTTACTTTTAGTTTTATGAAGTTGTCACTCTTAACTTCGGTGCGATACTAAGATTGTCGTGTGTATTCCAAAATTAGAAAAATGCATTATTATTCGAATCGTCCTATTTTATTAAACAATACACGTCAACTCTGTAGGTAGTCGCATGTCAGATGCCTAAGGCGTGTTTAATAAAATTTGACACCAGTGTTAGAAATGACACACTATAAAAAAAACAATGTCATTTCTAAGTTAAGTAAATAATTATTTTGAATTTGTTCCAGCTGCATCCACGGTGACTATCTGAAGGTGTACTCGGAAGGTTTCCACGGGCCTGGTCCCCCCGGCGTCAACGAGTACTCCGCCTGGTCCAGGGTCCTCTGCGGCAGTCGAGCTGACACGCCACCAGCTTTGTACTCTCACGGGCCGCTGATGGTGCTGGAACTACACACGGGAACGAAGATATCCAATGCGACGGGTTTCGTCGGGAACTATAGGTTTATTGATCGAAGTAAGTAATCTTGCGCCATTGTAACGCTACGACAACCACACTACAATTTAAAATACATAGCCTTAAAACATTATTCTCGACCCATCTAATAACGTGACCGTATCTGCGAAGTTATAAGTACTTTCAATTATAATGGGCGTGATTTAATAAAAATATTTAACTCTCATTTGTATAATATAATCAGCTGTATTTATGTAAACCATACATAAACCATACGCTATAGCATGCTATACCATACGTCCCGTATTACAACGCAATATTTATTGAACTTGCAGCAAAAGATCTGCTAACTCGAAGCATATGTATAACAATAAATAATAAATATCCATGCTTGTTAGATAATATATAGCGCAATATTGAATATACCCTTTCTAATACGTGTTGTGTGAAAGATTTAACTACCAGACATAACTTTTCTCTCAAGGAAACTTCGAGACAGACGGCGTGCAAGTCCCTGAGACGTGGTGCGACTATGTTTTCAACTCTCAACCGACTAGACCCTCGTTCGGTCGACTGTATAGCCCTCGCTACCCCTCCAGCTACCCCAGCAATATCAGATGCACGTACCACTTTAACGCAAGGTGAGATATTTCTGTCTCCCTTAGTCACGGGAAAGTAGGCGGATAGAGTTGTCATTGAAGCATTCAGTATTACGTGAGACGTATTATTTAATTTATCCATACTATTATTTATAAAGAGAAAAGTGTATTTAATTTGTAACAAGTAAACTTAAAAATTACTGAACTGGTTTTGATTTTGATGTATGACTCGGAAGAATAGATCATCAGGAAGTGACCTACCTTTTATTTACCGCAGTCGAAGTCACGGGCGAAGCCATAGTTTAACATAAAGAATATTAATTTAGTATTATGGGTAGATTAAAATCCCATATTTATTGTTAATACGTCAAACCGGACCAAATGGAAAGAATGGAGGGAGGCCTTTGCCCAGCAGTATAACCCAGCCATTTTTCATTCAACCATCCGGTCTATCCAAAGTAACCTTAAAAATGTCTAAATAAAATTGCAATTATGAATGACACATCAAACAAAACACGCTGAAATTGTAAATTTGCTTTAATAAAACGTTGCTTAAATCAATAAAATTATCACATTTCAGACAAAATGAGCGAATAAAATTAGTATTTGAAGAGTCGTTCCTGCAGAAAGGAGATGAAAGGTATGCGTCGAGTTTTGTGTAATTGGCACTGACTTTATATGCGTGATTAATCTTTCTCTTTCATTTTTCTACATATTTACGAATTAAATATTAAAATATTCAAAAAAATATCTCCGTTAAATTTTTTATAGCGTGCCATACCATAGGCGTGCTTATTATGTTTTCCAAATTTAGATGTATATACGTTTAATTACTTAAGAGCGACTGTCTGTATATAGGTAATTTTTTACAACATGATAAGTACGTACGTATGTTATTGATTATAAATATAGATTCCAGTTACTTCTCTAACTTTTGAAGTATATACTAGAATCCGCTTTCGTAATTACATAGCAGCCTTTTCTATATTGCACATATATTACAGCCTAGATTTAGAACAGTCTCTATATTATAAATGACTACTAATTATTTTAAATTATGTAAATAAATTAAATTAATATTTTCTAGCTGTCTAAACAGAGCTGATATAATCAAGGTGTTTGATGGTCGACTGCAAACGTCACCTGTGCTTGCGATGCTGTGTAATGAAGTCATAGGTATGATATTTTATCCAATGCGCTCTGGTTTTCATATATCAAAACTGTCAGTGTTAAGGGTTATGTTTATTTAAAGTCTCTCTTAGACTAAAAATACATTTTAGATTTTTCACCGTGTTCGAAGAGAGACAAATATAACAAGTACGAAATAAAATGGTTCACTTCATTAATTCAAACTAATATAAAAGTACAAACTGTTAAATGAGCAGAAAATGTACATGTCGCACATATTATCTCAACTTGATAAAATTATATAATATTATTGAATCATCGAGTGTGTTATTGCTAACACTGGTGTCAAATTTTATTCAATACACGACTACTTACCGCCATCTAGTGGCAGGTAGTCGCATACACACCAGGGAACTACACTGTCAACCAGTGTGCAGGTTTCCTCACGATTATTTCTTTTACCGGAAGCAAGTGGTGGTCTATGAAAACTACTATATAAGAGTCAGATTGGTATACAAACTCATATGGCACGAGTAGTATACGAACCTAAGACCTTTCGATCCACACGCGGGCGTCTTAACAATTACACCACACCACCGCTTCACATTAATTATTGAATTTAATAATAAATGTGTTATAAGTAGATAGAACCGAGGTCTCTTTCGATTCTAATGTTATTGATTTTTCAGGCTATGAAATTTTATCAACTGGATCGGAGTTACTAGTCCAGTTCACGTCTAATTCCAACACGCCAGGACAGGGCTTCAAAGCGAGCTACCAGTTTCAAATGAGCGACAATTCTAGCGCAGGTTAAGTAAGCAGTATTAACTGTACTATACCGCTAAAAGCGAGGGGATCAACGATCAATTGTAACAAAAAATATTTTGGCATGCCTACGTATACTGACGCAAATCTATTTAAAAGACAGCCTAGTTTTTGAAAGAAAGAAAGAAAAATAGTTTATTTGGTACACAATGACAATTAAAACTAAGTTGACAATACAATCCGGACACAACACTACAATTTTGTCCATTTTTGTTAGCAGTCAGTTTAGATATTAGTGGGTCCTGGTCTCGAACGCCCTTTGGTTGTGGAAACAACCGGAAAAAGCTCAAATGAGAGAGGTAGTTGGGTTTTACCCGGGCACAACCTGGGTATGGAATTTTTTGACCGCGATAAACGCTTACGATAAACGCCTATGGGTATAGGCAAAAACAGTACTATAAATTTGTTTACACCTTTGGTGAACAGTATACCAATTCAATTTCAGATCTATCCCAATAATTATGATGTACTATTATTAAGTACTCGTTCGAGCATTGCTATCGAGAAATGAAAATATAATTGTCGATTGCAAAACATTTTCCCGAAAAACAAGTTAATAAAACGTAAAAACCTGTAATACATTTACGAGCTTGTCAATTCAATTGTTAATATTTAAATTTATATCCCTGATTTTAACATGCGAACATTATATAACGATTATAAAGCTCATATTTGTGTAGTTTTTCTTATTGAGCGTTTAGATGTTTTATTTTGTAGTCGATAAAAATTACTAAAACAAGGCACATGATCATATTGCCTATCTAATCTAGAGAGCCACGTCAATTAGTGGTTATGACCCTCAGCCATGATAGTACCAATGGAATGATGGCAAATTACTGGCATCTCATTGTTTTTCTCAGACGTTTATATATTGGCCTAACGCAACTTCGTAATCCTATCTAATCGCATTCTCCACACTGTCAAACTCAGGCACATGCCGACGCGAATGCGTGAACGTTGCGTAGTTAGTATGAGAGCTTTTATTTACCGCATTGAAAAACCAGCAATATGTATACCGAATCCGCAATAAGTAACCGAAAAGTTTTGCGACAGTCTGTCTGTCGTGATCTCTAAATAAGGCTAATGGCAGCTCCACCATTAGCTTTATTTAGAGATCACGCCACGAAAAAAATCTCACAGACGGCGCTACAGTCACTGACAACTGCAACGTGGCTCATCTACTAATAACAGTTCTGAATATTGTTGTGGGATTTATTTCGTGGCGCGGACTACTTGTGTTGACACAAGACAAGGCTCGTCAACGTATACAAGGTGGCTTTTAAACACAAGCCAAATTTTCACGGCAGGTTTAGATTACTAATAAAAATAAATCTATAGCAAAAAATATATTTGCTATCCTAATAAAAAAATGATGTGATCGATTGCTGATTTTAACTAGCCTGTCAGTTAAATTTATTTATATTTTTCCATATATATTTTTTTAATTCTTGTATTTCATGTATTAAGCATATAACTGGCATTTAAAGAGTCAACCTGTATGTAACGGAATGGCACATGAGTGACCAACTTGTATGTGTCTCAACAGGGACTATAAATGTACTGAAATGTTATTCAGAGCTGTTCGTGTAACTCTATCAATCTATTCTCCTCAATTGGCAAGAAACGTGGGCCATCAACTGGGGATAATCAATAACACCCTAATTAGTTAAGTCGACTGTGGACTGTGGGGGTTGATGATGTTATCCCAATTCCTGATTGGGCAAATCATTGTTTGGGGTATTTATTATTTAAGTACTTTTGGATTTTCTTTATTGATTGTATATTACTTACGTTCATTAAATTCGCTGAGTTCTCATGACATGATATGTAGACAGAAAAAAAGAAAAACAATTGCATTCCATTTTTAAAACATACTTTAAAAATTCGAAAATTTACAGTTAAAATTATTTTTTAACGCAACTAGATCTCCACTTCCTTCTTGAAAGCGACTGTAAACTAAAAGTATTTATTGGTGTCAATGATCTTTCGAACATAGTCTTATATTAATTCAGATTCCCTTTACAGATTTCCTTTGGGGTCTGACCAGTAGGCATACATTCTAATACGCCCTGAAAAAGGACATGCTCAAAATGGTTTTTATCAAAAAAACTCCCTGTTTTGTTCGATGTAAGAGCAACTTGGACGAGGGCGTAATAGAATGAGGGCTTAATGGCCGGGCCCTCTGTAACGGCCTTCACCTGACGCAGCTAAGCTCTAAAAACATCATTTGATATTTAAATTGATCTTTCCACAGACTCAGATATTAAAAAATCAAGCGCCACGGAACCAATATCCGGATTAGGGCCGGCGGTCAGTGCTACGAGTAAGTATTTCATTTATAACATCGTGTACAGAGTACAGCTTTGTTTCCATCAAAATATAAGTATTTATTTTTGAATACAAAATACCATTAGAATTGTAATAGAAATTTAGTTTTCATTGGCCAGTATTTATCTCTAAAATGAGTGCTGGGCATTTTGTTCAGCGTAACAAAAGCCTTAACCTATTGCAACCACTTTTTTATGTTAGTTTGTAATGTATTTCGTGTGTGTGTACGCAATAAAGCTTATTTTATTCTACCTCGTAATTATATGGAAAATATGTTTTTCCCTTGTTACGTAGACCAATTAGTGATAAAACGCGAAAGACCCAGTCTTAGAGACATGCCTCATTGCTCAGTCGTGCTCTGTTGCGGCGACAACGCAGCACGTTCCAGTAGTTCCTTTATTTGCTTTTGACAATGGCGTGCGTTGACGTAAGTCGACTTCATACAATTTCTGCTTTGTCTGGCGATGGACGTCAAAATGCCGGAACGCGACTGAGTAAGGGCGTTTGTCCACCGCCGCCGTCACTGGACCGTCACCGAGAACGAGATTATATATTAACGGGCCGAGTTTAATATGATGTAACGGCGATCGTTTGTCCACCGCGACCGATTATAATAATAACTGAGCTCGTGTACTGTGCAACGGCGACGGCAGTGTGTGGACAAGTTCATATGTGTTTGGTATTGGCGGCACATCGGCCCGTCAAAATCTCGGGCCACGTTCTAGCGGTCACGCCGATCTACTCTCAATTTCGGCGGCCGGGATGACGGTGCTCGGGTGACGGATGTGCGGTGGACACGCGGCTAAGTAAATACCGCTACTTCGGCGCCGTCGTCATCTCGTTCTCGGTGACGTGACGGTGACGGCGGCGGTGGACAAACGCACTAATGGTGCATGGCTCTTATACTTATACTTAACGAAGGGTAATAATAGCCATTTAATATTTTAATATTACCTACGCTACCTGTAAGTAAAATATTCCCTTATGCGTTTTCTTGACGAAAAACAAATATTTACACTGTTTTTTTCTCCAAGATTAACCAAGTAAACGGCAATTAAGATTAGTGGATATTTTATTATGCAGTTCGTTCTCTGAACTCTAAATCTGCTGTGCATTTAAAATACAGAATGCACTCCGTTCAGAATTTAGTTTAGGAGCAATAAGCATGAAATTTATTATCAGAGGAGTTGGCACGCGCACTAGATTCCGAAAATTTTTACTCAGCGTTCTGTTGAGGAATGTCTATTTACTATTTGAAATTCAAAAATTATTCCTTTTAAACTATTTTAGTCGATATCAAACAATAAGTAGGTAAGCTAACTTGGCTAGGCTTGATATCGAAAAACCACTTAGTTGGTTAGTAGGCTAACTTAATTATTATATTTTTTTAATACACGTTTTTAGAAAGAGTTTTTAAATTACGCTTTTTAGAACATTTTAGATCATCGAAGACATAAAAATTAACTTTTTTATTTTATATTGAAAAGAGTGAAGTTAAAAAAATATTTCAATTCTTGATACTAAAGAATCTCATTATTAACCGACTTCAAAAAAAAAAAGCTAAAGGTTCTCAAGTCGCGATATTTTATTTATGATATTAATAAGCTTATATATGAATATAAGCTTATTAATCTCACGTGTAACGTGCAGTCTTTTTTACATTTCCCCACTTTGTTTTAGCGTCTTCATGTCATCAAATGTTCAGGAGTGACAAAAGCAAGAGCGGGAAGCTAACCTCGCCGCAGTATCCAGCTCCGTATCCTCAGAAAACTCAGTGTGACTACGACTTCTTGGCGCGGGGCAGGGAGCGGGTCAGACTAGTGTTTGAAGACTTCAGCCTTCAGAGGATGACTGAGAATATCATTGAGTAAGTGAATATCGGCTAACATCACTACAATCATAAATAATGGAGTCACTGGGTTGAGTATCGTAACTGAGAAGTAAAAAAGACAAGACAAGTTATAGTTAAATAATGAATGACGACTTGCAGAGAACGCTTTAAGCATTAGGTTTATTTGTTCAAACTTAATTTACCAATATGGTACAAATTATTTTTAGATATAGTGTGAATAAATAAATAAATAAAATACGATATCGCCTTAAGAAGTGATCATAATGAGTTTAAATGGATTCCGGGGGCTCGATTCTCACGCAATCTAATTTCAAACCAACGCTTTTCTCCAATGTTTAAAAAAGGTTTAACACAGTTTCCGCATTTACAGAAAATCACAATAGATAATATTCAATGAAACACATTTATCGATTGAACTTTTTCGATCGTCAATTTTTGCAACAAAGAGAACAGTTCTCTACAAGGGAAAATAGTGAAAGAAACGATTGCTTAAAAATCGGGCCCCAAAACCTGTAATATTAAATAGGAGACCCTGAATGACATTTATTTGACGAATAAACGAAAAAGTTGAATACAAAAATGTATACGAGACTGTGTAGAGATGACGTCACATTTCTTTCAGTTAAAAACGTATACTCGAACGAGAAATTGTACAATAAATTCAATAAAACATATGTAATGACATTTAATTTTCATTGCATATATGACACTTTATTTTTTACCCAAGAAACAGCCAACGGCTATTATTTGCACGTATGCGAATGACGGTTTTTTCGCAGTTGCTTTAGTAAAAAATCCGCAATACATTGAACTTTGCTAAAATAATACAATGATAATAATTGTTTTTGATAATAAATGTTCATTCAATCAAAATTTCATCCAGTAAAAAATTGTTTCAGTTGTGACAGCATGGACTTGCTCGACGTATTTTTGTATGTAGACGGTAGACAAGAAAAGATGGCCTCCTTTTGTGGGACAGATGTACCGAAGCCAATAATGTCGAATGGACCAAAACTGTCTATTAGGTTCCGTGGGATATTCTCGTCGAGAAATAGCCGGGGGTTTAAGATAGCTTACTCCTTTGATGAAGGTATGATTTTGATATTTTCTTTTAAAGATTATTATTATTTTCCAGCTCTGGCAACTGGCAACGTTAACCTCAAAATTATAAAAAACAAACTCGATGAATCTCAATTCTGTGACTTAAATATAATCTATCGAAACTATTAATGTATTATGATTTATTGTATTGTAAGTTTGATTGCAAATATATTAACCGAAATATCTTAATTAAAATAAAAAATATCTAGTTTAAAGCGAAAAGTATTTATTTTAACCCGTATTTAGCCAGTATTCGTACATGAACTTCTAGGAAGAGATTAAACAAACTATATCAAAATATTGTCCCAAACAATAAAGCTGAACGTAATGAAATAGCGTAAAAATAATGCGCACATCTGTGGTCTGCGCTTGTCTCCCGGGCACTGTATTTTAAACAAACCACACCACCGCATCACATTTTCCTGCCAGTATTTTATTTTATCTTCAATTTGAAATTATGAAATTTTAAAAATGGAACAATTTTTTTGAAAACGACTTTCTGCACGTAATTGGTGAGCGTCTAGATGGAGGGGCCAACTCATGGTTGCTATTTGCTACCTTTAAAAATTTAAGGACCTCATAATTAGGCATAAATATTTGAAAAAACGATGGCCCTTACATTCTGACATCTACTATTTGCTATCTTTTGTAATTTTTTAAGTCATACGATACGCCTAAACAGTCAATTTAACACTAATGAAAATACTAATTGATTTGTTTACACGTATCAATTAACCTGAAAATTTCGTACAATATTTGCTGTAAACAACTTAATGTTAACACCAGCCATTTGTACGAATAGGTCGTATTATAATTTCAAAAAACACTTGGCTGGTGTAAATTTTCTTATGAGATTTGAAAATTGAAATTTTCTAACGTCTCGTCTCGAATAAATCAAAAATAGCATCGCTTTTCAATAAAAAATCCCCTTCTTTCGATTCATAGATCAATCTTTCCGTTCAATTTACTTAAGCGGAAATGTAAATACGATTTATTGGTCCTACCTGCTTTATTAAGGCATACCTTTACGAAGAACTTTCGTACATTCCGAATTTTGTCTTGTCTTCTCATATAAAGTTGAATGTCAGAATAAATTGCGATCGACCTTCGAACTAGATTGTATTAAAATAAATAGGATGAAACATATAAATGATCTCTTTCTTGCACCATACATAGAAGAAACATACATATAACAAGACTCATTCTTTAAATTCGGAGCAACATGCAAAAAAGTTAAAGTACTACTGTCAGTAGAACTAGAGGGAACAAACCTCATTTTCAAGTACAACCAAGACCATATCTATTCGGAGCTCGCATCAACCTTACCATTTTAACCTTTCAGATTTCGGGATGCGGAGTGGGAGTCAACTGTTAGAATTTCCATGTGCCTTTGTATTTAATAGCAGCGAGAGGGGGAGGGGGGTTGTGACGTCACCGAATTACCCAGGGACCTATCCGAGGGACACAGAATGCAACTACTTCTTTTATGGGAGCGAAAATGAAAGAGTTCACCTGAATTTCAATTATTTTGATGTGGAAGGTGTTCTACCGTAAGCATACTTATTCTGTGTTTTCAATAATATTTTCTCCGAAAATGTATCACTTGAAATTTTATAAATCACGATAAAAGTTTCTAGATATTGTATTTAATTTAAAAAAAAAAAAATTAAATACAATATCTATCATTGTCATTGCTTCTGATCATTGTCAGGCGTTGTCTTAAATGTGTCGTTTAAATTCCCAGTAGTTCCACTGGTTCTTACCAGTGGAACTACTAGTTAGTTGGATAGTTGAAGAACTAATGTAATATGTAGTTAGGTTTCAAATCAAACAAAAAACCTCTTCGCATCTAATATTTTTTATTGGGCGACATATTTCGCGGCCCGCACATTTGTCACTGTCAATGCCGCCATTTTCTTGTCGTTATGTTATTTACATGTTAACTTGCGGTAATGTTCGCCGAGGACATGCAACTTGTATGAATAATTTCGCAGATTTATCTTTTATAAAATCAGTAAGTACTTTATTGTGTCTGTCTGTAATAGTTATCTTAATGAAACTTTTCAGCAAAACCTATCCAAACATACTTGTATCTAATATTATACTTAAAAGTATTCAATTTTTTTGTATAATATTCATTCCTCAGTCGTGCCGGATTTTCATGAATTTTGATACATGGACACGGGTAGAAAATAACTTGGAATACCACAAAGAGTTTACACACACTTTTTATTCTGAAAATCCTACGGGAGCGATGCCCCGGGGCGCAGATAGTAATCATAACATATTTATATCTATATAAACCATGATTTCATATGGTGTCTATTAATCTACCACACTATGACGACTTTAGAGGGAAGTTGTCAAAATATACAAAGAAAAATGTTTACTTCGAATTAATTATTATGCGACCAGATTTAGAATGTTTGTTGCATTTAATTTAAAACCATAATACTTAAATCTCTATTATATTTAGTCACAAGTCATAACTTCGACTATTTAAATATCAGTAGCATTTCTCCACGTATCAATCTGTTGTCCAAAATAAAAACTTTGATTTAGGTGAGTCTTTCTAGCTATTACTAGCACAAACATATCCAGAATTCCCAATTTAATGTCCCGGGGATCAGAGATGTCCGGACGTATCTATCCCGAACGTACATGATAAGCCATCGGGCCCTAGGGATGACTATGAATGTGGCTGTCAAATTCTCCACTTGGTAGGATAACGCAGGAAAACATCCTTCCATTTGTATGATGTTTCTTTGTTTGATCAGAGCAATGTAAAAAAAAGTTCTACTATTTCACATGATTTGAATTTATTAACGTATTTATTAATAATGTCCTAAGTATTTACTAATAATGTCCTAAGTACTCAACGATATTTTATTATATACTAGCTTTTGCCGTAGCTTCGTCCGCGTGAATTTCTCGCAAAAGCGAAACACATAACACACAAAATAACCCCCGTTATAATCATTTGAAGGTTGATTTTTGAACAAAAAAGGAGCCTATGTTTGATGGGGGCTTCAACTATATGTATACGAAATTTGATCAAAATCGGTCTAGCGGTTTAGCCGACGTGGAGTAGAGATTAGAATGGATTATTTAATTAACAAAACACAAAGTATTAATCTAAGTTAAATCCCTAACATACGTACTTTATTGTAGGTATCTAAGTGTTATTCAAACTGTTTTAAGTAAAAAGTGCAGAGGCAAAAATGAGCTACCAAATAAAATGAAGGCCAAATAATAATGACTATATATTCTGCGTCAATTTATGAAGTTTTCAACAAGCATCTCTATTTCAGATGTGAAGCGGTGTCCGCGAGCGACTACGTACAATTTTCCAGTCAAATGATAGAATCCCAGAGTCACAGGTATTCTTCTGTATATTAGAAAAATTTAAGGTCAAAGTTTACCGATGCAACCTAATCTAAGTATTGTTAGTTGGTTACGGCCAACTTACTTCAATTCTTAGGTAATTATTGGATACAACTGATGTGATATTTGCCTGTCAGATTCAGATTGTTATGTGCGGGTAAGAGAATAAAATCAGTATTGGTCTAGCATGCATAGCAGCTTTTATTCACAACAACAACAATCAACTTTGACGTTAACGTTAACTTTAACCTGCGCACCGTCGTAGTTTAGATAAAATGGCGTACTTTGCGTTTTTTAGCACAGGTTAATGTTAACGTCAAAGTTAAACGCAACTCAAACTCATTTACGTGCATCTTTTACATGTCTAATAAACGAAACAGTCGGCCACAAACTTTTATGGCGATGTTTACTAAATAATTATTAGTGTATTTTTTTCACGTTTTTTGACATTACAGTGACAGTAATCGATCAATATTGCGGTGTGTTATGTGACTACGTGGGGACTATTTCGCAGATACTGCGGCCAGATGAAAGAGCTTCAAGTGACCTCTGAGAAGAACTTCCTCAGGGTAACCTTCAAGTCTAACGACCGCCTCGACGGCACCGGCTTCAAGGCTGACTATCTATTCCTGAGGGACTCTGAAATGCATAGCATTGTCATGCCAGATGTTGATTCCAGTAAGTACCTATTCTATATATGAAAAAAAGTATCAACTGCCAGTATTATCAATTTCTACAAAATATGGCAACCAAAAATATTTTAAAAGTCATTTTGTGATATATGTTGTTATTTGTATATTTTGTGTCATATTTGTTCAACAGCAGAGCCTGGTTCC
Source organism: Plodia interpunctella (assembly GCF_027563975.2). Lineage (NCBI taxonomy): Eukaryota > Metazoa > Arthropoda > Insecta > Lepidoptera > Pyralidae > Plodia > Plodia interpunctella. The sequence goes on from NC_071302.1 coordinate 3,750,159, forward strand.
TATCAACTCATTCTATTATCTATGACATTAAAGTCTAAAAGAATAATAAAACACATCTATATTTTTTTTATTTACATTATATAATTTTACGACTTATAGCCATATTATAAGTATCGTAATGAATATTTTGTTGATTATTTTACATCCCATTGAAAATTGAATTAAAACTTTCAGTTCACTTTCATTTCAGCTATAAGTACCAAAATAATATAAAGTGTATTACAAATTGTAAACTATGGAAAACTAAACTTGTCAATGCATTCCAATGCGTCTTAAATGAAAAAGACAATTGTAACCATTTATAACGAACGAAAACGTTGTGAAACAAGTCATTTCCTCTGCCAGTCCACCGCTCAGTTCACGAAATAAAACACGCCTACAATTAAATTAGGCTTTTATTCTAATGAGTCAAATTTAACTTTTCTAATCCAATTTTCAAAAGTTTGCAATAAAATATACTTAATTTTAAATTTTGTATTATTTTTCCTCGTAGTGACTAAAAACAAAAGACATCTGACTTAGCTTAACGACTATCTAAGTACGCTTAGTACAAAGTTTTGGGATACCACCTAAAGCCACATAAAGGCATTTGTCTTTGCCTAACGACATATATCTAAAGATATTAGTAATGCATGCATATATATAACATTTTGTCACTGGTTAGCGCAAGTTGAATACATAAATGAAAGTTTACAGAAATGCTTCGTCAAAAAGTTTATATATGAATTTTAAGATTTACGAGATGAACGAAGTTTTAAGATTTACGAGAGTTTATATATTAATTACTATTTTACACAAATCATTTTAATTAGATTTATACGGTTTATACTGTATATTCTGAAATAGCTAGGGTAAAAATACATTAATTTACATTTTAATTTAAAAATAATAATTTAACATGATGGATGAAATAAAAGCTTAATCAGTTTTGTAACGTATATGCAATTTTGTGCCTCAAATTTATTATAATATCAACGTTATCTGTATTAACTGACTCAGTTGCTATTATTTTTCTCTTATTGAAATCGATATTAATTAACAGAAATTCACCCACAACATTTTCGAAAATCTTTACCTTCGAAATAGTCACCACTAACTATAATGTAATATTAGCGGCCCGTCCTGGCTTCGCTCGGGTAAAAACATAATAAATTATACACCTAAACCTACCTCAGGGATCACACTGTTTATTGGTGAATACCGCATGAATATTCGCGTAGTACTTTTTGAGTTTATTGCGAACCGACAGACAGACAGAGATGCGGCAGAGGTCTTTGACATATAATGTAATGATTTCAGATTTCTCCATAATTTCTTGATAACCAGAGATTTTCTCAGAAACTAGGAAAATACTGGGAATAAACTATGTCCTTACCAGTCCTAACCAACGAAATTTACAAGAAACTCGAAAATGATCTAACATTTTCGGAAATTATCGAGAAATCACTTCCAAAAATCTAGACATTTCCGATAAGTTCTTCCGATAAATTGTTCAACAATCTCCGAAAGTTTTGGAACAAATTTAAGAGAAGACTAAATTTCACTATTCCCAACCACTCTCTTACTTTTTCAAATATTAATCCCTTATTCTCCTTGTCCAATATCGATAGAACCTCGTTACGGAATATTTCATACTATTTTAAGGCTGAGACACGCTCTAGAATAAGATGGATAGCAAGAAACTAAACAAATAATTTTCTAGCCTTCCATTCATCAATTTGTAATAAGTAAGCGACTGTCTCATTAGTAAAACATTTCTGTTACAGGTACAGACATATCTGCGACATGGATTACGCTATGTCTATGTAATATCGCGTCGTTGACGATCAGCTAATCCCAGATGTTGATTAACTAAGATTTATTGACTAAATAAATTATCACTGTTGGTATAGTGCGCTGTTTTATTCAATTCCATCAGTAGTAATGGATTCTACATTAGTCTAATGGAATCTTCTGAGGAGATTGATAGATTTACATAGGTAATACACGTTAAGCGCCCCTAGGTGTGATTGTCACCATTATTGTCTTGCATTCGAAGTCCCCTTTCACCTCTTTTACTTCTCCCACTCTCGTGACGTGTTCCCAGTTCTATACTCGGCTGTGAGAATAAACATTTACTCTTTAAAGGTTCAGCTGGGATTTTACGTTAACCCTCATTTGAAATACTGTGGATGACAACCTTCAAAGAAAAAACGTTGCCTCGTACACATTAATTGCCCTGTTCTATTGCAGCAACCACACGCAATATTACCTTGTAAGTATTTGGCGTGGTCTCTTATTCGAAGTCGGAAACCACACACCTCGTATTTTAAGACATCAACTTACAATTTTATAAACATTATAAGTATACTTACATCCTTGCTGTTATACTATGAAAAGATATTTGATATTATTTGCTATACATTATTTTACTGCACATTCAGCCCGCAAATTGCTAGATGTGGCAAGCGAAACGTTAGTTTAGATTGAAGTTTGTGAATATATTGTTAAATTCATACAGCTAAAGTGAGGAAGAAATGACAGAATACCTAGGAAGACGCGGACACGTATCACGTACGTAAAATTGAATTTTGGATTCACTCTACGATGCAATTTCTTCGAAGATTTTCAAAGATGAAGATATCGTGAATATTTTGCTTGAAGACTTGGGCATAGTATTAAAAATTCTTATATAATTTTTAAAGTCAACATTTTTATACATAATACCTTATTTTTAACCACCGACGACAGAAGGAGTGGATAGTAACCCATGTCTGTCCGACATCGCAGCAGCCAAACGGCTGAACATATTTTGATCTAGTATTTTATTTTTATTTGAAGCGGTGGTGGTGTAATGGTTAAGATAGATAAAATGCCCGCATGTGGATCGAAAGGTCTCAGATTCGTAACCTACTCATGCCATATGAGTTTGTATACCAATCTGACTCATATTAATAGTAGTTTTCATAGACCACCACTTGCTTCCGGTAAAGGACATCATCGTGAGGAAACCTGCACACTGGTTAACAGTTTAGTTCCCTAGAGTGTATGCGACTACCTGCCACTATATGGCGGTAAGTAGTCGTAAAAGTCATGTCAGATGCCTTTATGGGACTTAAATAAAATCTGACACCAGTGTTAGAAATAACACACTCGATATGATGATGATTTGATAGATACTCAAGAGGTGTGCTTAGATATGTATAGAAAACATGTGTCCAGCCACTTGGAATCCATTAGCTCTTTTCTAGCAGAAGAGAGGGGTAAACAAGTTGCACAGGCCAGTTTGTGACCTTGTCTCCAGAAGGCGGGAGTTTTTAAAACTATTTTACTTACCTTTTATAAGTGGTTAAGGTAATAGAACTTTTGCATGTTGTCAGTTTTATTATACGTTTCAACGACGTCTTTATGTTACTATTGAGCAAGCAAACAGGCAAGCAGCACCCCTGATTGTAAGTGGTCACCGCAGTTTAACTTGAAAAATTGGCAATATTCATGAAAAATAATCACACGTGAGTGAGTATTTTTCAATAATAATTTCCATCAAAATGTTCACGTCTTCAAACCATAACAGAATATTATAGCATGTAGTAACCAGATTCGCGCACCAACAGTTGTGAGCAACCCAACTTACCCTTTTCAAAGTCCTAATTTAAACAGAAATGAGCATTTGGATACAAATGTAAATTGTACAGAAACTAAGTTTGGAGTTGAATAATATAGCCGAGTCTCGAATACTAGCTGAATGTTAGTAGTTACTAAATAGGAAAATTACAGACGAGCGAAATTTCCGCGAATGAGCAGTTTTCGAAGAAACTGACATGTGGTTCCGCCCTAAAAGGACCACTCCTTATGCTCCCGTGGATGTCAAACGAACTAACACAGCATTGGTCTATAATAGGCAACAGTAGCATTCCCAAAGATGGCCGACGATAGGCAGGCGGTCGGTTGCAAAATCAGCGAAGCTTTGAAATTTAATGGTTTATTTCAACGCTGACCCCGGGCTAGGGGCATCACAGTTTTCACTTTCAAGAATATTTTTTATACCTGAACATGCTTATTAAAGGAAATTAAAGCTTATCGATTAGTCTTTATTTCTGTTGTTTGTTTAAATTTTCGCTTTACTTTCGAAGTCTTAAGAAGAAGTAAAAGTGCTCAACATAACTAAAGGGCTATATTACTATTGAGTTTCTCACATTATTTAGAATCCCTCCAGCTGAATAGAAAATTGCTGTGTATTCGTTATTAAAGACATTACACATGAAAATTGACACCCATCCACTGATAATCAATTATTCGATTGAATGCGGGTTCCTCCTTTTGTTATACGGAACCGAAAAAATCAGCAGACAACTGAGTCGTGCGACAATAAATTTAGAGAAGCGTGAGGAAGGACAGTGGATTGTTTACACGTGCTGGTGTGGGCAAGCGGATGACGCCTAAGCGGTTTAGTTGGGACGCTTCATCCATCGACAAGAGAACGCTTTTATACTCCTTAGAATTTAATTATTTTGGGTGGATAGACTATTTTGAACTCAACTTTATTTGTATTTCTTGCTTCACGCAATTATTAATTCTTTACTTTATTCATATTTATATAATATATTCGCCAACCAAGTGTTACAATGATCTTAAAGTATTTTAGTACTTTATTCACCTTTCACCATTATTCCATAAAACAAAAATTCTAAAGCAAAATTCCATACTTCAATATTCTAAATGTGAATGTGACTTTGTGTGTTTTTTGTCCGTCTTTCATGTCAAAACGGAGGAACGGATCAATACGTACCTCCGTTTTGACATGAAATCCGTTCCTCCGTTTTCAAAAAACACCTCAAGGTGATTTTTGGTGTGGAGATATTTGGAGATTGTCATAGGAGGTAACAGCTAGAATTAAAATAAATAATCCACAATTCTTTCCCTTCACACATCTGAGTGTCAATAAAATCAAGTTACATTCATATATACCTTTAGAGTGACACAAACCGAACTTTACAGTGTGGGTACGCGTCCCACACAAAATCACCCTTTTCTCCTTCGCCGGGTGCAAAAGAAAATAGGCGATTTTGTATGTCAGATGAAGCAATTACATTAATTACGCGGAAATTGCATTTCGATGGGTCAATAAATATACCTCTAAAAGGCACAGTAGAAATTAATTTTCCGCTTCGATTATTATCAAATCTTCATTATTTTTTACGAGAAGCCCTACCTCTGCCATTGTTATTTGCTTTTCCTTTGTTTATTTTTCATTTCCTCATAAAACCGAAGTTGTATTATATAAAGGATCTCCATCATATTACAACATTCCTATCCTTCACTCATAAACTAGGATTGTAATCTGATATTTACGAAACGAATGCTCGCAGGGAACACTCAAAATTTGATTTTATCCCGAAATATATTATCTTTACTAGGACCTAAACATATGTTTACTTTTCATGTATTGCGCTGATGAAGCGGTGGTGGCCCAGTGGTTAAGACCTTCCGGCTGTGATCGAAAAGTCCCAGGTTCGAATCCTACTCTTGCCACATGAGTTTTTATATCAATCTCTCACGTATTGTAGTTTTCATCGACCACCACTTCCTTCCGATGAAGGAAAACTTGTAAATATGTCTACCAATACAGCTAGTATTGGGAGACATATTTACAAACACAGTAACTTTCAACGTAATTCGCTAAATTTCTTTACCAAATTATAATATCATGAAAAGATATTATCTGGTTGTAGTTTTGATTTCTATAATATAATAACTTACGTGGAAAACCAGCGTAATTTATTTTACGTTGGCAACATTAGTACGTCTAAAGTCTACATAATTATTAAGTACTAAACGGATCTCATAATCATTTTAACCCATCGATCGAGACACAATACATAAAAAATTGTTTGACCGGCACATTAAATGAACATAGCAAATTTTGCATCGGTTCTTAAGATCTTACAAATAAAATTGCGTTTGTAACTGTAAAAGGTAAACATTTTTGGATAATATTGGGTAGGAAATACCTGTTGATTTTCAATGGAAAACTGCCTGAAAAGGTAAACAGAAGAAAAAAGTCTCAGTAGGAATTTTACAAGGTTCATTAGACAAAGGTACAAGCCCATGGAATACGGTACAAGGGTAGCCGATTCTCTTTTTCCGCTTGAATTATTCTGTTGCTTTCATTAAAATATTGACCCTTTTACACAACAAAAATGCTACCTGTAATTTGCATTTATATTAGGTATCTTTACTTTTCGTAAATTACTCATAAATGAGGAGATAACAATTTTGAAGTTTTATTTATTCAGAAACTGTTTAATTCAAAAAAATGCAAGTGACATTTGAAGATTTATTCGATTTGAGGCATTTCATTACATTTAAGAAAATTATTAAAAAGTCTGAAATATGAAATTAGTTCAAAACAAGTTAATAAACAACCATTATAACAGTGGTATACCTGCCGGAGGGCAGAGGTACCGGGGCCCGAAGAATCAGACGATGACCAATTAAAAATAATTTGTCGATATTATTTCATACAAAAACTTAAACAGTTATAGTTCTTATTCTTCTTGAGTACGCATGGTCGGTACAGTATTGGTTGCAGCAAAAAAAATAAAGGGAATTTGGCATGAAGAAGTGCCTGATTTCTGAATAAATGTTTTCACTTTAGCTACACCACTATACAAAATTTGCCAATAGGTAAGTAAAAATACAAAGTTGATTTCGGGAGACAAAGAGAAAAAATTAGCAATGAAACACTATTTTGGAAACTGACGTGTCAACGGTCGCCCGTGTTTCTCATTTTCCGCTCGAATTATACAGTCGATTTCGTGAGAAGGAACACATTTTTAAGGATTTTATGTTTCACAAAGCTTTGTTACGTCAAATTTTTAGCTACGTAAATTAACAGGAGAATTATATTTTTAATGAGCGCACTTGATCATTAATATATTTAACCTTCCATTTAGCTGAAAAATAGTAAAAATAAGCTACTTCATATAGCTGCATTCTAGTACATAGGAATATCGAGCGAGATTAAGTACCCTAGATCAAATTTTGCCTTGCCCTTCTTATTCTATAATGGCTATTTTACTACTATGCTAGACTAGGATATTAATTAATCTTCTTGAAATTACACGCATATCGTACATATATATACATCAGATTGATCCGTGAAAACTAAACATATTGAGGCTTTACATAAATGACCAACTACCTAGTCACATAATTCGTTGCGAAAAAAAGTCTATCAAACACATAAGCGTTTATTGCGATTACAACAACGATCCATTGATTAGTTTTCATGAACTCATACCATTTATTTTTGTCTAAAAACGGAGAATGAACACAATTTAATATTTAATGAGTTCATTAGAATGAATTGCCATGAATATTTATACGGATTTTATGTTAGAAAATTCATGAAATATTAATTATCTCTTTTCAGAAAAACTATGCCCAGTCTGTGTTTGTTTAGCTCCAATAATTGTAGAAAAAGACAGTATGTAAAAAAAAGAGATCAAAATTGATTTAACAAATATGTATTATGCAACAATGTGGAATAGATTTTTTCTTATCTTTATTTAAGTTCTAATCAAGCCACATGAGTTTGTAGCATAAATCAACGAAAAAGAAAAAATCTACACGAGATTTTGTACTCTGAATGTTAATTATTATGTCTGATCACGGGTTGAATGGGTTTGGATGAGTTTGTTCCTATAATATCTTACGAGTAGAATTTATTTCATTCACCATACTCCAGCTGATCAGCAGTCAACACAAACGTCGTAATACCAACCCACAGCTCCGGTTTTCCTCCCCAGGTGTTACATGCGGACATACGACTTAATTTTCTTTTGTACGACGTAATCCAGCGCAAAATGCTTTTCTGGGAGAAAATTACAGACGTCGCAAACCACGGGGAAGAAAATCTATCGCGTGTACCGAATAAGAGTTAAGTTCTTTTCGGAAAATGTGGTGATATTTGTCTATTACGAAAAATGATTTTTTTGGGCTGCTTAAAAATAGAGATGAAATTACTATTTTAAAAATAGGTAGTAGTACATAGGTAAAATAATATATTAATTTTATCTATGGTAAGTAGTAATATTTGTACAAAAATATGTGCGAGACATTTGTACCAACATGAAAATGGAACATATCATAAATATTTTAATCTAATTATTTTCCATATCATCAGAACTTAACGCCACTCGTCATATGAATTTGTTAAGTGTAGTAAAATTTTTCACAGACCACCGTACTTATGATGAAGGAAAACCTAGACACTATAAAGTTGACAATGTAATTCACTAGACTATGTACATGCAACTAGGTAGACGGCTATAGTCATAAAAAGCCATGTTAAATAAATTGCAACTTGAATAAATTCTGACACTAATATTAGCAATAACGCATTCATAATGAAGAAAACTTTACTTGATAAAGCTGCAAATAAGTACCTATTTCATGAAGTTCGATAGCTTCAATTTATCGATGCATTATTCGATAACAATGTCTCGCTAAATTATATCAGGAACACATGATAAGCAAGTGTTTGTCAAATTGATTGAAACACAAGAAGTTATTGTGCAGCATGCAGCGTGCACTGTGCGTCAAGTACATTGTATACAATCGCCGATTGAAGCGATCATCGAGAGTTGAGCAAACTAGATTGAATTATCTGCTATAGAGTTGGATCTATGCGGTATGTGGTTTCCGCCCTAGAATAAAACCATTCCTTATCGTAATGGATGTCGTACCTGCCGACTAAGGGATAATAAGCCTTGACAGCTGAGAGACAACAACAGCAATCATGAGCTTCATCTTCACAAAAAAAAATTTCGTTTACTACGTCTTTGAGGTGTCATAGCCGAGAATGTATCTAAGACCACGCTCAGTTCAAAGACAGAGAGAGAGTTTTTTCGATCTAAGTTCAAACTACTTAGTCGGTCGATTGACATAGGTATGTAGGTATACACACAGTCAAGTAAAACTATCCTATATGTTTTTCTATATCTTAAGCGACTAGGTATATTAATTTCGCACTAAGTGGACTTCCTTGTTGATTTATCAAATAATTTTTATTTCTAATGTCAAAAACATTTTGAATTTGAATAATATAACAAATGTAATCAAACACTATCCATGCGGGTAGGTCGAGCAAGTTTATAAAACCATGGCAAACAATACAAAACTACCCGCATACGAAACTTTTTCCGACATCACGCTAGGAACAAACTACTTGCGAAACTTATTAATGAAGGGCGCGCTGACTTTTGTTGTAAGGTTAAACGTAGCTGACGGTAATTGTCTTAATCTATGTTACGTCGCCATTATGATTTAGTTTTATTTTTCTTTCGAAATAAATTTCTATAAATTTTATTGAATATGCGTCTGAATGTATAAAGTAAAATACTTTGTAATGTAAGTATAAAATATTTTGGCCATCCCTACCCCTCAGGAATGCGTTTCATTTTAGCATGTCCCATAACCATTCCTGTAGGTACTATAAGTAAGTACTTATTTCTCTGAAAAGTTACATTCCTAAGATCGCCATTTTTTTAATTTGTACAACTACCAAAGAATATTATTTAAGACTTATCTCCTAATAATCGTAAAAATCATTTTTAAGTATTGGTATAAATAACTCAAATGCCCACTTCAGTAAAATGTTTGAAAAGAGTTGAAGGAAATTTTAAAGATTTAAAGGTAAAATCTGAAACATTCGGCTGACGGCGTTTGTATACAGCGGTCGTAGTCTGGTCCCGAGACAATACTGTCAAATATTAGCTCAAATTATCCTCAGAGTCACGTAGAGACATAATGGAACACGAGTTTTGTGTTTGTATTACCCTGGCCTCACTATGAGGTAAAGTTCTTAGGCATACTAAAATGTTTATTATTAAAACGCTCAAATGAAACGTATTCCCTTTGGTGGTTTTAATATTAGCCGCTCCTCATGCTTCTGAAATAATTCCAGATTATAAATAAGTAGGTAAGCAGGTACTTAGTTTCTATATTATTTCCTTCTCAATTAAAAACGCATGTTACTCAACCGAGTAAGTAATCATTTTATACACGAAGTATACTTTTTATCGCCTGAGAATAACTATTATATGATTGCACATGTACAATGAATGTCATATGAAGCAACTGTAAGATAACAGTAGGATCTTTAATATTCTAATGTTTATTTTTTACTATGATCTCAGGTTTCACGGTGTCATCGCCCTCAATGAAACTGTGGGATTGAGAGAGTGGCTTTTAATCAATTTGATGGGAATGTTCAAAGAGAACTTTGTGCTATATGGGACCATCACTTGCTTAATGCCTAAATGAAATACAGTCTCCCAATGATTTCTGTCCCTCTTCATAATCAAGTTCATTGGAAGTAACCCGACAAAAACATAGGTACAAAATAATGGAATAGAAATAGCCACATCTACACCAAACTTCTAAATGAAGTAAGAAACTTTTCATAGACGTATAAAGCCACAATCTTGACTTACGTAAGCAGACCGGCCAAGAGTAAACAAGTCTTTTGGAGACGTCAACAATTTTATTCGGATGAATAAATGTATGGCGAAAAGTAAAAAAAGTGACGGATCTAATGATTTGGTAGGTACTTACTAGGAATTCTGAATAAAGTCCTAGTGCCCGATCGTATTGTATTGGGTCTGATTGAATATTGGGATGGAACTTAATTTCTGTAGAAACAAATAAGAGCCATTTAATTTTTTTTTTCTTTTTTTTGGAAAAGGAAAAAGGAGCGTGGGATATCCGGCAGCTAGATGGGTCGACGATGTAAAGGAAATTTCTGGCAACAACTGGATAAGGATGGCCCAGGACAGATATGTTTGTTGTAGACGGAAGGCCTATGTCCAGCAATGGGTCACGGAGGGCTGCAGATGATGATGATGATCACTACTTACAAAGAGTACCTACCTACTACTACTATTTTCAGATTTCATGTAGGTATACCTATTGCGTAATTTACTTAAAATATACCTAAATCTACATAATTTAAAGCATTTTACTTTACGGCGATTCTTCAAGGAACCCTGTTTTACACTAGTAGTTGCCCAGTTTGTTCTGAAAACACCCTGACCGCGGTCACTTTCAGTATTTTAAGTGCTTCTTTTATGCCCCTGGCTGTTTACTATGTCTTGTGTCTTTTCAATAGCATTACTGTGAACTTTCTTCAAGATTGTGGATCTATTTTACCTGCAGAAAAGTTTTTATTTACGAGTACTTAGTTTCTTCGTACTGATGTTTGTCTGTAATCAAATATTGCGAGTCAAATTCCATCTTTTTACACTTTGTCCTACAGGGATTGGAATTTTTAACGTCGCTTCAGGATCGGCTCCAGACGAGAGAATTCCTCAACGGAATACTTTTGAACGCGGACATATTTACTTTGTCACGCGTTGAATGCAACAAGATCTCTGTGACCACAATAAAAATTTGTGCCAAAAATGTCATTTTTGAAAAAAAACAATCTTGTTTATGATGACGACTTTAGAAGATGTAATCTAAGCCCCTTACTTTCTATAAAACCTAAATTGATCACACATTCTTTTAATAAGATATTATATAGTTAAGTACGTGGATGAGTTTAAGTCCGTCCGTGATCTTTCTGGAATACTATCTTATGAATCAGGGAGCAAGGATATCAGAAACTCTATTCAAATAGAGTAATTTTAATCGTTTTGTGGTGGATCGAAGAGGAGAACGTGGGATCAATAAGGGAAAAATTTACGCTGGTTCCGCTTTAAACCAAAGTATTTATATTTGCAGTGATTGGTTACGTATGTCCTACAAAAAAATATAATCTTTCTCCATCTTCAATTTATATAGACTGAGACTAATCGTCGTGTCACTACACGACTGTGCTACACGACAAAGACAACGCAACAGAAATTTCAATATGATCGTGACGTCAACCCGCTCACATGTAAAGTTTAATTTCCTGCCAGCTTTAAGCTTTGTCTCCGTTTCTTATTGAATTTAGATCACTGCACATTTCAAGAGACTAGTGGGACTAAATGGTTTCACTGCTTTCTGTTTAAAGCTACAGTTTTATTTCACTTTACATAAAGGCTATTTTCCACCACGTAAGAAAACATAAAAAAGATTATGGTACATTTCATAAAAAGTAAACGGGACATGTCGATATATACTTAGTCATATAAATGGTTGATTTTGAAAATCATCTTTTTTTAATGTTGTTCAAATGTCAAAAACGCTGGGCGCCATTTTGGGTTCGAAATGACGTCATCCGTCGTAATCATGTGTCCTGTAGCTACATAACGATGTGTGTGTCCTATGAATGATGTCACGAGCCGAATTGCATGGCGGCTTGCGTTTCCAAGCGCAAATTAATTAAAAACTATTTTAAAGACATTGTTCGGTTTAATAAAATTAATTATGATTCATCAGATCTCAGGATTGATTTCAGTTTGTAAAAAGGGGGACATAATACCCTATCACCTGCTTCAGCTGTTGTAATATATCATTATTTTCAATTGTTTTGTTCTACGTCCTGGAACATAATAATATTAGGTCTAAGGGATTAAACAATTTTCGAAGATTACAAGCTGTACCTATCAGCTAAAAATATCTAGTAACTACAAATACTACTACATTCATACTGCAATGTGTAATATGAATATAATCATGACACGAGCTGGTAGACACGTTTTTAATTTCCTGTTCCATAACCCTTGTCTCGATTACATGTACCATGAACCGCATATAAATTCACGCCGCATAGACCTATATGCCGCGGAAATAGGAACGAATTTGCGATGAATTTGGGCAGGGTAATGTACTGTTTACTGTACAGTTGGGGACAGATAACTACCTGCCTTACTAATATTCCTCGGCGGTATGGCAGTCAGTTTGATCTGTTCCTCGTAGATTCAAATCCCACGGGAAGATAAACACTGTGTAACACAAATATCTGTAGTATCTATATTTTAGTTTTTCATAATATTCGATCTGTTTGTACACTGAAAAATATTACCCGCATTCGTTTGAGCGATTCCTTGGGAAAAAAACGTTATTCCGTTAATAAATAGATTGCTTTATATCTTACAACGCCATCTATACGATGAGTACTCGAATAATCATAGCATCAGCTCCGAACACAGCCCAACAGTTTCCTTTCTCTTTTAGTAATTTCTCAGTTGCAAATAGAAAAGTGTGTTTTATAATTTCATCGTTTCTGTTGGATACTTGAATGTTGGATACTTGAAATTTGGATACTTGAATGTTTGCGGGCTAAGAAAAAAGAGCAAAATAAATAATAAAATTAATTTATTCCACAAAAATTATTAACAAATTTAATGACACAATTATATTACATTGGCTAAGTTTGCACAATTACATAAGGCGTTTTATTCTTTACAGAATACTATACAAAGAAATATTAGGTAACAACACATTTTCTTAGCCAATAGTAGCTTGAAATAAATATGATTTATTTCTTCCTCTTTTGTTCGAATATTATTTGGCACGATTCACCTTGGAATTTGATACAATATATGAGCATTTATTATTTATACAATATTGGTAGATAAGTACAAAATACACATTATACATTTGCACACTAATTACAAATTGTTAATAGTAACTGGCACAAAATTCGTACAAAAATATTAAAAAAAAAAACTTTAAATAATCTGGGTATTCTTGTAAAATGTTATAAAATACGCGAAACGCTTCATCAAAACGAAGAAAAAAATACAAAATTCAGTGCACATTTTTTATAAAAAATATTTTTTATATTTATACAAAGTTCATGCTTCGTACCTGTTTCATTTCAGGTACCTTTATAAATATTATGTACACTAAAGTGTAATGCCTCCATTATTTACAAACAAAATTAAATTATTATGCACAATCGATCATTACGAGACTAGCCATCGCTAAGTGTACCGTTAAGTACCACATTAATATCTAAAATTCGATATATTCTCCTCAATTTCAGTCGAGTGAGCAATGATATCTAAAATAAAATCATTCGTTGAACACAATTATATTATGCTAACATACTATAAGGGACGGAATGGGATATCACGTTAAAGTTTCCCAGAGTGAGCATACAGGTATTAAATCGAGACATGCTATTTTAGTACCTATTGAGAATTTCCTATTATAATAATGTTTTAAAAAAAATCTGCTTATGACTTTAAAGTACATACCACACAAAAAAAATGTAACACAAGAACAGGACGACGTTGTATTTATCATGTAATTGGACCTTCAAACTAAATATACGTCTAAAGACAACACAACAACTTCATATAAAGTAAAAAATTCATACGTTCATACTAATAATTATGAATGTGAAAGTCTGTCTGTCTTTATATCTGTTACGGCTTAATCGCTGAGCCGACTTTAATGAAATTTGAAAATTTTCAGCTATGATCGTTTTACGTCTCATTTGTATGGCTAGTGGCTAATAAATTGGCTTGGTTCTTTTGGAAACTACCCAAATAAGTTTTTATCTCCATTTAGCAATTTTTGCTAATGTAAAGGACAATTTACAATAACTTTCCCATAGAACATGCAAGTGCGCCAATATGACTAATAAACTCGTAGGTGCATATAATAACTTAAGATATTCTTTAATACGGTTAGTGGTGTCGACATCAATAGGAATCACTGCAGATAAACAAATTTAAGTAGTGTTTTGACAAATAGGGAATATAACTGGCAAAAACTGTGTCCTTTGGCGTTAACTAATCAAAGGATCACAAATGACATTTACTTGTACGCCATGGCAACGGATGATTTGGTGGCGTCACCTACGTATATTTACGTAAATGTACAATGAACTAAGTTATATTCGCTATTCTCATAATTTCCTTGTAATATGTTCGTGTTAGTAGACGTGACATAAGGTGAAAGAATTTGTCTTTCGTATGAGATTTCAATATCTATCTAATTTCTAATCTATGCTTGTTTAGAATTGAGATATTATCTGCTTGCAGTATAAACCAACATCTGCAGATAACGTCTCACTCTTAAAAGAAAGAGATAAGTTATTTACATTTTTACACACAATTCTAGTCTATAGTTCAGTCGTGGTCTCTACCGGTGATTGGTCGTACGGGTATCCACTGAAGTTCCTCTTACCAAAGGTTACGTTTTCATTATCTGACGCTCTGGAACGAAATTTATTTATTTTTAATAATGATAAAAAAATATATGGCTTGGACAAAAAGGAATGATGACAACAAATTAAATAACATAAAAACCGTTGGTAACTGTTAGGCAACGACTTCCCAAAAAGGGTTGACATTAGGCAAGCAACCAGCACTAAAATTACAGCTGAACAATCTAAATTTATATGTGGCCATTATAATATTAACAGCACGAAAATGACAGTCCGGACCAAAGTTCACCGGTGAGGAAACGAGAAGACAAGTGAAATGTGATTAGAGGGATGAAAACAAAGAATATTAGTAGCCTAATAGAAAATCATAATTACCTTTGCAAACCAGGGATTTCATCGTACGCCATAATTGGCTGCGTTTTTTTCTTATGATTATTCCCGCCATTGATTTTCCTCCCCAACGTGGCAGCTAATATTCCGCCACCGGGCGTATTATTATTTACTCTTGGTAAAGTTCCTAATGCGTTATTCAATGCATGGTTGTTAGGGCCTCTGCGGTTTAGTGTTTGAGTATTGCGCGCGACGGGCGCGTTGTTGGCGATGGAGTCGAAGTGGCCGTTGTTGTTGTGGCCGTTGTGAGTGTTGTGGCTGTTGTTGAGGGTGTGCGCGTTGTCGTTGACGCTGGACGCGCGCGCTGTTGTTGCGGTTTCTGATATCGTCGGGCTGCGTTCGCCTGAAAATTGAAAAGTAACATTTTAGTAACAATTTTAGTCGAGTAACTTTAGTACCAATCGATGATGACTTTAAAATTAAATTTGAAAAATGGATGACAAAGAAAACCCAAAAGATTTTATTTTTATCCATGACTCGGTGGGTATTTTGATCACCAGCGACAATCTATTTAAAAAGTGAAAAATATACAACATTATTATTTACTAACCGTTATCTTTGGATAAGTATTGCACACTATGGATGTTAAATGCGTGGTTATTTGGACTGAAATCGAGCTGCAAATCCGCGTCATCCACAGCCATATTGAGAACCTGTGAAATGAAAATAAGTGTTAATTTAATAGCGCAATACATGGCAATAGTGGTTTATGTCACCGACCTAGAAGCGCTATATAAAAAAAAACTGGTCAGGAAGAGGGTTATACCGTACAATTTATAGAGTTGTCGATGAAACAGCCTTGGCAGATGATAATCAGTAAAGGGTATTCCCCGCCTCGTACGGCATCCAAGGGAGGTAATGAAATATGGGCTATTCTAGGGCAGAGCCAAACATCATTAACGTTTCTCTCTCATCTGAGCGATTTCCCGGTTGTCTCCGCAGCTAAAACTTCAACCACAGCGTAAAAGTCCAACGCCCAGGGTCTTTCCTACTCTTCTTCTCCACTTCGTACTGCCGCTGTTCGACCAGACCAGACAGACATGTATGTTTTCAAAAAGAGAATACCCCTTAGCCCCGCCCCCCTTCCCCTACATCGTATAGTGATGTATCCCTAAGATGAACAGTTTTGTTCGAGTCGAAGCGATCGAACAGTTTTATGTCGCATTTTTCACATTTCGACATTTTAGTCGCAATAAAATCAGTTCGAATCCTACCATAGGTCGATCGACACTTTAACCAACTAATTTATAACCATTTTCGGACAGTTCTTTGAATAACCATTTTTAGTGTAGTGTTAGAATAAACTATTTCATCTGTTCTATATATCTCGTGTTATTGAACTCAGTTCACTATTCCACCAATTAAAACACGTTAGGGTGATCCCGAACAAGTTTCATAGCACATGAACAGTGACGTATACCTGAGTCTCGTATCTGGGCGCGGGCTCGTCCTCGCTGGACTCGTAGCCGGAGGGCGGTCGCGGCGGCAGGCTGAGGCTCAGCGTGCCGTACTGCTGGACCGCCTGCTCCTTGTGCTTCTTGTATCTGCAACCGCGAGATCATAGTATCATAGTGCCCGTCCCCAGATCAACGTACAACGTACAAATTGTATGAATGTTTCGACGCATAGCGACGCACGGTAATGTCAAAACTTATAATAAATAACGAACGAAACTCCATACAATTTCTACGTTGTTCTGCGTTGATCCGACAACGGATGTCAACGTGGCGAAACACGACTGAGCAATGGGGCGGGGCTCTGAAACTTTGATATACTTAAGTCTAAATGTCAAGTACAAGTCTATCTGAATATTGTTAAAATTATCCTAAGTGTGTTTCCGTTTGCAGTGTCATTGTCAATGTCAAAATACTATCTCTTTCTCTCTCATTTGAGGCTGTACCCGATGGTATCTATTTATCGTCTTTATAATGAAGTCGAAAAATACCCTATTAAAAAGTAGGTAAATATAGTTACAAGATAGTAGTAAAATTATATAAACTCAATGATAATTTAGTTTATTAGTCGCATGACAATATTTAAGAGATTTACCTATTCCAAGAAGCGCAAATATAAATCGTGGCAGCGGTAGCAGCAACCAATACAAGCGCTGCTAATCCTATTAAAGCGGCTGGAAGCGCTGTGGCCAGCGGTGCAGCGGCTAACTGGGGTTTTCGCGGTTGTTCCTTTGGTATGAGTGGTGGCCTGACTTCGCTCACTGGCGATTGCAGTTGGGCTGCCACTGCTTTTCTTACGCTACTGTCTATAGCTCTGGAAATAGACATTAAAATTAAGATATGGATAATTATTGTTTTCTAGTTGACCAAATATTTAAGAAATCTTCTTGTGCACAAATGCTCTATTGCCCAATTTTACGCCAAATATCTCGCTATCAACCGTCGACTAAACCACTACTCTATTGTTCTATAGTGAAACTTACTTTTTGACCGGATTAGAGTCCCTTGTGAGTATTTCACCCGTGTTTGGATCCACTAGATACAACCACACATCAGTCCCTTTAACATCTATCTCCAACGTCCCATTCTCCCCTAAATAATGTCTTGCCGTCAACTTCTCAAGGCCAGCAACTAGACCGCTCTTGTCTTCTATAGCTGTTAGCAGCTCCCTGGCGCGGCGTCGCATCGCTTCTGTGTTTATGTTGGACACCTCTACGACTAATTGGTTCTCTTTGCGAAGGAGATTTATCTGAAAAAGACGATGATATTTATAAAGAATGTGTTAATTATAAGTGTGTATGCTACTACTTGCTACTAAATGGCGTTACTTAACTGACATACCTACTCGTATAAAAACATATCGAAGATAAGTCTCTATAAATAATTATTATATATCTGTGTAATTATATTCTTGAGATAACTTGCAAGTAATAAAAATAAATTGTAATACTTACGACAACAGACGCCCTCGCAATATTATATAGTTGTGGTGATTTAGGATTGTCTCTAGCCGTCACGCTAAATTTGAAAGGTAGGATGTTCTGCGGAACATTCTCGAAGGTCTGAATATTCGATATGACTCCGGTATCAGAGTCTAATGCAAAATATTCTTCAGCCGATGGCATCCAAGAGTTCTTTTGGTAAACTATTCTGCCGTACTCGCCACTGTCCTGATCTTTCGCCTAGAAATAATACAGTATTTTAGAACATACTATGATTCAGATAAAGAATATAAGAAACATGGCTTCCGAAGTACTGTTATTTCATCTTTCAAAACACTGACTTCATTTGACATTAAAGAAAAAGATAAAAATATCTTACACGAACATTTTACCGTAGATTTAGAAAGCGCATAAGGGCGTCTACTTTGTGATTTAAGCATTTTCCATTCTTACAATTCTGTCAACATATCATACAATTAACACCTTTCTTACTATTATTAGTATTATGTCCATTGCTAAATTATATGGCTGGTAAAACAATCAAACAATAATTACCTTAACTTGCAAGACGTTGGTTCCCAACAACATATCCTTAGTAACGATCGCGAAGTACTTCCCTTTGGCTCCAACTATAGTGCTTTGTTCCGGGAAAATGAACACTGGTTCATTATCATTAGCATCAGTTACGTGGACTTTGACTAGGGCTTTACTGCTTTCAGGGTTGATTAGGCCCTGTATGGATTCCAGTTGGATTTCAAGGGCGTATTCGGTTAGATTCTCGTAGTCTAGAGTAGCGTTGAGATAGACCGCGCAGTCTCTTTCTAAAGTTAAGTTCACGAAGAATACTCCTGGAAATATAACAGTAAATGATATTAAAACTTGTCATTAAAAAACATTCTGATCAATTTAGTATATATAGCATATATAGTAGGTACGTCAAGTATATATAGAAAAACATAATGTGCAAGTTATATATCTAGTTGATCAACCATATTAAATAATCTGTGTCCCATTTCAGAGCTAAAGCTTCATTTTAATTTCGTTCAAAATTGTCAGTTAAACCCATAATAACTCTGATCGTTTTCCCCATCACCATTTCCAACCACGACGAACAACCTTTGACAAAAGAGTAAGAAAACAGTGCGATCTTTGTCTTACACTTGTTTTATTAAACCGAATTAAAGAAGAATAAATGTTTGCAAAATAATTCCGCCTGGAATCACAAAGAACTTATTGTATGTACTTATAACATGAGTACTTCCAACTAATATTATAAATGCGAAAGTTTGTGAGCATATAAATGTGTATGTATGTTTGTTACACTTTCACGAAAAATCTACTGGACCGATTGTTATGAAAATTGGTATGCGGGTTGAATATAACCTGGAATAACGCATAAGGTATTTTTATCCCAAAATTCCCAAAGTTAAAAAGCTAGTTGTACAATAAAGATATTAAAAATATTAGCACATTATTTAACCAGGTGAAAAAAACCGTTTCGAGCCCTGAAACTAGAATGTAAAAGTTACCTTGCTGCGATGCGTCAGTAAGTAAGCACTTTAATGGAGTATCCGGCGAGTGTCGCTTGGTGTTGAGCACCGGAAGTATCCTGACTAGGGTTCCGTTCTTAGCGTTCTCTGCTATATGTTCTGTGTATACGGAATCTGCGAAACCTAGACCCACCTGGAATTCCAATTAAATATCTTTTAATTAACGCCTTTGAAGAAAAGACCGCGGTGAAGTTTGTTACGCCGCTTCTTCTTCACCTACGCTTTGGAAGTCGGCAGTAAACTCAGGTTTAGTATTTTTTTTGACGTCAATAAGTAATGTATGTCATTCTAAGTCAATAAGTAATGTATGTCGACCTCGGTGGCGCAGTGGTAAAGTGCTTGCCTCTGAACCGTGAGGTCCCGGGTTCGATCCCTGGTCGGGTCCTGATGGAAAATGATCTTTTTCTGATTGGCCCGGGTCTTGGATGTTTATCTATATATGTATTTGTTATAAAATATAGTATCGTTGAGTTAGTATCCCATAACACAAGTCTCGAACTTACTTTGGGGCTAGCTCAATCTGTGTGATTTGTCATAATATATTTATTTTATTTATTTATTTAAGTTTGATAAATAATTTTTAATATCAAAATGTAATTTTAAATATAAAAATATTATTATCGGCTATTTGACGAAATGTAACTAGAAATCCTAAAAATAACGGAGATTTATCTTCTAACTTACATCTGGAGGAACAGTAGCAGAGTGGCTGACATACACAGTTAAACTGGTCACTGAGGACATCACCGGCTCTCCCTGGTCGTATGCTTGCACATCAACCTGAATAAATAAAGCATAAATAAGTATGTTATATGTTCTACGATGTATGATTACGCTAAGCTCTTATTTGTAGTTTTATTTGCTTTTGCAACCAAGTGACTTGTCAATCATCAATAACTGAAATAAATGAGGGAGCTGTCTCCTGTTGGCTGGCAACACTGGGTATTTATCAATCATTCTATTTAATATTGCAATGGCAAAAAATAATATAAAAATAGTTTGTTCAAAATACGTTTCCTTCACTTTCTTACCACGCAACACGCTCATGCGCAAATCCGCTTGTCCCCATTTGTTAATCGTATCATTTTATACTTACGGTATATTCACTATCAGTCTCCTTCCTCAAATCATCTCGTACCCTAACCGCACCGGTATCAGGCTCCACATGGAAGTATTTGGAAGCCTTTCCCCTCCCCACCAATTTATATCTAACCCTGTTATTAGGGGGGGTCGCGTCTACGTCCGTAGCTGTAACGGTGGTGACAAGACTTCCGATGGAGGAGGAGTCTTCGATGGTGATTGGTCGGATGAGCGATGTGAATATTGGCGCGTTATCATTTTTATCCTGAAAATTGTTTTATGGAAATTAATAACAGAATGCTGTAATTTTATTTCAAGTATGTAATTAATAATGACAAACAAAAGATTGGAACACTTCAAAACTTATCGCAAAATTACAGATTTTAGCAACCAGATAACGTGTGTTTCATGAGTCCCTGCTTTTCAAGCAACACAAGGTATCTCGTGTCAAAGTTATCCAAGACCTATTTTTTGAGTTTCAATTTTGCTGAACTCCATTGTTATTGTAAGCAGTAAAAAAAACCTTTAATAATACAGTCGATTTACAATACAATATTGTTATTAACATGCAAACGTCCAAATAAAACCATAAGTTATGTACGTATAGATACTCACAAATACAATTTTATTATTGCAGATTACAAGCTGAGGTTTCTCATGGTTATGAGGATAGTGATACTCACATCAACGAGCACTTCCACAGTGGTAGTGACCCCCGCCCCCTCGCCCGTGTTCTCCTCAGTGCCCACCACGATCTCGTGGCGCGCGGACGTCTCGCGGTCCAGCGGCCGCTGCGTCCGGATCATGCCCGTCTTGCGGTCTATTGAGAACAACTCCGTGTCTCCTATCATGATGGTGTACGTTATCTCTGGTGTCGTGTCTGGATCTACAGCCTGGAATTCAAAATACATATTTATTATTAACAATTGAGGCAAACAGCTCACTTCACTATAGACTTCTGCAACACCAGGAGTCGCACACGCTTACATAATAAAGATGGGTTAGTTTTCATACAATTTTCAAGACGTTTCGTATGTCACTTGTTTAATTAAAAATCGAATTTCGAAATATGTTTACACGCTTTAAATAGAAATATAAATAAAGGTGACTGGAAGATACTGCTGCGATAAATTCGCTGTTTGTTTTTGCAATAGTCAACAAAATTTAAATCATTAATTTAATATGACATCTTGTGTATAGTTGGGTTGAACAAACAATAAAGTTCAACTTCACCACATCAGAATTAATGGATCTTTTGAAATGAAACAGGCAACCATCTATTTCGATTCCCGTATTGCTGTTGTTCTACGGCCTGGTCTTGGGTTCCATTCTACAAGTTTTCGGTTGCATTTGTAGATCCAAACATCCATGATGATGTGTAGTGTATGACAGAGTACGACACATGACTTCATTATTGTCTCATTTAAACCATTGTAACCTTCTATGTAGATCACCTATATTACTCGTCCTAGATGTAGGTAATGTACTTATGACCTTTTTATGTACTTCCTTCATGTATATAAACCCCGTTATACCAACAATAAAGGATCAGTAAGATCGGTTACCTACGAACTAACGCAGATTGTTTCACTTAATACACACCTCGCGCTATCTTCATACATGTCTTCTTCAATGAAGAAGACCACGACCCTCAGCCATGAAGATTACGACTATGAAATTGTAATCTTCATGGCTGAGGGTCGTGGTTATTACGTGGAATGAAACACTATTACAATTCTTGGCATTGTTAATGGAGCGGTTTGACTTCTCCATTTGAGCCACAAGTGTGCGGGTTCGTTGACCGGAAGCAAGGTGGCGGCCGCTCACCTGCACCCTGACGACCGGATAGTCGCGCGCGTTCTCGGGCACGTGCGCGGAGTAGAGCAGCTGCGGGAACGCGGGCGCCTCGTCCGCCGCGTCCTGCACCGCCACCGCCACCGACGCCGTGCCCAGCCGCTTGTCGATGGCGCCGTCCGTCGCCGTCACCACGAACGAATACTCCTGTTGGTCACACGGTCACGTTACAACTCTGTACTCGATCGCTGGCATTTAAAGTCACGGGAATAGTCGTTGTGTAACACGAATGATGAATTTCTGTGTGAAATAGAAAAACACCCAAACAAAAAATGTAGACATTTATATAGAGTACAAACACACGATAATTTTAGTATACTAAACAATGATCAAAACAAAAAAAATACACAAATTTAAAGAACGAAGAAATGAATGAATAAATTTTGTCATTTGTATTAAGTATTGAAAATTTGTTTTATTTTTAATACTGTTAGTGGCCAATAATAATTTTTTTGATGTGCTAAATAAAAATATACACAAATGCCACAAGCTTCATTAAAATGTACAACAGAACATATCCGCAATCTTACTAATATTATAAATGCGAAAGTTTGTGAAGCTGTATATGTGTGTGTGTATGTTTGTTAATCTTTCACGCAAAATCTACTGGGTCCAGTCGATTTTGCATGAAAGAGAAAATTAAACAATTATTATGAAATTTGGTACATGGGTAGAATATAACCTGGAATAAAACATAGAGTA
Organism: Plodia interpunctella; assembly: GCF_027563975.2. NCBI lineage: Eukaryota > Metazoa > Arthropoda > Insecta > Lepidoptera > Pyralidae > Plodia > Plodia interpunctella. The sequence goes on from NC_071302.1 coordinate 3,773,722, forward strand.
CTTTTTTATCCTGAAACTCCCACGGGACCGAAGCTCCGGGGCGCAGCTAGTAATGCATACATTACCTTAGTTTGTTCGTAATCCAATTCAGTGTTAGTCGTGATCATTCCAGTACTGTTGTCAATGCTGAAGGGCAGGTGTGAAGGCAGGCTGTAGGTTATCATAGCGTTCACTCCTTCATCGCTGTCCGTCGCGTGGACGTAGCCTACGATGTCGCCTTTCACTCCTGAAAATAATTTTAATTTCATAATATTTATTTATTTCGTCGTCCTAAAATAATATGTAACGACGAAATAAATAAATTATATATGTTACATATGAACCCCCAAGTGCGGGCGGTGCTGTTATTTTCATCACGAAATTCCAACGAAACTTTTCTAGTTATATGATAAAAATAATAAATAATTAAACAATTACCTTCTTTAACATGGAATAAGTAAGAGTCTTCGTCAAACTTGGGATTGTTGTCGTTGATGTCGGTGACTTTGATGTTCACTGTAGCTGTGTTTGACAACTTGCCTGGATCTTCAGCTTTCACCATCTGACAAAAAAATACATTTTTCATATAACTATTATAGGTTAACCATCTTATTCATAGAAAAGTTAATAATTAAAATATGTTTGTCTCCTTCTGTCAACTTGAAATATGAAAAAGAGCGATAGTGACAAAAGATATTTTCTTCTTCTTTGCGTGTTGGCAAATCAACGCTCTATTGGGTGCTACCTAAATTAAACATATTATAGATATATTTTATATTAAACATATTTTAAAGTATGTTAAAGTATGTTTTAACTCTTTTATGAATAATGGGTTAAGTACGTAATTAATATATGGGTGCTACTTATATAAAGTAACATAAATATTAGATTATTTATGTTACTTTATATCAGTAGCACCCATATATTAATGTATAATATTTCAACCGACTAGGGAAGTAACAGATAAACAAAATTACTTACCAATTGGTATCTAGTAAGAACTTCTCTGTCCAGCCTCCTGATGACGGTGATGATACCGGTGTTGGCTCCGATCGCGAACTGCCGCAGATCATTCCCGGACACGATGGAGTACGTCACTGGCTCGTTTTCCGGATCTTTGGCCTGGAAAAGATATTAAAATTGATTTATATTTCTTATTTATATTGGTTTTTAGGAACTCTTTCACAACTATCTGTTAAACTAACTTTCTGATAAACTAACTAAACTAATCACTGAAACTGCTACATGAATCTGACTAATGTGATTGGTTAGTTAGTCCTATCCAGCAATAATGAGACACAATTTTAATGCTGTTTGATTTTGTTACATTTTACTCTTTAGAGACTTTTTACTCCACATAAGCTAATATTTCCCAAAATATTGGAATAATCAAAGATCTGTTTTAGAAATGTCCACATAATTTCTAAAGACCTATCCAATGATACCTCACAATGCTACGTTGTCTATAAAATTGTTTTTTCATCCCTCAGTTACATGTATAGAGTATAATTTCGATTTGAAATATAACATTAATACTGCACAATTTTGTAGCGGTTTATTGAATATACCTACCTACCCAAATTCAAACTTATTATATAGTACGCATAGTCTCCAAAGAAAATAATTCTGATAGACGGACGGACAGACATGACAAAACTATAAGGGTTCCGTTTTTGCCATATGACTCCGGAAAAAACTACTTACAGTGACAGTAGTGACCGTGGAGTTGATGGCAGCGCCCTCAGACACGGGCGCGAAGTAATCTCTACTCGAAAACTGTGGCGGTCTGGTATTAGGTCCAGGTGCTACTGACAGCTCCACTATTCCTTGTGAACTGAGCCCTTTGGCGTCTGTGGCTCGAACGGTGAGAGAATACTGTTCCCCGGCTTGGAGGCGGCTTGTACTCGCTGGAGAAAATAAGTTATAATAGTTACAAAAATATTGATTTAAAATTATTTTAGTTATAATAATAAAATGGTTGTGCTTGATCATTCTGTGCTCCACTAACACTTTGCTGGATAGACATGCCTCAACTGCTATAGATGTATACTGTCCAGCGATATGTTAAATCTCTCAAACAAAAGTGTGAAACACAATTCGTAAAAATAATGTCACTCGATAAGTTGAAGTTCAGTTAACAGCACATTAAGCTTACCAAGTTAATTGTAAATTTATCATTATTACCGCCGCATAGACATACATTTAGGATAACTAGATGTGCAATTGACTGTATTTCAAAATCAATTGATTGAAGGTTAATTTTAAAATTCATTTGAAATCGCACACCATGCATAAAAACAATATTAATAAAAAACGGGTTGCATTCCGGGAATGTCGGCAGAAGTGAAAACTTGAATATTAACGTTGTGCATTTTTGACGAATTTTCGATCAGGTCACGTGTCCTGACGCGAGATTAACATTTTTTACCCATCACTAAAAGTGCACAACGCCGCTAAAGAAGTTTTCACTTCAAAATAAATAAACGTGTACACTATGCCTGTGTAATATAAATTTAAAAGTGCTAAAACCAAAATCTTTCAAACACTGGTTTGTTAATTTTGCAAAAACTGATGGAAAATCACATACGTCCGTTATCATTATCACTCAATCTTGCATTTCGGAATCTGGGCGCTAAAATATAATAATCGATTTAGAAAAATAAGTTTAGAAATTTATTTTTAGGAAAGCATTAAATAATCAGAATTAAATCACCAATAATAAATTCCTGTTGTTTGTTTGTTACCTCTTCACGCTCTCTCTACTCAACCAATAATCTTGAAGTTTCCTTTGCTCATAAAACCTCACAAGTATTTAACGTACTGGTGATAGGTGCAACTTACATATAACTCCAGTGTTAGGGTCAATCGTGAATTTGTTCCCGCCATTGTTAGAAACGTGGTAGATGCTGTACGAGATTCGTGCGTTCTCACCCTCGTCTATGTCCGTCGCTTCCACCTGAAATTATGTTTATTATATATCAGAAACAAATCATAATAATTCGCGGGTAGCTTAGCTAATAAATAAAACTCTAAACCTACCTGAAAAAGCGACAAACATTGCCTTAATGCAGAAAAATATATCTTAGCACCATGAGACCAAGAACAAATATTGCTCGAGATTAAATTCTACAAATTATGTAGATACCTTATGAACAGCAGTGGGCTCCAAGCTGGCGGGCACGGTGATCGGTAACGTCTTCGGTATAACAGGCGCGTTGTCATTCTGGTCTAAAAGTCTCACTGCTAACGACAGCGGAGCCGATGCTGCGCCGCCGTTGGCTTCTCGCGCTACCACCTGAAAAAAAAACACAATAAATTTAAAAGAATATAGGCATCCTATGTAATCAATCGAGAGATTCACGGCTGTAAACAATAATATAGAATAATACTTAAATGTTATACTATCATTAATGTAATGTAACACGGTTTTCATCAAATGCAGGCGGACGTTCAGTGTGTAACCTAAAATAGAATAGTTTCGTTTATTCAAGTCAATAAAGATATCAACAAACAAATGTGACGTTTACACGTGACAATTTTTGACGTCACGAAATGATTATCGTATTTAATGAAGGAATTTTATTCCCATCTCACCTGGAACCTAAACTTGCCGGGGTTCGGGGGATCCCTGTCCAGTTTATCATCATTAACGATGAGGTAGCCATCGCTGTCGATGTCGAAGAAGTTGGTGGTCAGCTCGAACGAATACTTTGGGACTGGATCGCCAGGCCCCTGGAAATATATAAAATCTTGCTCAAAATACGTAGTAAACTGTATATCCCAAAATGTACCATCCCATAAAAATGTACAAAAATATCTGATACAAAGTTTGTTTCAACATACTCAATAAATATTAAAACAGAAATTATAGGAGTGTATTACTTATAGAGGAATTCTAATCATAACTAATATTAAAATGCAAAATTACCTTTGTTACGTCTTCAGGCATTATCTACACATCCATTTTCCTTGAAATTTCACATACAAATAGGAGTGCTCAAAAGGACTAGCGTTATTAGAAAGTTCACGCGAGCGAAATCACGGGCAAAAGCCAATAGGAAATAAAAAAATCTTACCAAATCAGGGTCGGACACCCTAAGCCTCACAGGGTCCATATCCATGTCGAGTACCCTGGTGCCCTTCGCTGAGTTCTCCTCCACTTGTCCTTCTTCTGCTGACGCTTCCACCACTGGAGGGCTGGAGTCCACCGGCCTCACTGTTATGGTCAGCTTGGCGGTTGTGAAACGCTTCGCTTCAGTTACTTCCTCCGCCTTAAAAAGAAGATAGTTTTAATTAATGTGTTAAAGCGATATTTTAGATTGATAGTTGAAGTTATATTCTCTTTTGACTTGAAGAAGCAATTTTATATAAGGAACTTGAAGGGAAGTAAATTATATACAGACCAATCTTAGAATCAAATAAAATTTAAAAATAAATCTGTAGTTATCGTTCTTGATATACGAACAAAATATCTTGCAGAAAAAAATAATAGGCATGGGCACGACGAATGGAATAAAAATGGCGGAGTTTTTCTTCTCATATTCTTAAACGTTCTATTTTTTTTAGTGGCCAGCAGCAATAATGATATTTCGCTGGTCTTCATTATAAGAAGAAATTATTTTTCAGTACTAGAAATTATTTTTCAGTACTAGAACTTACTTTAATAATTAGTTGGAACTTCTTGGCTATAGTGGTGTCCACAGCTACCAACTGCCTCACTGCCCCACTATTGGGGTCGATCGCAAAATACTTCTCCCAGGAGTCTGGTTCGCCACTTTCTATACTAAATTTAATACGCGCGTCCAATGTGTCCATGTCGACTGCTTGGATCTTTTCTGGATCTATGCTGAGGATGCCAGCTAGGACGCCAGAGTTAACCTGAAATTTGAAATAAAAAATAAATATATTATCTTTAGTTAAGTCCATTGTAATTGCTGGAAGAAGACCAATAGAATCTCATGTTTCATCATGAGTTGCATCTTAAAGTATACAATATAAAAACCCTTTATCGCACAAAAAAAACAAAACATACAAACTAAAAAAATTAATATGTGCCATTAAATATGCGCAAAATATATACTTACATAACTAGAATATTCTGGGTTAAAACAAGCTCCTTCATGGAGCGTACAACCCTTGTATATGAATGAAGGGTCCTGGTCATCGTCATCCTTCACATTGATCGTCAAGGTCGTGGTGCTGGACAGTCGCCTTTTGATATCTCGAGCGCGGTCCTAGGTAACAGAACATATTTCTTATATTTTTCTTTTTGAACATTATTTATTAATTAATGTACACAACATTTCAGTTCAAAGATACCTACTTAATTTCTGTCAGTAGACCAAAAGAAAAATGGAAAAATAATAATAATATAATAAATAATAAATAAATAAATGAGGACAAACCACACATATTGAGCTAGCCCCAAAGTAAGTTCGAGATTTGTGTTATGGGATACTAACTCAACGATACTATATTTTATAACAAATACATATATAGATAAACATCCAAGACATTGATATGAATGACGTGATGTGATACACACATAAATCGAAATATTAGAATTACAACATTTTTCTTTCTTTTTTATCGAGTGTATTACAATACCATACATGATCATTTAATTTATGAAACACTAAAAAAACAGCATCGAATAAACTCTTTAAAAATGTACTTACAGAAGCAACAATAGTGACTAGATACTTCTGCGTGCGCTCGAAATCCAGGCTCCTGTTGACAGTAACCTGTCCCTGATGCGGTAGCGGCATAGCGAAGTAGCCGTAGCCGTCCACTGCGTTACTACTCTCCAGGGTAGCATTGTCCCCGGGGATTATGAAGTATTCCGCAAGGCCGTTGACCCCGGCGTCAGAATCAACTGCTTTGACAGCGTCGAATATTGTCGTGCCTACAGGTACGAGCTGTAAATATGGAAACGTTTATTGAATAGACATGTACATACGATTTTTTGGCGGTTTGAATTATGTGCAGTCTGGGCTCAATTAGTAAACATACGACATTGTATTCAAGTAAGACAATTCTGTGATTTCTGTTTGAAAAATTTTGTTTCTATTCCATTCGAATTTTATTTAAAACATCTAATATTAATTTTAAAATAAACCAAGTCTTTTGTTTTGAATTCGCTAACGAACATTTTTTCCTTACAGTACAATACTGGCACAATTCGTACAACATGCTGCAGTGCGCACTAACACCGCACACTATGCGTCGGCCAACCAGACTGTGTCACTATTATCCTTGCTTGTTCATATACCTATATCCAATAAGTATGTACCTTGGCTCAAAGCAACTGTTGAGCAGCTATTGGTGCTGTGTTTAATGTTTTAAAATAAACAAAATATGATGTGAAAGTAAATTAAAACAATCCCACCTCTGACACGTCGGTCTCATACGGCACCCCTTGGAAGACCGGCGCGTTGTCGTTGATGTCCGATACTCTCACTATAACAGGTATGGTGCGCCGCTTCTTGCTCGCTTTCACTTGGCACACCAACTGTAACATTAATTATAATTAAACTCTAAAGTAATATAGACATATCATTATTGCTATCGGAAACAGAGATGTAATATAGTGATTGAATTCGCTAGGGGCGCTGGTGTAGTTGTTTTTAAAGGATCCGTATCTCAAAAGGCCCTTGTAAAATTACTTGTGCGTCTATCTGTCTGACTCTCTGGCTGTTCGACACTCATAACTAGATTTTTAAATTTCCTTAAGAAATAAGATCCAGTAGATATAGGTACTCCTAGAAAGATAGGACTCAATGACACTAACTAATAAGCAAAGAAGTTACCCATTTTTTTTACACCGGAATATTTTGAAATCGAACTACTTAACCGTTATTCCTCAAAAGCATTCGTGATTTAAGTGAGTTGATATCTATCTACACAAACAAATTAATTTGTCTGTCATTTCATTTCTCCCTGCTTCAATCGATAGCCACAAAATTAGGCTAAAAAATTCTGTCATTAAATACCTGCTTAAACTTCAATCCTTTCTCATCACGTTGAAAGTCCATAAATACAGAATTATAATATCCCAATACATATACGAGGAGTGCTGGCACTGTTAAGAACGGAAATTGGCAAATCACTGCGCTTATATGGTGAAGCCTTTAGGCAAATTCATGATTGGTTTTACGCATAGTAAAAGTAATAAGTTATATAGCCAACAGCGCATCAACTATTCTAACTTTATTCGATATTCTTCGCTATTACTACCACATAAAGTATCATTCAGGAAAGTTCACATGCAGTAAGTTGCCCTAATGATATTATTCAAATTAAAAACTGACTGCACTTAAGAATATAACATCAATTTATATTAGCAATATTACGTAATTACCTATGATTGGTCTAATTATGTACTTCATTATGCATCGTAATTGGACTGTAATTGAGTTGTGATGAAAAATATTGACAGATATATTGCTACTATTGTTAAGTAAAAAACAATATAAAAAATTTGTTGTAGTAATAGAATAATTAAAATATACAGCATGGGCATTCAAAATCCTATATCTGTCTGATTTTGAATGCCTGTGTTTTGATTGCCTAATCAAAAATGTATACATAGGTATTGTTTTTACCAACATTCTGAAAGAAAGACGTGAAGATATGTTAATGGTCACCTATTTTAATAAAATATTATATTAGCTGCGCCCCGGAGCTTCGCTCACGTGGGAATTTCGGGATAAAAAGTATGTATTATTCCAGGTTATTTCTTTATTCTTGCTTCTCCCTAAAAGTCAATCAAGGGAAAGTCCTAAACTTCGAGATTATTTACATAGGCGATGGACTAGCAACCTGTCACTTTGATAGACCCAAATCCACCATAAACCCGCCATACATCTAAAAGTAGCCTTCGAGTTTCTCAACTTGGCTCTGTCTGCCCCGTAAGAGATAAATACGTGATATCTGTATTTGTACCTGAAAAACCATATGCGATAGATTCTCCTCGTCCCTATCCAGCGGCTGCAGCAGCTGCAGCCGCTTCCCATCCAGCTGGAACAGCGTTGGACCTTTCGGGAACACGGTGGACAGGACTACGTCGTCACCTGGCTCCCCGACTATAGGCAGAATTGGCGGTGTCGTGCTTTGATTCACTTCTGCAATAGAAAAAAAGTAATAAACTCAAATTATTTATTTATAACACGCTTTATTGTTCCATGTGCGAGGTTATAATTAATTTTCTATTTATTACAGACTAGTTGCGCTGGGGATTTCGGTATAAAAATACCCTATGTGTTATTCCAGGTCATATTTTACCCGTGTACAAAACTTCATAACAATACGTTCAGTACATTTTGCGTGAAATAGTAAGAAACATACACACATACATCCTCATAAGTTTTCACTGGCCAATTTGTAATATAAAGAGATGAGTGGAAGAAAAAAGGGGACAGCACCCACAGGCTAGATAAAAAAAATAGACATAAACAGAGAGAGAGACTACACATCTCTTAGTAGAATCGAGTCTGTTAACACTCGATTCGACCAAGTAGTACGAAAATAAACAGCGTAAAATTTTATGAAAAACTCAAAACTATTACTTACGGTTCCCTCTACTCTCTTCGATATCGACTATGATACTAGACTGTCCCGTTTCCACTTCACATGGACCTGAAAAAAGAAACAAATGTGAAAAAAAACGCTTTTAGAAGGCTTGCACAAAAAGTGACACCAGTGACAGCAATGATAATTTGAAAAGAAGGAGACAGTTCAAACTGATTACGATAACAAGCGAAATTCCGAGATTACCACACGCGTAAACCTAACATCAATTCAGCAACGTAACACGGAAGTCGAATAGAAATCCCATTGAATAGGCAAACAGTAATAAATATAACAGGCAGACAGGTGCTGGAAACCTATAGGGCTTCGTTAGCCCACTAATTAAGCCCTTACCCCGCATAGACTTTACGTAAATGTTAGGTCAGTTAATTGCGGAGTCTGTGATAACGCAGGCTGTGGTTTGAACACAAAATTCTATAGTTTTGAGCACGTCATGAGAGGCTTTCGATTGAGTAATCATGCCTGTCCAAGGAAATATGGAGCGTCGATATCCAGCACCAGCTCTCGCGTTAATTGCACACAATTTTGAAAATTTGAAAATAAATTGTTTATCGCCAACATGGTTTAACCCACATTTAAGAGGAGTAGCAAAATGCTCTATCATCCACTATACTTTTGATTACATAAATCTATTTACACTGTGATAAATTTTTTGAGTTATCTGCGGTTCCGGTTGTGTTGTGCCTATTTCTGTTTGTGTACATCGGAGACACCGTTGAGTGTTGCCCATTAAAAAAGCGCATTATCTCGATGGATAAACTAAAACTACAAAGTTTGTGTCCAAAATCGGCAAGTTACAAAATACGGTTGAATGCCAACGTAAAGTCGAATATGTTACAAAAGTGGACATGTACTCGTATGTATATCCTAAACTTAAGTCAGGTATTCGAGAACTTTTTATCCAGCCTGGGAAACATTCAATTAAGATATTTGTCGTCCAGTTCTCATAAAGCATCGAGATTTAGTCCTTAAACGCCGTTATTAATTAGCACTGTTGTATTTCTATCTAACAAACATGTCTTGTTCATTTTATTTCTATAAATGTAGAACTAGTCTAGATTGCAAAATAACCACGATACGGAACTAAGAACACACTTGATTATGACGCAATACGTTGTTTTTTACATAAATAAATATTTATGGGCAATTATTTACTTTTGATATTTAATTAAAGTATATATATGTACACCTATAAAACTCGTGGAAATTCTTTGAAAATTGACCGACTTTTCAAAATTGATAATGTCAATCTGCTAGAAGTCTTAAGAGTATTACTAAAGCACTTAGGTATAGCTAATGCAACCTGTATAAAAATTACACTTCTGTGATTCTTTTAATTTGTTTTCAGGCAAACAGTATTAATATTTGATTCAATTAGAAAGCTTAAAGTTGTACTTGTTCAAAATGGTTGGCGGATTTCCAACTATTCCGGAGCGGATTCTTTCGTTAAAATATTTTGTTGTAATTATTTTTTTCTACAGTATCAAAATACAACTCTATAAATCTATAACAACGATATTTTCAAATTTTATCAACGAATATTAATTACTACAAAATATATTAGCATCCATAAAAAAAAATTTTTTAATAATCTCGCCCTTCTTTAGGCCTTCTGCGATTTTACTTTTAAGTAGATACTTATATTTTATCATAATATATAATTGCTTTCAGCCAATATAAATGAACTCATTGTCTCTTTGATACGATCAGAACAAATCACAAAAAACGAAGACGTAGTGATACATCATAGAAATGCTTTCTATATGAGTTGTCGTCTATATTTGTGTTTATTTACATTGCGGTCATACAAACACATATTGTACTGTCTGCATTCCTAGTATATGACTGACTCTTTATCGTCTTGCCAAATTTCATGACTCTTGGTCAACGGAAAGTATCCTATAGTTTTAGTTCTTCAATGAAATCTTTTGTTAAATTTTATTACTTGATACCTCAAAGCCTTTTTGAGAAAAGTTTATAGTCAGACAGACAACAAAGTGATCCTATAACGGCTCCGTTTTTACTGTTTGGGATGCGGAACCCTCAAGAACATGAGTTTTTACTTTTTATTTAGCGATTTATTTAAAAACTTAGCTTAGCCCTGTGCCAGTCTCTCCATTGCAGTAGAATAGAATAATAAAAATGTTTTCTTTAGCTATATCAGTGGAACAAGTGGACCAACCAGGAGTCGCGTCTGTGGACAGCAGCAAGCTGAGGAGAATGAACCAAGTGAGGCGGCCATGCTGGATCAGCGCGCTCCATCGCGCCATCTCACTGAAACAAACATAAACGACATCAGATTGTATGTAAAAAAATCTAAATTCTTAATTCAATTTCGAATTATATATATGGCAATTATTGACGTAGAAAATTGCTGACTTCCAGAGTGTTGAAGAAATGCTCTTTCTCATCCTCAAGTGTTTAAATTTGGGTTTGTGACGCCGCGAAACCTTACAATTTTGCTATTATTAATTAATATTAGTAATATTATAATAATTAAGATTTTACAACGGCCACCTGTCTGACGTCAACCCTCCTTAGGAATGCTATTGTTGCTTTTCAGTTGCCAATGCTATGTGACACCCACCTCGGGTGAATATAAAGTGATCGTATTCTAACGAAATGAAAGCGCTCATAAGTAGTATTGCAAATAAAAAATTACAAATTTTCGAGATAACTTCTAGATTTTACAATTTAGCCAGGTTCATTGGGCGATATGTCCAGTTGGACATAGTACATCATAGTTATGATTGAGACAATGTTGTAATAAAAGTTGTGTTGTGTTGTGTTATTATTTTATTTTTATTTTCAACAAAAAGTTCGTTTCGATTTCATCTAATTTACTTTTAACCTAACCAATATTATGTGAAGGAGTCTAATAAATCATAGGAGAATAGCAAGCATTTAATGATGTAGTTTCGAATCACAGAATAAATAATTCGAAGTCATCTTTTGATATTTTGAAAAGGTCAAGTAGGATCATCCAATTGTACACACTTCTTATTGAACCCATCGGTTCCTAATTAAGTCTTGTTTTCTAAATCACATTGAGGTCATGTGAAATAGGCCTATTGTGAGATAATCATTATTGGACAAAAACTTTACACACAAAGGTAAATGCAATGATATCGAACATCGATTGTTTGGTAGAATGTCATGAGAAAACGCATTACTTTATTCCAAGGCTTTAAAAACATACATTCTTACTTGACATCTAAAAAAGTTTGTAACTAGTCAGTATTGTAAAAAAAATTGTGTGGTTTGAATTACAAATTGTCGAAACTATTCGCAGTGAAACGCACCCAATCTTTACGGTATATTATGTCGCATTATATACCGTAAAGATTCGCATTATATTTCAAAATTGGCATGATAGGGACCAATGTTTCTTTCGGCATTTCTTCCCAGCAGTGGTCGTTCCGAAATGCTAGTAGTCTGTAGCTTTAGTAATAAATATTATTTAATTTAGAATATAACGTGAAAAAGAGAATGTGAAGGCCTAATTTCTGAATAAATGATTTGATTTTGATTATGTCCGTCACATCACAATGCCACACCGCGATTAGTCGGGCGATCGGATTGAAAACTCGCACTAAGTATTCAATATACTAGACTATATCGGTCACAGTAATCCTTCGATCTGTATAATACAATTTACAATAATTGAAGTCCCACAAGCTGTTTCAATAAATCACGGCACATTTACTGATTCAATTCAATAAATTACGTTTGGGCAGGGCTAGATGCCACATAACTTTACGGTCACCCATCCTATGGTGAGCCATGGCTCAGCCTCCAGCCAAAAAATATATTATATATAAGTTTAAGAATTATTAATGTTTTACTTAAGTTTAATAATGTTTAAAATGAAGAAGGAAGAACAAAAAAAGGCTTTGCATCACATAAATCAAATTTTTACCACAGTGCAAAATGGTTACTTTACATTTTTACGAAACAACCACTCAAATGTCTCAATTTAATGTAACTAGATCGAGTTTTACAAGTTCATTAAATAGCAGTTATTCAAAACATGTGGCAATTTATAGTAACTAGTAACATTGTTATAAATAACAATATTAGCATAGATCGTACATTACGTTAGCGGAATGGAAATGAATAACATTAGGATAAACGATTTGCAACTGGTTTCAATATTTAATTCGTGTAATTTAAAAAAGTGTTGCTATCATATGTTTCCTTGAATTGCCATATTTCCTTGTCTTTCTTGTTGAGCTGTCTCCATCTCCATTATATTTAAAAAAATCCTAAAAAACCTAGTTGTCAATCTAACAGCGTCGTCTACAGTCTAAGTCTACCAGTGTTTAACGAAATTCTACCTAAGCACAGAATTTTCCCAACCGACAACAAAATCTATATCGCCACAACTCGTAGATCCCAGAGATATCCAAGCGAATCCGGGTGGGCAACTAGTAAATCATAACTAGGCCCGCCTTTCGTTGCGTGTGGGCAGTGCCGATAAATAAGATAAATTTGTGTGACGACACAGCACTGGTTAACAAGGTGGATTGCAATCTTTGTACATTCTTCGTAGATTTGTTGGTGAACGCCTTTTATGTCAACGCAACTAGCTTAACAACGGAATTCCTCGTTTTTGTGATCTGCGATTGTGTCTGAAAAGCTGGTAATGTTTGGACTTTGTGAACATATTGCGCCCGGACTCCGCTTGTGTGGGAATCAGATAGCAAAATCGATTTATCACCCGCCTAACCTTTAATATATATATTTTAGTTCGAAAGAGTTAAGAGAGAAAGGGCTGTACTTCATGAGGAAGATAGAACCAGAGTCGCGAAAATCCGAAGTCCACGTTTATTATTTATGGATTTGGATAACGATTAAGATTAGAGTAAGACTTTAAAAAACATAACTATAGATTATACTTCAAGTTTATCATAAAGGTTTCGGTGTAAATTATGTAGTTAGATTTAAAATTAACACACAAATAAAAGTGTTGAAGTACTTAACCTTTGTGTATATTTTTTTTTATGAAAATAATATAAGTGTTCAATTCAAAATCATTACAGGTTTTTAAACTTTCCTTTTAAAGATCAAGTGAGGTGAAACGTATAATACGTTCTCATTTACTACCGGCTATTAATCAATGGACGATGACAATTTAATCGGTTTTGTTATGGAGATTAAAGGCACAACGCAGACGTGCAATTTCCCAGTCTGCGATAAAATAGCGACAAAATTGCTCATGCATGAGCTCGTATTTTTGCGACGTTAATTTAATATATTAAAGAAGTGATTTAAAGATGACCAATGCCGCCGTCATAACTATCACAATTATAATCCTATTTATAACTTGCTAGAATTTGCCATTCCTTATTTTTTAAAACAATTAAAGGTTGAAAGTATGGTTAAAATATAGGTATACTAGTGGTCTCCCGTCACGACAACATAGTATTCCTTTATAGTTAACAAATACTTTAAATCATTATCATCAATCATATCGAGTGTGTTATTGCCACGTTATTGCTAACACTGGTGGCAGATTTTATTCAAGTAAAAAAGGCATCTGACATGACTTTTACGACTACTTACCTCCATCTAGTGGCAGTTAGTCGCATAAACACTAGGGAACTAAACTGTCAACCAGTGTGCAGGTTTCCTCACAATGTTTTCCTTCACCGAAAGCAAGTGGTGGTCGCTGAAAACTACTATATATGACTTATATTGGTATACAAACTCATATGGCACGAGTAGGATACTAACCTGAGACCTTTCAATCCACAGGCGGACGTTTTAAATTAAAGACCTCATAAATATTATTGTTTTATTTTAGGAGGATTTATCCATCCATCCGATGGCGAAATACGGGGGAGGCCTTTGCCCAGCCGTAGGACACCACAGGCACTAAAACTGTCGTAAATTGGTAATATATTTGTTAAATGTTCAATTTTGTTTTGGGAAATTAGTCACTAACATGTTAATGTAATACGTTAAGTCTACAATCTGTAAAATAATATATTTGTATGCAATATAGTTTTAACCTAGTAAATATGTATTATTGAGCCCCAGTAATGCTTGCGCAGGCGCAGGTGCGAACAACTCATGGGGATGATTGAGTTGCTATATGTACTTACCGACTTGTAAACGCATAAATGCAGTCGTAAGATGACGATCTTATGACGATAAGATCGATTAAGCATGCACGCAAATTGACTTAATTTTAATTAAAAATAGTTGTTATTGAAAGTAGTAGTACTTATACCTAATCTAATCTAATATGAATTAATCTGTATCTTGGTATACGCTGGCTAAATATGGCTGGTTCAAGTATCCTTTAACTTGTTAAAGGATATTTGAACCAGCCATCAAAATAGGATAAACTTGAAAAAGACACATTCTTATCAATTTTTCAACAGCAGCGACGCCCTCACAGGGCCATGTAAGTTTGTTCCACTAACATTAAAACAATAAGGATATAAGCGTTCTCGTCTTACTCATATGTTACAATTGAAATTAGCATATACGCATTTAAACTTCATATAAATCGAGAGTATGCGGCCCCCCTAGCGGTACAGAGACATAAAAGTCGGCTTGTTTTATGATCGGGCGTGTTCGGATAGCCTAAGGGAAGTAACGTCCTAACCAACTTTGTCTAAT
Organism: Plodia interpunctella; assembly: GCF_027563975.2. Taxonomy (NCBI): domain Eukaryota; kingdom Metazoa; phylum Arthropoda; class Insecta; order Lepidoptera; family Pyralidae; genus Plodia; species Plodia interpunctella. The sequence goes on from NC_071302.1 coordinate 3,788,920, forward strand.
ATGTTACAAATGTGACATTAGTGCAAATCATAATTGTCTCGAATGAGCTACATAAATTTCATAGTTACTTTATTATTCAATTTAGTAGGTTTAGGTTTATTTCTGTACTAGCATTTGACCGCGGCTTCACCCGCGTCAACTTCTCACGGGGACAGTTCAGTGATCTATAATTTCTTGTAATATTTCACGAATCGATTGAATAGAAGCTTTAAGAAGAACGTAGATATTAAATGAAATCGAAAAAGTGGAATAGGATTGAACAAATTTTATCATTTTTGTGAAATTGCCATAAAGTCGAACACATGTAATGGTTTTAGCTGGTATTGCGATCAGTGGAGCATTCTATACAAGCCGTCGTAATCTCATTACAAAAGGAATGGTGACCAGGTTCAAGCATCGATTTTATACGAGTCTATATTGTTACATACGTATTCCGATTCAATTTATAAGGGGATAACTTTATTCGGTCGGTTTCATCGCCAAAACCAGCTCCTTAAATATTATTTTGTGAATTACCGATTACTCTAAAGCAAGTTTCATTTTCAAAAATCCTTGAAAGCAGTATTTGTCTGTTTAAAGAGGAATATATCAATGTTATAGAAAATTATATCTAGTATGTTTTAAGGAACGTAAGTAAATGTAGAATTCAATCAATATTAGGCAGCGCGAAGTGAAGGAAATCAGTAGGAAAGGACTGATGGGCTCCGACATCGTACTATGACTGAAGTCGGGAAATTATCCGAGATTTAAAAATACCAGCATTGGACTAAGTAATGTATAATTTACATCATCACAGGTATTTCTCGAGCGTGGCCGCTTGCAATATGTCTTTTGAGAATTTATTACCAGTACTAAGTTTTTACATATTTAACAAGGCACTATCCAGAGGTCCAGGATGTACTGTGATCTTTATGAGACGCCCTAGGGCTCCAAGTACTGCATAATGAGTACGACTGTAAGTTACAATGGCTATATTATTGTAATTTATATTTATAGACCCTACAGATTGTCTCAAGTCTGAAAGCTACCAAATTAAAACGCAATTTTATCTAGAAAATTTTGTTGTTCTTTTTTTAAATTACCAATATTTAAGAGGCCTTTGCCCAATACCGGATCATGAATAGCTAATAATAATAACAATAATAAGGGCCTCTACGTGTTGGATCTGTATCCCCACGCAAGCCTCTCAAAGGACCGGACTTAGTGCGGTGAATTTAAATGGAGAAACCTAATAATAAATAAATCGTATTACAATATTTGAAGTTATAATAGTTACAGTCGCTATACAGTTACAGTGATTACCATGGAAATAAATCGAGTCATAACAAGTATTTACATTTCATTTTTCTATGATCAAATATAAAAATAAACATTAAATTAATAAAATAACGCTTCTAAGCTTGCACATTTGATTGTATAAAAATATCAATAAGAAACTAATCTCAAACAAATCAACGAGTAATCAATTGAATTTCACCGTTTTATCAGGTTAAGTCAAAAGATCATCTCTGCTGAGAATTTCAACAAAAAAAATCCGCCATAACGCGCCGTCGCATCTTAATTTATCGTAAAATAAAGATTTATAGAATAGACTTCATCATCAAAGTCCCATTTTTACCACTTAATTTATTTTGTCCTATTATTTGCCGCATTTTATGTATTTATAAGGGTAAATTAACTATTAAGAAATGATAGATTTCTGAACTGTCCCCGTGAGAAATTGATGCGGGCGAAGCCACGGGCAAAAACTAGTTTATATAGCTCCATATAAATATTAGTTTCTAACATTAGAAAAAATGTTGTAAAATAGCCAATGGATCTCATTTATTTCCTGGTTAAATTTTAAACTAGGTATTAATAAATATTGCCTCATATGCGCACACGCACTTTTGCAATGGTCGTAGCGAAGTTATTCGTTTGTGATATGATTATTTTGTTATTCAAGTATTGAGATTTCCGTTGCTTACTTAGATGTGATGATTTGCAGGCCTTGATTGATGACTTCTTTTGTGAAGCCCACGGCGTGTGAATTCATTATATTCTGCAATAACCTGCACGACGGAAGGCCATTACAAGTGGCTGGCAATGTATTTCCTTGGCTTTGAGCAGTAATAATAATAATTTAATGTTATATATTGGATGAAAACTTTACCTATTGAGTTATTAAAATAAGAACGACTGCTTGCAATACTTTATCTTTGTTACAAAACGGATATTGATTGCTGAAGTTTTGTAATTACTTCATAAATAAATTATTGATTGAACGTAGGAAATATCCGTAGAGTTGTCTAAGAATAGACCAGACGGCGACATTTGACGGGTTAAATAAATAATATAAATATGTATAGACAAATCACACAGAGTTGGCCCCAAATTATTTCGAGACTTGTGTTATGGGATACTAACTCAACGACACTATTTTATAACATATACATAGATAAACATCCAAGACCCAGGTCAATAAAAAAAAGTTCATTTTCCATGTGTGACCATTAGGCCATGGAGGTCGTCAAGGATTAACTTATTGTCAATTTTTTTTTCACTTGTTACCGACGAATTTAAACTTATTACTGAGTCATTACTATACTATTGAAAATTAAATATAGTTGATCTGTTTCAATTCAAATGGAGAGATAGACAAAATATGACATAATAAAGATAACAATAACAATATATGACGATTTATAATGGTGAAGGTTCTTACAAAAACAGCAAATAGAAAAAAATTAACCGCCAGTCATTTTCTGCACGTAACTTGCGTATTAAACCATCCTTTTTCCAGCAGTGGGACACGTAACTTAAAGGTTAATCAAAAAAAAACTTGACATATTGATCACAATATAGATTAATGATTAGTCAGATAGTAAAACTGATTCATGTCTTTGTTAAAATTTGAAAAGTTGACAAAGACGCGCGGGACAGCGGTCGAAACGCTCGGAAATTCACCCTTCTAAACCGTTAGCAGCAACGGATTAAAAATATTTCGTTTTTTTAGATAGAATTTTTCTTTAATACAATATATTTCTAAATACTATAAGTTTTAAACCTTTGTTTACAATATTGAAATACACCTACTATCCTAGGTTCTTATAACTAATCTCAATACGGCAAAAACAATGCCGCATACACATTTATCGGTACACGTGAGAATAGTCGAGATAGAACAATGGGGATGGGTCTTTACAATACGAATTCCTGGCGAAATTATAGTTTTCCTACCACGTTCTGTAATGCCTTTTCATTGTAATACCGTTTGTAATTTGCGTATAGCCGATAAGTTTTAACTTCGCGTTAGCTTTTCTTCCGGTGTAAGGTGCACGCTTTGACTGCATATTTCTGTATGATTTAAACTACATCCATCGGAATAATGATGACGAAGCATGTAGCGAATATAGGTATTATTGCGAAGCGATGGTGGCCCAGTAAGACCGCCTATGATCGAAAGTTCCCAGTTTCGAATCCTACTCGCGCCACATGAATTATAAGTTTAGAAGTTTGTATACCAATTTGAATCATGTAGTTCTCATCTACCACCATTTGCTTCCGTTGCAGGAGAACATCGTGAGGAAATCTTCACATTGGTGGACAGTTTAGTTCACTAGTGTGTATCCGACTAATTGCCACTAGACGGCGGGGTAGGTAGGCGTAAAAGTCATGTCATATGTCTGTAGGCGACTTGAATAAAATCTGACACCAGCAATAACACACTCGATATGATAATAAATTATAGATATTTTTCGGAAGCATATTGCGGATACATTTCTGTAAGATTCTCATTAGAGCATTACAATAAATAACCAGGTGTATAGTTTTCACGAGCTGCTGTCTCAAAGCTCCACTTATTTTTTCTGGATAAAAAAAAACCTACTTTTGTTCTCTACTCATTAAGAAATTTCATAAAAATCGACCAACAAAATAAAAAACACAGCAATATAATAATTAAAATTCCCAGTTTCGTTTGTCACAAAAAAGGTTGTGTTTACGGAAGACCATTACTATTTGTTTTTTCATTAATTTTTTCGTAATTTTAAATTTAACGTATTTTAAATTTAAAATTCAAGCAGAAAGGTACAGAATACTAAACCGAAGGTCGTAAAACTTTACCAATCAGTATCGCCTTGTACAATACAAAGGGCTAAATAGCAAAACGCCCTATTGCAATATCAAACGATCAACCTTTATGCTATCTCCCTTCCGCGTCGTTATTTGTTCCCATTGTCCCTCTGACTGTGTCTCCCACTGGGGACAATAAGAGTAGTAATGAGTGGGAATTCTTGACGTGTATTTCCACCCTAGAATAGGACCACTCCATATTCCGTAGATGTCGTGTAAGAGACAGATAGCCTAGCGCTCATAAAACAATATCGTTCCCAAGGAGGCTAGGCGTTAGTCAGGAGGCTGTTTATAGTTACGTAGAACAATGCGGTCTATAGTTTGTTCCACAAGATAGTTCTTTGACAATATGTGAAAAAATTCACAATTTACATTCACACATGTAACTCTCTCTGTTAGCTTTCTTTTGATGAACAAGGGACAATTTGTAATAGCGTTGTCCCTTGGATATTAATTATACTTTTGAGGTCGAGTGGGGACCAAACATGGAGAACAAATAGGAGTCCACCATCGCAAGCCACGGGCGCTGATTGTATACCGCCATGATTGATGCTCTATGGTAATAATTGCTAAGCAAATGAAGCGCACTGACCGATAGCATTCGTACAGATTATATATTGAAACAGTAAATGTGCGCGTATGAATTCAAAGACTTCATTCTTAGGAACTGCCAGTAAATATCAACCTTAAATAATTATCAAGTCACAATCTCATGATATTGTAGGCTACTTTTAGTTAGAGTTACATTTATTTCCAGTTAATTTCGTCCCAATCGTTTTGGCACAGTCCTATTCGAGGGATTATTAAAGGAAAAAACGACATCAAATCAGTCCAGCCATCAAATCGGCTGGAGCCGTTTGGTTGCTACGACGCCATAGACAAACGAAGTTACACAAATACATTGAACTAATATTGTACTAACATAGTCTATATAAGCAGTACTAACAAATTATGAGTCTCTGTTACTTAAATAAATAAATGTATTAAATTATTCAAATTACAACTCACCTTCTTCTGTCATCTGGGGTTAATTTAATACATTTTTTCAAGTTTAAAGTTATCAAGAAAATTCTATATACGTCTCGTAGTCCGAACAAAATGTCCATCGAATGCTGTTCGTGAATGCATTCCTTTACTAGCTATGCAGACCACACAGGGATTTTGCTTAAAATTTCATGACACAAGCATGCCTAAGAATTAATTAACAAAGGTTGACGAACAAGAGTATTGTTTTAGCATTCAAGAGCCTGTCTGACAGAGAATGTTCTGAGCAACTAAACTTCAAACAAAACTTAATGAGAGGCCGAAGACTTACGGCTGTCGTACGCTACAAGTACTATTTGCATACTAAATCTGCATTACATAATAATGTAGTAACGGACATTTTTATATTCTACATCTATATTCTAACCCATCATATAAACATACATATAAAATCATTACGTCAGAACTGAAAAAATCGCTTAATTATGAAAGAACATAAAAAAGTCACAGGACTTTTATGTTAAAAAAATACTAATCTTATATATATCTCTTATAATCTATACATGATCTTACACAAGTAGTAACGGTACTACTTGTATAAGCAACGTAAAGCTGAAATTTGGTATTTTTTAGGAGTGTGAAAAAAGAGAGGAGAACCCGAAACCCCCACGAGAACAAAAAAAAGGAATTTTAGGCGCGTACTAAGTCTCCAGGAACGGCTATAAAAGTGCCGTAAATGAGAACAACTTGGCATTTTGTTTATCTTAAGATCTAATTAACTTATCAGCAACATCACGCGCTGTGCTTTGACTACTTAAGCCCAAGTTGACTGCATAAAGCCTCATTCATACGGAAGCATTACAAGTAGAAAAAAAAACTATTCGATATTTCTAATCACACGCATTAAAAAACGTCACGTCAGGAAATAATATCGAAATCAGAATTCTACATGACATGACAACTTGTAAGAACAGTGAGTAAGATTATGTTCCTTGATATTTTACTAGACAGACAGGTGGAAAACGTGTCCACAGTCAATCGCTCAAATACAGTTCGAAATGCACAAGTCATAGAGTATAATTTGGCATGACGCATTCCAAACATAATTTGAGTTACCTTTTATTAGCTAAGCTCACATTTCGTCAGCGCGAGATACAAGACACGAAATGTGTTTATTTCTCAACGGAAAGTGCTAATATTTCGTGTTGGTGTATAACGGCTTTTCCAACCTACCACAGATTCCTGTTCTTTACAAAATTTAATGCCATATTGAAGTTTTCATACAATTTTAGGAGTTTTCTAGAGATTTGCAAGTTTTGATAGTGAAAGTACCAAAACCACTTCATTGACGACCTCGATGGCGCAGTGGTAAAGTGCTTGCCTCTGAACCGACAGATCCCGGGTTCGATCCCCGGTCGGGTCATGATGGAAAATGATGTTTTTCTGATTGGCCCAAATCTTGGATGTTTATTGGTTATAAAATATAGTATCGTTGAGCTAGTATCCCATAACACAAGTCTCGAACTTACTTTGGGGCTAGCTCAATCTGTGTGATTTGGCCTAATATATTTATTTATATTTTTATTTATTTATATTAGTGTCTATCTGCCGCGATCATTCGGCTTCGTCCTCGTGAATTTCCCACGGGAACAGTTATTTTTCCGGGATGAAAGGTACCCTATGTCCTTCTCCATACTTCAAACTACATGTATGCAGAATTTCAAGAAGTGTGGTCCAGTAGATAGAGCGTGAAGAGGTAACAAAAAACTTTATATTAGTTATGATATTTATATATGATTATAGTTTAATTTTATAAATGATTATAGTGTAATTCTAAAATTCACTAAATCTACTCAGTTAGAGCGTGAAGAGGTAACAAACAAACTTACTTTCGCATTTATATTAGTTACGACAAAGTAAATAGGTTACTCATACCGATGTAGATATATTGAGTAAAGTAGTATAAGATTGAGAAGTACTGATACTGTAACTATTTATAAATCGATGCGAAGCGATGAGTTATACGTGATTTAGAAGCTCGATGATAATTTCATGCAAAGGAATAAATTGCCATTTCGATTACAATTTGAATATGCATTCGATTGCTGTCATAACTTCACATAGAAAAGTTATTCGACTGCAGTCTTGAATTATCGTTAAGACTTAATAACGAAAACTAGAAAATACCACAGGAAAATATATATAAAGGATTTATATGATATAACGTAGTCACAATTTATGAAAATGATTTTGGTGGCAAACATATTAAAATTATGGCAACTGTGTCCATTAAAAAAACTATATATATAATAGAGTTTATGTGTCTACTTGCCACTAGATGGCGGTAGTGGTAAGACACGTTAAAAGCCTTTGGGCGACTTGAATATTATATGACACTGTTAGGAATAACATCTTCGAAAGATAAAGAACCGGAAGGGCTATGAAAATAGCGATGGAAAAATCAGTTTTGATTTCTACAAGAATAAATTATACAATACTTCATCTCTTATCTGCTTAATAACATACAATGGCGATATAATCCTCTATCTGGCATTTAATATAGTCGTAAGATCTGAGTGTTTCCCCTAATACCGCCTATTATTTCGCTCACGATGCGACCTTTTGGTCTGTAGATGAAGTTGTTGCGTAAAATGCAAATGCAGAAGGATGAGCCAAACAGTATTTATGTAAACACTTTCACGTATTGTGATATCTAGTAACCGACAGTCTTGTATTCATTTATTGATTTTGTTGCCGTTAATCCTATAGCATACCAAGGGCTTCGCTCCCGTGGGAATTTTAGGATAAAAGTAAGTATTAGTCGCAAGTTTCAACGCCCTTTAACGAAGACAGATTTCCAAAGAATGTTACTAAAACTCATACAAATAATAATTTATTTTCTTGCATGCTTATCCCTTACTTATGAAACAGGGAGTTGCAAAACTACCTACATTGGATTAAAAATACGAGGAACATCTTCAAATTATATAGTTCTTCCAGCTTTTATACTCTCAGTTTTTTTTCTTACACTAACATGTAAACAATCTTAAAAATAATAATTATTGAATTTTGTTGAAAATAAATCAAATATTAATTCAAACACATTCCGAAGCGAAACATGTGAAAGTAATTTCCTATAAAGTCTATTTAAAGTGAAATCGTAACGAGCTAAGATTACTTACAAGATTTTAAGAAAAGTGGAGTTTACAATTCTAAAATGCAGAAAGAAAGAAAGATGCTTGAATAACCTTAAAAGGATATATCTAGATGTAAGTACTGCACACAGATTCAAAATATAATGTTTACCTAGAGCTACCGTTATCAGTAAATTATAAGCACTTTGGATTTAACCTAGATTCAGCGGATTATATGAATAACTTAACTAAATAAACTACGCAGCCATTTGTATTAAGGATTATATCTATAAGGATAAAATAGGTTATTATCATAATTGTCTTGAAAGTAGGCCACTTTATATTCATCCTACTAATTAATGATATAAATGCAAGAGTTTGTGAGGCTATAGGTATGTGTATGTTTGTTATTCTTTCACGCAAAATCCACTAGACTGAAATTTGGTACACGGGTTAGAATAATAGTAATATAAATAATAATAGTAATATAAGTAATAAAAAGTACCCTATGTATTTTTTATCCAGAAAAACCCACGGAGCAAAGCCCCAGGGCGCAGATAGTAATCTTATAAAGAAGCAAAATAAAATTCGTTTTATGGTTATAAAATACTATTTACCTAAGTATTTACTTTATAATAAATCATTTACCGGGACAAATTCATTTAAAGTGAAATTATAAATATTAGCTAAACAATTAAAAATAAATTAACTTTATGAACTAACACATGGCCTGCGGAGTATCGCCAGCAAACCTTACTCTGTCTACCCCGTAAGGGATAAACATGTAATACTGTGTCTGGTATCAAACAATAAACCATCATCATGCAAAATTTATCTTAAAAGTAGGCAAATCTAATATAACGTAATTTATGACATTGACTGTACAATGTACATCTGTAAAACGCGTATACATAACTGACATTCCTTCTGGACCTAAGCCTAACCAAGACCTAACCAATCGTTCCCACATCAAACAGGTACTAAAAACTAATCAATATCATAACACCGTACACCAAGCATAGAATTACAACAAACAGCAATTTATTCGCGCCCGCAACAGGGACTAAAATCGTGACTTAATGGTTTTTCAACAGATTCTTATTCACATGTAAGAAGTACTAAGATTGAAAATCCATTAGAGAGAGATTATTGCTTAACGTTAGCATCGACACTCTGGAGACTCCCTCGCTTCTCAGACACCTCATTACTGATCCCATCGGCACGCGATGCAAGATCTGATCTTATCCAAACGCAAACTCGCTAGTTTTTAACATCTACTTATAAGGCTCAAAATTACAGAACACTAGTTTTTTCCCGCGGCTTTGCCCGCAAATAATATCCACATGAACAATTATTTTTCCGGGTTGAAAGGTCCTATATGTCCTTCTCCATACTTCAAACTACATGTATGCGTAATTTCAAGAAGATTTGTCCAGTAGATAGAGCGTGAAGAGGTAACAAACAAACTTTCGCATTAATAACATTAGTTAGGATTATAGTGCAATTTTAATATTGCCGCAAACATTTTCACTCAACAATTTTAAGCTTATAATTAATGCATACGAAACTAATATTATTTAATACAGAATTCCAAGTCGACATAAATATAACGCTCGTCCTAAAGTCCTTACGGCTGCTACACACTTTACACGATCACCGTACAATTTATTTATTTAATAAGGTATACATAACATGTTCCAATCAGTTTAAACAGATAGATAACAAAAGGTATTATTAAGAGACCAGACTGTGACCTAAAAACGTGTACACACAACATGACAAACATATGAAAAGTAGTTCCACAAACTAACAAATGCTAAGCAATATTTTTTTACATATAGTTCCTGTTTATAATTATAACCATTGTAAAAATTAAAACTAAAATAGGTTAAACATAATGTATCAAATACTGGCTTCTCAATGTGAGATGAGTGTTATATCAATGCCAGGATAAACGAGAAGAAGCGGTGATGATGTAATGGTTAAGACGCCCGCCTGTGGATCAAAAGGTCCCAAGTTCGAAACCTTCTCGTGCCACATGAGTTTGTATACAAATCTGACTCATATATAGTAGTTTCATCGACCACCACTTGCTTCCGGTGAAGGAAAACATCGTGAGGAAACCTGCACACTGGTTGATTATTATTAACTTGTGTGGAGAAGGCAATGGTAAATCACTCCATTAATAATGCCAAGAAAGTTGTTGTGTGTGTTTCATTCCACGAATATGACTATGAAGAAGAAGATATACCAGCAACTAACGTCGAATTAGAATCGATAAGGTGAATTAGTAACTAGGTGAACTTGCAGCACTTAATATTATTAAGTGAAGTTAGTATAACAAGCGAACGCGAAACCGCAGACAAAAACTAGTAATTAAATAAAATGAGAGATATATTCTTATTGATTATTAAAAAAATAAATTTAAAAAGACTATGGCATCGGTGCTTAGCAACCAATAATAAAAGTGATCTTTTGAGAATTCTTACAACATATATTTAATTTTATTCCCTTAACCACTGCCCAATTTAAGTAATTTAAGTATTCTAATGAGAATTCCATTAAAATAAACCAAACTAAAAAACCGGCAAGTTAAATTGATTATTCACATTTATTCTAATGTTTATTTCACACGTGAGTTTTAGTAAAATTAATACAATCCCACTTATACTGAACTCAAACTCGTCAATAAATTATAAAAATAGCTGGTATTACTTTTATTACGTCAATTAACACCGTACTTAATGAAATAACGGAATCTATATAGAGTAATAGTCGTGAAGCTTTAAACTAAATAATTAATTTATCAATGGAAATAATTATAGAAATTACAGCGATATCGCGTGTACTTAAATAACAGCTAACAAACATTATTTCCTAGTAATTAAATATACAACCAACATAATAAATAATGGTCAATAATTAAAAAAATATGATATCGAATAGCTTTCATAAATGTTAAATTTACCAAAAAATCATCTAGATAAAAGTTTAAATAAAGTTTATCCAAAATGAATTTAACAATAGTTATATTGTTCATGTTGATAAATATCTTAAAGAATTAATTAAAACATATTATTTTAAAGCAAATTCACTTACTATATTTATGAACATATTCGCCTATTTCATTTATCAAATACAGCCATTTAAAAATCATCAACCATCTAAAATCGACAAGATAGAGATAAATAATACATTTCTAAAGTAAATTTCATTCCAAGTATATATCGTTTTGCATACAAGAAGTAGTAAAAATCGAAAGATAGAACCATTTAAATCTGGTTGATATAAAATTACATCGGATCCGTCAAGTTATCGCAATAAATCAAAGATTTATAACAATAGCAGACAGACTGATTTAACGATATTTTATTCTATAATAAAACATCGGTAAATCAGTCTGTTCAAATTAAACTACGAGTAGATCCCGAGGCTATCGTTTCTGAAATTCGATATCGATTTTTACGGGGAAATGATGAAATAGTGAAAATTTTGACATGAAATCCTCCGATATGGAAGATCTGAAATCATAGTAATAAAAAGGTTGTCTAATATGTAACAAATTGGCATTCACAAGCCGCCGAAGTCACATTTTACAGTCTTTTCCCAGATAAAATGGTGCAGTAACAGGAGTTAAATGAGAATTTACCGTCCGAGCACAAACACAACACAGCTTCAAACAATTCCCTTTACAATTAGGTATTTACATTTCGTAATTCTAAAACAGTCTCACCAATTCGCTGGTAGCTATGTCCCTTACACCGCATTCCCATGCCTACCTCCACTTATTTCCATATTAGGAAATAATCTATTAACCTTTAAGTATCCACACATTGTATCTGCAATGGAGAATAATCACGAATTAATTCAGGTTTGCGGGAGTGAAGCTATGAAGACGAGTTTAAGCTTTTTTTGGACAGAAAATAACGTAACTTGTCATTGATCTTTTCCTTTTGCAAGAAATATTACATTGTAGTTTTACGGATGCGAGAACGAAGCAAAACATTTGTGAAAAAGTCCCTAGATGCTTTCAAGATATAGGAACATGATAGTATCGCTGTTGCCAAGGTATCTCATTAACAAAAATGTCATAAGATGAAATAATACAATTACCTATTTTTGTTTCTTACTTATCCATTAAAATAGATGAATCAACTATAAAAAATGTAAAATATTCAAGTAAATTTCCAATGTAAACTTCCTTGAATAATTTGAATCCGCAACACAGTTGGTCGCTTACTTGGTCGCAAAGCGACCAAGTAAGGTAATAAGCACGCAATTGATTATTGTGCCTAAAAGATAGAAACAATAAAAATACCTTACATACCCGAGTCGCACCTTAGCGCGTAAAACCAGGCATTCATTGCTAGCTATCACTACATCTTTACTGTTCCCAGTTTCCAGGCCTCATTATACCCTGGGAGCGATGCGGACATGCCATTGCGGGCTTCTGCTAAAGTAATTATGTCCCTGACTGAGTGCACTTGATTCTGTAATGAATGGTGCGAAGACCAGCTTAATGTTATCGCTACGTGAATAGTTTTAATCGTTTCGAGAATCGTTAGTGCGAAAATTAGATATACTCTAATAAAAGAAACAGATACAGTTGAAATTTAAATTAGTGTAAATGTTTGCATAATAGAAATTGGAGCTGATATGATCAAAAAATATCGCCATTTAAAAAGGGCGCTACGACTAAGAGAGCTACTTTAAAAAGGGCGGTGCCTCAGTCATAAATAACTTTTCAAAACAAAATTTTCTTGATGTATTCGAAACTAGCTATATTAAGGAATATTTACATATAAAACAAATTGTATAGACATTAATAACCGAATAGAGAATACAAATAACAATATTTACAAGATTAACGCCCAGCTTAGAAAGCAGAATCGAAGAAGAGCGAACGAGTTAGTATAATTTGCTAGAACCTGTTTCGGACTACGCTAATATTTTCAAAGATTAAAGAAATAACAGACACGTAACTTTAAGCATCGACCACAGCAATTCATATTATACCAATCTAAAATGCACTTTAAGTCTAACATTTTATGGTTGTAAGCTCAAAAGTAAAAATTATAGAGAAGCCGATGAAGGAGAAATAACCCCGTATGGTCACAATCACAATGGCAAAGCACTAGCCATTTGTAAAGCTGACTCCACATTTGTAGTCTGAAACGAATTGACGACACGTGTCATGGCAACTAATGCAGTCATGACATGAAGCCATTCTTCACGGTTGATAAGCGAAGCCTGTTTTCTATGTTCTTCTTTAAAATATGTGATCGTGAGATCATAGGATAGTTTTAGTCATACATAACAGTTAACAAATTCCTGTAATAGTTATGAATTATAGATGAAGAAACCAACGCCAGCCTATTTCCGATTTCATTCTTGGTTCCATCCCAAACTCGGAGTCGACATAATTTTAATTAAAGATGCGCCTCTAATTTTACGACAGGTCGTTTACCTGAAAGCTGCTTTTGTCTATCAGGAGTCAAGACTTTAGGTTCCTTAGTTGTCTCTTGCAATATCCACAGGATGATTGGAATTGGTTCTGTTCTAGAGCAGGAACCCCACGCCTAAAGCCAACAACAACCCTAGTCAGTTACCTACCCTAGTCACTACTCTTAGAATTCCATATTTTCCAAGATACCAACACAGCAGAAAAAGATATGAATGAAATATAAAACGGGGTAGGCAGAGATTTAAGATAGGCAAATCTACGAGACGCGATGGTACTCGTCGTTATATAAATGTGAACACAGTTTAAAACCTGCGAGCGGAAGGCATTATTGATGTAGCACCATTCCTCAAGATATAGGAACCAGATGTTTCGCGAGATCATCATAAATATTAATAAGTCCATAACATGACCATTATAATGAAACTAGTGATAAATGATAATCCGAAGATGATGATGATATTAATATACAAAAAATGTATTAGCTAGGAGGAAATTATTAAATCAAACTGCATCTACGACCGCGGCAAAGATAGTCACCATCAAATAGTGAGTATAATAAGGAGAGTAGTGTTGCATGTCAGGTTATCGATAATCTCGGACCAGCTCAATGGGCAATTTATTGTTCCACTGTTTCAAAGTACACAGCTCCGCGACTCGGATGGTTTTAAATAACTCAGCCTGACGATGTTATCCGCTGTACCATCCAGCCGTACGGAATGAAGGAATAAGTTGCATTCTTGCTTCACATTCTGAGAAAAGAAATAAACAGGATTTCGAAATGGTAAATATAGAAGCAGATAAGGAAATTGGCGAACGAATACATTATCTAGATAACAATCGAATTGAAACAATAAAATGAAAACGTTTAAGCGTTGTATCGTTAACAGGGCTTGTTGCGTTGGCGAAAGTTAATGAGAATTTCAGGCAGACATTCTAATAAGATTCGCTATTAGTAATACAATAATTGGAATAATAACTAAACTGCACGCAAAAATCAAATTAAATTAAAACACATCATATTAAACAGAAATTACACCACGTAAATTTTTTATGCATTACTTACAGAAATATGCGTAGGAATGATTAGTTCAAACATGTCAAAAATTATATCAAAATTATAAAATTAGAGCAACATCTGATTTAATACGTGTTCCATCAAGCATAACTGACACTTTACACACGACAAGCCTAAAAAGAACATGGTACAATCTGACAGGCAATTGGTAGTCACTTTATTGGTATCTTTATAGCATTGCAACAGTTAATTAGATTGCCGGGCCGTCTCACACGCTTGAGCAACGTTGGCAATGAAAAGCAGCACCTACACATTTTCTAATTCGGGTTTACTTATCATCTGACATCTGATTGTATGATCAGTATCGGAATGTCTGCGGTAAATGATTTCAAGATAATTGTTTTCCTTTTATGATTTATGTTTGTTGAGAACCGTTATTACCGCACGCATCTCAAACAAACCTGTCTGTTTCAAAAGTAATTATGCCGATGCAATCTTGAGGTTGTCGTACAAATAAATGATAGTGTATTGTTCGTCTCAATTGTTAATCAATGGCTTCATTAGCAGTATTGACGTCTCCTCGTTTGAACTTTCTAAAGGAAATGGTTGTGTAGATTCGACATAATAAGTGTTAATCGTTTTGACCTCGATATCGACAGGCCACAGTACTATTATCGCAGCGCGAATGGCGTCGAAGCGTGAAACAAGCGTGTAATTTTTAATCGTGTTACAAACGTATTGTTTACATTATTATTTTTCAAAGACAAGGTCAACAATCAACAATATTGTTAGTAGGCTATTTCCTCATATTTAATTTTTCAGGTTTTTTACGTTATTATGTGCTGTCAATGACAGCTGCTGTCATTTTGAGTTAGTAATTGCATGTCTTATATCATAAATTAGAAACCTGTACACATTTCATTTCGGATTAGAAGATTTTGGAAGCTAAATTCTGGTGCACCCAGCACCTTTTTTATTTATTACCATTTAAAAAGACGATTAAAATTAAAAATTAAGGATAGTACATAGGTACATAAAAAAAAAACACAAAAAAAGAACAAAACATTATTAATCTCCTTCAATTTTGGTTTGTATAAAAACGCATATTAGTCTCTAGGTGGATATTTGAACTGATCTGCGGAGAAGAAAACTGAATACTAAAACGATAAGAAAAGTGCAGAAAACAATTTGAATTACTTCTTTGTTAGCAAAGATGAAGATTGCCATCAAATTGACACATCAGGACGCAGCAGATGAGGTCTAAACACGCAATCCTTTCACGAACGATTCGCTGTATTCTGTTTCGTTTATGTGTACAATTGTTTCTCATAATGTTCGCCATTGCGTTTTACTAAATAAGGAGATATGTCGAAATAGTGATGTAATTGTGTCATTATTTTAGAACTCTGAGGGTGCATGCGATTTGGTTGTAAAATTTCTCAAGATAATGTCTTTTTTAGTCACGCAAAACGTACTCGTATAATTTACTATGGAGTTCCCCAGTATAACAAGTTTTTAATTAACTTGCTATCTATGCATGTTTGTTAGGGTGGAATATTGCAAGTCAATTTTGAGAGAGATATCTTCAACCGTTTGAGCTGAAATTTTATATACACGTTTAGTTTGGATGTTTTCTGGATCGCCTCCAGACGAGAAAAACAAACTCTCAACGGTTTACTGCATTAGTACGATTTTTTTGTCATAAGTAGAGTGGAACAAGATCTCCACCATTAATCACTTTTTAAAGAAGCATTATCTAAAGTCATCACTTGAATTATGCAGATTTAATTAACATGATTTATAAACATTTAAAGTTACTAAAAGTCACAATTAATTAATGCTAATATTCATAGAAACAATCACTTGAGTCTCACATAATTTATTAATGAATTATAATGAAGCCACGCCGTAAAAGTTCTGTTCACAATACAAACATAATAAATTTTATCTATATCTACAAAACGGTCGTAAAATTCTGACTTCGTTAAATGACGGTGGTAAAAGTCTAATATCCCAATTAGCTGGCTATATGTGAGGATCATGATCTAAAAGAACAGTGTATTTTGGCGGGAACCAATAACTGAACATACAAAAGTTGAAAAGTTGCATTTTTGCACATTTCCAATGTTTTTTTTTTTCAAAATCTAACATGATTTTTCTGCAACGTATATTAGAATCGATTAATATGTAGTAAATTTTAAGACTCACAGAACTATTACGTTCAAAACTGTCCATATTTCAGGAAAAAAATATCGGAAGTTTCGAGTTAAATTGAGAAACGAAATACTAAAATCGATAATGTCAACAATTTCACAATGGCATTCTTAAGAATTTTCTTGATCTCGCACCTGAGCAAGTAAACACAAAAAGGCTGTATAAATAATTCTCTGAATTCGTTCTGTTGTATTTTTGAACATTTGTCATGCTTTTAAGAAACCTTATTGCGCAAAATGTGCTCAGCTGGTGGTCTACACGACCGGCGTGGAAATTATAAGCAGGAGTTTTTTATAAATAAAAGTGGAGATATCTAAAACTAAAAAAAAGGTTTCAGATGTCTCCACTGAAAACTTAAAATATCTTTTACTCGATTTGCAGCACACTGGCCAGTAACTAAAAGAACGAAAACTATGAATATTACGAAATTAGAAAAAAGCAAGATCTCACAATTTTGGGCGGAAATATCGTTTTTCGGGTATACAAAAATGTACAAGAAGTAAAGCTTAATTTGGGTCTCGATAAATACTTGTGATCGACGACAGAAAATTGCTGTTATTTTTTTCATTCCCCGCAATAAAAATTGAAAGTATCAAATCACAAAAAATATCAATGACGATACAAGCCACAAGCGCAGTTAAGAAAATTTGAGAGAACACACTTTTAGTTTCTTTAACACAATTAAATTGGAGTGTAGCTTGTGTCCGTGGTTTCGATCACGTAAGTGTTACAATTAAGAGCAATAGTGCTATTTTCGGGACAAAAAATACAATTTCCATTGTCGCCAGTGCGCAGATAGCTAACAATAATGTCTGTCTTTTCTTCTTCTCTTTACCTCGAACGTAAATTTAGGTAAATTTAATATAAAAGGACTTATTAAAGCGCTTTTAATTCTTATATAGACCTGTTATTCATTATTTTATTTGTTTCACTTTATAACTAAAACATATAAAGGGCGGACTTAAGCCTGAGGCTTTTTCTACCAATCTAATAGGCGATGCAGAGAGAAAATAATACTTTTTAAATATTTATCATTAAAAAGTTAAATCATGCTTTAAGCTAAATTATGTTTTGTCTCTTTATGTCAATGTCAAACATTATAAAGTGCGACAGTGACAAAACTTACTTAGTGACAAAACGGGATTGGTCTATACAGTTCCATTGCAAAGTAACTGCAATTTGGATGTAATTTATTGTAGGCAAGGTCAGGTTGCGGCCTAGCACGTCTGTTCAATAACATCGGTCGTGTTTGATTCTGTTACCAAGTGGAGCGGAAGACTAGGCTTTTTATCTTCTTCACTCTCTGCTAAAAAGAGCCATTTTAATTATTATCAATTTGTGTTAGGCGTGTTGTCAATTAGATCGCTCTATTTGGGAGAGCTTTTCAAGATTTTTCGTAGAAACAAATACAATTACCAGATAAAAAAAGATAAATTAATCAAATATTTGATGTAAAGAGAAAAATCACAAATATTTACTAAATTTCGAAACAACCACAACATAACTCAGCGTACTTGTCCTATAACTATCATAATTATATTTAAGGTAATTATCTGAATCTTGATACGACAAGGTTGTAAGCTCCATTCCATCCGGTGCGGGACGTAAATCTCTGTCATAATACCGGGATATAACTCGACTAGATTCGGAATACGACGGAATGCGGGTTAGATATGCTGTGACGAAACTAAGGCCGACTGTTCGAGGCAAGGCAGTTTTAAGCCGAGGCTACAATGGGGAACTAGCTTTCAAAGGGCACATGAATAATTCTATTATGTTTCATTAAATATAACAATGTCATAATCTTTATGCACATAGTGAGTTGAATTACTATAGAATAGTTATATGCCAATATTTCGACTAATAAAACTTCAAGTTAATGTACATTACATTATATTCCGAGAAACTCTATATAAGAAGTAGAACTTCGTCTTGGTTTATAGTCTTAAAAAATGTACTGTAATGTAATAAATAAAGACCGAAACGAATTTCCTGAACCCAAATACTTGTCTCAGTTTCCCATCGATCTAATACAAATTTTGCACACTGTCCTAGATCAAAATTATATTATTAAGTGTAACATCGGAATTTTCTGCTGATTGTATCACAGTGATCTATATTCGAGTTTTCTCAAAAAAACTATTAAGTAACCTGAAATCCTGTGAACCTGTCAAGTTAATCCGTGCACACCATAGATAAAAGAAGTGTACACTATTCTCTGACCGTAATTTACATTATTTGTTTAAAATAATAAAATAGTATTGCAAAATAACCGTTTGTGAACCACAAGCTCCATTAATTACTTATTTTTATTTCACTTATTACACCCAAGAACATTAATTCATGCCAATAAACTTAATTAACGTTACAAAGTGCCCAGCGGAAATGTCATGTAGGTATAGGGCAGGTGCTAACCAACACCCCAGGTATTCTAAAATAAAATATAATTATGCACCGTCTCATATACACCTGGCTTAAACATGGACTATACTGAAATCTTAGGATGATGTTTCAGTGAGCTAAGATACATCGCTATGGTATCTTGCTGTTTTAGTTTCAGTAGCTTTAGCAAAACCGAAATTGTAGGTATAGTCTTCAAGACAGCGAAGCTGAGCTACCCTGACATTAATACTAGTTAAAAAATCTTAGCAGAACATTGCGCCCCGCGGCTTCGCTCAGGATAAAATTATTAATATTCAGAATAAAATCTATCACCATATGCGATTCTAGGTTATATTCTACCCGTATACCAAATTTCATCGAATTCTGCCCGGACGATGTTGCGTGATTCAACATGCATAAACATTCACATACAAACATTCGCATAGAGGGACACGCCAACTGTTAAGAATTTGTGTTGTTATCGAAAGCGATTCTTGGTGTAAATGCAACACATTTTTAGCGACATAGAACCGCGGCCTTATGCCTTATACGCAGTAATTGTTTTAGATTATGTGTCAGTCAACCACTAGTATGGAAATGCGTTCTTATCGAGACAATATTGAATTCCTAACATGCTATATTGTCATTGTTAGCACAGCCATGGTGTTAATAGTATTATAGTCCAAATATAGGTTCATAGTACATATAATAATAATATAATATAAGTACAACTAAATACAATTTAACGTATATTTTAACAGAATTAAACTTTTTCTTATTACACTATAATGTCTGAAATTTAATGCAATTGCGTATTTGTACTCAATTTCGAACCTTTCAAAATCACATTTTTATGTCATATGAGCCTAGCATATTTCATCTGCATTATATAGGTACATTATGTAGCCACAATTATTTCCTGAACTTCTAAACCTGCAGGTTGGAGGAGTTGAGCACTTGAACAGATCAAACTTTGACTAACGAAATATAATAATACTAGATGCGCCCCGGGGCTTCGCTCCCGTAAGAATTTTGGGATAAAAATCCTATATCCTATGTGTTATTCCAGGTTATATTCTATCCGTATACCAAATTTCCTCAAAATCCGTCCAGTAAATTTAGCGTTAAAGAGTAACAAACATACACAGGATAGGATTGTATACAGTGGTAATTTATTCCAGCCGCGACCATATTGTAGGGTTAAAGTGATCGTCAATTTTAAATTCAGAACGGATTGCAGTGTTAACAATGTACAATGTTGATAAATGTAAATAAACACTGGCTGGCTAGATTTAGATTTCATTTCAACGCATTTATGGTACACTTTATTCAACTGAACAAATTACAATAAAATATTGACCTATTCAAAAGCAAGCAATTTTAAGCGCAATTTTACCGCGTTTGAGACTTACTGAAACCAGATTCAATCGAATTGTAACTGTCTATTAATTCAATCTAATACTCATTATTCTACACCACAAAATTCCACCAATAAAAATAATAGCCTACTTTAATATTAACATTTTAATCCGATACAAAGTCTTACCATAATTCATCACGATCCTCTCCCAAATGTATGTAATGTATACATTAAACATATTTTAATCCCCTATAGCTGGGCTGCCACCCGTCGCGCATAGATGGCCCACCAAGCAAGGTGCATCCATATTATTAAAACCACTTATTGAAATCTAGTAGGTACCCACTGAAGCTCAATAATTCTATCTCATTGTATCATTGTATTTAGTTGCATTTAATAGGCGGAGTCTTGTAATTAGCATAGTTTTTATATATTGAAACATATGTTAGTTCGCCGTAAAACCCCCGAAAATAAATATAAAAAAAATAAATAAAATAAAATAAAAAATAATAAAAATAGGCGCTGTGAGGACGCAAAGTCCGGGGCGTGCGTTAAAAAAAACTTTATTAGAATTATGCAGACCCAGCTATGATTTTACAAAATGACCTTGGGAATGCTATTATTGCCTATCATTTATGAAGGTTATGTGCCCCTTAGTCGTCTCGTACGATATCCACAGGAGATTATATAGTGACCCTATTCTTGCATCACACGACAAATCTATACTATCTCTATATATCCCACTCTATACTGCCCTTTACGATTAACCACTTATAAAAAATCTACTAGACCTCGCAAAATGTCCAAAAAGCTAATTCTAAAAATTTAATCCAATCCAATTGGTAATATATTTTTCTTTAGGAAATTGAAATAAAATTAATAGAATATCCATATTAAAAAAATATAAAACATGTCACACTTCATTTACATGTTTTATAATTTTTTTAATATAGATATTCTATGGGCATTTTTTGATATCAGATCGAAAGTCCAATAGGCAAGTGTCCAAACCAATGTTATTAAAAGCATTTATTAAATACAAATACAGGAAGTATATCAAGTAATAATTGCGTTTCACTTGCGGAAATTTACGTGTTAATTAGCAGATCTTAAATTAGAGAAAGAGCACAATTTATAAACGGTAAATATATTTTTTATAGCAAAGCATAGCCCAGGGTCCACTTGAAAAATAAACCTAAACATTTTTGAAGATTTAACAGTAGTTTTAAGACCGGCCACTTACCTTACGTCAACCCTCCCTAAGAAATCTGGTATCATATCCATGAAGCGGTCCTATTCTTTATCAATATTATTGGGAAACTAACTCATAATTTCTCGGTCAATTTCCTTCCCACTATAAACATATTTTTATTGAAAAATGTTTTTGTTTTACATGAGATATCCAACAAAGCAGATTCAGTATTTAAAAAAATATAGATCAAAGTTAAATTCAAATAATTAAACACCTCTAAACACAGTGAATTGATCACAGATATCCGCCTTAGAACGTGACATAATCGTTTTAGTTAAATATCCCACGGTATTTAGTTAAATGCTGTAATCACGTAATTATTTGTGACGTCATCCGACTTGGAGAATGTTGATCACAAAGACCTGTAAGATCACGTAGTCACAGTTACATATTTTAAATTTTCAATACCTATTTACCAAAAACTCTGTAGTGATTATAATATTCAAACAATAGTAACGCATTGCGTCCATTTTCTCAAACGGCCCGGCGCAAACGCATTTTACAGTTGAGTTTGCACCCGAATTTTTGGGAAAAGAAACTGGGTAGCACATAAATAAAATATCAATGGGCAGATACTGTGGTCTGAGTATTTTTGCTCATCATCATCATTGTCAGTCCACATCAACCCATTCCAGGGTAAAGACCACCGTTATTTCGCGGCACTTCATACGGTCCTGTACCAATCTCAACCATCGCTATCCATATTTTTGCTACTTGAATGCAACATATCAGAATTATTTTCTATGCAATATTTTTATAGCCTGTATTTTGTGTCCCACTGCTGGGCAAAGGTTTTTGTCTTCCAAAGGTCTCTTTTGCCATAAAAAGTGATGCAAATTAATGTTACTAAAGTAATGTTAGAATTGATCAGATTTTTTTCAGATTTTGAAGCTGTCTGGTCCATATCTTTCTCTATTTTTATTATTAGTTAATAGATAATTAGTATTCTGACCAAATGAATTCCATATTAAAGCAGAACAAATAGAATTTCCTGAATAAAAAAGCCTTAACTCCATTAACCAAATCGACATTTACATTCGACATTACAATTTATATCAGAACTGTATCGCGTGTTCCTGAAATATTAAGATAATATCAAATATCAAGCGAGATCTGCATTAATATAAAATAAACGGGAATAAATTAGAAACTTAACTATCTTAATTATAAATGTTTCGACATGATAAATAAAGTACAAGAGAGGCCGTGGGCGTGCGTCTGCAGAATCGGTTTCATAATTCGATCGATATTCGATCACACGGAACGAATCGGAAAAAGTATCAATTGTTATGTATTGCACATAATTATGACAGATGATGAGTGCCGAATTGTGCAAGAAATCCTTTTAATAATTTATTTGAAACTTAATTTTTGTCAGCACAAGATAGGTTATGCTAATATGGAAATTTTAAAGATTTTTACTTTTATTTTATAGAACAATTCAGAATTATATTTTTTGGATTTACAAAGACAAAAACAATTCTAAAATAATTGTTTTAAAAACTTAATTTACAGAGCTCTTTTGCTAGATTGGTTAAGTAGATTCGACACCGCATCTGACAAATTAAACCATAATGGTTTCTCAAAATTAGTTCTCATTTACACCTAACAAAAATTACTATCGAAACTTCACACATGACACATTCAGAACTTAATGTTCATCAGAATGAATTTCCTGATCTACGTCATATTTTTATTTTACACTGATATAGATGTTATTTATTTAAAGCAATATTTAACAAATAAAAACATATTTAAAAATAAAGAAAAAGACGGAGTTCATGATAAAAGCGTTTTTACCAAACTTTAGGATAAAAATAAAATAATAATTACGTATAAAATGTTTATTTTTATGCAAAGACCAGACATACCTATAAAATTGGCGATTACTAACTCTAAATACTTAATTTATTCAAACGAGCGTTAACGTCAGGTACATATTGCACATAAGAGTATTGAACACGATAACGAACATTAATTTATAGAACCCAGTGCAGCTTAACATTTAGTTTGCACGATCAGTCATTACGATAGTCTAAACTAACAAGCGGGAATGACACTCAAACATACCATTTCGAACGCAATACTACAAGTTACATTACTAAAAGGGATTATTTCAATTGATCTCTAAAACTATACAGTCCAGACTACAAAAATATTTTCAAGAAATTCTGACTCTTATCTAAGTAATTTCCCGGTTACTTCCTCAGCCAGAAAGCATCAAAGCCCAGAGCCCGTTTAATGTTTGTTAGATCATTGATCGCTATTATATATATAATTATTGATATCAAGATGTGTGTATCCTTCATTCAAAATTTTATGTCCATCATTGGGTAGTATGAAAAGCGCGTCGATGTCTTTTCAAAGGACATAATTTAGTACGCTTTTCAGCGACGAGAAAACGTTATATAGCATTCAAAGTTTTATTTGCAATCTCAGAAATCTAATAAAGAAAAAGTTACATGGATTTTAAAATCCAAAATAGTATATTTACGAATGGGATATTCGCAAATCTAATCCAATTAATTCATATAATCGAATTTGAAATTTAAAAGTAGTGTAGTTATCCCGAATGTATTTTCTTTTTTATTTATTGCTATTGCCACAAATAAGTTCAGTATTGATATAAATTATTGTATTAAGTAAATACCATAGTATCATAGTGAACCCAGTAACATATTACGTAAACCCGACTTTAAATATAAAATTTTTAAAAGTATTAACTTTATGTTCAACCAGCTTTTGCCCGCGGCTTCGCCCGCGGAAATTTCTCACGGGAACACATACACACATACATTTATGTAAAATTTCAAGAAGATTGCTTGAGTAGAAAGATCGTGAAGAGTTAACAAACAAACTTACTTTCGCATTTATAATATTAGCTAGGATTAGGTTGCCTCTAAATTACGGGCTATTTTCTAAAAGACCTAGTGGTTCCCGATTCATTTGTCAGGATATATCAATTTGAACGTGGGTCTAGCAGATGGTTATCTAGAATCTAGCCAATTAAACCCGGGAGACACATCGTTAGTATTTATTTTGAAACCGGCCATCTAATTGAGATCTCGCACCCAATCGTCTGATTGAGCTCAACTCGGATAAATGTCTGTTTAAAATGTGAATGAAGGATACTACTTCCTACTTAAAATTCTACACGCGAAAGTCCAAATTCAAAATTCTAATTGTTTATTGCCATTCATATTGTACACTAGATGTTGCCCGGGACTTCGCTCCCGTGAGAATTTTGAAATAAAATAAACCTATAGCGATCTTGGATAATATACCTTCTAATGGTGAAAGAATTTTTGAAATCGGTTCGGTAGTTTCAGAGATTACCCGGCTCAAACATAAAAACTTACAAACGCTTACCTCTTTATGATAATAGTATAGATATTAGTACTTAGCACTAAGCACACTATTTATAATTTGGTATATAAACCCTGTCGGGTAAGTTTTTGTATGTGTGAGGTAACTATCAACGCCTTTCTTTGCAATATTAAATGAGTGGTTTGCAATTGAGTTTTCCACTGCTTCAATTGCCGACTGTTGTTGCTAGATCATGACAGTTCAAAATGAGAAACGAATATTTTAGAAATTTAAGATGAAAATTAGGGAAGGTCTAATTTTGGCATAAAAATTAGATCTTGTTTATTATCATCATCTTGTTAACAAATTAAGTGATGACAAATGAGTACCATGTTATAAGTAGGTGCGTAACTCTAAATGAGTGGTGGACAAACTTTAACATGTAATCTGAACATCTGTTTAATCCTAAACTAGAAAAAAATAAAATGAAGTAACTAGACATTAATAATAAATCCTTAAATAGAAAATAAAGTAATAAGTTGGATGTCAACTTTTATGGCAGTAAGAGGCGAGACCAGTCCAATAAAATATATAAATTAGAACTAGTACAAGTGTTTAATTGAATTAACGAATGTGTCAATTTGAACCATCAAAGTGTCAGAATTGTAAATTTATTTTTAGGGTGGGTTGCACCGTCAACTTTGACGTTAACTTTAACGTGCGCAGAAAAACGCAAAGTACGGCGCGCCGGTTAAAATCAACGTCAAATATGACGGTGCAACTTCCCTTAGTCTTTAATGAGCAACAGAATTATTTAATTATTTTAGAGCCATAAAATTTGTGTTAGGATCAATGAATTTATTTAAATAATCCAATACACTATTTTAAATAAAGTTATAACAGTGACAGCTAGTGATGTACCGTTTTGTACGCGGAATAAGTCAGTCTTCGGCAATCCCCGAGAATATTTAAGATTAGAACTTATTTAAAAAACGGATATATTCAAGCAAAAATATTTTCTAGAACAGATAACCAAATAATATGTTCGGCGTCACAGCTCTATAAAAAATAAGTATCAAACTGACGTGGCCACTTTCCAGCCACGCAAGTTAACGGTACAGGAGTGCTGTTTAAAAAATATGACTCACCAAGAACAGGTGCGACTATAGATTTTAAACTAGTTACGTATATCGAATTCTTAATCGAATAAATCGCTGTCTTAACAGCTTCCTTTGAATTATATGTTTTAGTTCTAATATATCAGGTAGTCGATTCTGCTAACGTAAAGTGACAGTATGTCATAGTGGCGTTTCAATAGTTATTTAACGTATGTTGTAACTATTAGTTATAATAATTGTGTAAAACGCACTACTATTGAAACATTATTAGGGGTGAGTTACCCCATCAATTGTGTAAACAAAATGGCGAACTTTACGTTTTCCGCGCACATTAAAGTTAACGTCAAAGTGGACGGTGCAACCCACCCTAAGACACAACTTTGACTAAACGTTAGATCGACACCCGGTTCTTTTAACCACATCCACTATAACTATATATAATAAAACTACTATAGAAAAACCACTACACAGATATCAGTGTGTGTCGGGTAACGTTAGGTTATATGACCTATCGTTACCAGAATCGAGACCGCCAACAGGCGACATAAAAATCGCACTTACTGACTACGCGCGCCGAATCGCAAAGTGCCGAAGCCTATCAAGTGGCGAATAAATAAAAAAAAAACAAATTTAAAAAAAATACTCACGCAGCGATTACAGTCTCGGCGTATTCGCATTACTCAGATGATCCGTGTCAGTCGGCCGTCTGCAACAAAAAACGTGTGCGTTAATTTGGCATGCCCACTTGGGAGAACGATAGTTAACGAAAATAACTGTTTTTTTTTTAAAGGAAAAACATGTTGTTTATGTATTTTACGGAGCGTTTCCCATTTACACCTTTTTATTTCAATCGATAAGTCAATATGTTTAAGCAGCATTAAAAAACTAGAAGTATCAGTCCCACACATCTTACTAATCTGAAGAGTGAGGTGAGTGCATGAGCATGTTTGTTACTATATAACATCACAACTAATGCAGATACTAATACTAGGCATACAAAAATATACACAGATAAAGTCTCGATAAAATACATAAACCTATATGACATTAAAACTCTATTCATCATTCCTTGAACTTTTTACCCGTAATTCCTACGGGAGATATTACGACAACAACTCTAAGACAATAAAATATAATACCTCTTTTTTATTTATCTCCTAGCCAATTGCGAAAACTTCACAAAAGGACACAAATAACACAGAATCCCGCTGGGCACTAACTACACACTTTGCAATTTAGTTCCCGGTACCAAACCGATAAGGCTTCAGATGTGATCTTTTCCTTGCGCATGAGTTGCATCACAGCAAAGCCTTGGGCACAGAACACCGAGCAATCAGAAATCTAGCTCACAAAACACATTTTACTAATAAAACTGACTACGCACGCGACGCGCGTCCTCCGCTTACGGGCGACTAGCAATTATGACCTTTTTTTTTGACGCGTCTATACATCTGACTTCGTGTACGACTCTCGCGGTATTTTTTATACTGAAGGGCATAATAAGGTTTATCCCTTTATCATCGGTATTTCATGTCTTGCTCCCAACATTGTCTGCCACAATGGCGATTGTGAGAAAGAATGAGACAATAGGCTTCGCAATTAGCACTGCCAATTATTTGTTTAGGCATTGTTTGCTAAATACTAAATAAACAAGTGATGTCAACGTGATCCTGTTTTTATGTTTGTAAGCTTTGGTGAACTAATCAAGCCTTATTTGGCATATTCAGAATATTACGATTCTATCCGCGAGCATAACTGCTTAATGCTTTATTCAAAAGAAAATATTATCCTTCATAGTCGCTTTTTGCCGGTTTAATTGCTGGTTCTAAGCTGTGACTGCTGAAAGATCGGGTTCCACGTAAATTAAATTGAAAATTTAAAAAATTAGGCAGTCAATTTGTGTGCGTCCGTGGACCGTCCGCTTGTCGAAAGTCAATGTAATAAAATAAAATCTTCAAACAATAATATTACGATAAATAATTTGTAAAATACGCTTCTTTTAATTTAAAGGAAACTCATAATCCAATATTTATTAGTTCCTGCCATAACGCAATAGGCACGTCCGGATCCTGCAGCGCATTCTTTTGCAAATCTGAAATTATGTCCACAAACCTTTATTCCATACAATTTAAAAACCTAATAAATACGCGATTACGCACGGCAGAGCTCCTGCCAAGTCGCTTTCAGGAAACATGATTGTATTTTAATGGCACCGACGTTCATGTAGGCAGGGACTAAATTGACCACTCTATATTTGGATGCGGTCAAGTCACAACTCTTTGGATAATTAGTTGTCTCATTCAAGTCAGATTTACTGCTATTCCGTAAGCGCCTGGATATACATATACAAAATTATGTAACGTAAGTATGCTAAACTGGGTAATCCTCTCGAAGCATATTAATATTATCAGCTGCATTACTCCCGAATAGAAATGTCGTGAGTTACACAATTTGATAATTATTGTAATGATCTTGTAAACGACTATAGTTTGTTAATCATCCATGTAATCTGTTTCTTAATGTGTTTTATATGGTCTATTCAATATTGCGACTAAGGATATCGTGGTGGTGGTCCAAATGCCTTTATTCCTCATGAATAAGTAATGAAGCTTATCAGGTAATTTCAACTGTTCTTGCACTGGTTAAACCACGGAACTAATAATCTTAGTTCTATATTAGGTAGGTTTGAATTTTTATCTGAGAACCTGTCGATATGTCATTGTGACTTGGAAGTTTTTTTACGCCAATTAGCTTGATTCTCGAGTCGTTGTCGAATTGTATTGCTAAAATAAACTAAACTATTATGCTCAATTTTCAAGAAAATGTTAAATACATTTTCACCCCAAATTTCTACTCCTAGAGACCGGAAATAAGGGGTGAAAGTTTATGACAAACGCACCCGATTCATTGCGCCGCGGGCGATGCTGCAAGCAACAGCTAGTAACGAATAAAGTAACATAAACGACACCGCTGCAGATTTTATGGTATTTAATATCAGCCTAAATAATTTTAAAGGTGTATTAAATCCACAACGATACAATTTGATTCCAAAGCACCCTGCAACTTTGCAAGTGATGGCAGGCGTGGGCGAGTGCGGACCGACAGTATGACTCACAATTTGGTAGTGTATTGCGTCAGAAATACGGCCTATCGAAACGTAATAGCCGTTCGTAAGGTGAATAAGTGTTCTGTTCTACCGTGAGAATTCTTTCTGCAAATATTTGAATTTTCGAGACTTTCTTTCAACAATAATTTTTTTTTCGAACTTTGTGGAAAGGTTCTTTTACTTTGAAGTTCATTAACAAGTAAAAAAAAACAACACACATATTCCTTCAAGTCAAGTAGAGATAATTTAGTTTTCATCAAACATTTCCCACTAATATTACTACTTCACACTCATACGGCTGGGCCAATTTTTATGAAATTTGGTATTGAGCTATCTGATAACTTAAATTGACATATTTATAGAATACTTTTATTGCAAAAGTACGTGACTCCCGTAAGATTTGGTCAAAAAGTCGAGATATCAATGGCGCTGTATAGAGTATGGATATTATATGGCTCTAAATAATGTGCATAAAAAACATAGATATTTTATTAAGTAATGACGCGTGGTGCAGCTAGTAAACTAATAAATTAATTAACTTATCTACTTCTGATTTCGATTATACGTACAGTGTGATCTCATAAAATTTAATACTTCTCTGACGGCAATCGGTTAATACGAGTCAAATAATTACAAAATTGTATTAACGTAATCTTGATTTTGAAATATACCACAAGGTCCAAAAAACGGACAAGGTTCTAATTATCTGTTTAATTTCTGTTTATAGGATTTATGAAGAACATCCGTTTGTAAAGTTACGAAACGATCAATAATTAAGATCAATTATAATTGGAAGTATTGTGGTAAATCACTGTACTATGGTAATTCTTGATTTCCTTTTTAAAATTGCGCTAGCATTAAATAGGAATTAATATTTTTCCTAAAATACTTCTGCAAAAAGCTTCTATAACAATATCTATTGCTTTATGGTAGCTGACAATTTATTTGCTCGAGAGACGAGACGTACTATTTCGAAAATAGTATGCGTAATCCTATATTTTAAATTATCAATTTCTTTTATATTTGTATGTAAGGTTTTATCTATTTCTCCGAAACGGCAACTATGATTTCGGCGCATTTTCGTATGAAGGTAGTCTTAAAGTCTTCACAAAATTATGGGTCTCCGTAAAAATATCAACATAACAAAGATAGCCCAACTTAAGCTAATAATATAAATCAAAGTGTTAATCTTAAAATGACTAGATTATGATTTAGTAAATATTCGCAAGTCATGGTATGTACCACACCACGTTTAGGTATTGGTCATGTAACTGCTTTTAAACAATTGATCTTTCGAAATCGAAGCGATTCAAAATCGATTTGCATCGATGTAGCGAATCGCGTTGGTGACGATGATAGTATACGCACAATAAAGTTATAAAGACTGAGCGTCAGTACAAAAAAAAATCGTAATTCATTTAGTTAAACGACAACAGTTTAAATAAAAATCTAGTATTTTTATAGAAACAACTATCATTTTACATTTAGTAATCATTATTTTATATTATCATTATACTTTTGAAAACAAAACTGGCCATAAAACGTTATATTGGCACAATGGACAATGTAGGTATGTAAGTAAACATACCAGGCATATTTGTGTGCAAATGTCACATTAACACCGTCAAATATCAGGTCTATTTAAAATTTTAGTAAGGTATTTTCAGTATCGTCGTCTGGCGTCTTTATTTTTCTATGACAGTGTATTAAAAAAAAACATAATAAAGCACTTCTCATTACTACATTGACTTTCGCCGCGGACGCGTGGGCGGTGGGAGGGCCAAGATCTCAACTCGGTCAAACAAACACGAACAGGTTGAAGCGGTAGAATAAATTGAATTATAACTAGCTGCCCGCCCTGGATTCTCTCGGGTAAAGACTAAAGCCATAATAACTTAGACACCTAAACCTTCCTCAAAAATCACACTAATATATTGGTGAAAACCAGACAAAAATCCGTCCGGTAGTTTTTTTTTTAGTTTATCGCGTTTTACAGACAGAGAGACGTGACCGGACTTGGTGTGCCTGGATATGTAAGGACTTGGTGTGCCTAGTCGTTACATCAACGCTATGTATCAAGTATATGTTTCACGTCCTTCATTCCTTCTGTGGCTACTCTTGATTTGTTATGTGTTAGCTTGCTTTTCGCATTACGTTGCTTATTGTTATGTTGTGTTTAACATGAATAAAAAGAGAAAAAGAAAACAAAGCAATTCTTTAGAATTGGAAATAGGCAATTATTTACTTTTAATTGTAATATGTAACAATATTAAAGAATGTTATTGTATAGCATGTTTTTCTATATTATAACAATGTTCTCTAGAATAGTTGTCAGAAATTATAAGTAATGCAATTGGTATTAAGGCATTTCGTACTAATTATAACCTAACATGGATATCAATAGCACAGGATATAATTAGCAATTACTTCTCGAATGTCCTTTGACTAAAATGGTGTTTTGGCATATTGGAAAAAATTGTAAATTGGCATAATTTTTAACCAACATCCTTATGGCGGCTTTTTCGCAACACAGCGACAAATAGAGGTACAGATATGTGTAAGTAACAGTAAATACACGATCCCAGTGACGGTTATTCAACATTCAGTTATTAGCACGTATTGTCTTCAACAAGCTATAGCTAAATGCCCCACTTCTTAGAACAAAGGACCAATTTCTGAAACGAAAGTCTGCTGTGATTTATTTTGACAAAATATTGAGTTACACGTTTCCCTGTTGCGAAATATTGTAAAGAAATAATTTACTTTAATTGTCAATAAATTAATATCTACATCATTAGGAATGTTATTTTTAGTTGTCCTCATAGTGCACATATTAAAATTGGTGCTCTGCGAGGAATTCTATTATTTTGTACGCAAACATTGCAGGAAAAAAATTGCCAAGTACAACTTGATGCAAGGGGCAGGCAATGAAGCTAATTGTCAAATTATCCATGTGAGAAGTCTTGCATGCTTTTCTTCCAAGCTTTTATTACGCAATCAAATCTTGCAAGTTCACTAAATACTCTCGCTTGTCTTACAGAGTTGAAATATCACGTATCGTTTTATAAATTTCCATAACACGAATTTTACGAGTGAAAAATGTTTTTTCTTGACGATGATAGATGCCAAGCTCCAGCATACTAGGGATACAGACATCACTATAATTGAGACAAAATCTAAATCAACTATGAGATAAATATGTATATTCAAATGGAAATTGTGCTAGTCGGACACTGCAATAAGTTTAATTAGTTTTAAAGACATGACAAATACATAATATTGCAAAATTATAGTATTCCTTTTGAAGCGCCTTCGCCATCTCAAACCTTGCTCTTGGGTGTAAGTACCCTTAATTATATCCTCACACATCCTGAATTAGATGAAACATAATTGTATGTCATTAAAATACTGTAATTTGAAGAATTGCTCGCATGTTATTGACGATTTTATGTTACTAAACATAATTATGATGTTTATGTTAATAGATACCGGGGTGGACATTTTAATTAAATCGGCAAACAGTTCGTGACGAAAACTGGCTGTTTGATAATAATAAACTTCAAAGATTTTACGACAAAGGGGTTGCAGTGTCAAATTGAACGTGCGCATAAAAACGCAAAGTACGCCATTTTGTCAAAACGTCAGCTGCGCGCCTGTTAAAATCAACGTCATAGCCTTATTGCTTGCACCAGTCAATTTTGAGGATAACTTGCACCAGGTCAAAGTTGACTGGTTTAACGCACCCTAAATAAAAAAAACATTATTCCTTTCCTATATATTCTTAATATGACCAAAAAGGGAGTTTATTATATAGTAATACTTTAATACCTTAGTTTTATCACTACTACTTCAAAAATGTCTACTCCCCAACCAAATGAAAGCTGAATATGAGAAATATTAGCAAATAGAAAATCATTCACGTATTTGTTGACTTGACCCAGTAAGCTACTATTTCCCACAAGTATGAGTCAGTGACCATTTCGCTATTCTTGTCTATGTGTAGTTTTATAGCTGGGTTATTGTCTAAACTTTAATTCTAAATTAAACTATATCATGTTTAATACCGATATTATACATTTCCGCAGTAAAAGCAAAGAGATTTCTACTACTAATCATGTTCAGCTGCTTCATATTAAACAAACAACAACATTTTTTTTAAAATTTAAACAGACAGAATTGTTATAAACAACATTTTTGCAATCAAATGCCGCTCACTTCTGAACCAAGTCAAAATCTCTCGCACGCCCTTTAGATTGACTGCGAAGGAAGTCGATTGGGAGATAATTCAACTGATAACAAACTAACACGCTGTTTGACAAGCCAGCATAATTAACGAGGTAATTTGTTTCAATGATTAGTCAGGTTTGGTATTAACAGAACAGCCAACTGGCCAAAATTTTTGTAATTACAAATACATCTCTGTATAAAAGTCGAAGCAGCATAATTTAATATGCGATTGACTATCAACTACTATACTATCAACACCAGTGTGTTTTGGTTCACATCAAGACAGGTTCGAAACCAAGTTAGGTGTTTCAAGTCAGGAACTGAAAAGGTGTCGCCGTCAACGGATCAATCTTCTTCTTCACTGAAGAAGTGCAAAATGCTTTGCATACATGCTTGAATATAAAGACGTATTGCTAGTATTTTTTTTTGTTAAAAATAGAAATAAATAGATTACACACACAACACATCCTTCAGCCCTAATAACAATTACAAGCATCCAATTATGAAGAAGTTAATTTCGACCGCAACGCAAATAAAAGGGCTGTAAAGATTAATGATGTACACTCTAGAGCCGATATTATTATGAACGCAAAGCGTTTCGACGAAGAAGGATGGTTTGCTTTACAACTATAAATTACACTACTCGATGGAAACTAAATGCTCGCTGAACGTACTACAACAGAAAACTATCTTTATATAACTGCAATAAACGTTACTGACTGTAAAATGTGAATCTCCCACGTCGTCTCGACCCGCCGCGATGGCATTTGAAAACAGCCAACGGAAGGTATTTGGAACACCAGGGAAAGAAGATCCACAACCTGTGGCATTTAGTATTTAGAATATTGTGTAAAACTAGTAAACAGGTACTGACATACCTGGACTGAAGTAGTAAAAATATGAAAGTTGTTAAATTAAATAAAATTTTGGGCACAACAAATTTAGGTCTATACTAAATTCTTTAAAAAAATGTACTTTGTGGATATAAAACACTTTAATGTAATGTAAAAAAAACTAGCAAACAATGTTTGTTATTGAGTTGTACCTATATTGTACCTTCAAATGTGTTTAGAAGTGCAATAAACTTTAAATAGAATAAATAAATTAAACAAAAATAGTTGTCACAAATTCACCACATCTATTCTTGAACATAGTAAGACGGTGTATGATTTTGTAAGTTATTAAACATATAAAGAGAGTGCAAGTGTTACAGAGGCCACAAAGCAACCGAAATAGCAACTAACGGGCAGGTCGTGGAAGGCAAGCACGCGATGAAGCGCAGGTCCTAAGTTCAAGCCAGTCAAGGTCCCGATGATGCCGTTATCGGAACAGCGGCGTCACGAGATGCGCAAGCGCTTGATTCATATTCGAGTTTTCATTGTTATCTGTTTGTACAAATGAGGTCTCGCGTGTTTCGTGTCCGATACGAGTATCTTCTGTATGGTTTGCGGCTTCAGTTGTGGAACTTTGCCTTTCAATAGTTATGAGCCAGTTATAGGTCACAATTACAACTAGTATCAGTATCTCTTAATTACACTATTAACATTGTTACTACATGGTTCTTAACAAGTAATAATTTTAAAGTGTCTAATCTATTACATGATACAGTTAATTATGAGGTATAAAGCTACAAATATGAGATGTTATGCGATTATGCCTAAAGCATCAAATGTAGTCATAGTTAAGGTACAAGACAATTTTACTTTGGTACATAATAGATATAATAGTCTGAAGAGAAAAATCTGCGTACAGAAATATTTAGCAATAGATTTGCTCCCTTTGTAACCTGCAAAGAGATTGTCTGTGTCGGTACTTTGCCTATATAAAATAGGACTTTAAACGTTTTTGCCCTATAACCTTTAAAGCCAGCGCGAGCTGTCTCGCAACAGTTTTTATCAACAATTGCATTATCAACTCTGTCAACGGTTCGAGCAGAAATGGAAACAAACCCTTGGAAATCACGAATCGCATTTAGTTATTATCCAGAACTGAAGCAAAGATTACTGATCGCTTCGTGATTTTGTCGGCTAGTCGGCAAATGAATTGGCACGAATCGTGAATAAATTAACTGACATTGTTTAGGAGTTTCACTGAGAAAAAATGGTGGAATTAAGCAAATGTCGATTTCTTATTGCTTCATAAAAATTAATAAAACAATATCTATAGGTTCTGTTACTTTTCCTTTAAAAGTGGTGCGTAATTTTAAATTGCCTACGTATTGCTATATGATGCCAATATCCTGAGGTAAAGCAAAGATCTCAGGAGAAATCATACGGTGAGCTAATGATTCGACCGTTCTCAAAAATATCCGGTTCCGCATGAGAGGTATCTGCGAACCAAATATAGCCGTTGATCTGATAGCCTTCTACGTTTGAATACGGACGATAATGACTTGTGATTAAGATCTTTTTCCAATGAAATTGTAAGTGGGAGAGCGACTTAGACAGAGACACTGCCTCTTTTAGGCTGTGACGATTAGCATGTTGGCATTCGACTAGAGTATTGATTACTCTTAAATCTTTATAAAGACACAAAATGCAGAACACTACATATTTTCTGACAAACTTTTATACCTAAAGGTAAAAATAAATTGTAATATAAATCTTCTAATATTAATTAATTAAGTACATTCGTTGGATTCAAAGCATACATAATCAAAGATAATAGAGACCTAAAACCTACCAACCTTTAACTTAAAATTGAATAATTTTAAACGGTGAGGTCAAGTAATTCGAGTTTTGGTCAAACACGAAACCGTAATGTCACTGGTTACGAAAGTCACGCGCCTTGTTCTAAATCACATTTGAGGGCAAAAACTTCGAATTTTACCGGATAATTTAGCCATTACAGTGGCGAAACGGAGACCACTTTTTGTGCATTTCATTGTCATCGAGGTCAGAGTGCGTGAGTCTAAATGCTTTAGTAACGATATTTAAAAGTGAAAGGTGTCCTTCAGCCAAAAGGTAAAATAGAGCAATTTCGAATGCGATTGCACTGGTTGCAGCTTGCAACGATTTTTAATGATGAAGATAGAAAGTTCAACGAAGGGAATCGACTAGCAAATGTCACTGGAACTAATCACCTCTTCGATTGAATGACTTAACTTCACGCTTTCTTCACCAATAAATACGTGATACCAATTACTTTTACTATTTTTTGATTAAATGATTCGTACTTGAAGGTTTTAAGGGAAATTGTCGATATTTTTTTTTGTGAAGCAATTGTCTGCCTGAGAAACCTTCGACAATTTTCAACTTTTTTGATGTCTTCGTTTATATTTGTAATATAAGATCTTTTTACGAAGGGTCTTTTAGTTTTCCGTCACTTTGCAAGAGAAGAAAATAATTATCATGTTTGATCTTTAGAGTTGATAAATAAGCTCTTAAGAGCTCAATTATGAATCCACGAAGGATTATACAACTCTTTTTATTTTTCAAATTTAACCTTCTACATCCATGTAATTACTTAAACTACTTACACTTCTAAAAGGAAGGCCAACAATTGATACAGCTTATTACAGTTGTTTCATCAAGTATTAATAATAGAGCATAGAAACACACTGAACTATAAATTTCGTAACATTCTATGAGTATTTTGGCATATCTTAATGGAAGTTCAATTATTTGAATTACGATATCCAGTAGGCTGTGTTAATCGACTAATAATAGTTGTATAGCATTTTTTTAAGTTCAGTTTAATCATTTGCGAATTTTAACGACTTTCAAACATCATTCAACTTCAGAACCAATGACAGAATGACAAAAGATGTCAGCGCTCTGTCTCATGTCTGAACATATTTTTGTTGTGAGAGCGAAATGCAAGGGGTCTATAGCTTTATCTATCAATAGATCCAAATGAGAAAATTACAGGATAAACTTTACTTACTCAACAGCAAAAATCGAAATGTGACGAGCTCTTTATAGATGCAAAAGTAGTGTAAGCACGTTTAACTTCACATCTTAACCGACCTGGTAACACACCACCCGCTGTGCCACAGACAGATGTCTATGCTAGTTTCATTCAAATTCATTCAATGCTTTATTCTTAAACGCTTCCTATGAGTGTAGTAACATTATTAATGGTTCTATAATAGTGGAATTACTTGAACATGTCTCTGTTAAAACGTATAATATAATAAGATAAACGACTGTTGTCAGAATTTTTTACTTAGATGTAGTTGTTGAGAAATTTTTTTGCATTAAATAATTAGGAAGATTTTATAATATTTTTGTAGATCGAGATATAAGAAATATAAATCATTCCAATTTAACAGTCAATCGCTTTGCCTTTTATATATGTTTTATAAATATTTTACATTCATATGAAATTGAATGTTCTTGGTTATTTTAGTTATATAATATAATGCGCAGAGTCTTATTCAGTTTCTTAAAGATATCACATTTACGAGGATGTGCATTCATAAATAATCTCATTTAAATTTGGAGGAAAATGTTCTATTGAATAGGTTATATAACTATTGACGGTCAATACAAATGCGATTAACAAAATAGTATAAAGATATATCCAAGAAAATAAGAATCAGCGAGCATTACAAAAGGAAACAAGGAAATATCACTTCAATAGGAATGAATGCGCATAACTCATGTACACTCAGCAACAATAAGTATTGTTCAAGAAGCCACCATGCAAACAGACAATACAACAGTCCTAAATCTAGGCTGGCATCGGGCGATAACCAAATAAGGCACTGTACATGGTATAACTCATAACTGGAATATACGTAAACATGCATATTCAGTGGGCTGCATTTCAGTTCAACTTTACAAAGTAACGGTTTTCGGTGGCCAAGATAATCCTACACATTTCGAAAGAGAAATTTTCCTTTGTAAGTAAAAGGACATTACTACTACTAAAAGGACGCATATAGTAGTGGGCAGAGTAGATGCTAATAGATATAGTGCGTACAACATTAACTTTCATCGAGAAATAATTATTTCCAATCGTTCACCTTAAAAGGGGTTCTATAAAAACCAACCCAACACAGAATGAAACATCGGAATTTAATGAAACTAACTCCCATAACATTTGCAAACCAGAATATAAAAAACAAACACTAATATATCTCCGCGAACGCTATAACTCAGACCTATGAATATTATCTTCAACTATATTGTCAATTTAGTCAACAGCCAATAACATAAATTAAACTCTGATCTTATCTCAACTCCCAGGTTCGCTGGTTCCTTTAAGGGATCGGGGCAAAAGGGTCACAAGCCAGGTCAGCGTAATACCAGATGTCAGACACATTCCCGTAAAGGTATCTGACAGTCGGATAATATATCTTGGAGATAGTTCCATGCGAAGATAATTTAAAGAGGTAAGAGCTTTGACTCCATTTGACAGCTTCTCCGACTTCATTTGACAGGCCAGCTTTCACACTACGAGATAGATAATCTTGGTGTTGCCAATCTAACAGTTTAATATTGCTTTTAAATGATAACTAGAAACAGGACTCCATTTGGATTTATCTTATTATACGTCTCGATTGAAACACTTACCGAGATGATACTATAGAATGCCCGTGGTTCCCACCCTAGTGTGGTTTTCATTTTCACCACTACATATTCTAACATGGTTGTCATATGAGGCGACTGAGGGATAAAAAGTCGTGACTTAATAAAGGTATTTTTATGCAGCATATCTATATAAAGATGTCACATCAACTATGCGGTCTGAAGTAAAATCACACATTTTCGCCGGGTTTCGGAGCGTCACAGTCGAGTATTAAACTATACAAAAGGAAGCCGGGACAACACAATTTAAGTAACAACCAAAATAAACTGTTGCTTCGAATTGATCACATATTTAACAAATTTCACGGAGATCTTTTTCAGATGAGAAATATTAAACTATTGTGATTACATTTGTGATAGTAATCAAACGTGCCCAAGTAACGCCTACTCGTTATCAGAATGTTAGAATAAATGCTGCGATAAATAAACATTTAGGTACTGTTAGGGTTACCTACTAATCTTCAAATAATTAAAAACTTGTTGAGCGGTTCTTCTTATTTTGGATGCATCTCTCATACCTTGTATGACCTCTGTAGTCCAGACTAATAACATTATCATTATCATTTTCCCTTTACGTTAATAGCTAAGAAAATGCTTCAGATAATGGTGAATATCCACAGCTAAATACCCTTCATGGGTCTAAAAGCGGTGTTGGTGTAATCGTGCCACATGAGTTTGTATACCAATCTGACTCATGTATAGTAGTGAAGGAAAACATCGTGAGGAAACCTGCACAATGGTTGATTATTATTAACTTGTATGTGAAATGGAGAAGGCAATGGCAAACCACTCCATTAATAATGCCAAGAAAGTTGTTGTGTGTGTTTCATTCCACGTAATGACCACGACCCTCAGCCATGAGGAATACGACTATGAAGAGATGAGTCTAAATTTACAGCTTACACTTAATTTTAATTCAAAGATATCTTATGCAACAGGTGCAGTAGCCCTAGAAGAAGACTATAGTGCGTTCTGATGCTAAGTTGTTCCCATTGGGGAGAAACAAACGGCATCGTAAAGCATACTGATTGCGCCGCGAACGTCGATAAATACTGGCCAAGTGAAAAAGGGCCGGACTCTGGTTATGAAAGTTGATTTAATCCTGGTTTCATTGCAATTTAATAACTGGGAACTAGTTGTTCATAATCGTTTGATTGCATAGAAGCTTTTTGCGTTATTGTCAATGTTTATGAAGAAGGTATATCAAAGCGAGAACTCAAACAATTTCTAGCTTCGATCACCAGTTTCAAATGATAATTCCTGAAGTTTCTTATTTATTTCCACAATGAGCGTTGTTAACGACTAGCTTCTAGCGAATTTTCATATCAAGTTATAATGGATTTGCAGTAAGTTATAATCAAATAATATACTTTATTATTCCAATTTACCCTTATGATAATATTAATTGGAGAGAGACATACTATTGCTGCATCAAGGAAACGTCTAAGGGCCACCTGACTTCGTGGAATAGCGGTCGTTCTTATATGTCATCAAACCAGGGTTGTCGAGTTAAATACAGGTATGTAAGCGAGATTAAGCTAAGAGAAAATCTAACATCTGAAAGAAGACTGTGGTTTGCAATGAATTAAAGTTTGTTTCTGGTATTGGTAAAACGTTTTCTTCTCCATATCCTAAAGTTACTGAAGACCGTGCGAAGTGGAGAACAAAAAGTAGGAAAGCAGATCCTAGACTCCGACGATAAACAGCTGAGGAATAAATCGGGAAATCCGTTTTTCGTTTGATCCTCAACCAGAGTATAATATTTTATTAAAATACAAAATACATATTTACAAAATACACACGCTTTAAAATTTACAATACACTTATTGAACTTTCACAAACACTATGGTATATACAAATTTTAGTTTCTTATTATTTCTTTAAATTTCTGAGAGATTAACAATAATTATTATTTATTACAATGTCATCTTTTATACGCAAACTTGCATTACTGCCTTCAAACCGGTCGGGTTAACTTGAATGATCTAGTTGTTGATTTATTGCATGTGGCAACCCTGCGCTGCCATGTAGGCGGCACTTTAGGCGCGATATTAAGCTCCGTTCACATCGCACCATGAAATATACAACAGTACACCTTTACAAGTTTGGATTTAGTGTCAATTGAAATGGATTGAAAAATTGAAAAAAAAAAGAGAAATGATAGAGTAATAATGAAATTATGGCCTTCCAGAAATACATTGTTTTAAACCATCTTACAATATTTTACTTCTTTTTGTTCTTCTTATCTTTTCCTATTCCAACCGGTTTTCGGCCAATAATGCCCACGGTGATCGCTCTGTCATTGGCCTCGTTCTAGGCCAATGACAGAGCGATTTGGGACTAGACAGGCAGGACAAGACAAGCAGGCAGGAGCCATTGTTTGTACAGCACAGCAATCACACTGTTTTAGTTATTATGTTAACTCCTTAACCAATCGACCACCACCTCTTCGAAACTAATAAGTATAATCTCAAGAAAATCAGAGTGAAGTGACTAAATCAATATACATCTAATAAAACTGAAGAAAGGTAAAATTTGTACATTGAATATTTTTTGGAAATTCTTACTGTAATGAACTTATTCTATAATAAAATTTAACCCTTAAAAGTAGCTTACTTTTGCGGATATAGCAATCGCAAATTGATTCTTTAAATATTTGCTTAACCCTTAACACTAGATAGTCTCACTCGATATGCAAATAAATTCGATATCAATCGACGGATAAGAATAGTATTTACATGGTACATGTACAGTTTGTGAATAGATGTGTAAATTTTACCATAATACTGATGCTGTACTTGAAACAGCGAAGCATCTATATATCAAAATATTTTATTATACCCTTAAGTAATATATTTTAGAATAGACAAAAATAAATATAGCGGTTTCACCACCATTCCCCGTTCCCATATGTGGTTATACTCATTTTCCTTAAAAGGATAGACTTGTACAGGGATAGTTAATTAAAACAATTTGTTGAGAGGCAAGACAATAAAATAAATAAAGAACATATCGAATTAAATCAATGTTAACGGCAAAAACTGGTGGTACAAGCAATATTTACAGCTTAACTGGACTTTTTGTACACTTTGTACATTCTAACAATTCTTCGAAGTCTGATTGCCTAATTGGACCAATTCGCAGGCAATTGAATCAGAACATTGACTCGCAAAACGATAGCGATACAAGTTACGAAACAAGCAAAAAAAAAAACGAAGAAAATGATCCGTATAACCTAAAACTAATGAGCTGGAATCGAACGAATCTGCAACGAAGTGATTTTAATCGATAAACATGCCAGTTGGAATAATAGATTTGAAAATCGATCAGATGAATCTAATAGGTTTTTAACGCGTTTTTACTCTGTGACTGACTTTGAATAGTAAGGTAAAACAGACATTTTTTTTATTAATGTCCAATACGAATATATTTCAGATCTAAGATAAGATGCATATTAAGGTTCTTTGATTTTAATTATGTTATAGATTTAAATTCATTTTAAAATTCAATTACAACAGAAACATTGCTAAACAAAATTATATATTATTTAGTCAATTAATAAAATAAAACAGAAATATTGGAAAATAAAAATCTAAATATTTGGAAAAAAAGGAACTGTCGGCCCAACAGTATTAGATTTGTAATAAAAAAAACCTTCCGTTTTAAACAACAAACCAACTGTATTAACACTAGTGATATAATCACAATAAAGTTACACTTGAAACAGCTCGAAAACAAAACAAGTAATCACCGTTATAGATCGAAGCAACCGTAATAACTAACGTAATAGTAATAACCGACCACATAATGAAAACAATGCGCGAGGCGTGACTTACAGTCTACAACACATCGACTTTATCATGTTCCAATGAAAATTCGCCACTACTTATTTTGTTTTAAAATGCTATTTGGAATATCTTGACGTTGCATTACTGAGACCTGCAGGTATCTGATTTATCCTGGACTTCTAGACGCAGAATTTGGGGCATCGAATTTTCAGGCGTTTCTTATTCTCCCAGATTTTATTCTAGAAGGCTGATATACGAAGCAGCATTTT
The DNA here is from genome assembly GCF_027563975.2 of Plodia interpunctella. Lineage (NCBI taxonomy): Eukaryota > Metazoa > Arthropoda > Insecta > Lepidoptera > Pyralidae > Plodia > Plodia interpunctella. The sequence goes on from NC_071302.1 coordinate 3,832,186, forward strand.
CTACTTTATTATTATTTTCTATATTGAATTTAGTCATATTCAGAGCTAGTCTTAAACGAATGTTTTACCTGTCATCGCTTCTGTAAACCACCTATATTATTTCCTGACATATGTATACCGTAATATTGGTATTGATAAAAGGATGATATTGTTTTCTGAATATATTAAGTTATGTGTCTTGCCCTACCTACTTTAAATATGCGAAAAATTATCACCCCTTTCCCACTTCAATGATAAAAAAGGACAAGTTGGCACGCGGTCGACTGTACTCAATATAGATAGTCGATATAACGGAGTTTACGGCGGCCAATTTCACGAGCACGCCCACTGCGAAAACTGACGGTATTTTCTAGTTTATAACAGCGAACACATCTTTTATTGCTCAGTCTTTACATAAGGTTAGTTTTATAAAGTCGTCACGGCCATATTTAAGATAATTTTTAGCATTCAAGCATGCATTTTTAAATAAAATACACACCTATTTTGAAAATGATAACCGACTACATCCTTATAAAATTATATAATTCAGGATTGATGTTATCGATAATATATGTATGTATTTTACACCCCCACATCTCACAAACATGCCCTCTACTAAAATTACGTTAGTGTCAGAAAATTTAAGTTTAACACCAATTAAATATACATTCTTGTACTATTACCTTATTTTTTAGATCTGGTACGTTATAAGCTGAATAGTTTATATCTTGTGCAATGGATACCCACAAAAACAACAATAGTTTAACAACGCCGATAGTAATTAATTAGAATAATAATAGTGTCTAAAGCTCGTCATTTCCCAGGGCAAGTACCAGCAAATGGGCGCCAGCGAGTCAGTAGCGAAACGTGAGCGATAATTTAGCGATAGACCAAACGGTACTAGACAATCGGAGATCGTTTACCTATCGCTTATCGGGAATCGCCACGTTCGGAATTTAAAGGTATCGATGCATAGAAATCTGGGTATCGAGATAGAGATATCGACCCTGTCAACTTACTACGATAAGGCAGTTTGAGCCTGAAGTCTTTGAGCAGCCGCTTTATTTATGGAGAAGCGAATAATTTATATATTTATCTGATGCATGCTGGTTATGGACATATCCGTTAATAACACACTGTTAAAGTGTAATATTGTAGTTGTCTAAACAAAAACATAAAATCTTAGTTCGATTTAATTGACATCATACTAAAAAAACATTTCGCTTTCAACAACTACAGGCCTGATTCTGATGAAATTTGGGATAAGGTGTAACTAAGAAATCGTACGATACCACCACAAAGCACAGGTGACATAAATGAAACCTGAATTGGATAAATCTTGCAGAAGTTCAATTACGTGCAATCAATTACCGATTCCAAAGTAAACAGAGGCAACACAACCCACCAATCTTCCGAACACACCTCTCATTATCACGAACTTTATAAGGTCACCGATATAAAATATAATTGAAGATGCGCCAAATAAGCCTGTTCCAGCAATTCATCAAAAACTGATTTCAAAAACAAATATAGTAAGACATGTATGTACTTATGACACGAGTCCCAAAACGGAAGACAGTAGCGGTAGATGTAGTACTAATGACACGACTGGACTTTTCGGCTTTTTGCATGGAACTGAATTTCAAGTTGGACATCTAGTAACAATATCTACAGCGTTCGTGCGTAGTAAGCAAGAAACAGAAACAAGACATTTAAGGAAACATGATAATTTGAGACACGACCGCAACTGGTTCGAATTTGGGACGATCTGCAAACCAGTTTCCCCGGCCAATTAAAAAGTGCGCCCATCACAAATGGCGATGAAGATGATAGCTATATCGTTTTGTGAAGATTTCGAATATTTTTTGAATGCAGATAAGTGTAAAGTGTATTCATTATCGTTGTTATCGAAGGATAAAATAAAAAAAGAAATACTTTTAGGTGTGATCAAGGCCTTAATAGCGACATATTTCAACGTATACATAACCTTTATTTTGTAAAAAAAAACTAGTTTTAATAACCCAATTAATTGTCCAATCACGTGTAATTTAAGCTTGTTTTAAGCGAGCAGATATGCGTGTCTGTGAAGTTATGTAAACCACTTAAGCAGTTTAACGCACACTTTTTGAGTAAATTGATAAAGTACATAACAGGTTTCAACCTAGTTTTATGTATCATTGACGATGTCAGCAAACATTAGCAAACACATTAGTTTTATCTTTGTATTGATCTAGTATACTATATTGGACAAGTCAGTCGAAATTATTTCTAAACGCAAATTAAAACCAATGTTGAATTTTCTTTTTCAACTTACCATAGTGTATACCTATCAGATCAAAAATTTATTTCGCGCTTCACACCTACTTCGACACTTGACTAAAATTACGGTATAGAAAGTCACACATGTGCCACTAATATATTTTTACGTCGATGACTTCTCTGCGTTAATACTAATTGGAAATTAGATAATCCCAATAAAATTGTACATATAAAAGATAATTTGACTGAAAAACTGGCTAATGAACTCAATGGCACATCGTAAAAGACGATGGGAGATAACACGGAACACCGTTATGATGATGTAAGGGCAATAGCTAAACCAATTCCTTATAATTAAAATATTGACGAATTATTAACTGAGACGGGTAACGGATAGTCAATCTTGGAGAATAACGGTATATTTTTGTTGCAACTATTACCAAAACATAATCATTGGTATAATTTAATTATTTATGTCAACTTTATTGCACAACAAAACAAAAGTAAAAGAATATGAGGAAGCTTTGATGCATATAATAATAGACCTGTATGAGTACATAAAACAAAGTCGATACTGTGGAGAATCGATAACGCAAACAATGGGAACAATGACTACGTGGTTAAAATAAATTGGTGACAATGAAATAAATGCCATCAAAAACATGCTGTACAAAAACCCAAGTCTCGCTGCTCAGTTTTCTACCGTAAAAAGTTTTGAGATCCATGTTACCAAGTCGATTATTTATTTAGTCCCTACTTAAGGGATCTTCTGTCTTAAGTTATTACGCAAGTTATTATCATATCAATATTAAAAATCTTTTAGGTTTTAAATAAATAGATCGTTGCTGTATCTAAAAAATTGGACCGAAATTACAAAAGTTTTGGGTCTTCCCTAGCTTCCTTTAGATACTAAACACTAATTGTATTCTAAATTGGAAGCTTCTATGTCTGCTAGAAGTGCCTTAGACTTGATGATCGCTCAGTCAGTGAGTGAGTGAGTGACAAAATCAAGAAACTTTAACAAGTTAAAATTCTTTTACTACTGGTTCAAATTGAATGAAATTTGAAAGTTACAGCATTTATACAACACCTGCTTAATTACTGAAAATGCAGGCTTCCTATTTTATCTACAATGAAGTTATTGGGGTTCAAATTTGGCCTGATTTGCTTCGAAAAAAGGATGGTACAGCCGTGTCTTTTTTTTTGCTCGACTTGCGAGGGCACTACCGTGCCCCCGGATCCATATTTTGAACTATTAATAAATCCATCTAAAAAAATCTGTTAATTAACTGGTGAAAATTTTTTGTACCCATTTCCATATTTATTTACCGGTACATTTGTGTTTTCGGTACATCAGATCACAGGTGAAGCACAGACCTGCACTCGAGAATCCATAATCTATGTTCAAGGCAAGTTCATAGCATATATACAGCAAGTTTCAGAATTTATTGATGTCTTATAAAACATAATTTATGTAGCACCCTATGGGACAATAAATGAATCACACCTTTAATCAATTGGATTGAACAATCTCTTGGCAGACAATCAATTGTGTGCAATTTATCGGCCCAATTATACATTCCCCTTACTCCTTGCAACAGAAGCATTATCAGACGCAACGAGGGCAGCTGTACCGTTAGTCCGGGAACTGGTTGGAAACATACGAATTACTTTTGTCTTCGCTACCGGCGCGGTTTTAAATCTTTTTGGTCCATCGTCAGTATAGTTAGAAAGTGTCGTATTAGTCTAGTTGATTATCTTATTTATCTATCTAATATGCAATATTGAATACAATAGATGAAACATTTATTTTATTGTTTAAAGTTATGTCAGAAATACGAAACAGAACATAAAAAATAAATGAAATAAAAGCGGCTATGATTTCAGGCTAAAGATATTTCAGATATACGTTTTATTGTTTTGCTTTTTTTGTACTGCCAATTTTCAATTCAATTGTCAGGTTACCGTTCATAGAATTGTCTACGAACGGTAACTTGATACGTAATTGACTGTACAACAAAATCAAACAATAATCTTGCGAAAAATAGACAGTACAAAAAGACAGTGCAAAACAAGTCATCTTACAAGACGTATATCTCAAATATGTTTAGTCTATCACCGCATAGGCGTATAATGACGTGGTGATAGAATAGTATCAGTAAGTTTGTGCAGTTTATTGTAAATTCTGTGTGTTCAGCACATAAAGTGATTCAGGGGAGTGGGTAGCATATCTACTTCTTTTGGATCTAGGTTTATCTTGAAACCAGAAACATGGCTAAGCGTTTGTTAACGTAATTGTTCGCTGTATATTCACATTGAGGCTTCCAAGTTTTGTGTAAGACCTTATTAGCTTGCGTGTTTTCAATTGGGTTGATGGTGGTTCAGTGTAATGTTAAAGAGATGATTTGGCAGTCAATGAGACCGTTTATGTAGTTCATTGGAATTTATTAGGTTTCAGGTGTAAGTGAGGAAATTCTTAAGGAAATCTGCGGTTAAGTAACATGTCTAGCACTTTGATTTTATTATTTAAAGGTGTTTCCTTTAAATAATAAAATCAAGTATAGTTCAATTCTAAATTGTGTGCCTATTAACTAACATTTAGCATTTAACTTATAAGTATAAGTATTTATTATTTTCAATAAATTTTGGTTGTATTTATAGAGTTTATCGCACCATTGTCGCACTATTGTGGTGCGATAAAGTGCATCAATAAATAGCTGCTATCTCTGTTTGGTCTTATGGTGGACTGGTAGAAAATGCCATGGCGTTAAGTAATTTGTACATATATTTTTTCGTGACTTTGTGCAAAAGTTTTTAATAAATAAAAATGAGTAACAGCTACATTTTGTCTTAAAGTCTTCTTATCTCAAGTCGTAAGATTAGTAATTAAAAAGATTTGTCTTTACAGAGCGTTTCTCTTGTAAATACTTAAAAAAATCTATCGATAACGAGTTTTTATTACATAAACAAATGTAAACAGCCGTTGCCTGCTGCGGCGGTATGCCACTAATGCACTAGTGATGTCGTTACTAGTTTTTTTTAGTATGCTACGTTCACTTTCGACACATTCGCTAGTCGATCACGCATTATGTAAGTTGTAGCGTAAAATATACGTTTAAGAGCAAGAAATTCTGATTATTTAGTTATACATTCGTGTCAATATTAATAGTTTTTTTTGTCGTTCTACTTTTGAGTATTTTTTACATATCTTAGAAACTGAACTAAATACATTTTATCAAGGTTTTGTTTTTTAGAATCGCAATGGAAATCAGTAGATCTATGGTCGGAAAAGATTAAAGTTAAATATCTTTCAAACCACTCCATATTGTTTGTTTGATAAAAGGAGTTGTTTTTTTGAATCACGTAAGAAATCACTAGTAAAAATTCATTGTAGAAGTTATGAATCCCATTTAAATGAGAATATTTTATAAAATTAAAGTTCAATATAATAATAGTCTGAACTATGGACTTTTTTTTTTGGGATTCTTTTGGAAATAAACAAACAGGTAAAAATATGATTTAATATTACTTTGTTGTATTAGAAATATGACCATTTTAACTAGGTTCTATATAGATATTACAAGATTACATTAATGGTCACGTCACAAAGTTTTTTATTTAACACGTCACAACCTACGAAACACGTGAACTTTGATCTCCGACATTTGAGTGCATGTTTTTTTTTCAAAAGATTATTGTATATTAATGTTCTCTTCATTAGCAATAAATTATGCGCGACTGGTGCCGACAAACGTGATAATTAAATGTATAAATAAACAAGTTAGTATGTTTGAATGTGAACGTGTTTGACCTAGAAGTCAATTCAAATAAAAATCTAATACATTGTCAATATCGTGAATAGCACGTTTGAAAACACGAAAATAAGCTTAATTAGTAGTTGTTAAGACCCACCAATGTTGGGGCCCGTGTGTTGGGTCATGGCCCTTACTCTTCCTCCATCTATAAAGAAGGCCAGTGCCCCAGCAGTGAGGAGATATACATAGTATAGTCGACAACGCATCAATGACTTTTTATTATGTTGCAATTGTACTGGACTGTGGTGATTGCTTACCATCAGGCAAGCATACTCTTCTACCTACTCTCTTTCTGTCTTTCTACTTGTGTTCCAGATTGTATCGATGGTTTGACGACCTCCGTGGCCTAATGGTCATCATGCCAGACTGCTACACTGAAGGTCCCGGTTTCGATCCCCGGTCAGATCAAGACAGAAACTTATCTTTTTCAATTTGACCTGAATCTTAGGTGTTTACTTACTTATTATATATTGTAAAGTATAGTATCGTTGAGTTAGTATCCCATTACACAAGTCTCGAACTTACTTTGGGGCTAGCTCAATCTGTGTGATTTGTCCTGATATATTTATTTATTTAATTTTTCGGGGCTGTCACGCTGCAACGCCCGGAGACAGCATAAATGCGTAACTCATGCTCCTTGGCCTACTATGCTTTAAAAATAAAACTCATATGTTAAACTTAAACAGTATTATTTTACAATAGTATAATAAAAATGTCAATTTGTCTGCTGGATCCTGTCTGATAAAACATGTGATATATCGCTCACTGCTCGTGGGTAATACTTTTCTATAAAAACGAAGGCGGAAACATCAATCAGCTATGGCAACACTTTTTGCCCCATTCATATTGTAACTGGCAACATATCTTATTGGTACTCGACACGAGATAACTCACTGTAACCACAATTTAATTGTAATTTCTTGATTATACCAGTTTTTACAGCAACAAATCGTGGGACAGCAAGAATGCTTGGAAAAAATTTGTCAAAGAGAGACTATTTTTTTCAAGTAAATTTTTGACGTCAATTTGTGATGCATATTATACTAATTAAAGTTGAATAAACAATTTTGAATTTGAATTTAGAAAAGGAATACATTTGTTTATTTATTTTATTAAACAAACTATGAAACAGATGCATATAAGCGAAGTGAAATAAAAAGGCGACTTATATTTTTCAAAGTAAAGACGCTGTTTTAAATTTACACATTACTGTAATATGTGTATGGATATTAATAGCTTATAACATTGAAATAAGTTTCTAAAATTTGGCATACCACAAATTAACATATATTTGCAATACTACAACGAAAAGAAAGATGAACAATCGTCATAAATCATATATTCTTATACGAAAGCTGAAGATATAATAACAAAACAGGTTATATTTTCTGGTAAACTTGTCGTTAATTAAATGCAGATTACTTACAGCAAAAACTTTGAGGAGACCTTATTAACCGACCTCTTACGCAAGAACCCGTTATCATCATTGAATTAAATATGTGCTTGTTTCAATATTCGCAACCTACATCGCATAAGTGAAGGGTCAAATAAAATGGTTGACAATAAACAACATGCTATCTCCCTCTCTCTTTCATCTGAGAGTTTTTCTGGTTTCTTCCTCAGTCAGTGACCGCTTTCCTATATTTTTTTGTCTCCATTTAGCACGGTCGTCGGCGTCCCTAGTTGTAAATACAACAAATTATATGATATTCGTATAGGATACAGACAATTCTGGCAGAGTATATAGTTCAGACTTCGATGCTTTGTGGTTGAGGATGAAACTAGGAATGCGTTCAAATAACGACAGAAAAATTGTTATAAAACAATAAAATCATTAAAGAGCATAGGCTCACTGTGGCAGAAGAGGTTCAGTCAGAAGGCTAGCTGTTTGATTGAACGGCTATTTTTAACCAGTTGGCTGCGACAGATACATAATAAACTTTGGCGTAACTCTAGTGTGCTTAGTCTTACTCCAGACCATCAAAGATTTAGTCTGCCAAATGGTATGCGACTATCGGGTCCATTAATTTTAGGCTATCATTCGTATTTCGCAAAGGCTATCATTCGTATTTCGCAAAGAAGACTTAGTATAAGAAGATTCTGTAGTCAGATTACTGTTAGGAAAATAACATACGACCTAATGATGTACACACCTTATAAACAATATTACACATTTCCACGCAAATTTATCAAAACACACGCGTCTCAATCATAACATTTACATATCGGTGACATTTACAGTTATTACTTGAATCGTACAATACCTTCGGCTGTTCATATTAGTTATTCACCGGGCGTTCTGGTTACGAGACCAATTTATACAACATACAACGGTTAGCAAACCCTGGAGGCAAAATTTGTTACAAGCCGCGAAATGCACTGATAGCCGATTGTGAAGATAACAAGAGCAAACAATCTTGAAGGTAAACGCCTGTACGCCAATAGCACATTCAAAGAAGACTCAATTTAATAGTATCTATTTACTGTAGCCTTATGGAGAGCCAATATCGAGGGATTAAAATTTCTTCATTAACAAAATGCCGATATTTTTGGAATTAAACTAATTATTGATAAACTATTCTATCATGCTGGTGAAACATAACATTGGTTCTTCGGAAACCTAGGTATAGGCGCCAGTTCTCCACAATTCATTGTACATTATTTAATTATTTGTTATAAATACTCATTGGTATTGTAAAAAGTAAATAAATAAATATTATATTTAATCTATTTTTTTTTTCAATATCAGTAACAAAAATATATATTTTTAAGTTTACATTGCATAATCCCAATAAGTACTCCGTTGCGTTGGCAGACTATTTATTACTCAATCTAATACAAATTTCCTTTTACCACAATATTAATACACGCATTAGATACTGTCGTCGAATGAAACGATAAATGATCTTAATCCAATTATAAATGGAAACAAAGCAAACCCACTAAATGATAACCTGAATATGACAGTAGAATACAGCAAACAACCTGTTCTGGGCATAAGTTTCGAATTTATCATTGCTATAATGATTACAGCAAAATATATTTCTGTATTCTCTCTCATATTGTCCACCAAGTCCTTTTCCTTTCAAACATGATGTAAGTTAATTCATATAAATTTGCGTTTGTAAACTGAGATATCTTATGCATTCTGTGGCGACAAAGTACCAAACTGACATAACACATAACAATCACAATAATGTAAAGTCATGTGAACTCAAATTACTTGGATAAAGGTGGTATTACAAATTATGATGAAACTGATACATCAATCATGAAAAGTCGTCTCCTATGAACTTATTTATTCAGTGTGTCAATGAGTCACGTTTTCGATTCGGAGTATTAAATATTTCAATATATGTAAATATTTCCAGGTAAACACACTGAATCCACGTATGAATTGAGATAAGTTGAATTGAGACCAATTTCGCAACTAAATATTAACCAAACCAAAGCGGATCAAGTGAAATCAAAATATTCTATTCATAATGGTGTACAAACGCAAAGCTGCATTTATTTTGATGTAAATCCAGCCTTAGGCACTGCTTAATATTTGAATGCGCTTTCAGAAACCTGTCGATGATCGTGAAGCAAGATGCAATCGAGCATTCCAAATGTACGTCAAAAGTTCAAGTCACAAGTCGAACCGTGCCGTACGCTGGCCTAGATGTTGGTGCTATGTCTAATATTAAAACAAAAAATGCAAATTACGACTAGAATTATCATTATCAAAGCTATAATATGTACTCGTACGTGTTACAATAATTGAAATACGCATTATATACAAGAAGAGAAGCAGATATCAGAAAATAATTATGAACACAATGCAGGATAAACTCCGAATTAAGTTTTATTATCCTTCATTAATGCATCAGATACTATTGTATTAACAATTCAATCAGTAAATCAATAAGGCTACGTGCCAAATAATTTAATGCCTTAACGTGTGTGGGTTGTCAACTAAGTCCATTTTTGAACCACACCCAAAGCTCTACAGAGCAATCATCCATATAGATTATCGATTATATGCCAGAATAGTTCCATTATGTACGAACATATCGCAAACATGTTTGTTTGCACGGAATAATTCTCATTCAAAGCTTACCTAAAATACGTTTGCGATTCTCATAATTCCAGCTCCATTATCTGAAACAATAATTTCATTAGTTAATTTTGGTCGGGACATTGTAATATTGAAATCTTTTGCTTTATTACCTATCAAATTAACTCTTCTATACATATTAACACAACTTCTTACACCAAAAGGCGAGCAAAATTTATAAATTCATTCAATTATATTTCCTTACGTTTTCCAGGGCATTGTAAGTCCACCTCTGTCTAATATAACAATAATTAATTTATGGAACAGATTTATGCGATCGTTATTAAGAAGATGAGGAATAAAAACGTTTGCGGATGCCAATTTAATAAAGCATTGCATGTCATAAAGTATATACGTCAATTTCTAGCTACGGAATGGTACAATTGAAAACCATAAAACCGCGTAGAAACTAGTAATCTAGAATGTGTACTGTGGCGCTGAACTAATTATTATACAAATGCCTTCGCCCTTTACGGGAATATTGAAGCCTGTTGAATTAATCGTTTTTATTCCAGATTCCATTTTCGGAGAATCTATTTTGAAAAAATTGTTGCGTTAATATTAACATTGGTCTTGAATTTAAAAGTGGAAAAGCTCAACGCGATAATGTTTTCCTTTGGCGTAGCAATCGCTGCACAATCTAAACGTATGGATATAAATAAAAAGCATTTGTCGTCGAAGTATCAAGATAACCAGATATAGATAAGAACCGCAAAGGACTGCAGAAAGAAACAACAGTAAAACGAAACTACACTAGAGGAAAAAATGTCGTCACAGACATTGATAGATTTTTGTGTCGGAGGAATACTATGTTCTATATAAATTATTTATCCCACCAGGAACTTCATTGAAAGGCCCAAAGAAATTTCAATATATAGTACAAAAATCTTGAATTAGTTATTTCAACACGATATTCAAACAGTCGAGCCAACAACGACAACATCGCATAAGCCTGAGTTCATTGTGAATTCGCTGCTATTGCCGGCGCATTAAGTCCATTCACATCTTATAATGCAGTTGACTGTACCATTTAGCACCATAAAATACTTTTGTCAGCTTTGTGACTAACCGAATATAGTAAATCTTCAACGCGAGGTGAATGTTTTTGTTCTTAACTTTCTGATCACGTCCGACTCAGGAATCTTACTATTTGAAAATATAATGCGGATAATGCCTTTTATGGGTAAACACTCGTGTGTTATTGCTGCTCGAAGACTAAAAATAAGTGAAATAAAGAGATCTCGTATTGAAATACAAATTACTTGCTAATAACGAGGTTAGTGTAAAGATTTTACTTTTATAATTAGCTGAATATGATTATAATTTCCTAAAAATTACGAGAATTTTCAGCGTCTACTGCTTTATCTTTATGAGTATTGAGAATCTCCCAATGTATATTTTTATTCTATACTTTTATGTCTAATGAATTGACTCAATTGACATTGGAATTAGATTCACTAAATATTACGTATCTTTTTTTTTTTTCAATAAAACTCCTCCAAACATCGCTCTTTCCCAAGTCACAACTAAAACACATTGCACAACTGTGATACTTCAAAACGGGATCCATGTTCGTGATCACAATTACACGACCAACACGAGATATAAACAATTGCACACCATCAGTAAAACAGCCCCTTTTGGAAACGCTTAGATAATAAATCACAGCCAATGCACGGAAGATTGTAGACATTATTTCTTCACTCACCAAATTATGGATGAAATGAGCCAATTTGCTATGTTGTAAACGTAACAAGTACTTGCTAAAATGGCGTTTAAAACTTGCAAAGCAGTGTTGAAGATGAAGCTTCAATACCATACGTAGAATTGATTTGCCAAGAAATTTTAATGTATTGTGATTCAACTAGCTATTTGTCACACCCGTGGTGTTGTTTAACCTATACATTAACTAATATATCTTTAAAAGTAACTTCAAGTAAAACACCCAAAAATATTTCTTTTCAGTCTACCGCTATAAAAATCTCTAAACAATCTGTATTGTAATTTATTTTAATAGAAAAACCACTCAATCAATCCATGCCGATGCTAAATACTCGCTGTACAACATACTACAATATACAAGAAGAATATCGTTATATTTACCACAGTATTAACTTAGCACTTGTATAAGTAATTTATCACCAAATAACGTCACTGTTTTCACAAGGTAATTGTTAAATATCAAATCTTAGCTTATGTTTAAAATGAAATTTGTGATATCCATCAATAATTTTAAAGCGCATTTGTTTTTCGTTTATGACTGAACCATTTGAAGCGACTGGGAGTTTAGTGATTTTATGTTCACATGTTAGTTTTGCGCTCATGAGAAGTGAAATACAAAATTATAGGGTGAAAGGTTGCACACGGTTTGCTAAGAGGAAATCATCAGAGGAATATTATGAAGTGGGTGAAATCAAAGATCAAGGACTGTTGCTCTGCTTGCTGATAAAGTATCAGATAGCCGAAATATAGCATATCAAACAGATAACGTTAAATTTGTATTTCACATGTGTTAGATAGGGCTAACTGGCCAATCAGATCATACGGCAAGATAAAGACAGATATTTCATCAAAAAGTGTTGAAACAGGCCTTATACTTGTTGAACTAATTAGTTTTTGCTCTTGAACTCTGACGATACAAATGGAACAAAATTGTATATGCTCTGGACTCTTTTTTTTTGGCAGTTTTAAGAAATGCTTTAACATGACATTGCCCATTTCACATACAAGCTCATAGATAAATCATGAACCAAAATACTAGTTCACCACGTTTTATCTAACCAGAAGGTGTGTAACTGTATTATTTAGATAGCTCTGGAATACCAATGAGATTTGGTTGAAGTAAACACTGTTTAATAGATTTTAAATTCAAACACTTACCGATGGTAAAATATGTGCCAGCGAGTAAGAAATATATCAAGTTGATTTATGTCACAATCACAACACCTCACTCGAGCAGGTATTTGTTAGCCAATATAAAGTAGGTGTTAAGCCTAATACTCGCGGAGTCAATTAAAATAAAAGTATACAAGAGATAAATGTGAAAATAGCTGCTGGCTAGAATATTACAATAGAGTTATATTAGAGACCTAGTTGTTGGAATATAACAATAATTTCTCTCAATTATAAACTGAAATAAAAATTTTGCAATGATTCAACGGTGTCTAAAATTTACAACATGGCTGATTCATTTGAATCATTCAATGATCATTTATTCCGAAGATTTTTTTTTAAGCAATGATTTCAGGTAAAATTATATAATTTACCTGAAATTTTCAGAGAAAAGAAGAATTAATAAACTAAGAAAAAAATAATTAAATGTGGCGCAATTTATTTTAATTTAAATATTGCGTGTTTCCCAGGCGCTTGACCTTACGCGTGCGATTGAGCATGCACCGTGGTTTCTAGAAGAGCTATGATGGCCCCAAGACAGAGGTCACTCATCAGCCAAGAGATAGATGACGGAAAAGTAAGCCTTAATGACGCGCAATCATTTAATGTTTACAACCGGAGTCGTCTAATGGTTTTTGTTATGATCGAGGTTTATTAGCTCTCGTTCTGTTTGAGATCTATCTAGTATTATGCCAGTTAGCTGACAGGCTGTTTATTGAATAACATCTTCTTGTAACTACACTGTCTCTTATTACGGGGAAAATCCCGATCCAACAGTGGTCAAAATTACAAAAAATTTCGACACTGGAATTCATCACAAAAAGGGATAAAAGGAAATCAGATTAGACTTGAAGAGTGCATTCAAAAAAGTGTAAAATAATAAGTAATTGTTAAACTGACTCAATTTGAGGATATTAACGTCGTAGATAGAGATTAACCTATAACAAGACCAATTGTGAAAATAACGACACACGTACATCACAGCCATAGTATTTCATTGTCAACAATTCTGTGATTTCACTACCAGCCATTTGAGTGTAACACTGATGACCACTTTCCTATAATGGTTGTTCCAAATACTCGTCTCTCTATTCCTCTCTTTCATAATGCGAATCCAATGACTTTCATTCTTATAACAATTCAAATCTAAGCAATATTGTACTAACTTATACACTAAGTTTAGAGTTTAGAAATTTACCAAATTATTTTTTGACACTTATAAATGTTGCCTCTGATATGTCAGTGATTATTAAACATATGATAGCTATACATAAAAAAATTGCTTAGTGTAATATGGTACATTACAAAGCAATAAAGCAATAAAGATCATTCATTCTAAAAAATATGTTTATTTAATAAAAGCTATGTTAAATGAGTTTTACACAAATTACGTAATAGAATAGTAACCAAGCTATTTGACAGAATGTATGACAGGAAACATTACGTAGCGTTTCAATCAACTGTCCAATAAAACATCTGGAAGCACGAGGAAGTCTACGGTAAATTCAAAGAAATTCATGATATTACATACATTTTCATTAATTACCCTTTCAGAGACCAACGTTTAAAATGCCATCGTAATCATGAGACCAAGGAACGTGAGACGCCAATTGAGACTATGCATGCCAGAACAATACATCGATAATACGACGATGATGATTACTAAGTAATCTAGTAGATATAGGTAATTTTTATGTGTAAAAAAAATGAGAATGTAGAAATACGAAGAAGACTTCTTTAGAATTTGCCACATGAACTGTACAAGCCCCGAGGGGTTCATTTTCATACAATACGAGCTACCATCTTGATTTTAGAATAGATTCAACATTCTTAGACAAAACCGCGGTTTTCAGAGCGTTTCGTTCTCACAACACTCCGTTTTCAATACCTTTGCTACTTTGAAATAGGATCAGTCTAGTAATATATGATTATTCTAATATAGTCGTTAATGTATTAGAATATAATCCCATTTTGGTGGGCAAAAGTGGAGCACATAAGATGTTTCCAATAGAATTGAGTGTTGTGGTCAGGTTTCCTAATGCAAGTAAAACCGCATAATTTTATTACGACAAAGTGAGAAATGTATCATGGAATTTAAGACTACTTGCATAATTGGACACTAGTTACACAGTTGCATTTTGTAAATTAGTAGTTCACACGATATTTGCTGATTTATTTTCCTGTACAACTCTGTAGGCAAACTGGATTTCCACGCTTCACTACACTAGTTTTGTACATTTTTTGTACTGTATTGATTAGCTTTTGTAGATACCCCGCTGATAATGCTGATTTAACATTAACAAAACTCACATTTACCGATGACATTGTTTACTAAATAAGTGAAGCGATTCTATTAAATGTGCCCGGAGCATAAAATTGAATGTCATCGAACTTTACAAACCAATAAACAGACAGTCAAAAAATGAACAGTCATTCATTTCGCTTCCGATCCAAGATTGGTGTTCCTAGAATCATTAAAGCACGTAATGCTAGCCATAACATCATCAAAGATAATGAACACAAAAAAAAGCAAATTTGATATTGCCAGCTATGATCTAGTAAAGCCTCTTTCAAATGGAGCTAATACAAGTGCAACAGCTAAGTTAGTTAATGGAGTAGCAGTACAAGTACCTATATACTATATATCAACAAATCTATCATCTCGGTCTAAAACGTGTGAAGTGGAGAAGTAAAGCAAAAAAACAGAACCTAGAATCTGACGCGCTGTAGCTTATGGATCCATTAAAGAACCGGATAATCGCTCAAAATATGAAATGATTATTTAGAAAAAAAAAAAAGAAAAAGTAACAACTCAGTAAATAAGCCCTTCTCGTTTCGAACCCGGACAATGTGAATATTGTCCAAGAAAAAGCAAATTGCTGGTCAATAAAGCGACGACGGTTCGTCATTAGGTTTTATATCAATAAAGCATCAAGTATGTCGGTCCGTTACACGCACAAAAAGCTGCAGTAGGTCATTGGCACAGTACCAGCGCAGGCGCAGACTCAAGCCTCATCTTTCAACTTGTTTCGTAACGGTGGTGCTCAGTTTTTCTTCAAATCTTTTGTCTGGATGGCCCTTGAGTGACATAGTTGCTATTGTATACAGGTTTTCAAAGTATTTTGAGAGTATTTACTACTGTGTCGGCTTTGTGATCTCAATTATTAACATGACCTATGCTAAGATTTTTTCTAACAAAAGCAAAATCAGACATTTAAGGGGAAATGATGATCATTTTCCCCTTAAATGTCTATTTTAAATGGTTATTACCCATTTATGCAAAATAGACATTTATGTACTATCTATCTATATTGAATATTACTTTGAAGACCTCTTTTACAAAAACCTGTTCATCTTTATTTCGTAATATAAAAACGTTTCACGCTTAACTATTTTCATTCCATAAATCCGATTGCGAGTTACAGTAAAATCCACTTTAGATTCACCTATACCCTAATCAAGTCTATACATCTGAAATGTCTTAGAAATCTCAAGCAAAATCAATTGTACTATCTTATGAACGAACCCAGAACAAAAGCAGGCTTATCGCATAAAGGGCACGAACGGTAAATCACAATACATTTACCTAAATACAATTTGAGCGGATTAAGCATTATTACGGTTTAAATAACACTATTGTAGAGATTGTACTAACAAAATAAATAAGGCCGAACATTCATTGAAAATAGTAAAGTTTGATGAAGCTACAGTTAGGAAACTAATTGAGTAGAAATCACAAGACCTAAATAAAATTGGAGCTGATTAAAAGTTATTACGGTCTAAATGACACTTAGTAGGAATTGCACTAATAAAATAAATAAGGCCAACACTGCAAAATGTAAGACGATCGATTGTGGATTGGAACTTAATTGAACAAATGATTTGATTCTGTCTGGTCTTTCGAGTTAGTGGTGTGTACCATCTAAATGTTTTGTGTTAATGATAGTCCTACATTAAATAGACACTTTAAATGGTGATAAATTTTGATTGGATTTGTCTAACAAAAAGCAATCAAATACAGGCAACTAAAAATCGCATAATGTACATTTGGCCTTAAATGGTCCATTTACATACTATATTAGATGGTCAATTAAATGAGATGAGGCGAATGAACTCTATACAATCCAAACATTTACATTATAAAAATACCTTTTCATAGTTGACACTACAATAATTCAAATGCGGTATGCATTGTAACACTAATGTCACAGACCAATGGTTTTGATTGTATTATTTTCAATATGACGTGATGTTAGGTATTTTTATTGTAGCACAGAAAAAAATGTTAACGAATGTTATATGAAACACAATGTCTTTAAAGCGTCTAGTTACAAATGGTGTTATTGGGTTTTGGGTAACACTCATCAAGCTTTTGGCCTAATTCGTAAGAAATATACTTACATTTATGACATAGTTGCGAATATTATCTGAAATGCTTGAAAGTGTTATGAGTGACACACAAAGATATCGAGGCGTATAATATATGAACGATAATGAACATACCAAGTTGTATTAGCTTGTTACAGTATACGCTACTATGTAGTAAAAGGTCAAACGAGGAAGCAACCGGGAAAACGCTCAGATAAGAGAGAGAGTACTGAAAGGTCAACATTGTCATCATAATGACGGATCTCGATCCTAGAAATAAAAAATTCTTTTTTTTTAACAAAACATTAGTGTGACAAAATAGTATGGCCGAGAGTCGAGAACCCTTGCCAGTCTTTTGACATTCACACAAATGTTAGACCACAGTCGTACAAAAAGGCATCTATTGATAAATCAGTTCTATTTCTCTATAACTCTATTACTCGCCGATCAGGTTCGTGGATCGCTTACAATGGCCATTAGATTCGGTATTCGAAACCTTGTGACAAACTGTCCACGGATACGCAACAACACAAATCGATCAAGTCAGCTTTAATGTACAACGTAAACGCAGCGTCACGATAACTTAATAAATGATAACAACACTAACTGCGTTCCGTTTCAGTTGTAAATAATGAATTTATTCGCAACAAATCCGTCACAACATTTTGTTCCCGCTCACGCGCCCGTCGAACGGAACGGGGCCGTCCGGACCAGTCTTCAAGGGCCGGACTATAAACTGCTTGGTTTAAAACTATAAAATGTTGGAAAGAGATGTTCACATTATAAAGTAGTGGTCGTAACCGGGTATTATTATGGTCTGAGTGCTTTACCAGCAATTAATCTGTATAAGCGATGATATCGTCAATATCAGCAGACTGTCTTAAGGAAACATCGAAACCTTAATATAAAATAAACAAGTCTTGGTATTTACATTTCATCTGTTCACTCAGCTGTCCCATAGGTAAAAGGCAAGGTTTATGTCATAGCAAACGTTGTAAGGTGGTTTACAGGGTATTATTAGAAGCAAGCTTGTATCTACAGCTTTAGAACCTAGCTATAAAACATGAATCAACAATGTAACTTAAAGAGTACACGTATCTGTAAAGATAAACATCCACTGTATTCCTCTTCGGTAAATGTTATGGGGAATATTTACAACAATCATAAGTCTTTAGTGTTTCCGATCGTTGAGGCGCATTTAATCTCCTGTTTCCTCATTGAAGACTAAAAATAAAGGTGCAGCCTTGTCCTAACCTAGAAGGAATATAATTCATTTTATTTAAGTAATTGGTCATCATGAGGTAATAAGTAATCGTAAAGGAAAGGCACCGAAGGACAAATTTTACCAAGAAATTTTAAAATAATTTTGACAATTAGCATTAGAATTTTAAAATTTCTCAGTTCTAAAATTACTGCTGGAAGAAAAACTATTAAATAATAATGTCAAGCACGATGTTTAGCTCTTTCCAAATTAATATGAATTGTGATGATGTGTTGTCAACTGTATGATTATTTCTATCTTTTCATTCTTTTCATTTCGATGTGCAATATTTACCAACGATTACAGTAATAGCGCTTGTGAATAATTTAATTTAACCTTAATTGAAATACAAGCCATAGCTAATTAATTACTACCCACGCATTATGTAATAGAAACATCAACTGATAGATTAAAGTATCGATATCGTTATTATGACTTATATGAAAAAGGCCAAGAAGAGTTTCATCCAGCTAAAGAAACTACTAAATAAATTATAAAATTAGGAGAAACCATAAAACTTATGAAATTAGAGAAGACATAATCATCAAAGTCAGTTCCTAAAAACACACCCGAATGACCTATCACATAAAATATGCATGGTTAAACAGAAACCATATGTCAGAATGAATTCCAAACTGTTACAAAGAAAAACATTGCTGAGCAAGATTGTTATACAAGAGTGCTCAAGTATATGTATGATGGGTAATTATAAACGCGAAGAACATGCCTTCAAAATGTTCCAAAACATCGTGATTGTCGAATGAGGCTGCAATTAAGACTGTAACAAGTCTTTTGACGGAAACGCCCGAAGTCCGGCAAGCTCCGTCTTCAATCATCGTGACTGGGACGTCAGGAGTCGGCCCACCCAACCAGCAGATAACAGTATCACTGTGATAGCTTGTGGTTTAAGTTACGAGCTGAGGATTACTGATTCTCTCATATCTTAAGGGTGTTCCTAGTTTCATTCACAGTTGTTATGCGTTGAAACTCGTGGACCGTTCCGATCATTTAATGTTTTTTCAGATTTGGCTTAGATTTTAGACGTTAACATATTTGAGACTTCGGATTTCTTTAATATCAGCACGTCTCAAGTTTCAGTGATGCTATTTCACGTATGTGCTCATGATTCGGACTAACTTTTAAGATATTCAATAGTGTTTATGTACAGGACAGAATTACTATCAAAAGAAAAGCAGGAAACAACAACTACGTGTCAGAAGCATTTGTAGTAATAAAGTCAGCAATCTATAAAATTACGTATTTATGTGAACACTTTGATAGGTCGTTACGAAACGATCAACCAGCAATTTATTTGGGCTAGGTAAATCAACATCATAAATACCATGGAACCTGTTATCAAGCATTCCTAAGAAAATCTAAGGCAAGCTAGATCGTTGTAAAAACTTGCGCGCGTACGGCCCTTCGGCGATAGATACTAATAGATTGCGTTTATAGCAGATTAGTGCAATTTTGACACAGTTTATTT
The DNA here is from genome assembly GCF_027563975.2 of Plodia interpunctella. Classification (NCBI taxonomy): domain Eukaryota; kingdom Metazoa; phylum Arthropoda; class Insecta; order Lepidoptera; family Pyralidae; genus Plodia; species Plodia interpunctella. The sequence goes on from NC_071302.1 coordinate 3,852,345, forward strand.
TGGTCATACCTTTTTTATTATACAAAAAAATAAAATAAAGAAAATATACAAAATGAAATTTTAGCTAAAACAAATCTAAAAAGACATTATGGAAAACATAAACAAATATTTTCGCACATATTTTGTTTAGGTATTCCGCAATTAAATAAAACATTTCATGTTTTGATACTACATGTAAGAAATAGTAGTGTGAAATATGTGTGCATGTACAGAATAAAGGATATTGTTTCTGGTATAGTTTGTCAGCTCATTAAATGAATGTATCCCCTTATTTCTTAAAAATAATTATGTGTATTACAAAGAAACTAGTTAAGAATACTTGTCACCATGACCAATCTACACGATGACGAAACTGCACTGTCCTCTCTTGTCAATAAAAACATGGAACTATTGCTAATAGGTAGCCAGGTAGGGTCTGGAATCACGTAGGCGGACAAAAACTATAACGCTATTGAAAATTATCGCAACTCCATGAAAGCAGGTGTCTTGGAACCAGCTTCTTGATGAATTGTCGCACGAACTAATAAAAGCTTCGGAAATTGCATTTAGTTGGAACTGTAAATTAAATTCTTGTTCTTAGTTTAACGTTTCCAAAAATCATCTCAGTTTATTATATTGTAAATGTTAAATTTAATAATGATTGCTGACCTCATATCCCTTTAAAAGACAAACGGTCAATGATTATAGTTAGCCTAATTTTCGAACAAGCATTTACTTTTTAACGGTATTAACATTTTTCATTGAGAGGTCAGGATCGGTCACGTCTCCGACGCACATCAGTCTCGATTAAATAACAATTCCGAATAATCGGAATCAAAAAATCATGAACACAGTTGAATGCATGCACGAACCACAAAATTCGAAGTAGCGGTCCATTGATCAGTCTAGTGATGACACCGCTAATCGATTTAATGAAAGTGAACAACGGGAAATCGGATTCGAAGCGAATTATAATACTGGTCAGTTTTATTAGTAGCTCGAGGCTGTAACTTCTCGATTTAAAACGACGGCTGGAAATGTATGTGGGACGCCCCAAGACACCAAAGGTGGGATTTAATAGCGCGCCTTTGGATGCTTATATCTCACTACACTGAAATGGTCATTGGTGAAGATATCGCGAAAGTTTCTAAAGCTAAGCTATAATAACCCGTTGGTTTCTGTTTATTCACATGCTAATTATAAAATACTTAACGTTAATTAACAAACATTTACTGAGTGTACTTAAAGTTATAACCTTAACAACGAAGCAATTAGGATATAAGATTGTGGGATCATCGTAAAATACAAGCGGTTCTTACGTTAAGCTTTGTGAAGTAAAATACTAAAGAGCAAGTACTAGCAATACTAAGTAAAATAATGCATTGCAGCTTGCAGCCATCTCTTTGAAAATTTCAAATAATACCTAAAATTTTTTTATGGCTCTCTTAATCCCCTCTTCAACTCTCTTTTATTTTTCAACACATATGCTGTAACATATGTGTCAAGAAATAATGTTCCGGACTGATCTGCATATCTTCTTCATACGACTGTATTTCCTCATGGCTTAGGGTTGTGGTCATTACGTGCAGTGCAAACACACACAACAATTTTCTTGGCATTATTAATGGAATCTCCATTTCACACACAATAATAATCAACCAGGGTGCAGGTTTCCTCACGATGTTTTCCTTCACCGAAAGCAAGTGGTGGTCGATGAAAATTACTATTAAGGTTCCAGTCGAATATATGTCTTAAGTCATTAAGTATATATATAATAATATATATAATAAGTATATAAGTTTCCAGTAGAATATATATCTTAAGTCTTAAGATTAAGTCAGAGTTACTTATCTGCAGCAAATTGTATATAATGTTTGTAATAAGCTTTAACTTAGTCGCAAATTGTTGTTTCGCAACTGATAACATACACATATA